>NC_080635.1:79571012-80240595 GCF_027579445.1 Ammospiza nelsoni
ATTTGCAGGGTAGATCCCAGCTCAGCCCCAGGAAGCTGAGCACCTCAGTGCTCTGGGCTGTCGAGAGGCCCAGGCCAGGAGGAACAATAGCAAGAAGAGATTAAATGGAGAGATTAAGGTCTTGTCTATACAAGAAAAGTTGTATCAGTTTATTTAGATGGATTTGGAGTGATGTAGTTTAACTGGAGAAAACCCCGAGTGTAGGGGCACTTCAGCTCCAGCTGCAGTGCAGCACAGCCTTAGCACCTTTGAAGATCCAGGACCAGATGCCTATCTGAGTGTCTGAGTGCTGCTGAAATGCCTTCCTCTCAGCCAGCAGAGGTGGGGTGAGGACAGGCTGGAGGAAGACTCTGAGACACCGAGGGGCTGTGGCTGCAGGCGCTGGGGGCCAGGGCCCCCGGGATGCTCCAGGACACCTCCCTGCGCTCCTGTGAGGCATGAGAACTATGGGGCAGGTGATAAAACTTGGCCCAGACACCTGTGATGGTGCATGGGGAATTTCCATGGTGAGTGTTTTTATGCTGTCTAGTCCAGGTGCTAGAGGAGAATGCCATCGGAGCATCAGGACTTTGCTGGGATGCAGTCTGAACTGACATTGCCCTGTTCAGCGAAGTTTCTTCACATTTATGCAGGCTTTTTTTCTCATCCTGTGTGCTAATCCATTGAAGGTGATTAGGATTTATTTTGCTTTTTGAGCTGCCTAATTAATGAGTTATCCTCTCAAAGTCTGCCAAAACGGGCAGTAATTTTCCTTTAAAAATCATGCACCAGCCATTCAGCAGCAGCAGCTGAGCCCTGATGTGCCATTACAGTTGTGTGTTCTGAATGCAGTGTGAAACTGGCAGCAAAAAAATGGGACAGCACAAGCCACTGAGGCTGCACTGACAGCTCTGCATCACTCTGAGAAAACAACTTGCACTTTTTCCCAGCCTGTAGGAAAAAAAAGGAGAAAAAAGGACTATTCTTGATGAGTTGATACTATCAGATGCTGTACACACATTTTCATGCTTGGTGCACATCTACTGACAGAAATATTAAACTAACATTGATGAAACATTGGTTTCTTGGTAAATCACTGAGCACTGTGTGCTGTGGCCAGCACCCTCCACCTGCATGCACATACAGAGTTTGCATAACTCCACAGTGAAAACAAATGCTATTATTAGTTTGTAAAGCAAGTTTTGTTGAATTTGGCAGACAATGTGCATGTGTAAATTCCCCCAAATTAATTAAAACGTTTAGAGAGATGGTGGAGATAGCAGCACTGCTCATCTAATAGATAGTTTTAACAGGTTCACAAATGCTTTTATGTAATTAATGCTTGGCTACCTCAGGTGAAATGATCTGGGCATGCATGCTTCCTTAAATCAGAGCAAAGGTGGAGGGGAAAATTCATGCTCTGTTTAAGCAGCTTTTCATCAAATTTGGTCTGAAGCCCATTGTGGGTTTTAATTTATCTCTGGAAGACAAAAGTGATCTGAATTGACTGTATGAGCAGAAGATAGAAAATGCATGAAATAATAAATAATGCCATGGTGCTTGCCAGCACTGAGTGCCAGAATTTTCTTCTTGCCTGGTTTGCCTGGTTTAGCTCTTCCTTTGTAGAGGCAGAGTGAAGCCAGGCTCAGGCCAAGCCAACTGGTCTGGTGCCAGCCCTGTCACTGGTATGATGGCATTGTGGTGGTCTGCTGCCAGCCCTGTCACTGGTATGATGGTATGGGCATTGTGGTGGCTTTGTGAGACTCAAGCTGCTTAGCATAGGTCACTTCCTGCAAGAGGAAGCATGGGATGTCTTGGTGCATGAGCCACCCAAATTTAATGGGATAGATGCCAAACAAGGAGAGCTAATGACATCTGGAGTCAGCCCCCTGTCTATTTTGTGCACAAGGACACAGGGACATGCAAGTGTGAAACACAGCAAGGAGACAAAGACCTCCTAGAAAAGAAGACTCACAGCTTAACCTGAAGTTTTTCTGAAATTACTGTATAATTCTGATGTGCCTGGGAACATGGCTGAGGAAAATAACCTTTTTTTTCATCAGATGCCAGATATGCTGACAGTGCTAACTGCTGATTAGTGTACCATATCAGTATGTACTTACTCACACTTTGTTAATGCTCACCATGGTGCATTGCCCCTGCTCTAATAGGTAGAAAGCTGAATTTTAGTCTTTTACTGCATTATCAAAATAATTCTTTAATAAATAGCTGTTTGTTTACCCTGGGCAAAATCAGGCAGAATTAATGACCTCAGTATAAAACAACCAATCTGACTGCAGATGAAAGTGAGTGGAGAACCTTCCCCTCATTTTCCTCTGCAAGGAGGAAGATCTGAGTCACCAAGAGAATCAACTTGGAGACCTACCATCCAGTTTTCCTCTCTTTGCTTTTCAGAACAGCATTACACTTTAAAAATCTTACTTATATAAAGCACAGCCACGTAAGCTGTGCTCCTTTCAGGGAGGTACTCAGCTGACTCAGACTCACTTCTGTCCCTTCATGGAGACAAGCTGGGTACAGCTCAGGAACACATCCAGCTTATTACCTAGTGTTTTCCAATTCAGTTTAATCAACCTCTGGGTATAGCACAGCCTATTTCAGTCCTCTGATGATGAGGCTGCTTCTCACTTGTTCATCTTCTGACCTTAGGAGATTTGCAGCCCAGGCTGCATGAGGCCCAGCTTTAATATATACAGGTAAATAGATATGTATACATTTTTCCTGCTCCCTGAACACCAGGGATATGATTTGGCCTCATGGCCAGGATATTCTTCTTTGTGTGCAAGAGAAAGCTCATACTCAGGTAGCCTGGTGATACTGGAAACCAGGTCTCACTGGAAGTAGGCACAGTTCTAGAATAGGGATATTTCCCAGAAGTGGATAAAGTAAGTTAAGATGTGCTCTGGACTGATTTCAATGCTCTTGTTATGGGTAGGGTTCCCTTGAGCACACTTACCAAATCAGATCAATCAAAAGCTTTGGAGCACCTAAACCTGTATATGTCCAACAGTTTTTGCGTCTCTGTCCAATTTGGGACCTTTTGGAAAATCTTCTTAGGAGCATCAAAGTTACCAGGCACATTCTTAATGAATGACCTCCAAGATTAGGTGCTGCTGCAGAGCACCTTCAGGTGCTCTGCATATTATTTTGTGAAGCTCATTACAGAAGTTGACAGGAGCACTGCTGGGAGGCTGATGGCACTTTCCCTGGGTCAAAGTAGCTGGAACACAACTCATTTTCACCCAGGTAGTCACCTAGGGATATCTTGTGCAGCTCTGGTGTTGAATGGATGCTGAATGAGAAAGCCAGCAGTGCTGCTTCCTGCATCACATTCGGTATTTTCTTTTCCATGACTGTGATGCCCAACGGACAAGCTCCCACCCTGGAAAAATGGCTCGTGAGCTAGATATCCTGCACAGCTGTATGTGAGAGTACTTCCTATTTATTGTTTAAAGAAAATCTCTGGAGTAAATTGTGGAAGAAAAACATGGGTATAAATGTGGATTAGGTTACTCCCTTGTAAAAGACACAGAGCTTCAAAGAGTGTGAGGCAAAGTGCTCACATTCTTCCTTTGTTTCTGCTTTGCTTCCTTTGACCAAATCCTTTTCTAGGATTACTTAAATCCTCAGAAAATTTTATCTCTGCTTGCACTGGGACAGTTCTGAAGTAACTTCAGAGGCTTCAGCAAGGCTGTTCCAGATCTAGGGCTATGCAAATAGAGCAGTCCAGTACCCATCCTCAGTCATCACATTTGAGCATTGCTGTAAGACCTTGCAGAGCTGTATCTGAATCAGGGCCTTGTAGTGTTCAACACTCTTCCCTCTGTTCCCTTCTCTGATGGAAAGAGCATCCTGGCCAAATGGGATGTATGATGTAAGTCACATTTACAACTTCAATTACTCCATGGATTTCTTGCCTGTCTCTTACCATTCTTCTTTTGCATCTTTCTTGATTTTCTTTATGTTCTTTTCCATCTTTTATTCTCTCTATGTTTATTTATCCAGGTTGCATATTTGTACATTCATAAGTATGTGCACAGCTATAGGTGCACTTTTTCTGGCCTGTCACATCTTATGAGTTTTTCTCATTCTAGCCAAATATGTATGCATGTATTTAAACATATAATCATATAAGTATATAAAGAAATAAATATTTTCCTGACATCATTCTTACAGTTCTTGGGAACTGTATTTCTGAAATGTTCTGGTCTTGCTTGACTTGCATGTTGAAGATTCGGGCAAGAAAGAAGCAAACACCATCTAATGAATAAACAGAATCCAGCCTTTTATTTGTCAGAATATTCTTCTCTGTGTCCATCTGTTCTCACTGTGAAGGGGAGTCATCAACAGGCACAATCTGTGCTGCTGACCTGTGAGGTCTAGCAGCTCATTCAGCAGGGTTTGGTTTGCTTCCCAAGGATCTCTGTAGCAGAGATCTGGGAAGTTCAGCATGATGGAGCGGTTTGGAGGAGCACAGGCCTGACTTTCAGGCTCAGCAATAGCACACAGTCACAATGAGCCTCCTACAGCTACAGTGTAAGATTACTGATCTTTGGTGGTTGGGAATCACTTGCAGCACAGTTACAGTTTATATGGTGATGGCCAGCCTGATGTGCCTGCTACTCAAACCCCACAAGTCTGGCTGCATGGGGAGGGATGCAAATCACCTCATCTTTTTATAGCAGGACATCAACATTATATAATATATTAGCATTACGGGCACTTTAAAAAAAGTATTCCTCAACCATGGTTTTGATCTTAAAGTCTGACAGTGAAAAAGTGACCCTCAGAAGAGCCTGTGCTTCCTGAATGAGTTAAGAGGAGAGTCTGTGCTACTTCTGGATTCTCTTCTCTGTGGCATCAATTGAATTTGGCCCAAAATTTTGGTAGTCTGCAATTCATGGAAGAAGCAGATCTTCAGATTTCTTTTTCTGAACAAATCTATGGGACTGTCATTCAGATAGCAAAACCATCCACAGGCACGGGGAGTCTGTACAAAAGGCTGAGTTTTAACCTTATGCAGAAAACCAAGGCAGTCCTGAGCAAGGGGAGGCAGCCATTTCACTCTTTTCACTGAAATCCTTCCAGAAGAGAGACAAACCATGTCCGTGTCCTGGAGGAAGACCTTACTTTTGTTCTTTCTTGTTGTGTTTCTTCATATAAACATATCCAAGACTGAAAGTATTTGGCTGTTCTTCCTGTCTGGAAACATAAGGGGAGTCATGATGATTAGGTAAGTTAGCTGTGGGGTGATGCATCTCACTGCCTTAACCACCTGGAAATTAGGTGTCTTGGCTCCATGAATTCTTCTGGCTCTATGAGCCAAGGAGGAAAAAATTGCACCTTTGCTGAGCAGTTCAGCAACTGCCTTAAGCACCTGTCTTGGGACAGGATGACTTACCCTCCTGAGGTGTTTGCCTCTCTGCCTTACCTACAGAGGGAACGTATACAACCAGCTCAGACTGAATGTATGATTTTGAGTGGAGTAAGCCGTCCCTGTATGTCTGATTTCCTAGGCTGTGCTCCCTCAGTCCTGTTGCTGTGAATGTGCTGCTACCACAGCTGAAGTCAGCTGCCACTGTTATCATCTCTGTGTCCACAAGACTGCTGAAATACAATGTTCCATCTAACAAGGACACACTTTGCAGGCAGATTTTCCATATCTCTTTTTTTGCACAGACTAGGAGGTCTCTCTCATATTTTAGCACGAGTACTTTATGCAAGGGGACTAAAAACCTGTCCAACACGGGTAAGGATTCACTGAGCAGCTGTGTCCTAGCTGCTCTGTGTCAAAACATCCCCGTATGTAGTTTTATCAGCTAGTTTTGGGCTGTTGGTTTATATCTAACATTGTTATCCTTTGGGACAAAAATACAGTGGCGCCTCCTGGACAAGTATTTTTATGCAATTAAAAACAGAACTCCTTTCCTTCCCTAAAAAACAGCTCCAGTAGAAGTCACTTTAAAAAGTAGATAATTTGCTGTCTACTTCTGGTTAATGCTTGATTTACATTGTTGTTACTGGGCCTTGTAAAAAAGGGCTGCTCCTATCACAACATTTCTAGATACAAAAGCAGTCAAAACCAGCCATTTGAAAGTCCTCTGCTCTGTAACCCAATATTATTTAGCTATGGCTTTGATCTTGAGCCTGGAAAAAATCTTTTCCTTGAAACACTGATAGTTTTCTCAATTCTAATAAAGCATCAAAGGTGATACAGTATGTTGTTCATCCCATCTCTGTGTTAATTCACTTCATGAACCCAAATAAATATCTTTTTTCCCTTATTTCAGCTTTAATTTCGTGTTTTCTTTGCAATGTTGCTGATGCTTGGGGAAGTGGGAGGGAGAGAGCACTGGGTAACTCCAGGCACAGCACAGCCAGATGCTTCCTCCCACAGGACTGCCAATGCCCTGAGCACCTCGAGACGTCTCGTGAGCACAGACTGCTGCTCCTGCCAAATTGCAGGAGGGTTTTGGGGATGGAGGCAAATATCCATTGAGTATTTACTTGATGATATCAAACTCATTTGTTTCCTAACCAAAGACAGAGTCCCCAGAGGTGAAATTCAGTGCATCAATCCACTGCTCCATCTTTTGAAAGGAACATCATTAACATGCCTAAAACATGAGCAAATGTGGCTTTGTTCCATGTTACTTCATTAATGCATTATTTGGGGGGATAGATTTGAAAGCCAGAAGGCACCTTCATGATGACCTAGTCTGATCTCATGAGCACCACAAACTGGTAATCTAGGCAGTAACCTGGGGTTGATCTGTATCGTGTATTTTAGAAAAATGGCCAGTTTCCCATGGCAGTTTGGACTGATCTCCCTAGATGTGCTGATTTCCAGCAAGTGGTTTGCCAAAGGGAGAGCAGAAAACACTATAGCAAAGCTGATGTCTGCTGTGCAAATCTGGAACAGGAGTTTCACCCAAGGAAGCCAGACAAGCCCAAATACAAACAAAGATGGAAACAGCACCATTCTGTAGATCTGAATTTAGATCTAACCTTTGGCTGAGGGCCTATTTCCCCTCTTAAATCGGAGTGGAAAGCAGTCGACTCAAGAAAAAGCATTCACTAGTTGAATATCACGGGTGAATTCTGAAAAAATTCACCATTTTGGACTCCTGTGGAGAGAAAGATTTGTTAGTCTGGAAGAAAATAAATATTCTGAGAAATGTTTGTAAGTTTATGTTTTTCTTTTCAATTGAGAAATCTGTTCTTGGGTTTGAGTGTACAGTCAAAAAAGGCTGAGCTATGGAAATGCATTTGTTTCTGTGAGCTGAAGTCCATGAACCTGTCCATGCTTTCTTTGCCATCTTGCTTTGTCAGCTGCTGGAAATTCAGGAATTTTTTGAAGTAGACTAGAGAAGACTGAAGGAGCCAATGTCCATCCCTGGAAACATCTTCCATGAGGTGGCTGCTCCTGCAAGGCTCTGCTCTCCCCACAGGATGTGACAGAGGATCTGATAACTGGCATGTCACCCTTGGAGCTGGATGGATGAGCACCCAGTCCACCTGGTCCCAGACCTGACTTTGCAAAACTGCCTGGGGAAAGAAAGAAATTAACTGACTGCAACACAAGTGGGTTTTGTCAAGTTAAATGGCTGGGTTAGGGGCTGAGCAGAAGCACCCCATGAGGGGATACTCTGTTTGATCTGTATTTGAAAACAATGTCATAATCATATAATTCAACAAAATTCCAGGCAAGCTGTTGCTGAAGTGCTGTAGAAAAGTAAGTGTTGGAAAAAAAGGCAGGGGCAGTCAGAGGAGGCTCCAGTGAAGTTCTGGGAAGATTATTGATTTATTGAATGGAGGTCAAAACTACTCAGCAAAAAGGCAGGAAACCTTAGCACAAATAGGCTCAATGTGGAAACAAGGAACTTAAACATTGAGCAGGAAAAAACAGTGCACACAAGTGTAAATGAAGCATTTAGAAAAGTTAAATAAGGAAGGTCAAGGCTTTCCATGACACACATGAGCTGGTACAGTGCAGCAATATGCAAACACCTCTTAAGAGGCGTGACTGGCACTGCTGGCCCCTGCACGATGGAGGAGAGGCACGAATGGAGTGACGCATGATGAATTAGCTCAAGTGCCAAATGAGCCCAGAGTTCCTGGGCTCAATCTACTCAAGGAACAATCTCTTTGGGCAAGGTCTGACCTCCACCCCTAGATCTGGCTGGCAAGACCATACCACAGCCTCCCTGTTAAGCTCTCTTATCTTCCAAACCACAGTGGCCACATCCTAACTACCTGTGAGGAATGATCTCTCCCCCACGCAAACTCCCAGCCTGTGCTTAAGAAACTCTTGGGCAAGCACTAGCTGGCCTGGGACAAAATCCTGCCAGGGATCATGTTAATGATTCTGTTCAGTTATTAGTGTGGGCATAAGGGACAAAGAAATCCAGTATAAGCCCTCTGCCTGCATCATGCTCATTTGAGGCGTCGACAAAGTCACTTCCCTTCTGGGCAATTTGTGGTGATTTTTGATTGCCTAGTGACTGTGTCACCTGGAAACCAGGATGAATCCATGCATCCACTCAAAATCCAGCCAGGAGAATGCCAGTACATTCCCTCAGTGCTTCAAAATGGCAGAAGTTTCAAGTAGCAAAATCCTCTCATAGTGTCCTTTCTGCCACTTGGTGACTCTCAGTTTTCCAAGCTGTGACTTTCCCAAAGTGAAGGTGGGGGACAAGCTGGCTCAAGAGGGTGGTGTGGAAGGGCAGCACCATCAGGCTGGGGTTATGCTGGAGCAAACAGACTGTTGCAGGGTTTTGGCACGTGGCTCCTCACTCACACATTCCCTGTTCTCCTAAACAGAGACAGACTGTGTTAAAACCTCTGTGGCTGCTCCCCACAGCAGTCCTTGAGACAGGAGCTCAAGGCTCCTGCACTGTTCAGACTTCTGCTCCACCCCACCCTGCCTTCCTCTCAGCTGTCTGCTTATGAGTGCAGCTTTCCTGGCCACAGACCTGTCTGTGTATATGCAATCATTCATTTGTTTGTGTGCATTCATGAAAAGGCAACGCAGAAACCAGCACTGGCACATGCAGCTCATGCTGGCTTTGGAGAAAAGTTGTCTGCATTTGTTTGCTTGTGCTTTTCATTACGAAGCCAAAGTTGTACTGGCAAGGCTGAGATGAGTGTACAGTGGTTTGCCTGAAGATCCTTGCTGCAAGACAAGAAGGAGCAAAGCTTTAGAGAAAAACGTCTTTGCAGTGCTTTTTACTAGAGTTAGTAAAGCATTTGTTAAGGGCTGCTTTGTTGATCACAAAGTGACTCACAGGAGTGTAAGAACTACCTTTGGCCATCAAAGCTGAGAGCTGCCTAATCACAAGTGAATGCTCAGGTGAAGAGTTTACATGGATGCATGTACAGAACATGTTGTTACAAGCACCCAAATCTCACTCTTGTGGAGCTGGAGACAATTGACCCATTGGGATGAGTGGTGTATCCATCTCCCATCTCTCAGTCACTGTGGAACTGCAAATTTTAAAATGCTGCATTGGGTTTTAAACCCTGCATCTGGGCTCTACAGAAGCATGTAGTAATGAATTCCACAATGCTATTAGTTAATGGTTAATAACATGGTTTTGTTTGGTCCAGACCCGTTACACAATGATTTCTCCAGCTGGCCCTTAGTTCTCTCCTAATGATAATACTTGGTCAATATTTTCTCTTAATCCATCTCCTTCACAGGATCATCCTTTTAGAAATTCCACGCAGTTTTCCAGTACCATTTACCCTTTCCTCATGGCAAAGCTGTTCCATACTTGTGTTCATGCTTGTTATCCTCCTGGAAAAGTTTCACAGACCTGCACAAACTCCTTACCACTGGTGACAATAATTGTGTGCACATCACACACCAGGGTCATATTTCAGAGAGCCACGACTCCATGTTTCTCCATGGTAAAGCAAACCCTCTTGCTGCTTGCATATACCTAGAGCTGATCTTCCTATGTGAGCCACTTTCCATGAGCTGACACTGAATTTTGCTGGCCAGCCTCTTGACATTGCAGAGCCGTTTGGTTTTGCATCAGGAGCTTTAGGTTGACTGGCCTCAGTTCTTGTCTCTGAAAATGTTATCACTGCACTGTCCAAAATACTGCATTCAAATTATCACGTGTTTGATGATTTTTCATAAATCTCAGCCCAGTGCCTGAGGAGAAGCTGCCTGGGAGCTCTTAGTGTTGGTCCAAGGCTTGGGCAGGAGGGTCCCTGGTGGAGGTGGGAGCCTGTTCACTAGTGAGAGATGCTCCAGGTTCCCCAGAGAAGCTGTCCTTATTGGTGCCAGTCCAGACAGAATGAGGTCCACGTGGTGGAGATGCTCCTTCTTGTGAAGCTCTTTGGAGAATGAGGTGAGGCATCCCCTGCATTTGTGGCTCTGAGCATCAGCCTCTGCTCTCCCAGCAGCAGCCACGCACCTGGCATGGCTGTGCAGCAGGACACAGACCAAGCCAGTGACGTGCATGTCATGGCTGAGGACACAAAGAGAAAGGTGCCATGGCTGTGCTCTGCCAAAAGGTGAAATATGAGTCTGGATAAGCAGGGGACAGGGCCAGGAGTCAAGTGTGGGACTGTCCCTCAGCATGAAGAGGGTGACCATTCTGTTTGCTCCTCTAGCCTTGGGTAGTTGTCCATAGCTGGGCATGCCTTCTAATTTGTAAGGTTTTTCTAATGTTCCTGTGTGGATAGCAGTGCTGGAAAAGTACAGAAAAGACCACAGGGCTGATCAAAGGTAAGGAATGGCTCCTGTCCAGGGGGTGGAACCGACTGGGAATAGAGATGGCTGGAGGAGGATGAGATACACATCCACAAAGTCATGGCTGCTAGGAAGGAAGCACCTAGGGGATCACTGTATGTTCCAGTAACAGAATTGGGGGGTGCCAAATGAAACTCCCAGATGGCAAGGTCACTGCAAAGGAAAGGAGGCAGTTGTGCTCCCAGGGAGGAGGTGAAGGTGTGGGTCCCAGTGGTGCCAGAGGAGGTAGGTGCTCAGTGTTTACACAAGCTCAAATTAATGGAAGAATTATCCATTGATAGTTATTAAGTACAAAACCACAACCTCTGCTCCAGGATATCCATGAAGGGTGGAAGAACATCCTAGAGCAGCAGTTTTATAAGCCTGTCCTTTTATACTCTTCCCTGGCATCTCTTTTTTGCCAGGAAGGGAAAAGATCCTGAGATAGATGAATCCTTGATCTGGCACATATGGGCATTCTTAGGAATGCAGGTGATTTCTTCACAGGAAGACAAAAGAGGGTTTTTCCGGCATTTGGACAATTTTGATCCCACCAATGGTATGAACTCAATGAAACAAGATTATGGTTAAAACAATTCCATAGGACACCAGTGCCCAAATCCTTTTGCTGTCCTTGGCCCAAAATGGCTGCTGAGGTGCCCATGCATAAGTCAGATCCAGAAAAGAGGAGCAACATTTTTATGAGGGAAATGCAGTGCAGAGAAGGGCTGCACTGGGTTGAGTTTGTCTAATATAGCCAGATGTGTTGGGTGGTCTCGGTGTTGGTGTCCCCTGTGCAATGTGCAGGCTGATCCAGCTTTATTAAGTCATTCAACTTGGCAAATTATGAAGTGTTGAGCTGTGTCTGTAGTCAAATTATAGTATTGTACTCCAAAAATCTATGTATGAGAGGTGCAGTAACAGAAAGTGGAGCAGCACTTTCTTCATAATGAGTTTTGTTTGGAAAGAAATGCTGGGTGAGATGACATAGTTTTTGGGACTGCTGAGGTACTTCATGTGCTTGAAACCAAGTGGATGCAGCATATAAAAGAATCAAGGTCACCCTTGAGATGTGGGCCACCCAACCTGAGGTCTTGGCTCAGCCACACAAGAATCATTTCCTCAGCCTGCCAAAGCATGAACCAGGGTGCTCGTGTATGTCATGGTGTTCATCTGATAACACTGCCTGATGATTAATCTCCACAATTAATTGCACATTAATATAGTTCACTGCAGCATATTGAAATGGCAACATAGATTCTCTCCTCAGCAAAACATAGTTTTACGGCTTGTAATAGAACACGTAGAAGAAAGAACCTTATTTCAAACTTGTGTGATGCAGAGCTGTTGTGTTGAATCCAAGGGTCACTTGTGTTGTGATATCCAGCCATCCCTCTCACCTTTTTGACACTCCACATGCAGCATTGGTTGTTACTACTCTGGCAACCATGGACATGGAGAGATTGTAGTTATTTTGAATGGTCTTCTCTGCTGAAAGAAGGAGACTGAATATCTTCACCAAGCCTCCTCTGAACCCTGGGGTGTATTTCTGTTGGGAGCGCAGTATCGTGGAGCTGCTGTGGGGTGGGATGCTGTCCTGCTTGTAGCAGATAAGAGAGCATGCTGGGCTCTCCAAAGGGCTGTGGGGCTGCTCTGAGGGTGTGTGCCTCACCCCTCCCATGGCTGTCAAGGAGCTTCTCCAGGAACCTAAAACCATGATTCAGTCATTTCTTCCTCTAGAGCTCTCACAGGAGCAGGCAGTTCTTCACTTTGGGTGTGAAGATAAGATGGCCTCTGGTCTAGGGGAAGGAGAAGTCTTCCTAGGTTGCACCTATTTCACCTACAAAGGACACAGTAAAACACTGAATGGGAGAAAGTGCAGTTCCTTCCAACAGGTGACCAACCTGTGCCATGGGTGCCTCATGACGGCACTCTTGGACCAACTTATCATTCATAAAAAGCAATGGACCCAGAATGTATTAGGTCTGTGAAGAAACCAGCCATGGCACTGTGATCTTCAAAGTGGAGAATCACAGCAAAGGAACACAAGAATGCCAAGTCCATGCAAATGTCAACACAAAGGAATCATCTACGAGCACATGCTCGTAGAAATGCATAGGTTAAGCTGACCAATGAACAAGTCTTGCACAACTTCTTTGTTGTAAGTTCTTAAAAGCCTGTAAACTGTCCAAAATAGCAGCTTTGCAAATTATCACCTAGCACCCTTCTCTGCTCAATGTGGCATCAAAGGTTGGAAGGGGGATCTCAGCTCAATGTGATCATGGGTCTGGCTCTCTGGGCAAGGACCTAAACACCAGCTGAGGGACAACAGTGCAGTGGCTGGATGACAATCATTACAGCCGGTGGAGAAAAATACAAGGCAAAGTTAAAGTTTGTAGGGACAGCCCAGCGGAACTGAGCAGGTTCTGCTCTGCTTCTTAGCCTTCTTAACCCATTTGGCACCAAATGTTGCAAATTCTGCACACTCCTTGGCTCTGAGTTATTTGTGGAAGGAAGAAAGCAAACCAGATGGAAAAATAGGAAATCTAAACCACATGTTTAGAAGCAGAGAGAAGTTAACCCATACTTGTTTGCATACAGTTAAGCAATGGGTGCCAGGAGGGAAGCAGGCAAAACCCCACTCACTTTTCTGGCAGTAAATATGTCTGCAGCACTGCACTGTGGCTGTCATTCTGTCAGGTGGGGGATGCTCTCAGGGGTTCTCATCTGACAGGGCACTAATCTGAGAGATGTTGAGTGCCACATGAAAACAGAACTCATGAGCAATAAGGTGCTAAGCAGAGCAAGAAGAGGACACCTGAGAATTTGCAGTCGACCTGAGGCCACGGCTTCTAGTCTGGCTGGCCACCACCACACTGTCCTTGTCCCTACGAGCGTGGGGCTCAGGCTGACCCAGTTACTTGCTTCCAGCTGGGGGTCAGATGGGTCCTGGCTGCCAAGTCCTGCTCTGACAGATCTCCACAGGGAGTCCCCAAGGTCCCAGCACAGGGCAGCCACCAGCCCACATGCTGCTCTGACACTGGAATGGGCTGAGGAGCTGAATCTTCCTGAAAGTAATGTGACAGGAGTGAGATGGACAATGTCTCCTTCTGGGACTCTGCAAATTAACCTCTAATGAAATAACTGAATTTTATTGAGCAGAAGTCACCACAACATCCAGATGAGAATGTGGACTGCCTTCTGAAACATGGGACCCCAAATGCTGCAAGGCAATGCAGTTCATGCTGGTAACTCAGCAGATCCACTATGAATTTAAGGCTCTCAAGGCTAGGTGACATTTTATTGACTGCACTGAGATGGATATTTCTTAAGTTGTTTTGAAAGACTTACAAAAAATCTGTGTGAAAGCCATGTGAGAAGAGGAAAGGCCTCAGGTGGTTTATCCTAACCCAAAAGAAGAGCAAACAGAAGTGTTGAGAGAAGTTCCCAATGTCAAAAGCACAGATCTACTGAATGACAGGGCTCACGTTAGAAGATGGAGTCTCTGTAAGAAGGTGTTATTAGAAACTTTTGTCCCTCAATTACAGAAGTCAATTAAAGAAGTCGATTTTGTCCTTCAATTAAAGAAGTGCTGTTTAAGAGTGTTCCTGTCTAGTACGGGCTTTGGCATGAAACCATCCAGTACAATTATCCTCAGTCCAACAAACTGGTGGAAAACCTACAAAACTCAAAGGAAACAGCTGTGGCAAGACAAAGAGAAGTGACCAGAAGGCAGATAAATGGAAAATAAACACAGGAATGATCAAGAGTTAAGAAATGGAAGGAAAGAAACACAAGTATGTAATATATTAGCTAAACTGTCTGTAATAGCCTTCATAACATGGTGAAAGAGCTGAAGAATTGACAGGAATATAGAAATTCAGTTGTGTAGAAATGGTGGATAAGTTTTAGAGATGTATATTGAGGAGTCCTATGTAGGTCTGGGAATTCCAGTCAGGGATAGCTTCATCTCCGAGGAACAAGTGTAGGAAGCTGCTCTCTGAACACTTATCTCTCATTTGTGAGCACTTGCTATGAGTAGTAATGAGTGGTTTACCTTCATGGTAAAAAAACCCAAACTGCTCCTCCCAGTGAAAGACCTTCCTGTTCTTATCTGCTGATGCTTTGCACAACTGAAGCTGGAAGCAGCAGCGCCTGGCCTGCCAGAAACCAACAGCAAGGTCACTGGGCAGAGAGACAAGACAAAAGACACTCCAGGAGAGCTGGGATCCATGGGATTGCCAATCCTCTGTGGGGAAGAAGCCTCCTTTTCTGGTGGTACAAAACAATTGCCATAAGCAGCTGTGGTGAGCCTTGGCTGGGTGAGGTTATCCCAGAGGACATATGGGAAACAGGCAGCATGTCCCCCAGAGGCAGACCAGAGAGCCCTCAGCTGTCTGCTCTGCCCAAAAAAGCCTCAGAGGAGCCCCAGCCACAGTGGGCTGAGGCAGCTGAGCCCCAGGGCATGGCACAGCCAGAGTGAGGGCCCTTCTGGTGCTTTGTAACAGTGAGCTGATGTCGGGCTGGAGACACCCTCCACTAGAGCCCAGGGTCTGCACAAACTGCACACGCATGCACTCTCTGGGCTCTCCTGTCTGGAGGAGATGTGTGTGCTACATCAACCTCTAACAGAGGTTGCCCCTTATATAAACTGCTGGGAAATAAACTCAAGAAAAATTGCTTCAAAAGATCATAGTTTTCATAGAATACGCTGGAGTGGGTGGGGTTTTCTTTCAGAATTCAGCTACCAAAAGAAAGGAAGAAATGCTCAGCTCTTCTGGTTTAGATGCTGAGTCTCTCTAGAGTATGGCATAATTAATTTAACTGTTCTGCCCCTTCTTCCCTACTGTGAAAAACAGACAGTGAAATCTCAATGCCATGTGACTTTATTTAGAGTGTAGATTATTTATACAGATCATAAATGCAATGTCAGGACTAACCATGACTGCGAAATGGCTTTTCTCGCAGTATGAGCACCGGCTCTAAATAATTAATGCTTCTGAGGCTTCTCTAAGCCCCCAGATTCACATGGCACCAGGGAAGCAGGAATGCTAATTGTAGAATCATCAGCAGCTTTGGTGGACAAAGCTCCGAACTCTTCTTCAGCTCCTCCATCTCTAAAACTGGGATGTCTGTCGATTTTACAGTCACACAGTGAAGACTGATTTATTGTTTAATTTGTGTTAAGAATTAAATAAGTGCTAAGTATTATTATTATCAAGCCAGAAGGGTGAGTCAATGACCTGTTTCCTATCTGAGCTTGCCTTCAAGGTTTGATGTTTCTGGCAGATTACAGGAATTGAATATCTGCCATAGGCTGTATCCATATGGGGATGCAAATAAAGCACTTTTTGTAGGTATTGTGTTGCTTCATGCCTTGTGATTACAGAATAAAGGTGCATAGATTAAAACTACTTTGGTGTGCACAGCATCTCCACAGGCTTTGCCATTCTGGGAATCACAGCAGTAGGTTCCTACAGGCACCTGAAGAGATGGGGGCATGGGGCAGACGCATAGAGGGGACAGGATGTTTTGTTCTGCTCTGCTGCAGATTTCCCATACGTCATTTGCAGGTCAGCTGGGAAAACCCTCACAGACCACTTTGGAAAACTCAAATGTCACCCATCTGCTATGGCTGTTCAGGTAAATCCATGTGTCATTTGGGCCGTGCAGAACCAGTGACATTCCTTGACCGTGCCATCAAGCAGGGAGCTCACCTATCTTTGCCAGGTAGTCGCTGAGTGCAGTAGTAGTGTCAAGACCATTTCTACTAATTATTACTAATTATTCACTGAGAAGCATCATTAATTTTGCTGAAACTTAGGGGATGTATGTCAACCCCCATGCTCTCCTGAAATGATCCCAGAGAGCAAAGTCAAAATTTGCATTAATTACTCAGCCATTCCTTGGCCTTTCCCTGTCTTCCTTTGTCCCCTGAAGCCATGTTAATTCCAGTGGAAGTTCTTACAATGGTCCGATCTTGTCCCCATTAAAAACAATGGGATCTTTGCCGCTGCCTTAGAAATTAATATCTGAAAGGTCATAATTAATACCAGGATTAAGGTAGATTGAGACACTCAAAGCAAAATACCATCTTTCCAGAAGGAAAATGCCCTGTCTGAGCCCTTTTATCCAGAGGCTACCAGGAAAGAATGTTTAGTTTAGTTTTACTGTTTGGGAGTACGACCTCACAAAAGGTTCTTCTCACTACTCAAAAAACTCTTCATTTGTTAGTGAAAAAAAACTTAAGGAATATTGTCAGTATTTCTTTTTTCAGTTGTGACTACATAAAATGAAGTATTGAAGCCATTTACTAGTTATTTAAGTAGTTCAAAAAATAGATTGCTGAATCCCGACCTTTTGCAACCAGCAGCCCAACCTTCTACTGAGGTTGGGCTGCTGGTTTTGAAGCTATGATTAATTATCTACTGCACCTTTTGATACTAAAGTACCTGGGCAAATCTGGTCCTCAATTCTCAAAGACAAGAGATAAGTGGAAATGGAAAGACCACCTGCAGCTTCTGTAAGAACTCTTCATGCGTCCTTGCTGCTGTGAGCTCTTCATTACATCAACATAACCCCATTCTATTTGGAGAAGTTTGAAATCTGGAGTTTCAGAACTGAATTTTTACTCCATTTCTTTTCAAGTGTTTGAATGTAAGTCAATTCTAAATTCTGAGTCAATTATCAGTCTTTGTCAAGGGGATCAGCACTGGCATACGATCTTGCCTGATCCTGTTTCCACACACTCACCTGTTCCTTGTGTTTGCTTTAACCACTCCCTTGGCTTTGTGTCTCACTGCTGACTTGGCACCATGCTTCATCTCTCCTTTTTCCCTAAAACAGCCTCCCACTCATGCTTGTCAAGTGCCCACCATCCCCCATCAAACATACCTTTATCCCAAAGGAAGCTCCTTTGCAATCTTCCCTCGGTATCTCAGAGTGAGATGGTATCTGCCTCAATAAACTGGTGAACGTCTGTGCACTGAAGTCAGCAGAAGGTCAGCAGGGCTGATGCCTGCTAAATTTTGTTGTTAGTGGGTCTGTAATTGTTTTGCAGTCCCATAGGCCTGGTGCTGACTGCCTAATTAAAAGCAACAATTTGCCATCATGTTCTGGAATTTCCACTGATGTTACTGCTCCGTTATTCCTGTTTGAAAGTTGGCTGAATTCTGGTGCCATCTCTTTCCTTCTAGGAATCATCCCAAGCCAGGATCTTACCACCATTACATAGAACACACATTTATGTCCCACAAATGCTTTTGGCATAGTATATGGAGCTTTACATACCTTTTTCTTGTATTGAATATGTTATCATAACCATTAGGATGAGTAATACAAAAACAAGGGGAACAACCATCTCATTTGGTAAAAATTGATGGCAACTATTGAGGCAGTCTCAAAAAGGAGCCTAGAAAGACAGAAAATAATGAAGTTGGCTAGATATGGAACCTGCTATCTGCTTGTTATGCTTAAACAAGCAAAACTACCTAGCCACTGCTTGATAAAGTCAGTGGAAGAGAAGACCTTTGGGATACATGGATGCTTGCAGACAAGGACAGAAGTGTGACAAGAATCTGAAGATGTGATTTTCATCTTTATCACCTTGCTTCCTTGGTCCATCTCTAAATCTACCTCAATAGTTGTCTTTCATCCTAAAGAAATCTTTTACACAAGATAGATTTTTCCATATGCAGTGGTGTTGCATATACCCTCCTTGTCCAGGTCCATCTCTCTGGCAGGAACATGCAAATAAAAAAGGTGGGAAAGATAAAGACACCAAGCAGTAAAAAAGAGTTGAAAAAATTGTAGCTTACACCAGCATAACAGAGAAAGAAATTATGGAGACCTGTAGATAGAAGGAAGAAAAAACAGATATCAAAACCCTAGGACTTATGTGGGCAAGGAAAAGGAGAGTCTGTACAAATGGGCACTACTGATCAAGAAGAATTTCTGTTGTGGTTGTTCTCATGTTTGCAGACAACAGCAAAGTATCCTAGCTTGCCACATAAATTGTTCTGGGAGTCAATTTGACAACCAGTTTTAACAGGTGGCCAGAGTAAATCACAGACCTGTCAAGCGTAATGCCAGACTAGATGAGATACATGGTGTTAGGAGTTAGCAGTAAGCCTGCAAAGCATGGAGGAAAGCATGGATCAGCAAGGAAAACGGGCTCTGGACAACTGCCAAAACCCAACCAATTTCAGCCTTGTAAAATGGATTGTAACAAATGGCAGACTTCTTTGCTCTATAAATAAAAGGAGAACAAGGAAGAGGAGGTGGTTCTGCTTTGCAGTGAAAAGCAGCAGAGATGAAAGATAATACAGGTTTGGCTCCAAAATGAAATGAGTACTTCACTTAAGTTTGTCACAAGGACATCAGGGTAAAACCTGTATGCAAGGACACCTTGTCTAATGAGAGACAAGGTTCTCTATGTGTGTAATATAGCAGTGTGGTGGAAGCAAAAGCCAAAGGATACACTATGTATATGCCAAAGGGAGATGATTGGATTTTTCTGGCAATATTAAAGAGCTTCTAGGTGAAATTGCAGTTACAGTGAAAGGTCAGGGTACCAAATCCAGCTTGGTGCATCCTGGTTGTAAGGTTGCAGTCATAGTGCTTTGAAAGAAGGATGGAAAGCCATCTGGGAACCTTGAGCCATTAGTCTCACACAGAAGTAAATACATTTTTTTACAAGTGTGACTGAAAAGCTACTTGAAGTCATGTAGGCAAATCAAAATGAAAAAATGCTTCATCTAAATATGAAGACTGTAGAATTAACACATTTCTAAACAAATGATACCTTAGGAAACTGCAACAGACCTAGTCTACTTGGACTTCAATAAGGTCTTTGTTATTGCACCCAATGAGATAATTACAAAAGAGTGAAAAAAAAGGTTGAAATGATCATTACAAAATGGTGAAAAAAAAGAGGATGGCAGATGGATGTATCCTATGGGAAGCTGATGAGCCTGAAGGAGAAGCCGCTCTACAGAGAATAAGAATTCAGATGGGAAATGCTTATATCCTTATCAGTGAATGCAGCAGGAATGGCAAAAAATCCAGAGTGTATTAGTAAAGCACAATGATGGCCATCACAGGTGCAGAAAAGGACACTCACAAGATGAAGCTTAATTTCCAAATTTGCAAATGCAATAAAAAAGGACTTTTCCCTTTAGCCACTTCTGCAAGCTGGTTAGATAACTCTCCCATTTCTGAACGGTCTCTCTTTGTTTCCAGTGACAAAGAGACAAGTGCTTCTGCAGGAGGTAAATCCACTTACTCTGTCTTGGCTATGTTGGCTTTGACACGTTGCTCAGGAAAAAAAGTGATGTAAACATTTATTTTGGCCTGAGTACGGCACTTGTAGAGCAAATCGGATGAACAGGATGATGTCAGTTTTCATTTTCTGATCTCAGCTTGGGTGTAAAGATAAGACAGATAAATAGCTCTTGGGCAGGTCTGTCTCCTTGCAGAGAGATGATAAAAACCAAGGAAAGTGTAAAGAAACAGGGAAGAAAATTGCAGACCCAACACCCCTGAGATGACTCGACCATGGGAATGGTCACTGTGGGGTGGGTGGAAGAGGAGTTTAATACAAGGCTGCCCCGAGGCTAGCTGGGGAGGCAGCAGCAGAGGGGAGTAGATTTCAGAGAAGTTGCATACAAATGGCTGTGGTGCTCCTTGGCTTGCATCAAGGTACCCAGAAACTGAGCCAGCAGCAAGGGACAGGTGTGCCCCGTGGCTCTCTTTGGTTGGGACAATCACTGTGCCTTCCTGTGCCATGGCCAGAGCAGCCAAACCCTGAGACTTCACCCACAGGGACACAGAGTTCAGTTTTGCCTTGACTGATAGGAAGTCTCAGATTAGCTCCAGTCCAGAGAAGTCTGTACTGAATGTGTCTCTGTTATGATTAATGTTGCAATCAGGGCCATTTGCAATCCCAGACCTGTTTAGCACCACTGCCAATGCCAAGCAGATTTCTTTAAGGACGGGCCAAAGGAGCACAGCACAGAACACACTGTATCAATGAAAGGCACAACCTGGAGAATGGCAGTGCTGGGCAGAGCTCAGCCAGAATCCAGGGAGGGTGGCAAAACACAGCTGGTGCAAAGTGCCCAGAGTTCAGAGGTGGACAACAAGACCTTGCAGAGAGGGAGGAAGAGCCTCTTGGGCCAAAGACCTTGGAGGATTCAGCACTCATCTTTCTCTCTGCTGTGCTCAAGGAGACGATGATTTATGAACATTTTAGAAATCCATTAGAATTGCACCAAGTGCTATTCAAGTCCTTGTCCCACCATGTTCCCTACCTACACCATCACAGGAGCAATTTGCTCTTTTTCTTGAAGTGATCCTGAAGCAATCAGGTATTGCATTTTTCAACCTCTGCTGGCACTGTGCAGCAGATAGACTGAGCAGCACCAGGGAGGCTGGCAAGCTGTACACTTAGCAGCTCCATAAAGGCACGTCAGAGAATGAGTCATTGTCAAGCCTGCAAGAGACAAAAAGATTGATTGCAGAAGAACTGAGAAATAGATTTGATGATGACTCACAATATTCCACCCTTTTTGCATTCGCAGACCTGCCAGCTGATTCATAACTGCATTCTGCTTTGCTTCTCCTCCCTGTCAAGATGATCATCAAACAGTGTCCATCAATTAAAATTTCCACTCAAAAGAGGAAGGTGTGTGAGGGAGCACCCATCCCTTTCTTCATTCATACCTGGTAAGCCCCGTGTTCTGCCCTTTAGCCTGCTGCAAAGCCCATAATTTTTGGGAAAGGAGGTGATGTAGAGCCCATACAAAAGATACCACAAACACCCAGTGATGGAGGTAGGGACAATTCCTTCCTGAATGTCTAGTTTTATGAAGTGAGATTTCCTGTGTTCTCTAACTTTATCATTATTCTGAGGTCTGGAGAATTTTGGAGGGGTTTATCCATGGTGGGTCACTGTCTGTTTGCTTCTAAAATCAGGTGAGACATAAGGAATCACAAGCAGAAGGCAAAAATCTCAAGCAGATGTCATTGGTTGCAACTTGACAAGCAGTCCATAACGCTACTGAAAATCCCACTCTGTTTTTAATATTTTCCAGGGCACATAGAACTCAGGATAGAAATCTTTTAAGGAAAAAAAAAAAAAAAAGTCAGATTTATTTTATCTTGCAAGGCGTAGCCATTTTGGTCTTTTGCCTACTTGCCTGAAGAGTGTTGAAAAAAAAAAGCGAATAAAATTAGGGAAAGGTAAATACATGTCTATAGCAAGAACCAGTCAAACACATACAGCTCTTATCTAGCACACAGCTCTAAAAAGCTGGAGGGTTGCAGGAGTGTTCACCCAAGAAGTCTCAATGACTTCACCAGTTCGCTTGGATTTACAAGTGGTGTCATCTGCTAACACCTTTCCAGCACAGCTGACTTAGCTTCCCATAGCTCAGCTGGGCTCTCACTGCCAAATACATCATCACCAGTAACATGATTGGGGGTGTCTGTCTATGTGAGGCTGCTTTTCTTGGACACTACAACTGTACAATCACCTCTCCTGCACCCTGATCCCCTGAGGAGGCACCATGACTGCACCCTGGCAGAAAATGGTGCTCTGGCCAGTTATTCACCAGAGACCTGCTCATGCTGATGCAAACAGAATTTTTAGCAGAGCTGGTGCTGTGTCAAAACTCAATGACAAGACAACGGTCATCACTGTTCCCAGGGACACTTGGAGTATGAAGTCCTCTGACCAAGTCAAAAACTCCTCCTGGTCCATTTGCCAATTCCAGTATGGAGCAAAGGGGCAGTCACTGACCCTGTACAAAGGAAGAAATCTCATCCTGTATTCCAAACTTTATTACTTAATACCTCAATTGTACTTAATGATGTGTTTTATTTTATAAGCCATCTCAGTTTATGACTGTTCTCTTGGGTGGATTAATCTCTCATTAGTGCCTCATGTTTGAAAGGGTTGTTTTCCCCTGTTAACCAATTTAATGGACTCGGCAGGACCCTGCTGGGTGTGTGCTGTGCAGCCTCATGCCTCGGGGCCAGCTGGGCTCCCTTCCTGCCAGCAAAGGGACCCTGTGCCACTGCACAACCTGCACTCTGCAGGACCCAGAGGAAGGCTGCAGACCCACTGGAGAGGCTGCAGAAGCTGGGATAATTTAGTTTGGAGGAAAGAATGCTCAGGGAGGTTCTCATCTCATCACTCTCTAGAATTACCTGAAAGGAGGTTGCAGCCAGGTGCGGATCAGTCTTCTTTCACAGGTAGAAAGTGTAAGAAAAGAGGAAGTGGCCCAAAGTTGCACAAGGGGAGGTTAAATTGGATTTTAAGAAAAATTTCTTCATGGAAAGAGTGGCCAAGCTTTAGAATTGGCTACCTACATAAGAGGTAGACTCACCATCCCTTCAGGTATTACTTAGAAGTTGCACAGATGTGGTGCTCCGAGGTGTGATTTATTGGTGGACCTAGCAGCGTGAGATTAACGGTTGGACTTGAAGATTTCAGAGGTTTTTTCCAACCTTAATGATTCTATCACTTTATGCACTTGTTTCTACTACTTCTTGTCACTGCCAGAGTGTCCTGCCCCTGTGAATCCTGTCCATTCACAGGCAGGGGTGCCAGCATGTTCTGCATGGAGGGAAAAAGCTTAGTTCCTCCACAGCCCTGAGGGGAGCTGGGCACACAAGGGGAGAATGCTTAGGTAGCATAAAGTCAGGCTACAGCTAAAGTGGGAGGCAAATCCAGGCTCCAGAAGTGATCCTGCCTTATAAATGCAAATAAATACATAAGTAAATATTAAAAATATAATTTATGGCCTGTGGTAAGTAAAACAAGTGAATTATCCTTGATCAAGTCATACACAGAAGTAGAATTAAGAAGTGGTAGGATTTCAATTTACTGATAGTGCTTGTCTTTACCTACAGACATCTGTGTACAAAGACAAATCATATTTGTGCCTTTGTTTTTTACATGGAATATGAAAAATAAGTATTAAGAGATATCTAATTTACACAATTAGGAGTCAATATAATAGAAACACTGTGATTACTTAACATACCATGAGGTCAGCTTTGTCCTTGGTCTTTTCAGAGAATTATAAGGCTGGAGGAACCCCAGAAGATCACCTAGTCCCTTCTCATTGATCTTGCCCAGCAGAATGACTTGTTGGGGCTGACAAGGTGCATACATAGAAGCCTCTTTTCTTATCCACCTAAATAAGAAGACTATGAATGAAAAGCTTACAGTGAATAAGATGTTATATTCACTTTAAGCACATGTGTGAACAGAAGAGGGTAAAAGCAGCCATCTGCCAAGGGATAATTCATATATCTGCAAACATGAGAGCCCACAAAAGTGCTGACAGGCACAGAACACAGTGGAGCAGCATGAGCTCATTTCAAGACAGGCATTTCCCTTTGGTGAGTGCATAGCTCACAACGGTAGGTGCAATTTGAGTTGGGCACAGCCCTCAAAGCAATACCACACAGAACCAGATCCTAATCTGCTCTGCACTTTAAGGGCCCTGATCCTGCAGATGTTTGGGTGGGGAACAGAATTCCCCAATGACAAGGTCCCTGCACCACGGGGAGTGCAATGCACAGTCCAAATTTGGCACCTGGCTTTGTACCTGTGTACAGCCATACTCCAGGGAGATCCCCGGGCAGTGTAAAGGGACTTGCACTGATGCAGGCCCTTCCCTGCAGTTCTGGCCACCAGACCAAGGGGAATTTAGATCTCCTGTGAATAAAAGGCATAGGAAAAGAAGGCAGGAGGTGTTGGAAAGAAGGTAGTACTGATGTCCATCCAGAGATACATCTTAAACTGCCCCACTGGTGCATGCTTACTCTGGCTCCTCTGAAGAATCTGCTTTGGGTAATTTGACTCTGTCAGCAGACTGGGCAGCAAGGAAAGTTCCAAAGATTGATGAAGCCATCATGAAGGTGACCTTCTCCAGTGTCTTTTAGGCTCAGATCTCAAGTCCCAATTCAAACCAGCAGTCACAAGTGTGCTAAAGAACAGTAGCTTGCAGGACTTGAACTGAAGGTTAAATTTGAACATGTGAGGAAGTCCTTTTCTGCACTGAGACTATGGCTCTATAGCTGGTACCCATATATCAGGGCAGGATGCATCTCAGTGAAAGCCTTCATGTCCAAAGAAGGGTAATGAAGCTGTTGAAGGGCCAAGGAAGCAAGTCCTATGGGGAGCAGCTGAGAAAACTGGGGTTGTTTATTCTGCAGAAGAGACTCGGGGGGGGATCTTACCACTCTCTACAACTACCTGAAAGGAGGTCAGTGAGGTGGGAGTTAGTCTCTTCTGCCACATCTCAAGTAAAAGAATGAGAGGAAATGGCCTTAAATCATGCCTGGAGAGGTTCAGACTCGATATTAGGATTTTTTTTTCCACTGAAATAGGGTTCAGGCATTGGACTAAGTTGTCCAGGGCAGTGGTGGAGTCACCACCTCTGGAAATGCTCAAGTGGTGTTTGGACTTGGCACTTGGGGACATGGCGGTGCTAGGTTTACAGTACTAGATAATCTAGAAGGTTTCTTCCAACTGTGGTGATTCTGAGGTGAAACTCATGGGTGGGTGTCAGGAGGCTACTGCTTTTATAGTCACTGGCACCAGTAGTGCTCAGATGAGCTGCACTGAAATGAGTTACCCACTACTGACAACATACCAAAAGCTCTTGGGGACACAATAAGACTTAAAGATGAAATGATATATTAGATAATTTCTAGAAATGGAAGATTTATTTGTTCAGAGCAGATATTGCACTGTGATCTTCAAACAGGTAGAAAATAAAATTAAAGATTGCTTCAACCAGCTACATCATTTCTTCCAAAGAAAGGTTGCTTTTTGCTCTTTCAGTCCCTGTGGATCACCTTAGAGACATTTATGGTGGCTCATCTAAAAAGGCAGAAAGCAACAGTGCTGGTGCACAATGGAGCCATGACCTTAACTAGGACAGCATTTCCCAGAGTAGCCTTGCAGCCAGAAGTGCTGTAACACGTACACAGACCCAAACCTCCCTCCAGCAGCCTCATGGTGGCTCACCCTCATGCTCAGGATTCCTGCAGCTCTGGGGATGAACAACTGCAAAGGCATTTTTATCAGCTAGCCCAGCAGGAAGAAGCAAAACTGCCCATATCCTTTTGTTTCTCCTTTTCCCACAAACCCTCTCACAAGCAGCTGAACACTTGAGAGGTGAGCTATGGGAGGGTCAAATGTTTTACCTGAGTCATACCTAAGAATTGCAGTTGCCTTCTCATAGCCCCATTGTAGCTCATCTGCAGGCCATCCCTTATTACCTTATAGCACAAGAGGTCTATTGTCAGTACATTCCAAGGGTTCCATATTGCTGGAGTTCCATACCTCCTCGATGTTTCTCTTAGGCAGCTCCTCCAGGCACTGACTCTTCCTTGGCCTCACAGCAGCCACCTGACTCCAGTTCCCCTCAGCCAACCAATCCACTCTTTTATAGCACTCTTCAGATTGGCTACAGCTGTGGCCTGTTAACATCAGGCCTGTTCCTAATCTTTAGTAATTGGTTCAGTTGCAACTCTTTAGGGGATAAGATTACAGTCTACACTACCTTCATTTACCCATACTGTATCCCCCTCCAATCCCTTGTGGCAGAAATGTTCCCCAAAGGTGGGAAAGATGCCACAATTATCTCAGAAAGGGAACAGGAGTCAGGGACAGGTCTGGGCTTTGGCCCATGCAGTTGGCACAGTCCCTGGAGTGGTTTTGGTAGAGACATCCAGTAACGTCCCAAACAGTGGCCAGGCCCAGTCCAGGGGATAGAGCCACCAACAGCAGCTCTCTCAATGTCAATCTGACTCTCTCTTTCAGAGACTTGAGTTGTGTTGCCTTCTCTTGGCCTCAGGACCAAAAAACCCACAACCCAATTTGTTTGCCAGTGCAGGTGTTGCTGATGCTTCTGCAGAGGAAAGGTTCATTCCTTTGTGCTCCCCCTACCCTCATTATTGGCTGTCTGGTTCTATGAGTGCAGAAGATTTAGTATAGTTTTCAGAATGTCTGGTGGCAAAGCGCTTGTTTGCCAAATCTTTGGAATGTTTCATACAGCAGTGCACTGCCTCTTTCCAAGTCTTGCCGTGGCTGGAGGTGGGCCAGATACACAAATCCAAACATAGATTAGGTTAAGACTAGGACTCAGTGTTTAAGACAGGGTTAACTTTAATTTTATTTATTTAACTGTTTTTAACTATAAATCAAAGGTTTTATATTAGATTTGAGGACAATGATTTTCATGAGAGCTTGCCTTGCAAAATTTAACCTCAAATTTTTTTCTGATATGCTCTGACAGTGAAATACAAAAGATCAGTATTACTGAGCCTGTTTTACGAATATTAAATTTCATATTTAGTTCATCCAGTGGTGTCCCTCTGTCTTCTATTTCCTGAAAACTTTTGCCAAATACTCTTGGGGAAAGAAAACTTTTATTCCTTTTTATTTCTAAATGGGGATGTGTCATATTGACATTTTGTAGTGCCTTCTTTCCAGCCACAGATTTGGCGGCCATGTTCAACATTCAGCCTCATTAATGGAGTCAGTTGCAATGGATCTCAGGATCTGGTTACATCATGGTTCACTTGACCACTTAAATCAGCCTGGCTAAGCTTGCTCTGAAAAATGAGGGAGTGAAGATAGCCAATAAAAACTCTTACAAAAGGAATGAAAAGTGAAACCTTATCATTAGTAGCCATGGACCAATAATAGAATCCCAGAATGGTTTGGGTTAGAAGAGACCTTTAAAGGTCATTTGATCCAATCCCTTTGCAATGAGTGGGGAGATTAACTAGATCAAGTTGCTCAGAAACTCATCCAACCTGACCTTGAATGATTCCAGGGATGGGACGCCTACTATCTCACCGGGAAACCTGTGCCAGGGTTTTACCATGTTTAATCCACAGATTCACTTCTTGTGCTGTCACAGAGTGCTATAGGGGTCCTGGCCACAGGGTCCAAAAGGGGTTTGATGGTGAGAGGTCCATAGATGGATACTAAAATGGCTGGATGGTGTTGCAGGCCTGGATGTGGCAATTGACCAGGAAGGTGACCATGCTCATATGCTCTCCTTGAATAGCATCTCCTGCTGCTGTCCTCAGACCCTGCCTGTGTCTGGATCACTGCTCTGACACTTCAGGTCCTTTCTAATGTCAGTGTCTGCTTGGTGTGCACAAGGAAGGAGACACAAGGCAAAGCAGAGCCCAGGCTAACTGCTCCTGAGAGACCTCTGCAGTGCCCAACCCACTCAAAGGCAGATGGCAAAACATCACACCTGGAGTCAAGAACCAGAATCACGCAGCTGAGCACAGTACTCACACCCAGCTCCTGCAGGAGGGTCAGCTTCAGGGAGGTGAGTGTTCTTATCAGTGTAGTAACGGTGCCATCCGCAGAGATCAACAATTCCATTTTCAAATACGTTTCTAAAATAGCTCGTGTATTTTCTCTAAAGCCTGAAAAAGTTCTGTATGCATTCAATTCAGCAGAGTTTTGATTTTAGCAGGATTTGCAAGAGGTGTCTGCTAATGTTTTTTCTTCTTTTTCTTCTGCATAAAATACATAGGAAAAGAAATAGGCCAAATGATCAGTGCCAAATACCACAACTAAGCATACTTTGTCCATCATACATGTCATTATCTTTATTATGGCATTTCATGTGGATTATAAAATGTCATAGAAACGTCATTGCTGCCTCTGTTCAAAGATATATAACAACAATAATAATCCCTTGCAAGTTTTATTTTTTTATCTGTGGATGTCAGAAGCTCTTTAAAAAGGTCATCATCATTATCCTCCCTTTACGGCAGGGAAAAAAAGACAAAGGCCAAGCTGTTCCTTCTAGCTTTAGGCGTCTAGGATCCTTCTGCCGTCACTGAAGGAAGACAGCAAAATAGGCACATGCAAGGAGATCTGAGTCCCTTTTCGGAAGGGACAAGTTCCCTCTGTGACTCCCTGCTACCCATGAGTCCCTGGAGCCGTGCTGTCAGAAATCTAAAGTCCGGGGGATGAACTAGAGCCTGGTCATTTGTGCCTGGTTTTTACTCATTCAACAACAGAGAATGCAACAGAGCCCAGCTCCTGATTCCCACCCTCATTCTGTGTGCCCTCTCTTTCTTTCTGAAATAATGATGAGGTGTGCCTCCAGCATTACCCTGGCTGCCAGGCTAGCATGATGTGCTGCTTGTGGCTGGGGTAGGGTTAATTTTCTTTGCAGTGGCTGGTATGGGGCTATGTTTTGGATTTGTGCTGAACACAGGGTTGATAATATAGAGATGTTTTTGTTTTTGCTGAGCAGGGCTTACACAGAGCCAAGGGTTTTTCTGCTTTTCTGCTGCCACACTGGCAAGGGGAGTGGGAGTGCATGAGAAGTCAGTCAGAGAGACAGCCAGAACAGGTGACCTAAACTGACCAAAGGGATATTCCATACCATAGGACATCCTACTCAGTATAATAGAGTGGGAGGAAGAAGGATGAAAGGGGAGATCTTTGAAGTGATGGTGTTTTTCTTCCCAAGTCACTGTTATGTGTGATGGGGCCCTGCTCACCTGGAGACAGTGGTGATTTAATTCCTTGTTGCTTTGCTTGCATGCATAGCTTTTGCTTTCCCTACTTAATCGCCTTTATCTCAACCCAGGAGTTTTCCAGCTTTTACCTTTCTGATTCCCTCCCTAATCCTGCTGATGGGCAAGGGAGTGAGAAGCTGTGTGGGGCTTGGCTGCTGTTGGGGGTTAAACCTTGACACATAGGTCCTTGTGTAGACAAGATTTAAAGCTGGGTTTGTGGTAGGGCAATTTTTGTCTGCCCCTGCCTAATGGTATAGTAGATAAATTACTGAATGAAACATACACTCAACATACTCTGAAGCCTCCTAAACATCCTGTGTGAAGTACTTTATCAGAGAAACCTGATCTCCCCGCTGCTGTGTTACCTTTGCCAATGGCTCTGTGGGGGAAGTAAGGTGGAAGCAGAACTAACCAGCATGCTCCTGTTGCAGGTCCACAGCAGCCAAGTCATGACAAGAAATTCACCCAGCCTGCTCTGCTTCCACCAAGGACACTGGCAAATCAGCTGCTGGTCATGAATCATCATGAAGTCTGATCTTGAAGTCTGTCTTTGGCCGTGGAAATGTCCTTGAATTAATGTCTTCCGTTGTGAAAGTAATCCAAACATCATCACAGTCTCCCTAATTGCCTTTTTTTATTTCACAATGGAGGATATAAGCATTATTACCATTGATTTCACCTACAGCGCAGGCTGATCTGGTGATTTTCCCTGTGTGTTTCTGATAAGGTTTTCCTTCCTGAACCTCCATTATACAGTAATTCTCCTGATAAAATCTATCACAAATATCTTTTAAATACTGCAACTTCCACACAGGAAACGTTTAAGAAACATGATACTTATAATAGAGAAAATAGTGGAGTTATTAATATAATTCTGCACACACATACTACAATTAGCGTCAGTATGTTAACACAAATGTTAATGTAGGCAAATGTAAAGTGCACAAAGGATTCTCACAATCCACCTGCAGAGAGGTGCTGTGTATTGAAGCTGTTGTGCATTTATGCACACTGAAAGGCATCCAACCTAATAAGATGCCCCCAAGGTTGGGACATGGGTGGTGAAAGCCACTTGCCTTGTAGCCAGCAGTCCTGTCTGCCTGGTTTCTGACTGGGTAACCAACCCTACATGCAGGTAAATTCACTGGGCATATCCATGCTTGGTCTGACAGCTGTCTGGAGGTCCATATCCAGTTTGAAGAGCTCTCATTTTTCTATAGTGCTAAGAGTCCATCTCTGCAGGGGACTTGAAGCCAAGATGAGTTAATTTTGGAGGCTCCTCAGAAGTTAGATGGGCAGTGACAGCACAGTGTTCTCCTCCTGCACACCAGCCAAGTGGAGAAGGTGTGAAGGAGAACTTTGATGCTGTGCCATGACAGATCTCTGCTCTTGCTATCTCACCTGGGAACACCCAGGTGCTGAATGAGGCTGAGTCACTGTGCAACCAAATGTGAGAGCAGGGAAAGCAGGAAGGAGAAAGTCTGACTCTGGCCTTGTGATCAGGGCATTCATCTGATGGTTTGGGGACAGGGAAAACTAAACCTCTAACAAAACACTCTAGCACCATAGCTCAGCCCACTTTGAGCAGGAGATTGAATTGGGAAGAAAACTCTCAAAATGCTCTCAGGTTAAAGGAAAAGTTAAAGGTAAATCCGAGGCTTTACTATATCACAGTAATCAGTTTAATTTGTTGTCACCCATGGAAAGACTCAAGAAAATAACAGCAACTAGAAAACTGCAGTATGATTTACCTGTACAGAACAAGCTGCTTATTCTGATCAATTCTCTCATACTTTTTGCTTCAGTATGTTAGTACTTATGGACTAAAACTCAAGGCATTTCTCCTCCAGTGCCACTCTGTGTCTGAGGCTGTATTCCCAGCACTTGTTAACAATAGCATGCAGTGAAGGTCACTGCCCCAGGCCAGATGTGTGCATCTTCACAGGGGACTGCAACACTGACCAGAAGGACTACTAGAGAATAACCCATGTTTCATTTTTATTCTGGTTTTTATTCTCCATGCCTTTTTATATGAAATAGCACATGCATATGAAAAATTAGGCAAAAATTGAAGGATATTTTAGAGTCATTAAGAGTGAATATTTAGATTATCATCTCATCCTGTTGAAACCCAAAAGGTTGTCTGAAAACCAAGCTACAATTTGACATGGGTAGGAGTAGAGTACTCAAGGTCTTCATTCCTCAGAATACAAAATACTTTGGTCTCACTGTGAAGTGTAGTTCAGCTCTCTCCTGGTAACAGCATTGTAACAAGGCTGATAACAACAGGCCACGTGCTGTACCTGTTGCACAGCTACAAATGCAATGAAAACAAAGGCCAAATGTTACCTGCCTTTGCAAGGACAAGGTCATTTGATCACAGCAGAAGAAAACATGCCCAGAATTTGGCTAAATGTGTGGCCTGATAACAGCCAAGTCCTGGCACTGGACTATGAACTGCTGTGAAACAATTACCATTGGTCTATTTTGTTTAGTCATAAGTAATTGTTATCTCTGCACCTCCGGAGCCCTTTTCAATATCAACAGGTTGATCTGTGCAATCTTCCAGTGGTGAAAGGGAGGCAGTGCTGATCTGGGGTGCCCCAGGCTGACCCTGGCCAGGAGCCCGGGCTCTGCTCTGGCAGCAGATGCTACTGCTGGCTTTGCTGAGGGCTGCCTGCATGGCCCCTGCAGTGTTCCAGGTCTGCCTGGGCCAGGGGACCCACCCGCCTGCAAAAGGCAAACTGTACTTTCTTTTCTACCTCCCTTCTCCCTTCTTTGATGGATTTTGCAAAGATTCTTCTTCTTGTCTATATCCAAAGGACTATATTAGGAGCAGAGTCTGTCTCACTCCCCATTTTGAGTAAAATCCCATTTTTTAAAAAAAAGTGACCACTGGATCTCCCTGATTGCTCTATATCAAAAGTCTTCAACATTACAGGTACTACTTGCTGTACATCCTAACCACATACTTTTGAAAAATGCTCCAGCAACCAGCTCGTCACAGATTTTACACAACCTTTCTGAGTTATTTTCAGACTTTATTTTTCTCTTAAGAAGAGTCACCAAAGCACAGCACCTGCTGAGCCAGGCAGTTGTGCACCAACAGCAGGACAGCAGCCAAGGCTGTGGCATGGCATGGGGGCAAGTGAGTGACAGGGACGCTGAGCAGTGACGGAGACACGGAGCAGTGACAGGGACACAGAGTGTTTGAGTCATCCCACACGCCCGGGGGTTGGCAGAGGTGTAGCTGTGAAGCAGCACAAGGCACGGTGCTGCACCATGGAGATGAGGTGCTCAGCAGAGCTCCAGAGCAAGCATAGGGCACCTGGCTAAGGAAGCATCCCTGGAGGCTGTACCACCCTACAAACACCTGAGTCATAATCCCCTGTCCTCCTCCTTCCTCCTGGGAGTGGCAGCAATTTGCTATCCATGTAAGCCTGCCAGAGCAAACCCCAATCAGAGGCCAAGGGACAAGCCTCCACCCTATTGTCCACCTACACCTCACCCTCCTGTTTTGGAAGGAAGGGAACAGGAAAGACTTTGGCTCTCTCCTCCACGCCTGGGCCTCAGATCTAAGCAGCTCTGAGCTGTCAGAGGTGGTTTTTCCCAGGATGGTTTTCTTCCTTTTGTTTAGGCTGTTTGGGATTTTTTTTTTGCGTGCAGAGGAAGAATTTGTTCTTGCTCTCCATCCCTGTGTGGGCGTGCTGCCAGACACTGGCTCTCAAGCTGGATTTGGCATCTTCTCTTTAAAGGTAATCTTCCATCTACAACACCAGACCATGGCTGTATCTGCTCATCCAGCCTTTTCCCAAAGGTTTTACAGAATAACTCTCCAAAGGAGGAAATATTTAACTCCCAGTGATTTTCTCTTCATAGTTGGGGATGAGTGAAGCTCTTGGTAAAGGATATTTCCATTTAAAAAAGCAGATCACGTCCTGCACTCATCTAGTTGACCAGTTTTGTAATTAATAGAGTGGATAATGAATAATCATTTATCACCTTGGAATCTCAATTCCAGCAAGTTATGGGGAAGCATGTGTCTGTCCCAATTCTGTATTTCCCTCCTCTCTGGACTAATGGACCATGTGCATTAATTCATTCAGAGATGTCTTTCGGGTTTCCCCATTTAACTTACTTATCTTAAACTATCTTATCCTATTTGCTCCACAATTTCTAAAAAGATCCTACCCCAGGACAAGATCATTCTTGTGAAATTTTTGTGTGTATTGGTTCAGTTTTGGCAAAGTTAGGAGGTAGTTAAAATGAGACTTATAATGGAAAGCTAGCTGCTAGCGACTCTCCATTATACATGTCTACCATGCAGGAGAGTTGTGAGGATTCATTAATTTATGTTTGTTAAGCACTTTGAGATCCTAAGATTAAAGGTTCTATAGAAATGCAAATTGTTATTATCATGATAAATTCTTTATATGAGCTCATATATTTTGCCTTAGAGGCACAGTCTCACCCTGAGTTGCGTAGTTATACACGTAAATCTTCAAACATTATGATGAAAATGTACCTCTGAAGGCCTGATGCTTCCTACTCCTCTACCACTTCATGCATAGAGCTGCCCTTGATTTCAGGCAGGTCCCATCAATGGTACAATTGTAGGATTCAATTTGTTTAGGAAAAGACTATTGTATGCCTCCAGGCTTCACATTGAGACACACAACTTTCTGTCTCACTCCATAAAACCATTACTTGCTGCCAGTAGTTATTCCATCTTATTAATGAAATGACTGAACGGATGACAAAATCTGGATCTGAATTCTGACCCTTCCAAAACTCAGGTTTTCAGAGGCTTATTTAACCTGTTAGAGAACAAGGGAGGTAAAACCCCACTAACGGATCATTCCTGACACATAAGATGTGACTCCTTGGCCCTTTCCCCTGCGTGATTTGGCAAGCAAAGGTTTTCAGGCACAAGTTGCCAAAGGACTATTCCTTGCAGGGAGCCAGGCCGGCCACAGCTGCACAGTCTTGGCAGACCCATGATGCTCTCCCAGACACAGCTCTTTGCTTTTCCTTCCCCCTTGCACAGGCTTGAAGCACCACACTGGCCATCCCCTGCCTGCAGGGGTGTTTGACCATCCTGGTCAATGTCCTTGTCTGAAGCACTGGTCCAACACAGGGGCTGCGCAACAGACAGGAAGCAGGATCCTGGGGGAAGTGGCCACCCATCTCCCATGCCAACATGCCTCTGTGCCTTCCTTGCCACATCTCTGGCATGCAGACACCTCAACTCACACCATTAGAGGACTGAGTCAAAAAAATATCATGAGGTTTATTTGCATCACCCATGGGCTTATCTGAGTGCAGAATACAGTGCCAGAAATACCAGCTGTAAAAGAAGTCTCCTGCCCAGCCTCACACCCAAAGCAGGCACCAGAGCAGGTCAGCCATGGCTTTTTCTCGCTTAAGTTTGAAAACCTTTAAGGATTACCACCCCACCTCTGTCTCAAGGTTGCACTACTCTCCTGGAAAAGGAATTTCTTCAATATCCAACCAGAACTGCCAGTGGCACAACTTATGGCCATTGCTCTTCCCTATAATATCTGACAACGCTGAGAATTTTGCACCATCTTTGTAGCTACCATTGAGATAATCACCTCTTAAACTGCTCTTCACCAGATGAAACTAATCCCAAATTAAACTCCAGTCACAATCTAAAAAGTGAGGTTTTCAATATGAGGTGTTGCTTCTTGACTGTTTGCAGTGGGTAGTGTTAGGGAACATTACAACTCGTTCATTCCCTGAATATGACATTGTCAAGAGCAAGATGAGGAGTCTATTAAAATACAAAGTGCTTAAACTCTGCTATACCATCTTATATTGCCTACAGAATCCATGAATTAACTATAACAATGTTAGAGTCAAATCTCATTATTTGGCTCACTTTTGGTCCGTGCTGAGCTCTTGCTGAGGATGATGGTACTCAAACACCTTGATGTATCAAGTATATTAAACAACATGCATATGAGAGCACAGAGTTTTAAAATTTATTTTTCTTATCTATCTGTCTCAAATCTGTAACTGTGAAGGATTAGACAAGGCTCAGGCACAAAACTGGTGCAGTAATGTCAGAGTTATGTGCTTCACCTCATAGCATGTGAGGTTTTGAACTAATTTTTAACTGGTCTACTAAGCCCAAAAAAGGCAAATCAGATAACAGATCCATAAGCATTTCTGGAGCTGAGCTGCAAAGCAAAGCTTTCCAGTCACTTCACAGGAATTTTGGTTACTCTGTCTCCTTCAATTTAGCCGTTGCAAGGAGTTATTTTAGTTGTCAGAGGTGGTTTTCCCCAGGATGGTTTTCTTCCTTTTGTTTAGGTAGTTTGGGATTATTTTTGCATGCAGAGGAAGAATTTGCTCTTGCTCTCCATCCCTGTGTGGGTGTGCTGCCAGACACTGGCTCTCAAGCTGGATGCTCTGACTCAAAAGGATGCAACATCACATTGTAGCACTGAGTTGCAAGAAACTCTATTCAAATGCCTAGAAAATGTGTAATAAAAGATGATGAAAAATGTATCCTGGAAACATTGTTTTCTCTAACAGTCTTTGTTGGATGACAGGGACGATTTGTAGGTTTTCTTTTCTCCGTGTCAGTGGACTGAAAGGTAATGAAGAGCTGCTGCCCCAGGAGAGCTGGAGGTTGCCCCTTGAGATTCCCCCATGCATATCCTGCACCCCACAGCCCACACAGTACCTCCACCTCACACAGGCCCACATCTCAGCACACCCCTATCAGGAATTTACTCTCTGCAATCCTTGGTAACTCACTGAATCTTCCTCTGAGTCACTTTTTCATCCATAAAATGGAGTTACTATTTACCAGTCTCCATGAGCTGTCACAGGGCTTAATTTCTTGAGAAGCACACAGACCCTGGATAGGCTGAGAGCGAAGGAAAGCAGCTGAGAAACACCAGACATTGCCTTGAGGTTTTCTCCAGCTGCTGTGGTGGTGCTGGCTACTTCATGTCTCTCCCACTGGGCAGCTCTGCCCACCTGGCCAAAGCTCAAGGAACCTGGGGCTTGGCTCCAGCTCCTCCCAAAGTTAGGGGTCTGTAAGACCTAGGACACCCCTCATTCAGCAGGGTGAGGGCCCACCAGGCTGCACTGCAAGCTGTAGGAGACACTGATGGCTATAGGGAGTCAGAGAGTCCTCCCCATCCCCTGTCCCTCCACAGCAGCAAGGGCCCTGCATGGAGAGAAAATGAGGAGGAGAAATATCAGGAAGATATGGCCACAGTCTCCTACCAACAAATGCTTTTCCAGTGCCCTCTTCTGGAAAACGTTTTTGGCCCAAGCAACTGCTTCATAGAAGGTAGAGTGAGACTGGTGGTGACTTGCCAAGAGCTGCAGGAGCATCCCCCAGTTCTTCACACCCAGGATCTGCTCTGCCCCTGTGACTGGTGGAGCTGGGCAGCTGCTCATGCCCTTCAGAGAAGCTTGGCCAGACCCCCAGGGCACTAGCCAGGAAACAGGAAGCAAAGGACATGCCTCCTTTTTTGTACCTGGATATGCCTGAAAGCTGCTCTTGACTGTGCTCTGGCACAGGCACCATGGGGTCCTGAACTGGAGCACCTCCTGCAAACATTATGCTCCTCAAAGCCAGCCCTTGCCACCACCAGCTCTCAAGGATGCTGCAGAGACAAGAACTGGAAGGAGGGTTAAATATTTGGTAATCCTATCATTTTGAGGAGCTGATGAAACATTGCTCTCAAGTATCTGCAAAATGCATCAGTTCCTCAGGGAATTGCATCCTCTGGTTGTTTTTGTCACCTCTTTCCCTGGGAGCAGCCCAGCCTTTGCTCCCCAGCCTCGGCACAGCTCCATTTTGTCTCACACCAAGGCAGTGGGTACCCACTGATCCCTGTCCCCCTTTCCTAGCCAAGGTCAGTCAACTGGGACACCCCTGGGGACAGCCACAGGCTCTGCTCCAGCCCCAGCCAGAGCGGAGAAGGTGGAGAGGACCAGAGTTGTGTAGGAGTGCTGGGGCCAAGTGATGGCCATTGTCATTGCCTGGACCACAGCCCCTGCTTTTGAGCCAGCTCAGAGAGCAACTGGCTCCTGTGGTGGCAGCACAGCCCTTCCCTTCCCTCTCTGTCTGCTTTTCCAAGGCTTAATTCCAACTCAGACTACTCTGTGAATCCGCAATCCCCATTTATTCACAGTCAGCAGAAGAAAAATGAAATTAATTTATATCTGCTGCCCACAGAGTCAAATCTAGAGGCATGTGAGCCCCATTATCTGCCCTGTTAACTGGCAGGGGAGGTGGTGTGAAATTCCTTAGGGGTTTTGATGAGTTATCTCAGCAAAGACAATGCTTGTGCAGTGGCCCCACTGCAGCAGAATTGGGGTAGTGTCCTTAGGACCAGCTGCTGTAGGTGCTACGTACTGGGATGGTTTTCCCCACTCCTTGCTCTTATTTGGAAAACTTTCTGTAATTGATGCCAGGATGTGTGATGACATACATACATACACATCAAGTATATATATTCATTTAAAGTACTTTCGGATATTTTGTTCCTTCTTTCATTAAATTATTTTAAACAAAACCAGCACCTCTGTCCCCTGACATTTTTTTGGCTGTGTCCCAATCCACCTTTTCTTCATTGTCTGCTTAATCTTGGTGTTTTCATTTATTTCAATCCTTTAAGGAATTGTTTTGCAGTCCCAGCCTGGTGCCCTCCACCCCCAACCCAGCTCCAGAAGGCAGGGGATATGGGGTGGGCAAGGACATCCCATTGATCTGCTGCTGCCTGAAGTACAGTGGATTTTCCAGCTGAGCTTGGTGGGAGAGGTGGGGGATGGAACCTCTGAGGCCAGTGAGCACAACCTTTTGCTTTGCTCCACAGAGCATCCCACACCCCACTGCAGCCAGCACTTCCCATCACTTTTCCCCATGTAGGACAGAGGGTTTTCTCCTTTGCAGTGCTCACTCACAGCTCTGCAGGAGGGTAAGGGCAGCCCAGATATCTACTTTCATAAAGCCATTAAAAGAGCCTTCAGTGACTTGGACATGGGGAGCAGGAGCACCCTGAGCTCTGTCCTGCAGCAAGGGCTGCAGAAAGGTTCCTTGCCTCTCTTATAAATGCTCCAGAGGTGGCTGGGTGTAAAAATCACTTTTTCAGCATGGCAAGGGCAGCTCCATCCTCCCACAAACATTGACATGGCAGGAACTCAGTCCATAGGGCAGGGACTTAGTCCATCTACCATGGGGTGAGGCTTGAACTTTTTAAAGATAGGGGGAAAGGAGCAGAAAATGTCTGTCCTGACAAGGGCAGAAAGCACAGTCGCTCAGGGCTAAACCAAAACTGCATTGAAAGGATCAATTGATACCTTCTTACCCTGGACGCCCATTTCTAAAATAAGCCAGTAATACAAAATAACCTTAGAGTGGAAACAGCTACCGGTGTCAGAACAAGAGCGGATGGGAAAACTCTGGTCAGTGTCACGGGAAGTGTTTTGGATAACATCCTCGGTGGTCAGAGGTGCAGGCAGGGGCAGCATCGCTGCGGACAGCAGCCAGCGCCGAGCACAGCGGCACAGAGCACCGAGCCGCACACATTGGATGGCTCTGTCATCCCACCGGCACTCGGGTATGACACAGTCCGTGTCCCCTGGCTCAGCAGTGCTCTCCTCCAACATCTGCCAAAGGCATCGCTTGAAGCCGCAGCCCTCCGGCCTCCTGCAGCCGCTTTTTCACGCTAAGGCTGCGGTACCGATCCGGGAGTACCGAACCGGCGGCGGGGACGGCGCGGGCCATGCACCTGCTGGCAGCCCGCAGCGCTGGGGCCGCGCACATCACCCCGCAGGTGGATCCCGTCCCGGGCGACCGCAGGGGGAAGGGGCCCTCAGCCCGCGCAGAGGCTCGGCACACACGGCAGGGGCCGGACCGGGGCCAGGGCCAGGGCGGGCGGGGCGCGCCGTGCGCATGTCCGGCCGTACGTCACAATAGCGGCGGTGGGAGCGCGCCCGGTCCCAGCCGATCGCGGCTGGTTTGAGCTGGTGCGTTGCCACAGCGACGCCGCGGCGCTATAAATAGGAGCGCGGCGGCCGTGGCGAAGCTTTGTCAGCCGCGGCGCCCCGCTCGCCCCGCTCCTCCTCAGCCGGTCCGGCGCTCCCGCCCGGCTCCGCGCACCGCGCCCGGCTCGCAGGAGGAGGGGGAGGCGGCTCGGAGCGAGGGGATCGGCCGCCGCGGGGCTTGACAGCAGCTCCGCCACCGCTGCGAGGTGAGGCGGGCGGCGGGATGTGCTGGGGAGCGGGCGGGCGGCGGAAGCGGCCGGCGCGCAGCCACGTGTCTGCGGGGCCGCTGGCAAGCGGCGCGGCCCGGGCTGGGCGCCGGTGCTGCCGTCGGGCACGGGGAATCCCCGGCCCCGGTGGGGAGGCGGGAGGCTGCGGGCGGCTGTAAGCGGGCCAGACCGGCTCGCCTGGGGAGCACTGGCGGCGCTTTCCGGCAGCGGGGGAAGGGACGGCCCCGCCGTGGCCGCCGGGCTGTTTCCGGGGTGGGGAAAGGCAGGTGCGTGGCAGGAACGGGGCTTGAGGCGGCCGGGCTCGCCCTTGGGCCGAGCGGCGCCGGGGCGCTGCCCCCCTGCACACCCGGCGGGCACTGGCCTGGGCCGGGAGCGGATCAGAGAGTCACAGAGCAGTTTGGGTTGGAAGGGACCTTAAAGACCATCCAGGTCTAACTCTGCCTACGGCAGGAACAACTTCCATTAGACCCGGCTGCTCAGAGCCCCGTCCGACCTGGCCTTGAATAGCCCGAGGGATGGGGAGCAAGCCCCTCTCCCGCGGAGCGCTGCTCCCTGGGCGTCTCGGGGTGATGTGAGCTCTAGTGAAGGTGCACCCGGGGCTGACAGGCGCCTCCTCGGGAAGCCGCAATGCCCCGCTGCCGAGGCGGGCAGAGCAGCCCCATCTCGGCCGCATCGGGCTCTGCTGCGGGACCGTGTGGCTGTGCAGGGAGAAGGCGTCGGTGAGGGCAGGGCAGCCGGCCCCGTCCGTGCAGCCCGCAGCGCTCGGCGGGCTCCGGAGTCAGGGGCGCTTCGGGCACCTTTTCCAGACGCAGCTTGGCTGTTTGAGTACCGAGCCTGCAGGCATGACTCAGCTCTAAGTACAGCTGCTAAATAGGGAAATGTTCTGGAGAACGAATTCTAAATGAGCATAAATTGCCTTTCTTCTGGGGAGCTGCAGACACTTTGCTCACAGTCCAAGTAGAAACATCCTTTGGGAGGCTACAGTTTGCGCCTACATGATCGTGTTCTGTCTATATGCTGTGTAATTACACTGTAGTTGAAATTGTGCAGTGAGGTGGAGATGGAAAGCTTGCAAGAACGTTTTAACAAAATCTGTTGTGGCTAGTAAAAGTAATTTCCCTTTTACATGTTAAAGGGAAAAGTGCTGTTCATGCCGTTCTCTGCAGTGGGGAGGTTAAACTAAATTCTTCCTGATGGTGTTCACATCTCGTAACCACAGCTGAAGTCCCTGAACTGCTTTCTGCAAGTCTATGATGAGATGCAACTTCTCCTTAGTAACAAGCACCTCCTGAGAAGTGTTTAATTTGCTACTTCTTATGGTCCTTTCAAAGAGGCTTTAAAGAGAAGACTTTAATCCAGCTTGTGATAGAATTATCACTGCACGTGAATGAGAGCAGAAGGAGAATGAGGTTCAACGGATTGTTGGGTTTATTAGAATCAAAGCTTAGTCTAGTTTGAATCTCAAATTTATAAGTCTCTGATAAGTGAGAAATTATCAAAAGATATGAAGTAGTTCTTGTTGCCATATGTTTCTGAAGGTTGAAATGAAGTGTAATTGCTGATGTTTCAAAGTTATTCAATAAAATTCAAATAATGGTGTTATACACATATGGAATTAATGATTCTGTTGGGTTTTTTCTGTTGGTCTTGTTAAACTGTAACAGCTATAAAACATCCTTTTTCAATTGGTTTATAGCCAGACTTTTTGAAAATAAAGGAAGCAGTAACATAACTTAATATTAGTGAGTAATTCAGAGTTTGCATAGTTTTCAGTCCTAGGCTGCATGACTAGTTTAAGTGTAAAAATTGCTGTGAGAAGGAAGGAGGCTGGATCCTGTTACATGAATGACTGGCAGTGCTGAGGTCTTTGAAAGGCAGCACACACTCTGCTTAACAGCTTGATGGAGAATGCTGTTGCTCTGTATTTGGGCTATCCAGTGAAAGGGTGTCCCATGGACTTCATGGATCATGGATGGCAGAGGAGTGTGCTTTTGCTCCTTAGTTGTAATTCTCAAGGGACTTTCTACTTAGCAGATAGATTTCTGTTAGCAATGAAGATTTGTAAGATCCTATTCTCAAGTGCGAATTGGGATCCCTGTTAGAACTTTTTCTGCAGGTCAGAGTTAGGAACCAGTCTCAAAGTGTGTATCTGCCACTCATGACAGCGGAGGTTCTCGTGTAGCTTGGAGGTCATGAGTAGAACAGGGAAGCTCTGACTACCAACAGAGCAGCTTCAAGGAAAGCCCTGTTCTCATGTCTGCTTTATGCATAGTCTGAACTGTATTGAGAATCCAAATATTTACCTGGCTTGGACCTAATAAGAGTTGTTACTACTCAGAAGTCAGTAGTCTTGGATTCTATATTGGCAATAAGTAAACGCTTTCTTCTGAAACTGGTGAGCTAAAATAGTGCTTAGGAGTTAAAAAAAAGGTCATAAGTAGATGCTAGCCATAATATTAATAGCTCTGATGTGAAGGAAAAGACAGCAGAAACTTCCAGGGAGCCAGACTAATAATAACTGACAGTATTTATTTGATAGGTTTTTTTCTTTGAGCAGATTCAGAACATCATAGAATTGTTGAACAGAGGAGAACTTGCATTCCAGCTAGCAAGATTATTTTGGCCTGCCTCCTTGGTTCTGATTACATCTGTTCTGTCATTATGCAAGTGTCTAATCTACGTAGCTAGAAGTGATCACTGTAGGAGCTGTATAATTGTAAATTACATGAGCACTAAGTAGTGCTCATATAATGACTGAAGTATTGAATGTAAACTATATAAACTCAAATTATGTAACTAACTTTTTTTTTCCCAGTACTTCATACCCGAGTCCTTTCACGTAAACCTGAAATCTTGGAAGTCATGAGTAACTTCAGCAAAGAAGAATTTGAGTTGACCTTCCTTGATGAAGGCTTTACTGCCAAGGATATCCTTGACCAAAAAATAAATGAAGTGTCATCTTCTGTAAGTATGATGGGAAAACCACTACATTTCATGATGCTACAAACTTATAAACTAATAGTTGTCCTTGCAAATGATCCACAAGACAGCCCCCTCAAATGCTGACCTCTATACTTATCCTGTTATCTATTGTTTGTAAGGTTAAGATGTGTGTTTGCTCTAGGATGATAAAGATGCCTTCTATGTTGCTGACCTCGGGGACATTGTGAAGAAGCACATGCGGTGGCATAAGGCCCTTCCTCGGGTGACTCCCTTCTATGCCGTAAAATGCAATGACAGCAAAGCTGTGGTGAAGACACTTGCTGTTCTTGGGGCAGGATTTGATTGTGCCAGTAAGGTGAGATCTCAGCTGTCTCCTGATCTGTGATGCTGGTATCTGTGCAGCCTTACAAGCCATGTTTGTGTAAAATTAAGCATAACCGAGTGGTGTTGCTTTTGTAGTTATGATTACATTAATCATCTCTCAAGAAATATCTTCTACAAGTGTAATCTGTTCTTTCTTCAGACTGAAATACAGCTGGTACAGAGCATTGGTGTGCCTCCTGAGCGAATAATATATGCAAATCCCTGCAAACAAGTATCTCAAATCAAACATGCTGCCAGCAGTGGTGTGCAGATGATGACATTTGATAGTGAAGTAGAACTAATGAAAGTTGCAAGAGCCCATCCAAAAGCCAAGTAAGTAATGCTAATTGTTCTATAATTCTTCCATGGGTTCTCAAGATACAGAAATATCTGCTTTATCTGAAACTTGTTCTTCATTAGTTTAAGGTAGTCTGCAAAACTATGAAATAATAAACATACTTTTAACCAGTCAAATCTAATCTTGTATATTTTACTAGCACTTTAGGAAGAGATAGCAGAGTAGCTTGTATCTTTAAGCTCAATCTCGTTCTGAGATCATACCTGCCAGGTGATGATGTCTGTTATATTGAAACTTAACTCCTCATTTTTCCTGTTCCTAGGTTGGTCTTGCGCATTACCACCGATGACTCCAAAGCAGTCTGTCGTCTGAGTGTTAAATTTGGGGCTACACTTAAGACCAGCAGGCTTCTTCTGGAGCGTGCAAAAGAACTTGACCTTGCCATTGTTGGAGTTAGGTGAGCTGACAGTATCAAAACACAGTCATACTAAATAAGTTTCCTTTAAATGGTCTACCTGACAATAGCCCTGCCTTTGCATGTGATGACATGAGTTTGTACAAAACTTCTTGAGTAATTTGCCAAATAGCAACTGATATTTTGTATCTTTTTGTAGTTTCCATGTTGGAAGTGGATGTACAGACCCAGAGACCTTTGTTCAAGCCATTTCTGATGCCCGCTGTGTGTTTGATATGGGAGTAAGTCTAGTTCTGCTTTCTCTGGAACTACTGCTCAACTGTTGTGGCAAAACTGAATGAAGTGTACAACTATAATGGGGTTAAAAGCTAGCTAAGTCACTGACTTGATGTTGTTGGAATTTTTTAGGTCCTGGTAGCTTACTTTGACCAGCTTGGCAGAACTAAAATTGGCAGCTCAAACTCAAATTACTGTTACTTGAACATGTGTTAGCTCTGTTTCAAGTGTTAATGAAATGACTTCACATTACTTTTTAAGCTAAAATGGTAAATTATAAACTGACATAAATTATAAACTTTTCTTGACAGTATTGCTGTTCATTTCATTTTAGGCTGAACTTGGCTTCAATATGTATCTGCTTGATATTGGTGGTGGCTTCCCTGGCTCTGAAGATGTCAAGCTTAAATTTGAAGAGGTATAGCTTTGCTAAGAAGTTCTCAGGTTGCGGAGTCTGCTTTGAGTGTTGATCTGGATTAAATAAAATCTTGCTTTTTCTGCTTGTATGCAGACACATTTGCAAAAATGTGTCTGCTTGGTCAGAAATGTAATTAAGAGGCAAATAGGAATTAATCTGAAAGCTAGAAATTAGATGAGCTCATTAGATATGTAGCTAAATGACTGCACAAACATGCAGAAATCTCAAAAAAGTTAAGCCAGTTTTAACTACAGGGTTGATTCTTACTGGCATAGACTTCTTTCAGTTGGTTGTGTACTTGAGACAGAATAGATTGGCAGTGCTCCCAAACAGGGTGAAAGGGTAGTCCTGAGCCCATACTGTCCTTAGGGGTGGCAGCATATGAGGTCAGTGTTGGATTTGATTTAGGACTGGCTTTTGGATAATTAAGTTGTTCAGTGTTTTCCAGTCTGCATTACCTCAACAATAGCTCTGCTTTCTGAAGAGGCAAGGGGGCTGAATATTGCTGGGACTCCCACTTACAGCAGTGTTGTCAGAGCACTTGCCTCCTAACCCGAGGAGGTGTTAAATGTTACATGCTAGCACAAGGATACAGCAGGTTACATTAAACATTTTCTTGTAATAGTGTGAGCCAACATTGTAGCCCCTTCGGTAGCTCCTAATAAAGTCTGGCTTCTCATAGTGCGGTGTGGGCACATGTGAGGCATCAAAAGCAAATTATGTCATTGGGCTCTATGGCATGATACAGTCATGTTGCAGTTGGAGGCAGCTTCAGGATAACCTCAGAACCTGGAAATAACTGTTCATGAAGGCAGCTGAAGTTCAAGTATGATGGGAAAGCCCTCTGTATGCTTATGATCCCATGAGATGACATATTTAGGATTTAATAAGCTGTGGAATAGTGCATAAGTAGCAGCACTACAAGTGAACTACATATCAGATTGAAGTGTGAAGACTTGCAGGGCATTAATGATGGTTTAATGAGCCTAGGAGGGGTGATTTCCTTCAGCCTCAAACATGACCTGCTTTGTTACTTAAACTTTAGGCTGCAAGTGGTGTCTGCTTTTGTTGCTTTGTATATAGTAAATTTAATTGCAAACAAGATTTTGAATAAGAAAAAAAAACAAAAGCAGTCAATAGAAATTACAATAGATGTTACATGTTTCACTAGTATATAATTTTTAATTTGAGGATCTTACTTCATTTCAGATGTCTAAGGTAGCACCTGAGTAGCAGCTGAAATTCTAATACTAGCATCTGATTTTTTCCGTAGATCACAAGTGTAATCAACCCAGCACTGGATAAATACTTCCCTTCCGATTCTGGAATAAATATTATTGCAGAGCCAGGAAGATACTATGTTGCATCAGCATTCACTCTGGCAGTCAACATAATTGCAAAGAAAATTGTGTTGAAGGAGCAAACAGGTTCTGATGGTATGTAAATCAAGCCCTAGACTTACATCTAGCCAACTGTGTGTCTTTTCAAGACTTTTTCTCACTGGTGTCTCAACTTCTTCCAGATGAAGATGATACAAATGACAAAACACTTATGTACTACGTGAATGATGGGGTCTATGGATCATTCAACTGCATCTTGTATGATCATGCACATGTTAAGCCAGTCCTGCAAAAGGTATGCCTGTTCAGAAATATCACATACTAGTCACATATCATGGGTGTAGGAGAATCCTTGTCACAGCAGTCACTTTTCAGTTCACTGCTCCCTTCATGTTGCCAGACTCTGGCATTTAACTTACGAAGCACGCAGTGGAATTAACTCAAAGCCAGAGGTGAAGAACCTGCCAGCAGCTCTTCCTTTTCTTCAGAGGGGAAATGTTACACTATGATATTGCTTCTGGAAGTTCTGTTTTGACAGTCAGCTAATTAAACTCCACTCTTCTTTAGCGGCCTAAGCCAGATGACAGCTGCTACTCCTGCAGCATTTGGGGACCAACGTGTGATGGCTTGGATCGGATTGTTGAGCGGTTCAACATGCCGGAGCTTCAAGTTGGTGACTGGATCCTGTTTGAAAACATGGGTGCCTATACTGTTGCAGCAGCTTCTACTTTCAATGGATTCCAGAGGCCAACAATACACTATGTGATGTCAAGACCAGCATGGTTAGTAACTAAGTAGCTTGATCCATCAGTACTTCTGAGATCACTGTAATAAATAGCTTGTATCAGTTGGCTACCCCTTAACAAGCAAGGGTAGTTTTGGTGCCACAGCTCTCGTAAAGCCTCCTGGTGTGGGAAAAAGGCAGTGCTTCTGAAAGCTTTTGCTGTGTGGTTAGAAAAATGCTGATGCTACTAATTACTTTTCTCTGTTGTACATGCTTATAGGAAAGATAGTTTTAAAGGGGCAATGTTAGGAGACTTCATTAATCTGGATTCTAGCTAGTGTTTTATTATTGCACAACATACAGAATCATTATGAATTCTTTACATTTAGGTTCTGTGATTTGTAATCAGAGACCCGTCAATCACAGTTATAATATGTTGTCTTCTGAATTACTAGCTTACTGCAGGATGCAGAGATATTCAACAGTGTTGCTTCGCAGTATGATCTCTATGTTTGTTTGAGAGCTATTCCTTGGTTTAGGTTGAGCTCTGGCTCAGTGCTCAGTGCAGAGTGCTAGATCTCCATGGGAAGTTATTAAGCAGGTAAGTAAAGAAAGCAGGACTACCTTTTAAGTCCAAGGATACTGTGAAACTGCAACTTAAACAGCAGTTTAAAGTAACCTGTGTGCTCTGCATTGCAACAGAGGTTAATGGATTGCACCTTCTGTAAAAGTGGGGTTTCCTGTAAGAGGAAGCCCTTACCTCTCTACTGGTATCTGCCTGCTGAACTGGCAGAGGACTTTTGGGCAGAAGTGTTACCCTAAAGCATGATTAGCTCTGCTATTGGGTTGGTTTTGAATTTATTGAATATCTTTAAGTTCAGGGGAATTCCTGACATAAAAGTAAGAGGAAGCTACCTCTATTCTTCTACTAACCCTGCCGGTATAAGCAGGGCTTTTATTTTTTCTTTCCTTTAGTGAAATCTCCAGTCAATTGAAGCAGTTTTCACAACATATGAAGCCTTTTGACTTCCCTTAACACCCCAAAACGGTGTCTAATTGAACTAAAAATGGCTCTGTGGGAGAATAATTTGCTTTTTCATTGTATCACTAGGTTGCTGTTAAAATTTAATATTTGGTCTGAGGCATGCTGAGCTTAATTATGCAAACATAACTGTAATCCAAGGCCACAGCCCAGCCTTCTTTCAGGCCTATGTGTGTTTTCTGTTTTGACAAGAATATTCTGTGATAAAGGCTGGCCTTTAACTGAGAGGCATGCATCAATGAGATTATGCTGCAGATCTTTCTAGGACAGGCAAAAGTCTTTTGGAATGTCATCTACATATTCTAGAGGTGAACAACTAAATTTGGGACTAGAAACTGTGAAAGATAAAGGACAAGATGATTACATATGTCTAAGTAAAAACCAGTAATACATGAGGAGCCATGCAGTGACACAACTGTTTGCCTTGTATTCCTAAGATAACTAGAACTATAAGGTGACACCAAGCTGAGTGTTGCTGTTGACACATCTGAGGGATGGGATGCCACCCCACACCTGAGGGACTGGGACAGGCTTGAGAAGTGGGGCCATGGGAATCTCATGAGGTTCAACAAGACCAAGTGCAAGGTGCTCCAGCTGGATGGGGGCAACCCCTGTTATGAATCCAGGCTAGGGGATGAGCAGATCCAGAGCAGCCCTGCTCAGAAGGACTTGGAGGTGCTGTGGATGAGAGGCTAGGCTTGACCCAGCCATTGCCCTCGCAGTCCAGAAAGCCAAACGTGTCCTGGGCTGCATCCAAACTTTTCTATGAATCTATGAGCTAAGTCCAAAAACTCAGTTAACTGAACTTCTTATGAGGTTGTGTTTTAGTACAGCTCTTGTCTGAATATGGAAGGAGTTGCTTGGTTCTTACTAGTCTGGTCAGCTCCTTTCCTAGTCTGTTATCCATACTTTTTCTTGATTCAAGTTACCCACTAATGTGAGGCTGTGGGATAAGTGACAGTCAAGTTGTCAGGGATTTTCACATCTGAAATTCTGAACTATTGAGCACTAAGACAGTAAATCTGAATAGCATGAGGTATACAGATGCAACTGTATGGGTGAATCTTTGCAAATCTAAATCCTACACAGAAATGGTAAAATCAGCTTGGTATTGGCACTTACCCTAAAGCCTAGCCAGCCACAAATGACCTGCATGGATTCTGCTTTTATTGTTTTTAGGTTTTTTCCCCTCTATGATAATATCAGGATTGCAGATGATGCATAAAGAATTAATTTCATACTCGCTGACAACTTAAAAAAATGTACCTTACATTTTTAGGTAGATTGCAGTGAAACAGTTTTTGACTCACTCTTTATTTTTTTTTCTTTCTAGGCAACTAATGCAGCAGATCAAGGAGCAAGGGTTCCTAGCTGAGGTGGAGGAGCAGGATGTTGCTAGTCTGCCAGTCTCTTGTGCCTGGGAAAGTGGAATTGAATATCCAGCAACTTGTGCTTCAGCTAGTATTAATGTATAGGTAATATTTAGTAACTAAGTGCAAGGTTAGTCATTGAATTTAGGGCATTTGGGGGACTGTTAACTTAATTCTTGGTAGAATTTTTAAGTGTTTTTTTTAACATTTAGATTTGGCATAAATGCAAGAAAAATTACTAGGAGATGGGTCACAATTATCTGTGTTCCTATGGAAACTATTTGAATATTGTTTTATATGGATTTTTATTCACTTTTCATGTATGCTACTAAAGACTGACCCTCAACTGTCAAACAAGTATTTGTAGCTTGTGTATGGCAGAACGGGCTAAGCTTAGTGCTTTGTGACCTACCTGTTTTAAAATAAAGTATATTGAAATAACTGGCCCTGTGTTTCATTAAACTGTAGAAAATTGTGTCATAGATGGCTCTTACAGCATATGTGAGGGCAGACCAGATGCTGCAAGCCCAGAACTTATTAATAAATGGATCTCCCCTACCGTTGCTCTCTCAACTGAAGGAAACCCCCTCAATGGATAGGGAAATGGAATTATCTTTTTTCATATGTGATGAGAAGAAAGTTGACTGTCAACAAATTGAATATTAGGTGAACTCTTGTGAATTCACATTTATTTTTCACTAATGAACATGTGTGTACCAAGTTGCATATTGCAGGTTCAGTGCAGTGCTGGTTTTCTGCAAGGTAGTCTGCAAGTGCTGTGGCCAGCACTTGATATGTTTATGAACATATCTAGTCATTAACGAGAAAACAGAGCACAGGCTCCACAGGTGGCACACTGCTTGTTATGTGTGCCAGAACTAAAATATGGTGCAGGAAAACCCAGGAAGCTGAAACTGTGGCTGACAGGCTCCCTGCCCTGTTTTGCCTAGGGCTTTAGTATAAAAGAGATAAGAAATGGGACTTGACATCTTTTGTATGTGCAATATGATTAGAAGCTCTTATTTAATGTTATGAAAAGATATGCTACCCTTCTGCCTTTGGATTAAATGTGATAGCTCCTAGTATTTTCTACTTAGTGTCATCTAACAGGGGGTGTTGGTGATAAAATAGTCTGCTTATTGAAACAGAGAATTCTGACTTATGTTTAACCTGTGCTAGTTTGCTGCCACTTTTTGCACTAAAATTAGAGAATGTTTCTAATAAACTAATTGGTCCTACAGCTGGATTTTTGATCTATTTGCCAAAGGGTCCTAGACTTCAGGCATGCCATAGTAAATGCCTGATGTGTAAAGAGGAAGATATTAATGTATTGAGTAAATACTTAAAGCTTAAACTACCTTAAACTACTTACTGGAGTAAGTGTTAAAGTTCGAAAGGTTGTCCAAAGGTTGGCATTGCTGATAGAAACAATGACACCAGCAATAAGAGAAATAAAGCTGTTTTTCAGCTGTGTACAAGCATCTCTGAAAGGCAATGTTTAACCTCCATCCTGTGCTTCCAGCAGAAACTCTCCATTAGCTGAATTAGTAGGGTAAACAAGAGTGATGGTACCTCATTCCTGAATCTCTTGAAGCATCCCAAGTGACTTTCTTTATTTGCTTTATTCCCAGCTTCAATCTTGTGATTAAAATACCACTTGCCTTTATTCTTATGCATATGGCAGACTTCAGTACATACACATAGTGGAGCCATAGCCTTAATCTCATAGAAACTCACTGCATCCAAACCAGGGTTTCCTTTAGTATCTCCAAATTCATCTGGAAATGTAATGATTCTTACATTACCTCTGTAAACAGAGGTAGTAAATGGTAACCAAATGTTAATACTGTAACAATTCCATATCTTGCTCTGCCAAAGCTAAGTGCATTTGAACAGGTGTGCAGCAAATATACTCTGAGGAGCTGCAGTTGTGTAAAGAACATGTAGCTACTTTTTCTAAGTGCCTTGTTTGAAGGCTGGGGCTGTTTTGAGTCAGAAGGAAGTTCAGCTGTAGTGAGACCTTATGTGATACCTGCACTAGCACCTACTGTCCTGATGGGCAAGTGGCACAGTCTGTCTTCCCTACTCACAGCTGGTGGAGACCATGTCCAACAGGTAGTTTAAAGGCAATCACTCATGGAAACTAGTTAGTGCGCTTCACTGAGAAGTTAGCAGGCTGCCAATTAATTTCTTCATCTGCATTTCACTTGAATTGTTATTTCAGCTATTTCAGTAGGTTTTATTTCAAAAATCCAAAATTTACATCTCTACTGGAGGCCAGGACTGTAGAAACATGCTAACCAACGTTTTGATCCATATGATGCTCTCCAAAAGAAATGTAGCTGACTGTAATTCTTTACCTTTCTCTCCTATGGCTGGTATGTCATAGACTTGGCTGATGTTCTCTAAGCCATGTTTGACAAGTGTGTCAAGTGTTGAAAACCAGCTAATCTGAAGCATCTTCTGTATAAAAAAACCCCAATGAATTTTGCTAAGGGACTTCTAGTACTTTTTGGGAGTCGTAAGTGTTTACAATAATGCTGGTGTGTCTTTAAGTAAGACTTAACTTTCTCAAGTTATGCTGAACAGATATTCTGGGCTTTGGGATACTTCATCTCACGACTGCCTGGCTCCTGGCTTCCATGGAATCTTAGTTGTCCATTTGTTAATTGACTTTAAAATACCCCAAGTGACAGCATTTGGTCATAGGGTGACCGTGGGTATTCCCTACAATCCACAGTAGGGAAATTTGTTTATTGCTGAAGTGAGGACCATGTAGGACAGCAAAGACGTAACAAAGTAAGCAGTGAGCTCATATGGTTTAGTTTGACCTCCCCTTGATGGCCTTTTGGGACATTAAAGCCTTTGCTCTGTTTTGCTGTGTTTATTAATCATATCTAGTTGTTCTAACTGCACATCTTAATTATTCCTCCCTGGGGCAGGCTTGTCTGATACAGGAGGAAGGGAGGAGCTGCGTGCCAGAAAAATTGAGATCAGCTGCATCTGTCTGATGTAATTAGCTCAACAAATATTAAAGTCGGAGCCAAGAATAGCCTATGCCTTTCAGCTTGCCCTTTGCTAGCCTTGCTCTGTATGGTGCTCTCTCTGTCTCACTGTGGGCTTTGCTGGCACATTGGCAGGGACTGTGGCATCCGTGCTCCAAATGTCCCAGGTGCTCACTCCACTCACTGGCACCAGTGATGGCGATGTCGATTCTCTTGGGATCACACATATAAAACAAAAGTAATATTTGAGGAAAATACCAAGACTTCTACCTGAGATGGCTTCTCATCACCTCATTTCTCTTTTGTGTATAGTGAAGATACTTGAGATCTAACTTGAGTTTAGTCCCCATGTAGCCATACATGTCCTGTACTGGAGTTCAGCTGACATTCTTTGGTGCACAGGTAGTTTCATTTACCAAAAAAAGCTGAGAGACTCTCATCCTCTGGAATTACATCAGATGGAAAATCAAAGGTGGAAATTATTTTGGAGAGATTGGAGAATACTCCTCTCAGAGTGAGAGGAGGTAAGGGACAAGGGGAAGTTGCTGATGGCCACATACCACAGGGCAGAGATCCCTTGTCTTACTGCATGACCACTTAACTCACATTTTACTTTTTAGGCTGCTGTTTTCTAGGCTACCACATAGGCCTTGCAGACAAAGTGTCAGTGCCATGGCAGAGTCAATTTTGCTGCCTCACTTTCACCAGCAGAGAAACCCAGAGCTGGGAGCAGCACGGAGCAGGGACCCCATGGCTCCACCTGCAGGAGCAGAAACAAACCTGGTGCTGCTGGAGGGAACTCTTCTGCCACAGACCTCATCCCCAGAAACTAGGATCCTTTAAATAGGTGTTTGCAGCAAGATTTCCAGATCAAAAGCAACGGTCTTCCACAAAAAAAAAAGTTAAAAAATCATTATTATAAAATCATTATTATCAAAGTATTGCAAGAGGACCTTAGATGAATATTATTTGACAAAAAAAAAATCATCGATCATTTGCAATAATTGTTATTTTTCATTTTTTCTTGAAAGAAGCACTGATAAGTACAAAAAGAAGTGAGAGAGACTTGCTTTGGAGAGTGTCCCTGGTTTTGATTGCATCACCTGACTTTCTTTACAGTTTGAAGGCAGTTGGTATCTCCACGGTCATGGTCTGGTTTCAGGACCCATGGTCACAAATGCCTGCAATTCAAATTTGACTTAAGCTCACTAAAGCACTGTACTTGACCACCCTAAAAATACACTGAGAGTGGGGAGCATATTGGGGCTGGGACTTAGGTTTTGGCGAGCTTTGCTCTTGCTCTTCAGTTGGTTTTGTAGTTCTCAGTACAGGTGTTTAGAGCAACTCAACCACGGTGGTGCCACTTTTGGAAAGCTGATGATGAGCACCCAGGGGGGCACAGCCACCAAGATGGCTTTTGCAGGATGAGTCTGAGGGTGAAGGTGAGCCCTTTGGGCATGAACAACACTGGCTCCTTGAGTCCCCTCCACTTCAGCACAGAGAAGTCACAAGTGTTACAGGGAAATCACTGGCAAACAAAGGGAGCTCCCTTAAAGGAGCATACTGCAGTCTTGTGTGTCCATGCAGCCTTGCAAGTATTGCTACAGTCCAGTAAATATTAGACCCTTATTTGAATGTGTTTCTTGATGCTTACACTGCAGCAACAATTTTCCTCTATGTGTTAGTCTTTGCCTGAAGACAAAAGCATTAGCATGCTGAATCCAACTCTTCTTTTTCTCACTCATTTTAGAGACTTGATCCCAGTCTTATCCACAGTATTCCCACAAAAAAGAAGTGCCTTCCAGTTACAGTTTCTTCAGTTCATGCTCTCTTAAGTGCTTTGCAAAGGACTAATTGGTTCAGCCTGCTTTTGTGGTATGGAGCCAGCTGCCATGTTCCAGTCCAGAGAGCAGCCAGCAAGGCTGGGCAGCAGTTCAGGAAGGGAGGGAAAGGCAGAGACACTTTCAGAACAGTGATGCAGAGACCAGAGCTTCCAGCTGGGTTGCTACCAACACCTTATCACTGCTAGGGATGAGGAGGCTCAGAGTACCTTGAGAAGTCAGCAAGTGCTGAGTTTCTCAGCAAGGAGCTGAGAAAGGGCAACTGTAGCAGCTCAGTACAAAGAATTCCCAAAATATTTTACAGGTATTATTTAAGCTACCTTGAGACAGCATTTCCCTACTGTGTGAGAACAGCATTTGGACATTCAGTTGGCATAAGCATCACCTTTTTTATTTGGCTACTAAGCTCACTAGCTGGAAAAAAGAAGATACTGGCAATCTTGCAAAGCACAGGATTGCAATGCTTGGAACAAGATAACACGGATGCAGTCTTCAGTAAGAAGTGCTGCTACCCTTACTGGGAGGATAAGAAGAAAATAACCTTTGCATTGTTAGATTAAAAAAAAAGCCTGCATAAGAATTCCTTTTACTTGCTGTTAACTATAGTTCATTAGTAGCAACAGCATTTCACAGTAACAGCTCAAAAAATATTTCTCAGCAATGTTTGTCCCACTTTTCTGCAGTCAAAGCATGCATTAGACAATTAAAGCATCTGACTGAAGTGAAAAGCAAAACAAAATCCAGTTTGCCAGAGAATGCTCATTCTGGGGAGGGAGATTGCTCCTGCATCCCGCCAGGATGGCTCCCAAACTCCTTACAAGTCAGGTACTATGGGACTCAGCTTCTTCTGCCATCTGGGTTTCATTCCCCTGTGGGTTATTTGGGCAGCCTGGTCTGGTGGAAAGGTGTCCCTTCCAGGGGCAGAGTGTTGGAACTAGTCAGTCTTCAAGGGTCCCTTCCGACCCAAGCCATTCTCTAACTTTGTGATTGATTCTATGATTATAGCTCGCTGCAAACAAAGCAGGGAGCTGTTCCTCTGCGATGGAGCCAAGGGAGATCCTCCCGGAGATAAGGACGTGGTGACTAATTAGCCACGGAAAAGCCCACAAGATGGAGCTCAGCTCAAAATAATGCATCCAAGAAACTTGGTCAGTCAGAGCCAGGGAAGGAAGGAGGAGGAAAGGAGTGAAACGGGAAGCTTTCAAATGAGTCCCACACTCCCGATGTTAGAGCACAGCAGGAGTGAGATGTTACTAGAGCGAACAAATGCAAATAAGAAAGTATGTATACGGAAAAAGTATGTACAAAGTAATAATTAAGCTGTTGCACAGCTCGAAAAGCCCCAGCCAAAGCTCTCATCCCATCCATTCACAGAGATGGGAAACAGAGGATGTGAGGATTTTAATACACAAAAATCTTCAAAAAGAGCTGGGATCTCTTTAATTTTTTATTAAGGCTGTTACCTCAAATGTCCTGTCAGCTTCCAGTTTCCTGCTTGGAGCCCAGTCTCAGACTTGGTCCTTTCAGTAGCTACTTCTGCAATGTTTTTTATTCTCTCTTGCTGGGGTTAATTTAGGTTTGCTGTTGTTTTGGTTCTTTGAGGTTTTTTTTGAGTAAGTGTATGGAACTGATTTATGCCACCTTCTGTAGAGCAGCTTTGCAGGATTGCTGATGTTAAGTGCCAGTGGACACAAGCTGAAACCTGGAAGTCAGGCTGGATGCAAGGAGAAACTTGCCTCATGGGGACAGCCAGGACTAGTGGGGTTGCTCCACCTCTGGAGGCTTTTGAGACCTGACAGATCAGCTCTGAGCTGATCTTGCAATTGATCCTGCTTGGAGCCTGGGCTAGAGACCTCCTGAAGTCCCTTCCAACCCTAGTGTGCTTGCCAACATCCTGCTCCCCAGCGGGTCTGGCAGTGCCATGGGGCTGATCCCTGCAGAGCAGTTCCCTCACTTCAGCAATGGGGTTTGCCAGCACTACTAGCCTTGGCTGCCTGCCCCTCTGTGGGCTCTGCTTGGTGAGGGTTTGTGCTCCAGGGCTAAAATGGATCTAAACTGGGCAGCAGCCTCTGAGCAGCTGCTGAAGTGAGAGGACCCAGTCCTGCCTCAAAAAAATGAAAAAGTAGCCAGGAAGTACTGGTAATGGATGTTAAACTAAAGACACAGCGTCGCTGTTGGAACAAAGGGAAAAGTCTCATCCTGCTCCATGGAGTGAAGATTCCTCACCCAGGAGCCCTGACCCTTGTAAGGTAGCCTCTCACCCTCCTAAAGCAGTTTTCCTGTGTCCCCAGCTGAATGTGCTGATCGCTGCTTCTTCTCCTGGGACAGCTGCGAACATTTGGAGGGAGCAAATGGCTTCAAAAGCTGAGAAGCCTTCCCAGCCTCAGGTTTAGGGTACTGCTGGTGTTCTTAGGACAGCCGCTGGATCCAGTAACCATGCCAGCAGCAGGCCGCGGGGGTGCCCTCCCCCAGGAGAGGGGAATGTCAGGGAGGAAGGATGTGGCACACAGAGCCTGCGGGGAGGAGGGCCCAGCGACCCGCACGTCTGCGGCCGCCGAGCCGCCTCACGGCCCGGCCCGGCCCTGCAGCCGCTACCGCTGCACTCCTGCAAAGGGTGCGCCAAAGGAAGAGACCTTAAAGCTACCTTCGCTTGGTGGCTCAGAAGAGGAAAGCTGCAGCAAAGCGGTACCGTGGGCAGGACTAGCCGAAGAAGGCGGCGCGGGTGAGGGCTGAGCGGCACCATGGCTAGATGGCAGCCGCGGCCCGCGGCAGGGCCTCGCTGCCCCGCGCCTGCCGCAGCCATCCCCGCACCGAGCCCGGCCGCTGCCGCCTGCCCCTCAGCAGCACAGGGCCTTAGCTCCGGGACCTTCTTCCCAAGGCTCTGCTTATTGCCTGCACACTGCATTTCTGGGAGAAGAGAGGAAATTTCTTTATTACCAGCAAATGAATTGACTGGCACTGAGGCAAGCTGAGAGAGAAACAGAGCTTGCAGGGTAAACATAACTCCTTAAACCTTTGGCTTTTGAGCTCAAGGAAAGATGGTGGGGAGGGAAGAGGTCAGAGCAGAGAGGCTCAGTACACCTGCCCAGGGTGCATCCCTCCAGGTGGGTTGTCAGCAGCTCTCAGTGTTCTTCTGCCAATGCCACCAAGTCCAGGGGTTTGTAGGACTTGACAGAGACTCCCTGAAGTGTCTGCAGCCGATGAGAAATAAGGGCAGGTTGGAAGAGTGAGGGTTCCCTAAAAACCTCTGCAGCAGATGAGTCCAGCCTTGCCCAGCTCCCTGCACTCCTGACCAGAGAAGCATCCCATGGCTCAGGGAGGGCTGGAGACAGATGTCTTACAGCGCCTACTGCATGCATGGAGCTCACCCCTTACCCAGGGCTGAACAGCTTAATCTGGGTGTGCCCTTGGATACACCCCAAGACATGACCTGGGAGAGGCCCTGAGTTTTTCCCACTGCTGTTGTCTCCTGCAGAAAACCACCCTGCTTGGGCAGAGGATACCAGTGGGACTGCAGAAAGGCAGAGCACATTTCTGCTGCCCTGGCTCATTGATACTGTCCCCAGTAATGCACAGGGACCCTCTGCAACCATCCTCAGCCATCCTGCCAACTCCTCTATTCTTCCCGAGAGTCTGTGCACCAGCAGAAAGGAAGAAAAGAAAGAAAAAGTGAAAAGGAGGAAAAAATACTAGTCTGGTCATTATTTATTACTATGAGTGTAAAGCGCTGAATTGCTGATATCTAATGAGATTTTTCTGTCCTGAGCAATACCACACAATAAAGTACAATTTATCTTTGGGAGAGATGGATGCAGCTGAGCTGGTACCAGACTCAGGACAAAAGAGCATTGACGTCACCCTCAGGAGGCCAGCAGCAGATGTTTGACATCATCTCCAGCCTCAGGCCAAAGGTACAAGTCTGGAACACAAATTACCAAGATACATTCTCTGGCCTGCATTAGCTGCAGGGTCAAGAGGGGCTGATCAAAATGTTCCCTGCCTGCATTAGGCAGCTGGGAAGCCTCTTGCCACTGCTCTGCACAGATATGGCTGACACTCTATATGATTTAGCCAGGTACTAGCTGCCATGTAGAGAGTTTAAATTGTCAAGCAAAGAGCTAAAGGCACAGAAACATGGGCATGCATGCACAGGGGGGACATGCTGTGCCAGAGCAGGAGTGGCAGGTCCTAGAGGCCAATGTAGCCCCATATGATGAGTGCAATGCCCAGGAAACCATTTTACCCAGGTCAGCATCATCCTAAACTGTAAGGCTCTCCAAAAGCTTCTTTGTCCTGCAAGGTGAGCACTGAGTTGACATTTTCAGACCTCTACTCAAAGTGATCCCAATACCATTTAAATTTTTATCTCAACATGCATGAATGGTTAGAACTACTGTTTTTTAGAGACATTTTTAATATTATGTAACTTAACTAAGCTTTAGTTAATGGGTAGTAGCTTTGCTGCCTCAGAATCAATATGGAGAAAAACTTCTGCAATATTTTGCCTAATCTCTAATGATCCTAAACAATCTTGTATCACCAGTGAACTTCTATCTATCTATCTATCTATCTATCTATCTATCTATCTATCTATCTATCTATCTATCTATCTATCCCTTTTCAGACCATTTAAGAATGTGTTACCTCTTCATTCCTGTAGAGATCACAGATTTATCAGGCACAACTTCCATTTGTAAGAGCTCATTCTATCTCTTCCCTTTATATATCACATTTATTTAGCATCTGCAATGTCTGTACTTTGCTATAGTTTCTATAGCTATAGCTTTGCTATAGATTTTTCCTGGTCCAGATATGAGGCTTACTGATTTGGAGTTCCTTAGACCATGCCCTAGAGTGACTAAAAGAAACCCCAGCTAATAATTTGGTATCGTGTTTGCTGGAGGCTGATTCTAGAAAGAGATTACACTCATCCTTCTGTTCTTTGGGTGCACTCAGGAGCCTACCAGCTGATCCAAGCAATTTCTTTCTGTTCATTTAAGCAGGCTGTTGGAAAGCTTTTCCTGTGGCATTTCAGATGGCAGCAGCTCCTCTGTCTGGGTCGCTGTCACCCATAGCAGTGGTTGCAACTTTGGTTAAGGGAAAGAAGTTAAATAGCTTGGCTTCTCACCACCCTGCTGGTGGCATAAAGAGTAAAATATCACTGTTCTGGGATGAAAAAAACACAAAAACATGTTACTTTAAGATACATGGATAAAGTTAAAAACCTGCCTGGGTCAAATACATTCACTTCACGTTTTCTCACCTGTATGAAACCCCAGCTTACCCAGCTACTCATTGTGAAAATTCATCCTTTCTTCCAGGACACAGTAGAGCATGTCTTTGGGCTCCAACTCCTTGTAACTCACTAATTAGTCATCCAGATGGCCAGCCAGCCTGCTAAGGCCGTGGTCAATTCTCTGAAGTACCAATAATTCTCCCAACTCCATGGGCAGAGCAAGTGAATTTGGAGCTTTGTTTCCAGAGGCAAGTCCACCACACCAACCTCTGAAGCTGAGTCTTAACACCTCCCCAACATCACTCCTTTTCAGATTAAAAATAATTTCCCTCTGTTTTTAAGAAAAGGCATGACCTGGAGGCAAGCTGGAAGGTAAATCTCATTGCTGTTCAACAATAGAGGTGGCTACATACCATCAGTGTGATAGAGTCCCTGACCTTTCAGGGCTTGATTAAGCACTGACTTTCAGGGTGTGCTGGGCCACCCAGAAAAATCTACCCACTGTGGCAATGAGCTTCTGGTGCAGGTGAAGAGAGGATGCAGGCAGGGATGACTACAGTGCTCCAGCAGCACTCCCTACAGCGCTCAGAAACCCTTTCCTTCTGCATCATTGTCATGCACAACATGAGAATGTGCCATTTTTCCTGCTTGTGCCCTTTCCCTTCATACACCCACAGCAGAGAAACCAACTGATCCAAACTTGGCTGCCACTTCTCAAAAACCCACTCCAAATTGAACCCATTTCCTAGAAGCAGGTTTCTCTTATTTAAGCTGATATTTTGTCCTTATTGCCATAAGGTGAGGAAATGACTAGTGATTGAAGGGTGATTTAAATCACATTACTGAGGAAGGAATCAACTTCAGCAGTCTCTCTTCAGAAAAAACCTTTAAGACAGAGCTGTGGTGCTGACAGAGATGAAAATTTTGAAGTGACTCAGACTTCAGGACAGAGGTGGGAATTGCTCATTCTAGGGAAGAACAAGGCAACCCCAGAGGCAGGACATTTAGCCTTATCCTTAGGAAAGTGCTTGTGAGTATAAAGCAGTGCAGTAAGGAGCAACACTGTCAGAGCCATCAGCTTTGTGCACTGCTGGACATCAGCTGATGGACATTTTCAAGAAAGTCCCCTTAGCAGCAGTGCCTGCTGCCTGCCCACAAGTTCAGCTGTGAGGTGGCTTGCTGGGATTTGTGGGACACCCAAAGCAAGCAAGCATGGGCTGCTGGGGGAGGTACCATCAATTGGTGCTGGCTCAAGCATAAAAAGGAAGTTTAAAAACACATGCCACATAAGAGCACTGAAATTTGTAGCTGGGTGGAAGGAGCCTAACAAAGGCAGCTGGCACTGAAGAAAATAAAATTAGAAAAATGATGGTGTAAACGCAAGGAACAGCACAAACCTTGCTGGTTGATGGTAGAATCACAGAATATGCTCAGTTGGAAGGGACCCACAAGGACCTTCGAGTCCGGCTCCCAGCCTTGCACAGGACCATTCCCAAGACTCACACCATGTGTTCAGCAGCGTTGTCCAAACACTTCTTGGACTCTGTCAGGCTTGATGCTGTGAGCTTTGTCTTGAGAATCAGCCACCAGAATATGGAATTTCATCTTAATTGTCCTTCACAGTCCTCTTTCTCCCTTTCCTTGTATTCTAGGTGATGCCAAATTCCACCAAAAGTGCAGGGGAGTGCAAAGCACAAGTGCCTTGAGAGTAACTTTGCCAGACAATTGCTAAATCAGAGAACAGAAAGAGAAGACTTGGGTCCTTTCCACTGCCTTGGTTGCCAGGCCATCCCATGCATGGTTGCTGGGCAGGGATATTTTATTCCTTTGAAGCATCCTGCCTAGTGTGGATGTGTGAACTGTGCAGAGAATGTGAACATGGGGGCTGCAAAGTCACCCAAAATAGAAAGTGGGGTTTCAAGCAAGTGGCTTTGCTTTGAAAGGAAAAAAAAATTGAACTCCTGGCTCCTTTTTTTGTGTTTCCATAGCAACTGAGGTGTCCCTGGCCTCTGCTGTGGGGACAGCATCATCTGGATACCGTGTGGTGGGCACAGGAGGGGCCACATAGAGATGCAGGCAGGGTGGCCAGTATCTCCCTCACAGGCATCCCAGGAAAGCATCACACTCAAAGGAAAAGAGGGAAAAGACCTTTCTTGGTCCTTTTTTTTTTGTTTGTTTGTTTCACAGTTTCTAGCAGCAGTGCTGGCAGTTATTAAAGATCTAAGCAGAATTGGAGTTGTTGAGTTTCCCCAAAAGAGTAGTCCTGAATGTTTAACCAATGTGGCCCGTGATGCCTTGGTCCCAAAAGACATTGGGATCCTCATGGGACAGCTGGAGTCCCACAGGGGGCTGCTTGAGGAGCCCTGCTATATGCTGCAGCTGTCAGCAGGGCCCACAGGGGACTCGTGGTGACATGCCTGAAGCACCAGCAACTCAATGAAAAGTGGATGTGGAATTCCCTGCCAAGTAATTCAGAAGGGTTCAACAGCTGCTTTTAAAGCTGACTTAAGCCCTTCCTGATTAAAAGTGAAGTTCTTCTTTTACACACAGTTATCTTTAGCCCCCAGGGCTACCCAGGTGGGGCACGGCAAGGCTGTGAAAGCCAGTTTCCCCAAAGATCACATTTCTTCAGCAGTGGTCAGGGTGTCTGCCAGCAGCAGCTCCCCCAGGCCTCACCGCACACGATGCTGCTGGTGAGATGGAGGATGGTGCAGTGTGGAGTAAACCCTGGCACCTGAAACCCATTTCAAGCACCAGCACTGTCCACAGCGTGCAGGCAGCCCTGCTCCTCTGTGTCACCACACACATGCAATGGCACTGTGTCCTTCAGCAGGCATCAAACCTGCTTGTCGTGAGCCTCACATGTATTAATAGTTCATAAGAAAAGTGGCAAAGGAATAACCATGGCTGTGCAACACTAACATCTAAATTAGCTGAGTTTATTTTATTTTCTCTAAGGAAAGTGTCTGTAATGTTTGTCTTTTGTTGCTGATAATTAATGGCATATTAAGGCACAGTCCATGCACCCACCTTGTCCCTGAGGAACCAGCTGCCAGCACTGTGCCTGCTGCCCGTGCATCCACTCAGCAGTGGAATTCACCCTGAAAAGGGTCCAGGAAAACATTAAAGAAAAAAAATAAAGAGGCAAAACACAAGTGTTCAGTCAATGCTGCAGCCCCAGGAGTGTGATGTGTGTTCACAGCAGCTGGGTCTGCTGGGAGGAGGGGTCTGTTCTCCCACTCCCATTTTGTGACTGGACCTTTGCACCAGAGCGAGGAGGCTGAAGCTCCCACACAGCAACCCAGAGGCAGCTGGAGATGGGAAGCCTGCTGCTCTTACAAGCTGCACCAAATGAGGGCTCCATGTCCCCAAGAGGATGATGCTCCCAGCTCCATGCTGTGATGCTCAGCACATGGCATTTCCCCAGACTGATCCCAAAAGACTTTAAAAACCATTCACAAGACTTTAAAAACCATTCACAAAGACATCTTGCTCCCAAAAAAACCCAAATGAAAGACAAATTCAGGCAGAGGATTATCTGTACCAGCTCTGTTTCTCCCTAACTCAGTTCTGTTTCCCCATAAGAGGGGATGAGCCAATATCCTATGAGTTAGCTGGCACTCTCCTCTGAGCTGGGCGTCTCAGTGTTTCTTCAAACAAGCCTGATTTTTCTTATTGCTCATTATTCGTGTTTGGTTTAAGACCTGGCAAGGAACATCCCAGCCCTGCTCCACAGATCTCCAGCACAGTCTCATAGCTATGTGTAGAAAGTGTGGGATGGGCTGTCCCTGCAGCCACCACCACTGCGAGGATGCAATAGGAAAATTCCAAGATGCAGTAGAACAGTTCTTAGAAGCAGGAACAAGGGTCCTACAGAGGTGAAAAGGAGAGGCTGCCTGCCAGACACCTCCTTTGGAGCTCATGACTGCTGGGGCAGGCTCAGCACAGTACTGGCTTGGGTTGAGTTACAACCCAAACCCCACATGGGAGGAACAAGGTGTTTCTCCTTGCATGTACTCAAAATGGAGACACCAGTGGGGAATTGCAGTTTGAATCTTCTTGTCATGCAAACAAGTCTCAAGGAAGGATTAGAGGTGTTTTAATACATAGAAGAAATACATGGCTGCTCTTGTGAGCGAGGAAAGACTGGACCAGAACCATGCACAGCCAGAGCCCAGAATTACACAATCATTTAGGCTGGAAAAGACCTGTAAGGTCATAGAGTCCACCACTAAACCATGGCCACATCTACACATCTTTTGCATACCTCCAGTGATTGAATCACTTCCCTGGGCAGCCTGTTCCAATGCTTGATTACCTTTTCAGTGAAGAAATTTTTCCTTCTATTCCTAAGCCTCCCCTGGTGCAACTTGAGGCCATTTCCTCTCATCCTGTTACTTGTTAGTCATCCCCACCTGGCTACAACCTCCTCTCAGGTACTTGTAGAAAGCAATAAGGTCTTCTCTCAGGCTACTTTTCTCCACATGTTGCTGATGAAAATCTAGATTCAATCCTGTCTCAGTGTATATATACCCACATTAGGCTTTAAGGGTAGTACTTACTTGGAAACTAAAAAGCAAAATGCAAATAGTGACTGGAAGGTTGTCTATGTCCTGACCTGGGAAAATCAATGAAACTTTATGTTGGGTGACTTTGACATGATGAGACCTTTAGGCAGGACTTGTCCCTGCTGCTGTTCTCTGCTGCAGAGAACCCATCCCCAGTGCTGGGAAAGAGAAGGTACAGCCAAGTGCCAGATAAAAAATGGGCTCCCTTGCTTACACCTCATTTCCTGAAGAATGGCCTGGGTAGCACTGCAGAGGCAAATTTCACCCAGCATGTAATTTGTCATAATTGCTGTAATATATCTGTGACCATCTTGGATTTTAGAGTGTGACCCACCTCCTGCATTAAGTTCCCATACTGCTTTATGGAACAGTTTATTCAAAGAAAAAAAAATGTTAAGGAACCTACCAAAGTCCTGGGCGAAGGATTTGCATTGTTTTGGAAACGTAAAAAAAAAAGCTGGGGTGGGTGCCCTGGAAGCACAGCTGTGAACTGGCAGTGGTCAGAGATTTAGTGACACAGCTCCCAGTGCCAGGTACAGGGTAGAGAAGACACTAAAGATGTGTTAGTGACACAGCTCCCAGTGCCAGGTACAGGGTAGAGAAGACACTAAAGATGTGTTCAAAGCTACAGTCCACAGGCAGGGAGGGTTTGAGGGAGCTGATCATGACCCACCCAGACCCCAGCAACACCAAACATCAAGGTGTGGGAATGTGTGTAGAGAGGAGCAAGGAAGGGATCCTGCTTCTCACCTTCATGTGAGAGATAAGTCCCTCTAGTGACAGCTCAATCAATACAGATTTTGTTTGTGATAAATTGTTCCTCCACCAGGAAGAGCCAGCTAGCTCTTAAAATAACCCACCCAACTGGTGATGGTGACCTTTCCCATCTGTCCCCACAGACACCAGGCCGCTGCCATGACAGCTCCTTGCCTCCTTCTGGCAGTGGCTTCTGACTCGTGTGACATGGCTGAAAGCCTGGGATTAACCTGACCCCCTGGTGAGGCACTGGCTGCCCTTTGGGCACAGTGAACATGAGAGTGTTCAGAAGTGTGTCTGCATCCAAACCACCACACTGGATATGTGTAGGCACCAGGTAAGGTCTGCTTGCAGGCACGCTGCTCCCAGCGATGCAGGCACGTCTCCAAAGCTCCTACACAGAGATGCTCTGCTCTCCTCTCCCACCCTTTTCCTTCTTTTCAATAAAGCATCTCTCCTCCCAAAAGAGATAACAGCAATTATCAGGTTCATCAGCACTGTATCTGCCCTGGTGCAGCACAGGGAGCTCAAAATGCCAGTCTGCCCACTGGACCATTAAAGTCGATGGCTGTTCCTAACCTTTAAATATGAATAGAGCCCTGCATAATGGATCGAGGACTATCCATGGAGACCATCTGCCCCGTGCTTGCAGAAATGTTCACGTTGTTCTTCACAGGAGTTTATTACTCAGAGGCTATTGCTAAAAATACATTGCAAAGGGCCTGATTTAAAAACAAAGGGCCAATTCAAACTTAGCAAGGGAGACACCCAAAACTGAACCCAAGCACCTCTGCCAACCACGCTGGAGTTAGGCTGCAACCAGACAGACTTTATCCAAAAGGTAATGACATAATTCTGAATTAGCTTAACAAGACCTGCAATTCATACAGAAAAGCCTGAATTTATGTAGTAATTTGCCAGAGCTTTCAGAGTGTTCAATATATCCATGGCAAGAAAATAATCACATAGGTTATTAAAGTGAGGTAAAAATGGACACAATTATGAGATTTTTTTTGTACTAAACTACTTTTACTAAGTTTGACTCCATTTTTGACTAAAAATACAATTGACAAAAACACTTAAACCACTTTACAAGTTGAAGTTTCCTATTAATCACCTGGACTTGATTTCCCAAATGTTTAACCCCTCTACACAAGAGTCCCTCTACAAAAGACATTCCTGAGAGCCCAACAAGCAGTAAAGCTCTCTTATCTTTTCATTGGTTTCTTAGTTGGTTTTGAACTTTGCCTGTATCAACATGCAAATGACATCCTGGAGAAGGAGCCTGGAAATTGTTCTGAGTCCTTGTTACCAGCCAGGAAAGCAGAGACATCCTCCAAGGAGCGGCTCAAGCACAGCCAAGATGAACAAAGTCACCCAGTGACTGTGCATGCACCTCAGCCTGTGAAGCAGGTCTGATTTTCAGAGAGCTGCTTGGTAGCAGCAGATAAAACCCTTTCCAGTACTTAGTTGGCCTTTTAATTAAAAGGTCCCCCATATCAGAAGCCACCTTTGAAAAGCTCAGCCTGGTTGGGCTTCAGAGCATCTCTCATTTTCCCTGGGATGCCATGCATGTCCATCTTTCCTGGGCATCTTCCTTCACTTCTTCCCAGAAAGCAAGCTGGGAATATCTTACTCAAATATCTTACTTATCATTTGTGCCAGTCCCAGTCTGAAATGAAATAATCTTGTCCTGAAAAGAAGAAACTCCTTAAAAGCCATGAAAACAGTGAGAGATAACTGGAAAAACCCCCAAATCTAGGATTGGATAGTTTAAAGAGGCAAAGAGAAAGACAGAAGAAATCGGGTCCGATGAAGCAGGACACATTCCCAGTGTCTGCATAGGGCTGTGCAGGGGCTTGTCAGTGGTGGGCAGGAAACTCCATCATGGATACCTTGGCTCACTTCAGAGAAAAAACTGTAACATCAAAGAAATGGGAACTTTCTAACCTCTAAAATTTAGGTTCTTTCACTTTTTTTCTGCAAAAACAAGGTAAGCTTATTTATCAAAATAAGCTTCTGTAAGGAGATTTTTTTTTTCTCCATATGAGAAGAGTTTGGGCTTTATTAAACAGCTACTTAAACTTGCTATTCACTACAGTCAGCAAAGGAAACCAGAAGAAGTGAGATTCCAGGAAAAGGCAGTAAAATTTCCACTTAGAGAAGCAAATGGAAATGAGCTGCTGCATTTATGAATGCTGCAGTGAAACAGTTTTTAAATCTTTGGTACCCAAGATATCATGCAATGCTTGACCGATTATGCCTGACTCATTTTAAGAATGCAGAAACAAGATTCAAATGTTGTGGTTCACCTCAGAGGTACCATCCCAGGACAAGGTCAATGACATTTTTTCACACTCTCAGAACAATACAGAAATGATAAAGCCCAGTGGCCAGTTCACATCTAAACAACTGCTTTTGGACCCAATCCATGCAAGAAGAGCCATTAGTGTAAGAACATCTGCAGCATATCTAACACCCCAGCATCTCCTGGCAGACAGACTGACAACATGAACACAAGCAGGCTGGAAACAGACGATCAGCTACTGTGGAATTAGATTTTTTTTCAATAGTTGGGCTTTTTTGCTGGCCTCGCCCTGGGAAAGCGGGCAGGCTTCTGATTAGCATCCCTTTCAGGGCTGCCTCATCAGCAGGGTGTTGTGGTTGAAAGGACTGTTGGTTTAATTGCTCAAATTTGAATTTCCAGGGGAAAAAAAGAACACACTCTCTTGCTGGCAGGACTGACACAAGTTTGTATTGTAGACCAAGTCTAATTATATGTATTTCCACTTGGATATTGCAAACATTTCTCTCTCTTTCTTTTAATAAAGTATTATCACGTACTAGAACATTCTAGTTCACCAGTACTAGAACATTCTACACATCAAAAATCCCTTCATTACTCAACATTAACTTCAGGCCAAATAATTTTTGATACTTTACTTTGCAGAGAGGGCAGGCTTATGCAGCTACTCGCAGACCTGATGAATGTGGAGAAAATTGCTTCCCATGCTACCAGTGTCAAATGTTAATCCAGCAGGTACCTGGTACCTGACAGGAACTTTATTTTAAAAAGCTGTGGCCATGGTAGCCCAGGCAGCAGGGCCAGCAGCTTTTCCTTCATTGCCTTGAGTTGCTCTGCATCCAGCAGAAACTCAGTTGTCACCTTTCTGCAATCTTTACCCTGGATTCAGCTGGGATGGAGCTGGATCCCACAGGCACTAAGACCACTGTGTTAACCCAGCCGCAACAGCCAGCTCCCAAAACCCCTATGCATTTAAAGGCCATGTGTCTCAGACAAGACTGAGAGGTGTGCAGGGAGCCATCCTTGCCCTTCCCCAAATACCCAACACTAGGATCTCGGTTCATGGCTTAGATCAAGACAGGCAGTGACAAGAAAAGTAGTCTTTTATTTCAATTAATATTTCTTGGCATTAGGCAGATATTAAATAACACTGGAATGCACAAGACTATTAACATATCAACAGCAAAAGGGAGGAGGTGTAGCCAAGTTGAGAACAGCAGTGCCAGTCACGTCACCTTGGGGCACTCAAAAGCCATTTAACGCAGCAACCACCAGAAAGTAGGACTCCACTGAGAAATACAAAATGAGGATGAACTCCTTTCAGGTCTTTTGTTAATACAGTAATACCGGAATGACTGACAGTAAAAATGAACAAATATTTGCATTCAGGAATTAAACAGAGTGAAATATCCACAAACTGCTAGTCATGCATTTCTTTTGGAACAGCAATTTGCTAATGCATAAATATCACAAAAAAACAATCTCCAAGATCTGAATAAATCACAGACGACTAGAAGAAACAAAGCTTGAATTCTATTTTATGCCTTAAATAGATGACCTAAATATTTAAAATTTTACTTCACCATATATATATAATTTATATATATATTAAAAGAAAGTAAAGACCATTAGATAAGTGCAAGCAATTTTCCTCAAAAAGAAAATTGGAACCATGCCCAGGAAAGCTGCTTTTTTTTTTTTCTTTTTTTTTTTTTTAACTTTCCACTCCATTCAGTCCACTTTTTTTTATTTTCTTTTTTTTCCCCCAACATAGTAATTTCTGAAGCAAAATAAATTATCTACCATCTGCTATTTTGGGTAAAAGTCCTACCTAGCATCTTCTCGGGAACTACGGGAACATCACCTTTCTCACGGACTAAGTGAAGTGGTATCTTGCCAGCCATTGAACTCTCTCGTAGCTGCATGTAAACAAACCTTTCGAATAATGTTTCAAATGTGCAGAGTGAATGGTAATGTTACGGGGAAGCAGAACCGCAGCTGCCGCAGGAGAACTGCACTGGTGTTAGTGGGGGAGCGAGGGCTGGTTCGCTCGGACACACGCGCACACACACGATCCGGCAACGGGGTCTTATCCGTGAAGTGTGGAGGGATGGTTGAGAAGGCATCCGTTTGCGAGCAAAGCTTGAAGGACACAAGCCGAGGTTCTCTGAGCACACTGTCCGCTTTCATCAGAATTGGCTCGCGCTACTGGGGTCGCACTGTAACAACCGCACGATGGAGGGATCGCTCTTGGCACCTTTGATGAACTCTTCCAGCGACAGTTTACCTGACAGAGAGGACAACCAAAATGGAAATAATTTTTTAAAGAGTCAGTTGTTCCTGTCATCATTGCTGTAGCAGAGAATCCCTCCTCACCGAGGCAACGTAACATCTATTTAATCTATCGCAAAGGCATCGAGGGGAATTTAGCGCAATGCACAGCAGCTAAATCCTACTCAAGCCTTTAAGCCCAAATGCATTTTTCTTCTGCAAAACAATCCAGCATAATAATTGCTATTTCTTTGTTTAAAAAGACAGTCCCAAATCTAAAAACAACTGTTCCAATAATATTTGGCAGCTTTTTGCTCAGAACCAGACTATATGAATAACATGACACATGAACACAAGGTATGGTACCTGAACACATGTATGCTTTGAAATGATGTTTTTATTACAAACACTTGAAACCTAAATATTCCAAATATCCCCACTTTGTCCTCTTGTTTCTTGTGACATGTGGGGCTCAGCAGTCATGGCTTCTCTGGCATCTACAAGGTTGGATTGGGGTTTGAGCAACATGATCTAGTTCAAGATGTCCCTGCTCATTGCAGGGGTGTTGGGCTACATGACCTTCAAAGGCCCCTTCCAACCCAAATTATTCCATGATTCCATGACTTGCTGTGCCCTAGTGGGTGTACCTAGGAATAGGATGGTTTTGTTTTTTTCTTTTTTTACAAGCAAAGTCAGCCCTGGGGCACACCTACTGCTATGTGTTGCTCCTGAGCATTTCTGTTTTATACATCTTTAATTTAGGCCAGAGGAATTGACTTGGATAGACCTTGTAACAATCTGAGGTGCTGAAAATTGATCTCTGAAGGAGCAACCACCCCAGCATCCCCTGGCACCAACAATCCCATGGAATGTCATGGTACAGCAAGGAGGAAATATTCTATCTGGTCCTCCAGACCTCATGGTGGGGTCACCCAGCCCCCCAGCAGGTAGCTAGCACCAATACTCCCCTGCTCCAGCATTCATGGCAGAAATAGGATGTGGCAATATCAATGAACAAAGAAATTTTCCCTATGAAAACGAGGCAACAAGCAACCTGCTGCACCCCAGACACTAAACTGATTACTAAACATGTCTAGATTACTGGATATGTCTAGTAATCTCCCATCTAGCTTGTGTTCTCACCTACCCTACCCTCACACAACACCCCAGGGCTATCCTTACCCACCCCAAACTGCTATGCTCGAGACAGGAGCCACACACAAACATCCTATCCTGCACTTGGGAGCTGCCTGCTCCCACTTTTGGCCACATGCACCCAAAGAGAGAGAGAGGTACCAGCTCATTGTGCCAGTTTGCACCAGCCCCAGGAGAGATGGAAGAGGAATGACCCTGGTGGCCAGCACTGAAAACAGGTTGAACAGGGACGAACTCCTCTCCCAATAACAAGCAATAGGGCAAGAGAAAATGGCCTCAAGTTGCACCAAGGAAGGTTTAGATTGGATATTAGGAAAAATTTCTTCCCCAAAAGGGTTGTCAAGCATTGGAACAGACTGCCCAGGGCATTTAAAAGATGTGTAGATGTGGCACTTAGGGACATAGCTCTATGATTCCATGAATGAGCAAGCCTTCCTCTTAGAGAAATTACAGAAGCTCAAAAACCCATGGCACACTAATTTCTGGATTTTAAGCTAATGTTCCCAAACTAAGTGTTTTTAACAAAAGCAGAGGTCCCCTAATTATCAGGATATTTACTGGTTTGCCCTTTGCCCTGTATTACTTAAAAGCAAAGCCCAACTCAAAATCTATTTGCAATGCCCAACAGTCAGATGGGAAAGAAACATTTTCAGCCACCAGACACACATGTGCAGATGTTATTCCTTGGCACTGCATGGATTGCAGGGCTGATATTTTACTGGGAATAGGATGATTTTATTTCAGCAACAAAGTGCAACAGATAGAGGATGCATGGATATGGCAGATTTTGGGACTACTACTCTGTTACACATCTGCACACATTGCTACTTTCTGCAGACCAAGAATATTTTAATAATGTTATTTTAGGGCCCTCCACATGTTAAGCCAGGGGATGAAGTGCTAGTTTTGATTAAGTCAAAGGTAAAATACTTGAGGACTTCAGCAAGGCCAGGAATTTGCCCTGGGGACTGCAGTAGCAGACATCAAAATGCAGCCATAAAATCCTCTTAAATCAGACCCTTTATGTACATAAAATTGTATTTTTTCAAGTCTCCATATCTCAGTGCTACAATCAAGTCTTTGCTCTCACTGAGCACATCAATGGGACACAGTTCCTGACTGATGTGGGCAGTTGCCACCTCAGCCTCTGACAGGGTAATTCCCAGGCAAAAACTCCACCTCAACTGGGAATAAAGGAAACATGTCATCAGGCTGATGAAAAAAAGGAAATTGATCATTTTTTGCTTGTATTCTTCAAACCCAAGGAAATGAGCCAGCACAGGTGGAGGGGTTATGATGTGCGCATTGTCAGATAATTGATCAAGGAGCTCCACAACCTGGCTTGGGAGCTGCTACAACTCCCTGATGCTCAGTGCAACAGAGGTGTGTGACCATGTGTTTATACATGCCATAAACACACAGAGAAAATAAGTGTTATGGATCTGGGGAATTTTTGCTTTCATGTGCCCTGCCACATTCAGGACTCATGATATTGATGACAAACCCAGAAGTGCCACCCTATCAAGGGCAGTGGGAACAAAATCTTGTGCCAAGTTTGTGCTATGTCCAGAGAAAATAACCCAAAGACATGGGGATTTCAGAGGAGCCTTTGCAGAAGGGGATTAACCCATGAAATGCCAGGGAAGGACTGCTCCCCTATCAGCCCCCCAGCAGGAGAATTCACCCTCTGTTCACTGCTCAGTTATTCATCCTATTTATCATGGACCAAAGATACTCAACAAGGTGAGGCAGAGGCCAGAGGCACCAGTGGGGACATTCCTACCCTTTCTCCCCTCTCTCAAAATTCTGCCATCTACCACGGCTGGGCTAGAAAACCTCTATTTCCAGAGCTTAGGAAGGGGTGCCAGTGGCAATCCTACCGTCATTGTTTGTGTCCATCTGTCTGAAGATCTTGTCTGTTCGCTTCTCGGGAGTGGATTCATCCTCTGGCATTTTCATTACTGATGAAACCATTTTGTAAATTGCCTGAGTATTTAAAAAAAGTTTAAAAAAAGAGATATAAGAAAAACATAACCCAAATGATAAAGCATGGGACAGAGGAAAAGAATTTAAGCCTGTAGCAACAAAAAAAAAGACAGCTGACCCTGGCAGGCAGCTGCAGGACTTTATAAACCAAAATGAATGGGAATTTCTGACTGCAGCTTTTTCTTTTTTTTTTCTTTCCTGTATTCATTTGTGCTTCAAAAGAAGAGCTGGGTCAGTTTAACTGAAAGCCAGAGTCTAGATTAATGTATGAGCAGGACTGAGCTGAAATAGAGGAGACAATGGTGCAGCAGGGCTAAGCCAGCACCTCTTTGTCTGGCTCTCACCCTCCACCCAGTTGTATGTATGTATGTGGGGTGCTACATGGATTATGGCAAATATGAATACACAGCAATAGGGGTAGTTTGCCTTTGGGAATGGATAAGGAAATGCTTCTTCTGACTTACAAGAACATGAATAATGAGAAGTCCTCTTTAGAGTGTCTGCAGTCCTAGACTTTCACCTAAATTCTCCCACCCCAAGCATGAGGACCAGTGTCAGGGCACTGGCTGATGCATGACTCCCTTGCACTGCACAAGACACACATCTCAGCTGCACAGTGGGTGACAAGCAGCCACTGCTGAGGCCAAACCCCTGCAAGCATGTGGGGTAGGGGCGCAGGGGACTGTGCTGCCTGCCCCCACTACAGCCTGTGGTATACAGGTCCTCTGCCTTTGGGACACAAAGGCATGCTACAGCCTTTCATCCAGAGTTCATATTCCACATTTGAAGATTCAAAGCATTAACTCTGAGATTAATCAGGTCAACAGAATTTGCATTTAGGGTTTTTGATCCTGTGAACATCACACTAAGAAACCCCCAGAATTCTGGCTGCAGGCCAGCTGCACAAGTGCCCTGTTCATATCTCAGGCCTTTCCTCATCTGCATCTTGTAGGTCCCATCATGGGTCCTACAAAACCATGGGCTCAGGAGCCTTCCTGGGGCAGGAGTGACCCAGCTCAGCACATCCCTCATCTCCAGCTGTCTTCTGAAGAGGTTACATCACCACAAAGAAGATGTCCAATAGAGATAATGCTCACCTGCACTATTTCTAGCATTTCCCCACGGCTGATGTACCCGTTGCCATCCAGGTCGTACATACTGAATGCCCACTTCAGCTTCTGCTCCAGCTTGCCCCGGGAGGTGACGCTCAGGGCGATGATGAATTCCCTGAAGTCGATCGTCCCGTCGCCGTTAGTGTCAAAGGTGCGGAAGACGTGCTCCGCAAACTTCGACGCGTCGCCGTAGGGAAAAAAATTTGCATATATTTTTTTAAACTCTTCTACAGTCAAATGGCCCGTGGGGCAATCTTTTAGGAAGCCCTTGTACCACTCCTGCAGCTCGTGGTCTGTGAACTCGGTGTTCTCACGCAGGTCCTGGAGCACCTCGGGGCGCAGCTTGCTGTTCTGCTTCCCCATCCTCTTCTGGGTCTGGGTTCAGCAGCTGCAAAGCAAGAGAAAATCTGCCTGAGCTCCAGCCACACTAGGCAGAGGGGGCTGGGGAGAGGTAGAACCCTTCTAGAAACAGAGGGTCCCCCTGGGGCAAGGGGGTAAGAGGAGAAAAAGGATGCTATAAATCACCAGGAAAAGACTTCATTTAATTTGGCTTCCTTTCCTCTCCTCTAGGCTCTCTCAGTGACTAATATGCTGTGGAGGGGAAGGTAGTTCAGGAGGAAGTATTTCGGAAATATTCGTTCTTATTATTAATCCTTATTATGTGGCAAATAATAAAGCTCAGTATTTTAGTTCTGTGCTGCAGTCCCACTCCTCCATCACACGGCTTGCAATGCCCAGCTCTGGATTCCTCCACAGGCTGATCTGCTGCCATGACTGAGTGGGAGCGGGCAGGGACAGCAGCAGTGATGAAAAGACAAATTTATCTATTCAAAAGTGACAGTAAATGCAGCTGAACAAGAAGCAAGAAGGGCAGGTAGCTCCATGCCTGTCATGTTTGCATTGTCCTGATGCTCTTTGAAACCCTTTGGCTTATCCAGATTTTCCTCCCTCCCTGCATCCCTTGTCCCACAGCAGTGGGAGCTTGGTCCTGTATGGTGGGGCTTGGTTGGTGCTCCTTGTGGCACCTGAGGGTCACAGGAGGGTGCAGCAAGGGTAAGCTCAGCACAGCCCATGCTCAACAGCAGCACCCCAAAAGGCTTCTCCCTCTTTTTCTCAGCCATGAAGGCAGCATGAGCAGATGGATCACTGCTACAGCAGCACCAGCATAAGGGATTTCATCCTTTCCAGCCCTCCCAGAGAATTAGAGAATAAGGCTTTTTAAAGCAAAATGTTTGGCAAAGCAATTCTTTTCAAGTTTACTTGGGTTTATGCTTTTAGAGAAGCTTATTCAGTAGGTTCAATATTCCTTCACCAGGGCCAAAGCACATTTAAATCCAGGATTTCGTCAGGATATCAGGAGAGGGCTGGGTCTCTCCTCTCTCTTGACAATGCCTGTGTTGTGCCACACAAGGTGAGACTGCCTGGCAGTAAGAGAGCTCTTTCAGCAAAATGAAAGATGGTCAATCTGCACTTGTGCAACAACAGGAAATAAACAAAACCTTGATAATTTCTTACTTTTATCCCTTGCATTCTTTCATGGCTACCTAGCAATATCAAACTGTGCTGCCGAGCTAGAGGTTGAGTTGCATGTCCTTCCTTACATTCAAGAAGTTTATTCACAAGTGTGCACAAACTCCTGTGACTGGTTTGCATAAATGATGTTTCTCTGCACAGACTGTTGTGCCTGTTGGGTTTGCTCAGAGCCAATGCAGAAGACAGGTTAGTAATAGGCCAACACTGCAGACTACCTGAAAACTGCAAGAGCTGAGCTGCAAAGCATGCAGAAACCAGGAAAAACAGGGGCTAAGCACTTCCCAGAGAGTAAAAATTCCAAGCATGCATAAGAACCCAAAAGAATTTAAAATGCTAAAGGTCAGCAAAAAATAAGCTGCTCTACAGCAGAATGTAAGCTTGTTTTATTTGTATTCCATTTAGTCTGTGCACTGCCTCAGCAATGTAAAAAATCCACATCCTGCTCTGTGGCTTAATGCTCAGAGACAAACAGCTGCTCGTTAGTTCCGTGCATTAACGGACAACTGTGTTATCATTAGCACTTCTGTTTTCCAGAAAAGCTGCCAATACTTCAACTCCAAAGCTTTATTTTTGTCGATTATATTGCAGAGTTTTCTCCACATACCTGACATGCCTCTGCTTGCTCCCAACATGCAGGGATGTTACAGCTCCTGGTCGCTGCCAGCATCACCCCAGGAGAGCATCAGGCTGCCCTCCAGTTAAACCACTAACTCTCAGCCACTGCCACTGCCTTTCCATCTTCCAATCTTCTCTGCCCCAGATAGTCATCCTTGCAGTGCCGAGGGCAGAAAACACAATATTCCAGTCTGCTGAAGTCAAATTGCAGAAAAGAGCAGCTTGGAGCAAATAATAGATCAGATGTGATACATTTTTTTAAAGAGCAGAAATTGTAATAGTATGTTCCTCTCCTTGAGTGAGGAGGTGTCTGCAGTTTCCAGCCTTCAGTGAGCCCCTCCACTTCATGATTCCCAGATGCTTTGTAACAAGTAGTGTCTGGAAAAGCAGTCCCTGCCTTACCAACCAGTGCCTCAGAATTCCCTGGGAGAGGGGCAGGAGGAACAGCAGAGCCCACTTAACACATAAGCAGAAGTTGCCTCAGCTTTATTGACTCTCAGGGTTAAGGACTGCAAAACTTTCAACTGGTAGTTAAAAGTGGTTTGAAAAGGTTTAATATAATTTCTCCCTATTGCTGTAGTATCTTTATCATTCCTGTTCCCTTGAAAAATAGACACCCCTAGACAACAGAGGTAGGGTAATCATTCTAGATTAATAGAATAAATAAATAAATCTAGAACTAGATTTCACTATTTCTCCTAGTGGTAGATACATCTTGTTATTTGAAGAGATGCTCATTAAATATCAGCTTCAAAAGCTTTATATTCAAGCAATCTTTGCATTCAAAAAATTACAGGCCCTTTCAACCCTTCCTCCTCTTTCACATCACTTTATATCAGAAGATGTGCAATGCTCTGAACACAACCTTTTTTTGCATATGAGCTTTCTGAAAGGCTTCATAACATGTTCAGCCCAAATGCAATCCTGCAGTTGTAACCAATTTCATGTGAATAATTAAATAACCAACATTAACATTAATTTATTAAAGCCCATCTAAAAAAACCAGCTTTGATTTAAATTGTGTTGCAGGTAGCTCCTTCAAAATGAAATGCCTAAATATCTCATTAATCATGACAGCAACCCCTGCTGCTGGCATCCAACTGACATTTCATTCGATTGCTATAAAATGCTTTCATCAAATCACTTTCCAGAGGCTCAGCAGCTGATTTAGCCACAAGACCACTCAGAGGATGGCTGCTAATGGAAATCACAGGGAGCAGGGCTGGGATGCTCTGGTCAGTCCTGTGATTAGGGCTGTGTTTTGTTGCTTTTTTTTTAACGAGCCTTTACCAGCTAAATCACTTTTTGCAGTGGGTGTAGAAAGCAAAGCAGAAGAGACATCCTTGCACCCAATATTGCCCTGGGCAGTTAGCAGAGACCTAACTCCAGTATGGCTTGCCTTTCCCTCAATTCCCATCACACCAGGGTGAAATCCAGGGAAGAGATATCACATACACTGCAGCAAGGTCTGTCCCTGCTTTCCTTGACAAGCAAAAGCCCTCAGAGCATCTGGCACTATCACAGCAGTAAGAAAAACAATCCAAGGAATGCCCTTGAGGTGATCAGACAAGGAGCATCTTGGTTGTCTAAATGCAGAGCTGAGGCCTTAGCAAGTCAATCACTGCTCGTGAAAGAGACCCCGGCCATGTAAGGCTTAAACAGGGGGAAATGCAGATGAACTTTTGTTCCAGTTTCATACCAAAATTTTTGTTAAAATTATGTGGTGCCTGTTCTAATTCTAATTAATTCTAGCCGGGCTCAAAACCAAGCTGCCAGAGAACTCCCACCTGAATGTAACCTCTGTCCTTCTAGGCTTACAAAAAATCAGCAATAATCTCATAGCAAAAGCCCAATAATGAGCAAAAAGGTCTTTTACTGAGGCAAAGACACACACTGGTGTCCTGGTTTCAGCTGGGGCAGTGTTCATTTTCTTCCTAGTAGCTGGCACAGGGCTGTGTTTTGGATTTGAGAATGAAAATAATGTTGATAGCACGCTGAAGTTTTAGTTGCTGCTGAGCTGGGCTCACCCCAAGTCAAAGACTTTCTCAGTTTCCTGTGCTCTGCCAGTGAGAAGGTGCTCAAGAAATATGGAGGGAGCACAGCCAGGACAGGTGCCCTGAAGTGAACAAGGGGATATCACTCCATGCTGTCATGGTCAGAATATAACTTGGGGGGATTGTCAGGGCAGAGGGCTGATCACTGCTCAGGGATGCACTGGGCACTGGGCAGCAGCTGATGAGCAATTGTACTGTGCATCCCTTGTTTCTCTTGGATGTTACCCCTCTCTCTGTTTTTATTATCTCCCTTTTCACTACAATTGTTATCATGATTACTATAATAATATTTTCTTTTATTTCAGTTATTAAACTGTTCTGATCTCAACCCACAGATTTACCTTTCCCCCTCAGTTCTCATCCTCGTCCCACTGCGGGCTGGGGTTAAACCACCAGATTGGGTCGTACAGCACTGGGTAACTGTAGCAAAGTCTGAAACAGCTAATGTAGCAATTCTGTGTTTTTACCGACAGATGGACTGGCTGTCAGTTTCCCCACACTAAAGTACTTGAAATACTTGTAACAAAGCTCAGTGCATCCCACTTTCACAAGAGCCCTCTGTCAACCACCAGTCACAGCCGGTAGAAGTGTGTTTTGACCATGTAACCCAGAAAGCCAGAGACCAAACCAGCTTTTTACTGCAAAGCTTGTGAAAGCAAAACTGCCTTGAAATGAGCTCATCATGGAATCCTCTCAGTGAATCAGTTACGGCTGCAAAAGGAGGAATAACTCCTTAGAGAAGTATTTCCTTGTGCAAACCCCCTTGGATACTAATTTAGTGCTAATAAAAAGAGGAAAATTGATGAAATGCCTGTCTATAAGACAGAGGTGCTTTCCAGCTGAGAAAGACAGTGCACAGAGAAACAGAACAAATACTCTTCATATTATCTGAGCTATCTGCTTTGCAGGGGGCAAGTGTAGCATCATTTCTCTTGAGGTGCTCACTTATAAAGCAGAGTAAGTGTGTCAAATCTGTTACAGTCATGAAGCTGCTCCATGACTGCAGGAGCCCAAAGAAAATGAACAGCATAAGCCAGGCAGCAAACATTGCTCTGGGTTGGTCTGAAATGCAAGAACCATTTAAACAGGGGTGGAATATTTTTTTATTAAAATACCTAAAGCATCAGACTTGTCACTGAGGCTCTATCTTTAAAAGTTTGATCCTTGTATTAAAAAAACAAAAACAAAACAAAAAACCAACAACAAAAAACTCCCAAACAAATAAGCAAACAAAACCCCAAACAAAAGCCCCACAAACAAACAACAAAACAAACCAACCAAACAACACACCACAAAAAAACTCCGCACAGGCAGTCCTAAGGCAAGCCCGAGGCACTGAAGATGTGTGCTGGCACAGTTCAGGAGCACACCCTTGAGAGTACATTTCCTGCATGGGCAGCAGCAGCTCTCACCAGCTCAGCCACACACAGAGGTGCTCAGGAAGCCTCCAGCTCCTGCGGGCCAAGCTCTAAAAGAGAGATGGGCTCCCACACACCCCAGCTAGTGATGGTAGGTAAAAAATGATCGTGCAGCAACAGGCTGCAAAACAGGATTATAACAACATCCTCTGGACCGTGCTTTGCCGAGGGCTGCTCAGGGGTTCTGATCTGAGCTGGGGATGGGGGGAAATGTGCAGTTCCATGGGCTGGGACAGATAATGAACTCCAGAGTGAAGAGCAGATTTTGTTACATGTTTTAATGTCAGTATCCTAAGCAACCAGCGTTGCAACAGACAAGGCACAGGATATACAAATACGTTGCTATAGATATCTGGTCCTGCCTGGTAAACTCGTGTGAACTTCTTTCCTGCCCTGCGGCAAAAGCTGACACCCACATACCAGCCACTGCTGCACCTGTCACATTTTCCCAGGCTGCAGACAGGGGCCCAAAGTAACACCTTTTGATAAAGTCTGAATTGCAAAAAGGCTTATCTTCACCTCTTGAAAAGCTAATAATTTAGCAGTGAGATAAAAGAAATATCTTAATCAATAATGCCACAAAAAATTCAAAGCCTGCAGGGTTTGAGATGCAAAAGGCTCCTGTCAAGAGGGGCTGAAGCTGCTTCTGTTGCTGCCTTCGGGGAAACAGAAGGAAAAACAAAAACTGACAACTGAAGAAAAGACCAGCCTAAATAAATAAATGATCTTTTTAAATTTTTCACTTTCAGTAACTAATTCTGCTTTTACTTATATAAGAAACATTGCTTATTTGCAACTCACTTTCAAGTTTAATCCTTTTCAGAAGTTTATTAAAAACAGTGCGTGAAGGGGAAGGACCACTCAATGTACCACCCACATTTCAGTTTCAGAAAACTCAGTAACAATTCACATATGCTCATTGAATGTCCTTCGAAAGGTAGAGTGAATTGGTAAAGAGACCTCGAGCCACCTCACTGTGTGAGTTTACCCATAAACACATACCCAGGAACTACATGGTCTTGAAAACCTGATTCCATGTCTGGGATGAAAATCCATTAAAAATAACCACCTACCCCTCACCTTGCCAAAGAACAATATAATTACAAATTCTCCAACCCTGCAAACAGCTATGTGAGACAAAGGCTGGCACAGTCATTTCACAGAGTCAGCTGCAAAGGCTGAAACAGAATAAATTCGCTTGGAGGTGTCTGGGTTGCTCCCATCTATTGAAGTCACTGTGTTCAGGATTATATTCCTGATTTACAGGGAAAAATCAGTTAGTCACTGACATGGAGCATCAGTACATTAACCTGAGAACCATTTTACATTCGGATCACAAGTGTGTGGTGAAGAGGCACTTGCAGATCCCTGTGGCAGCATCTTCCCAGGTGCTGGAGTCACTGCAAAGAGTGTGGGGATGCTGACACCTGCTGCACCCATTGCTGCCCACTGTGCCCACCAACACCGGCCCCCACCAGCAGAGGAGAGTTTGCCATGGATCACAAACTACCCCCAAACATCCATGAGTTGTTGCTAGTGAGTAATAAACGAGACCCATGTTGGGACCAGAAACATGGCAATTCTTTGGAGAGCTCTCCGTGATGTTCTCCATCTCAGGGAGAAGAGCTTATTACTGTAAAGGGCAAATATTCCCAATGCAGTAAGAAAAGCACAGAAATATTTCAAGTAAATTAGGAAATTGGGTTAATTTGGGTGGGAGCAGTTTGGGCAGTAATGCAGCCTGTGATTGCAGACAGGAAAAGAAAATCATGAGTGGATTTTCCTCATCTCCTCCCTTTGTCCTTTCTTTTTAAACAAAACCAAGGGAGAAGCAGCCAGTCCTATTTTTTTCAGATGCTGTGCAAAGCTGGCAAGGCTTAAAAAAATTACAGTTTGTTTACACAATATTGCAGATCAAGGAAAACATGTCTGCACAATGTCTTAGTGCACAAGGTCTTTTTCTGAGAAGGTTGGGTTGCATGAGGAAAAACCCACGTCATGTTCACTGAATATAGTATTGTAATACATAATTTTTAATAAAACTCATTGAATGCTGGCCTGCAGGATAGGGGAAGGATCCTGATGGGAACTGGGAAATCAGAGAGAACACTTTTAGAAAAAGAGAAGAAAAGTGACAAAGATTAGCACAAGGCAATGTGTTGATAATATAATTAAAACCACAGAAGTAGCACAGTTGGGCTGTTTTTCATTAGATTTTAGAAGTTTCCTATGATACATTTATTTAATTGACGAAGGTAAATCACAGAAAAATTCTCTACAGAATAATCACAGCCCTGAGAGAAAGGAATCCAGATTAAATTTCAGAATAATTAGTCAAACTCTGTCAGTAAGAAGAGCCAACCAATGCCACCTGAGCTAATTCCACAGCATCAGAGCCACTCCTGTGGAGAAGATGGAGAGTTTGGGGACAAGGACACTGGCTAACTAGACAATGACAGATGATACCCAGCCCTCAGGCATGGTCTGCAAGACCATCCTCACTGCTAATGATACCTAAATAAAAAAACAAGGAAAAGATCTGACATCCTTTCATTCCCCAGCTGCAGGTACTGTGCTGAGATATGGGGCAATTAAGGGCATTTCAGGGTAGCTACTTTGAAAAAGAGCAGGGAAGAGAGTTGGGCTTGCTTTCAAAGAGTGAAAAGAAACGTTTTTATTTAACTAAAGAAGCTTTCTTTAGCAGGTGTATCTTTAGTGAAAATGATGCCTTGAGAGGCTACCTAGAACAGAGGCTAGACAGTGTTAAAGGAATAAAGTATGTACTTATTTAAAAGGCCTTTGAAGGACCCACCTTGGGCAGTACAAGTGCCCAGCTGAGGCTACACCCAAGATGGACTCCAAGTCACGAGTTTTTACACTTTTATAAGTTTTGGTCCATTTACATATTGGGGTTAATTGTCCAGTTACAGCTTCGGGTTATGAAGTCCCATCCTCCCAGTTTGCTCTCCTCAATTTGCTGTTGATGATAGTTTTTGGGCCTGAAACTGCAACAGTGTCCTTGGCTCTTGGCTGGAAAGGGATTGTTTTGTCTGACTAAACTCTGAGGAGAACTTGCTAACACTTCACATGAAGTTCAGAGTTAGACACTAATGCAGTACAGAATCCGGATAAAATGAAAGCTAAAACTTAAGGCATCAAAAATATGCTACAAAATGTGGCTTTGGAGATATGCCAATCAGCTACCTCTAACAAAAATTCAACATTAACTGAAAGTATTAAGATATACTGGAGGGGGAAAAAAATCAACCAAAAGAGAAAGATTCTTTGTTACTAACATGTTCAATGTCCAAATTCACAGCTATGGCTAACAATTTTTACTACTAATACACAGGTTGGTTTTGTTCCAAAAATATGACATCTAATATATATGCACCCATTTATTTTATTAATATAGGTTTCTAAAGTACCTTTTTTTAAATTTTGATCATCACTTCAAAATAGCACAAAAGCCACTAGTTAAATTTCTTGTAAAAATACTAAAACAAAATTTTTCTCAAAACAGTATTTTATTTCCCCTTCAGTGGTAAATAATAGTAATCAAATTGCTTCACAGCTTTATCTTCCTGTTTGTTGAATGGAAAAATCACTGAAGTTTCAAATCTAATAGCAAACCTAGAGTTTAACTTTCCTAGATTTTTCTCCTTACAGAGATGTGAATTAAAAACTGAGAGTGAAATAACTACATGAGAACAGCATCCCACTCATAAGGAAGGAACCTGGTTCTGCTGGATGCAGCAATTCAAGGAGCAGAAGACCAAATCTGCTGGCAGGAATCAGCCCGAGCTCTAGAATACCTAAGGATATTACTCAAGTTGGTGCATGTGACTGTACCAATCTCTCAGGGATTTTTCAAAATTAACTTTTAGAACCAGGGAGCCAAAATTACAGTGACTACTATCCTGTGCAGAAAAGCCATGGCCCCTGGACAAAGTGTCACACCAGGAACATGATGCAAGGTTTGTGTTCAGGTTATTATCAGGGCAGCCTTTGTGCCTTGAGAACACAATGGCAGGCACCTTGTGTTGGATTATAGCAACATTTATGGTGGGATGTGGACACCCAGCTGTCCTGCACTGTTCTGCTGTCCTGCCCATGCCAAGGCACACCCAGGCTGGTGGCTCCCCGTTTGCCCAAGGCAGTGCCTTGATGGTGTGAACTCCAGAGCAAATGATCACAGGGATGAGCATGGTGCTCCTGTGAGGTGGATCCCAAACACAATGGGCCCTTTTGAGCAGCAGTGATATGACAAACCATCTCTCTGGCCATGCATGATGCTCAGGGATGTAATAATACCTTCTCTCACCTGTCACTTCAGCTTCCATCATTAAAAATGGGAGAGGTATCTCCAGAAAACAGCAAACAATATGATTTTGTGACTAGTTCCTCTAAAATCCCTACTAAAATGGGCACCATGACTTCACTGAGCTGTCAGAGAGCACTGACTGGACTCTCCCAGCTGTCAATACCAAAGCAAGAGGAGGCTGGTGCAGCAGCATGGCAGGACACCTCCAGTCCCAGCCCACACATTTAGTAGCTGCAACTTCCATTAATCCTGAACACTCAAGAGTTTGATTTGCTCTTAAGTGCATTCACTATAAATTATGCAGAAGAACAATATGACTGTCTGCCTCCAAGAAAGGGAGTGCTTCATATCAGAGGAGAAAGAAGAGATGCTGGTAATTTTAGGGGCACCAAGAACAGCCCTACAGAAATCCTTTCTCTCTTCTGGCATTTCTGTGTAGCATTGAACACTTCAATGCAAATCATCTTGGAAGCAAATCATGCAATCTGCACTCAAGACATCACTTTTCTCATTAACCTCCACCACAGGGCTCCATCCCCAGCAATACCCACACCAAATGTGTTTTTCTGAGCACTGTGGGTGAGGGCTGCCTGGAGCTGAGCCTTTGTTAGCAAGCTGGGTAAGAAACAAATGGAAAATCAAATCATGCTGAATTTTATATTTATATCTAATTGATGCCAGTAGCGGCCAAATGGGTGTATTTTCTTCCCTAACTGGGTATAGTAACAGGAAGGAGATGTGATAGTTTTGAAGCAGGAAGCATCCCAACAGGCGTGGGATGAGAAGAGCTGACCTGCACCTGAGACCACATGTGGGGCACATCCTGTCCCACTGCCTTGGTGCCGCATCGGTGAAGGTCTCGATTGCAAAAACAGGAAACCTGTCTTCTCTCAACACTGATGCTGAAGATGGACTTTCATGTTCACATGAGGAGAAGGGGATGAGGGAGAAAATCTGCTCCTGATATCCCCTTTAAATTGCTCTCTCAGGTGGAAGGATCTTCATGAACTTCATTTTACCAAATGCAAAAAGGTGCCTAATCCGTAAGGTTTTAACATATCAGGCCATGGACAGATAAGCTTTCCTGGGTATGGCCAAAGCAGGTGGTCAGGATACTGATCTCAGCCATTTTGTAACATCTTAATTTATCACTCTGGTCTCTGAAAAGACCCTAAAATACATCTGGTATCAACTACTAGTCTGCTCCACTTCTAATGGGACTAAAAAAATCCTACTCAACCAAATTCTGCATCTTTTGCAAACCAAGATCCACACTAGGCTGATATTTTTGGTTTGTTTTTTTTTTTTTTTTAAGTTTCCCTTCACCAAGGATAACATTATCTATTTTCCTGGAAGCTTTCAGCAACTTTTCTGCAGGAGGAGAAGGTATCCTGTGCAAGAAACCATGTCAACAAGATCTTTCCGTAAATGCGACGTTTGCGTAAGATCAACACAATAATTTATCATTTATTTTTTCCTCTTGAAAGGAACAGGAAAAAAGTGTTTAAAGGCTGTGGCAGTGGTTAAAAGGAGGGCTCTGCTGGTGGAGGATGGTGCAGGAATTGAAAGTTTCTGAAGTGATGCCTTCTCCTGGGGGGTGCACACACATCTTTCAGCACACAACAGCAAGGCCGCTTCCCTTTGCCTTCAAGCCTGCTAACGGCTCTTTGTTGGCACTACATACATTAAAAAAGGGAAGGCCAGCAAATGTACCACCCTCAGGGTCAGAGGAGTCAGTTCTACAACTGATAGAGATGTTTGGACACTGGCATTGGGGGAGAGGTTCCTGCCAGAGGAGGATGAAGTTTTATTTGCTCAGCTGAAGCGAGTCTGGACTATGGAAGAACCAGGTAAATCCTCCAACTGACACTCTCCCCTGGCTGAGCCTGTCATTCAGACTCTTCTTACTCCCCTGCAAACACAGGCATGATCCTGCTCCTGGACTTCTCTGAGATAAACACAGCATAACAGAAATAACCCCACATTTCCCCACCCCTGCTCTGAAGAGAATAAGCAGTAGTACATTAAAAGCATTTTAGGCTCTTGCTTTCTTGTGCCTAACGTTATTTTTTTAGCTTCTTGGCCCTCTGTGGCAGAGATCATGACTTGTCAGACTTATTTTGAGACCTCCTTTAAGTTTCACAACTAAAAGTCAGTGGCAAAAATCAAATAGCCTCCCAAAGGAAGGTCGACCCCCATATTTCCTCTGCAACTGACATTTCCAACTACAGGAGGATGGTGGGGCAGAGTAGACAGATGGGCATTTATACATGCCATAGCTCAGGACAGAGCTCTTCAGCATTTGGTGCCCAAACTGTGTTTTAGAAAAGGAGAGGAGCTGCAGCTAGGGATGACCCTGCTGAACAATAGCACACAGCTCTGGCTGCATGCTGGGTTTTGGAGCGACTCCAAGCAGGGTGGGACTGTAAGAAAGTGGACAAAAGCTTTGGATAGAGATCTACAGGGAGGAAGCGCTTCCTACTTCCTCCACAGAAAGGACCAGGGCTTTAAATAAACCTCCTCCTGAGCTCTGCTGAAAGAAAGTCCTGCCTGACTGGGACCCAGCTGAAGGCTGATGGGGCTCTCCTAGGGAACTCTGCTGCCCTGCTGGAGTTTCCAGCAGGCTGGTGGGAAGTGGGGGAGGGCTGCCCACAACCCCATTGTGACTGGCATCAACCAGACAAAAAAGCCTGTAAAACCTCTGACAGGGCTTTCAGCTCTGCCACCAAAGGTGCAGAGCCAGACTTGCCCATCAAGCACATCTTTTGAAGAAAAAGGTATATCAAAGTGTACATTTACACTTTGTAAAGCCATTGCAACATCATGCCATTTCTCAGACCCATTTACCCTTTAGCCCTTTCTTGTGTGGCCTATGAGGCTGCAGCAGCACGTTTATTCTGATGGACAGAGACATTCAATCTGTTCCATCCCCCTCAGCTCCTTTCCACCTTCCCCACCTCTGCAGCTACATGGGATCTTCCAGCCTTGCCTCTCTCCTTCCTCTCACATGGTTCCACACACAGACCATAAACATGGGAGCCAGGATTGGAAGCAATACTGACAAGAAAATGACTGGCACTTACAAAAAACCATCCCCCTCCTAACAAATACCAGTGGAATATTTACTTTGCTTGGATGTAACAGAATCAGACCCTAAATACAATAATGCATACTTGCAAACATCCAGATCTTTCCTCTGTACAGTACCACATCAATTATCTTATCCATCCATTTTAGGGTACATATTAGTTGTAATAACCCCAAGCTTCCCTGTTCTCCATCCTGAGCATCAGCCCACAGCAAGAAGCCTGTTTGTTGTTTTTCAACCTGTCCTTAGTCTGCTAGAGCATCCATTGATTATAACCCAAAAGAAGACCTGTGCTGTGCCAAAATTGCTAAAATTTACATCTCAGACATTTTCAGTGGTGTGAAGATTTAATAACAGAAAATAAGAGAGAGAAGGAAGGAAACTACAGGTCTGAAAAGTATCAGGCTAGACAGATTAAGAAGCAATGGGGAAAAAATATATCCCAAATTATATTCTCACAACAAAAACAAAGCTACAGGCAGGTCAGAAAGAACTGAGTTGTGCATACATTTCTGGAACAGTAAGAAATGGCTTTGCCATTTCTTCAATGGGATTCATGGGATCAAATAAGTAAATTTCACATTCCTGGAGGAAAACAATTATTTCATTAATGTCTTTGCACAAAGCAATTACCCAGCAGTTTGGAACAGACATCTGTGATACTGACCTGCTGAGACAGACATTGAAATTGTACTTGGTCCAAATTTGTGAGAGAAAGTTCTCTCCTGCTCTACAAAGGAGCAAAAGAGTCAAAACTACTTCTTGTAGCAATTATCTGCTAGGCTCTGGGTTCACTGGACAGCAAACTGCTCTCAATATATGTCCTCTTCTTATAAAATTCCTGGATTTTCCCTGCTAATTCACATCCCATGGCAATCTGACTAGCACTCTGCTGTGGGGGGGTGACTGTTGGGCTGAAATAAGACAAAGTGCAGTAAGAAGCAACCCATGCCAACAACAAATTTGCAGCCAAGACTGAGAGCGGTAGAACTGCTCAACTGCCAGCCCTGGAAAGGCATATCCACCACTGGCACTCACTGAAGCAAAGATGCTGATTGCCACTATTCCTGCAAATTCAACACAGCTATTATAGGTTATTTCTCTATTTCTTGATGTTTCCAAGCTGTCCTAATGTCCTACTAGCTTTTGTTACTCAGCTTTGTCCTAATGGCTTCTGTACAGACCTATGTCAGAGTGGATGTAGCTTAATATACTTTAATGCAGTCAATGCTCATTATTTCCAGTATTCCTGAAGACAAGCTGCTCCTCTCGGTTAAAACTATGTTCAGGCCCTGATATGGCAGATATAGTGTCAGTCACTGCCTTTCTTCCTGACCTTTATCCCAAAAGCCAGCCAGGCTTTGCTCCCATCACTCCAGTCAAGGCCTCATTCCTCTACTGGCTCAAAAATCAACTTCTAACTTCACCTCAAATATATTCAGTGCTGGTAACCACATTTGCTCTGATCCCAACAACGTCTTCTCTGGAACTTCCCCTCTGCTGCACACAGGGATAGAGAGCCATCACTTCCACATCAGCCTTGGCTTTCCTGGTTTAACTGAGCAGGTTCTTCTTGCCTCCTCTCAGACACAAAGTGTCCTTTCCCTGTGTCACAGAAATCCTCTCCTGCACTTGGTGCAGTGACAGCCTCCTGACCCCTGGCACCGCACGCACCCTCTCAACACCAAGTTTCCTTATCTGCACTGGGAACTCTTCCAAGAAGGGGATTTGCCTTTTGACCTTAGTGCCTTGGGTCAATCTGTGTTCAGCTCTGCCTGGGCTCTCCTCCACACTTCCAGTGAGCAGCTTCTCCCCTGTTCAGGGACAGCCTTACCCTGTGTTTCATGCCTTTTCTGTTCCTGCCATCCAAAGGGGTGCCCTGCTCTCTCAGAATGGCATCCTGATCTTTTTCCAAGCTGACGGCAAATGGCAGTGTCATGGCACCAGATACGTGATCTGATCCCTGAATGTGGAGCTTCAAAACCCATCTGCTGACAAGGTCTAATGGATGAGATGTAAATCTCAGAGGAAAAACAATGCCAAGATGTAAGTGCTCCAGCACATTACTGGAACATCTCCACATGTAAAACCTAGTAGTGCGAGTCATACAAGGATTTTTCCAGTTTCTTCTCTAGCTCTCAGTGACAGGTGAATGAAGAGGACCACTTTAATCACTCATCCAGTGCATGAACAGGGAATAATAGCCTATTTGTTTTAAAAACAAAATAGTAGGGCTGGACAAAGCCAACCAAAGAACCAAATGTAGCCACACCCTCAACTAGGGGAGACCACAATCACTTTCTATTTGCTATCCAGGATCTGTGTATTACACATATATATTTCTATTTTATTCAAAACAAAGGTGTTTTTATTCCTCATAAAGGGTGAGACTCACATCTGGCACATCTGAGGAACAGCTGAAACAAGCAGAAAGTCCATCAGGCAGTTTGATCTGAAAATACAGTAAAAAAATCCCCCCTCACTAAGCAGTGAAAAGGTGACTGAAAATACCCCTGAATGCTTCAAGCAGGCTGCAGGCTTCTTGGAGTGTGAGGAGTTTCAGGATCCACTGTACGAGCAGCAGAAACAGTTCAGCAGATATTCATGCACACTTACAGATCCATGGTGCTTGTAGTCAATGAGAGATTTGCTGCTGAGAAAAGCACTTTTTTCCCTTTTTAAAGAAATTTTACATCAAAAGAAATGTATCTTTGCTGCTCTAACCCACGGGTGGGCCAACAGGGATCTAGCACAACTCTTCCCCTAGCTCCAAGCAGCATTTGTACCAGAGCAACACAACATGATCTGCAAACCAGAAAGTCCCTCTGGACTGGATCACTGTGCAAGCCAATGGATGGGGAGAAACTCTGCAAAAACACCTCAAGTTTGCCAGAGCTTTGGGCTATGCCATAATGGCATTTGGATGTACACTGGGGCATGCAGGCATCTTTGGCCAGGCACAGCTCTGCTCAGCTGGGCACTCACCCTGATGGCCCATCACTGCTGATATGTGACTCATTAAAAATGTCTCAGCATGCCACTGAAGAAAATTTGTGTGTGCATAAAACTCCCCATATTGACTTTTCCTATGGAAATTGCTTCTCCACCATGTGCTCCTTTCAGCAGGGAGGAAGTTGCAGCAGCACGTTCCTCAAGGCTGCACCACAAACTCACAGGGGCTGGGAGCACCTCAGGAAAAGCTCACAGAGCTCCTGAAAAACAGCACCACTCTCTGCCCAAAAATAACCCCACTAAAACACATCCAATTTCTTGATGATGGTGTTACTGCCAGAATTTCCAAGCCTGCAGCTTTCCAGGAGAAATCCATGGAAATGCATGCACACACTCCAGAGCATGCTACATTTGATATGAGTAGCCCAGTTTCAAGCATCCACGCAAGCAGTGGATTTTTTCACTAAGAGCACATCCTAGCCTAGTACAAGTTAAAATTAACTAATGGCAAAGCCTACTGCTCCAGCTCTGCAAGAGGGAACACCTGCCAGTGACTGCCCCAAAACAAAAGCAAGATGCTGAAGAGCTCCTGCTGCAATGCAGAGAAGTGGCAGCTGAGATCTTGCTTTTGCTGTGCCAGGCACTATGTACTGGGCCAAATAGAGCCTGTTGCTGTGCCAAAAAGTGGGTAATTCAAGCTGAAAGGCAGCTGATAGGGCTTCCCTGCTTTGCCAGGCAGCTGGCTGCAGAAACACATTTTGCAGCAGCAAACATCACCCTGCACTGATGAGGTGGAGAGTCCTTTCAAGTCAGTCGTTAGCAGGTCTAAAGGTGGGCTAAAGACAGAGGAGCTGCCTGATAAATGGCAATGCTTGGCAAACAAAAAAAAAAAAAAAATTAAAAAAAAAAAAGAAAAAAAAGATTATGGTCCTTCTTCCTATGCTGCCTCCCAGTCCATTAAATATCACTACATTTACCCTGACTGAAAATATTAGAGGTCTCATGTCTTAAACTTGAAGAACAGTTTTTCCACTCAGAGGAATTTTGCTTACCTTCAACAAGCAGTAGTGCCAACAGTTGTTAAAGTACAGTGTAAATATTAGTCCTTGCCAGTAAACAGATGCAAACTTTGGCACCAGATCAGACTGAAATAATCACATAATCACAGAATGGTTTGAGTCAGAACGGACCTTTAAAGATCACCCAGTTCAACCCCCTGCCATGGTCAGGGATAGCTTATACCAGAACAGGTTGCTTAAAGCTCCATCCAACTTGGCTGTGAGTACCTCAGGACATGGGGCATCCACAACTCCGGGCAACCTGCTCCAGGTTCTCACCACTCTCACAGTAAATTTGTTCCTTATGTCCAATCTAAACTTACCCCCTTTCAGTCTAAAATCATTGCTCCTTGTCCTGTCACTACAGGCCCCTGAAAATACCCCACCTTTCTCCATGTTTTTTTATAAGCCCCTTCATAATGAAAGACTGCAATGAGGTCTCCTTGGAGCTTCTCCAGGCTGAACAACTCCAACTCTCTCTGCTTTTCCTCGTAGGAGAGGAGCTCCATCGCCCTGACCATCTTCATGACCTTCCTCTGGACTCACTGCAACAAGTCCATGCCCCTGCCTATGTTGAAGGTTTCTGAGCTGGACACAGTGCTCCAGGTGAGGTCCCACCAGAGTAGAGGGTCAGGAACACCTTCCTCATACCTGTCAACATCTCACATGGAAAAGCCCAGCTGGGGAATAACAATACAGATTGAGCAAACCTGCCCGACAGACTGAAGAATATATGCACAGCTACACTGGGCCACAATAGTTAAAAACTCCATTTCCATGCTTTATTTATTTCTATTTAACAAACTAAAACCCTAAGTGCCAAACTGAAGGTTCAGTGACAACTCAAACTAAACAAATTAGCCACTCAGATCATTAAAGCACTCGAGAGATGCTTTCCTTCCTTCTGTGTATGCTCTACTAATCTCCACACTTCCCTCAGTCTGATAAAGCAATTAAAAAATCCATTTCACTTTCAGTTTCTGACCAGAGAAAGCACTACAGGTTCACAAGCTACCAGGGTTTTTTTTTTAAATGAAAAATGTTATTCTCCATATACTTTCAGTAAATAATCCCAGCGAATTTAGGCATGAAACAGATCTGCAAAACAAAATAGGCAAGAATGTAAACTTGGTGCCTCTGCCTCAAAACACTTCCAGCCTCACCTAAGGCGTGACTCGGCTGTAAAGCAATTTATTGGAGCAGAGAGGCTGAGTGATGCAGGAGTGCTGCAGGCACGGCAAGGAGGGCAGGGAGTGCAGTACTCAGGCAGTTATGCAAGCGGGGAAGCACGGGGTGAAAGGACAGGAGGGCTCTGCGGGACAGCCAGCCTCACAAAGCCCATAAGGAGCTTTGGCAGCGCCCGGCTGCCCCGCCGCCAGGCAGGTGACAGCAGCCAGCCTGCAGTGCCCTGCCAGCAGGGCCAGCCCACAGACACAGCCACAGGTGACAGCAGCCAGCCTGCAGTGCCCTGCCAGCAGGGCCCAGCCCACAGACACAGCCACAGGTGACAGCAGCCAGCCTGCAGTGCCCTGCCAGCAGGGCCAGCCCACAGACATAGCCACAGGTGACAGCAGCCAGCCTGCAGTGCCCTGCCAGCAGGGCCAGCCCACAGACATAGCCACAGGTGACAGCAGCCAGCCTGCAGTGCCCTGCCAGCAGGGCCCGGCCCACAGACACAGCCACAGGTGACAGCAGCCAGCCTGCAGTGCCCTGCCGGCAGGGCCCGGCCCACAGACACAGCCACAGCCACAGGTGCTTTGCTGTTGGCCTTTGTGCTCATGGCCCACAGAGTGAAGTCTGTGGGATGCTGGGGGAAACATCAAAAGGGCTTTGGTGCTTTCTCTGCCATGTATTTCAGGTTTAATGGTGGTTTTGCTATCCCCACCTCCCGGATTCTCTGCTGAAGTGCTCGTGGACAATGAGACTATTGAGAATTTACTACAGCATGAGATTAGTTTGGGTTTCAGTTTCTGCTGAGCCAGCTCATTTCCTTCCACGTTCTTACAGGAACAGATGCTAAAATATAAAAGGGCAGTAAGCATCATAAAGGCAAAAAAGGAAAACCCTTCATGCAACAGCATGAAGTTAAAAATACTTTTTCACAGCTTTAGCCAGAGCCATTCAATAGTTTGCTCTGCTGTCTAATTATATTACATAAAAGAGGCAAGAGATTATTCTTTTTTTCTTAAGAACAAAAAAACCCACAAACACATACACACCTCAAAATAAACAAAACCCCAGCCAAATACCCAACAACTAACTGGCCAAACTGGCTGGATTAAAATAAATGTTCAAAGAAGCTAAACAGAAAAATTAGTTTTGTCCCCTCCCATCATGCATGACTGCAGTGCTGCCTTCAGACACCAAATTCAATTGCTGCAGCAATTAGTCACAAAATTCAAGGCGAGCTGAAATTGTCAGATGCTCCAAGAGCATCGCTGTGCTAGAATCAATTCTTCCCCCACAGAGGCAAACCAAACAGATGGACAGCCTGCAGCTCATAAAAAGCCACAAGCCATCCCTGGGCTGCAACAGCAGCAAGGATGAGGTGATGGCAAACAAACTCCTGGCCGTTGTGCCAGTGCTCCAGTCAATGCAGGAGCACCTCTTCCCTTGGAGCACCTCTTCCCTTGGAGCATCTCTTCCCTGGGTGCTTTGGTGCTCGGTGGCCACAGCCCAGAGTATCCCCACAAGGCCATCCAGAAAAGGAGCCACCAGGGCTGGGATTTGCTTTAGGAAAAGAATAGGTGGAAAGAAACCCAGATTGCCCAATTGCACCACACCAGCCATGTTTCTCTCTCCACAAAGTTACATTAATCAATTTTATTCTTTTTCAGAAAAGTCTCAAGTATGGCAAGATGCTTCTCCATGCAGCTCTGACATTCATATGCTTTGCCAGCTAGATGGGCCATCTGCAACCCCTACTGACACTGTCTAAAGTACCTTTTATATACAGACATAATACCCATTATCCTCTGATGCTTTTAAAATGCTTCTCATTAGCCACCCCAGATGTGCAACCCACTGCCCAACAAGCCCACACCTTCCTGGTGCCACTCCACCAGCCCACAACTGAACCTGCCTGCACCATCTCCTCCAAGCTGTGGGGAAAATACATTAATATAGACCAGAAAACTGAGATCACAAAAGACCAAAGCCACTGATTACCCATCAGGTTGCTTCACTACTTGATACAAATTTTTCCAGGAGGTTTCTAAACCTCTGAGAACTACCAAGCTGTGAAGTAAATATGCAATGTAAATACAGAGATGTTGGTAGGACTAATGACATGAAATCACTGATAAAATTTAGGAGGATTTTCAGACTTTCCTGAAAACTTTCCAAACCATTCTTTTAGATTTAAGACAAGTAAGGCAGCTTCATGGAGGTTTCAAACAAGGTGGAGTAAAACAAATTTAGCTCACACGGGTAACATAAATATCTCTGCTGGCAGCCTGGGTGAGAACCAGACTCCACAACACCTTACTGATGACAACCTTGGGGAATTTCAATCCTGCTTGTAAAGAGCAGAGAACATGATACAACTTCCTATTGCTTTTGTCAACTTATTCATAAACATCTTTGTATTATGAACATTTTAATCACCTGTGCATTGCCTACACAGTGTCATTAGATTTTCTTTCAAAACAAACAAACAACCAAAATGTAGTAACCTTAATGGAAAAATAAACTCCCAGGGCAACTCTTGACAAACACAGCTGCACCATCCCTTCAGCCAGGGGATGCCTTTCTCCCTTCCCTGCAGCTCTCCCAGAACTGGCTCAGCAAACCCCCCCAGCACGCACTGCTCCTCCCTGGCTGGAGAGCCAAGCCCTCTGCAGCTGGCACAGCTGGCACAGTCCCACAGTGCCCAGTGGCTCAGCTCTGGCACCAGTGACGCCACCCTATCACCACACTGCTGCGTCAGCACAAGGGGCTGCCATTACATTACATGTTTTCATGGCTTCACCATTTCTCTGCTTGCTCACCCATTACATGTAGACCTCTAAGCCATCCTAGACCTCTAAACTACTCTCTGGAATTTAGGGTTTAAAGCCAATCCTTTCCCTCACTGCCAAAACATACACTTGGGGCTGATGGAGGACATAAACATTCACCCCACAACAAATATTTATGGGTGTAGAGGAACTTTGCACTTTGGTGTAGAGCCATCCTGGGTGGGACAGACACCAACTGACTGCAGTGCCACCCCCCAGCACCCAGAGAAGGAACAGCCTTACATCACCAGCTCTCTCCTCACTGGCTGCCCAAGAGGGTGCTGGCTGCCCTGTACTCACCCTCTCACCTCACCCCTCCAGGTGCCCTGAGCTCAGGCAGGAGGATCTCCAGGCTGGATTGGCCACCCCATCCCTTTGGCTGCTCCTTCACAGCCCTGTGTGAACCAGGAAGTGGAGGCAAGCCAGCAGTTTATTTTTAGCTTTTTTTTTTTCTCCTGTAAATAAAAAGCAAAACCGCATGCACAAACCACATGTTCGCGCTCACTCCACCCAGTGACGGGTTTTACATTTCGCATCCTTCCGACGCTCAGAAATTCCCAGGCAATGATGTAGAGCAAACACCACCCCACAGATTTCCATTAGCCCCTCAGTACCCCTGGTCCTACACTGGCAAAATAAGAGTCTCTCAAACACTGAATTGAGTCTCTCCAAGAGCAGGCAAAACCTGAAGAGAGAGGTCAGTGAGGGTGACTCTGCTCTCAGCTTGTCTCCCCCTTTCTCTCCTTCCCAAAATCCAACCAGGACATCCACGAGCACTGGCAGAAGTTGCAGCTCACACTTCCAAAGCTTCACTGCAGACTCTTCGGAGAAGGAAGAGCTAGTGTGGGATTATGAGTCCCTTCCCATGAGTTCAACCACAGCTTTGAATCCCTACTAACTAACTAGAAGCTGGGTCTTGCTTCTCTTCTGCAGCTCCTCAGATGTCATTCCTTGTAACTCGTTTGAGTGTTTCAGATAAACAAGCTACAGGATTTCAAGTGACTCCTCAAACTTTAGTTTCAGAGGTGCAGCAGGTGGAAAGAGTTAAAGGGTTTCCCAGCAGCAGACAGTTTTACAGTCAACAGGTTGAACTTTTGAGCTAGGACGAAGCCACCCATTCACCTTAGGAAATTTTGGTAGAGAACGTCGTTTCCCTCAAAGTTAAAATAAAAAGTTGAAAATCCCCTGGTTTTTCCAAAATGTCTATTGAAACTTCACCTTCTTTAAAAGGGAGGGGGGCATTAGGTCAGTACACACATATCTACACCCTGAGCAGCAAGACTTCTGAATCTAAGCAACAAAAACTTCTAAGGAGCAAATACACTTAACAGAAGGCCCAGTTTGTGCCCACAGTTTATGTGGCTACATTCAGGCTCTAATGGCAAAATTACCTGTTTTCAACTTCTGTTCAAAGAGAAACTCCATACCAGCAGAGTGCCACTTAGACATGAACATTATTCATGCAGAAATGCCTGCTTCAGAGCTCTGAAAACACTAATTAATCACAGCACTGGCTTTATGAGTGATCATTTGCAAATGCCATGCCAGCTCTACACCACCCTGAGATTGCTGGCAATGCCTCATCCCAAGCAGAAAAATGTCCTCACTACTTGCTGAACACAATACTGCTTGGACAGCAAGTGTAAGCCACCAGTTCTGATGAAAACAAACTTGAGGAGATAAAACAAGGCACATAAAATCACAAGAATTCTGCCTCAATACCTCCCTACTGACTTTTACCTCCAAGACAAGAAGAATTTGCTGAGTTTGCACAGCAGCTCAGGGATGCAGTGGACAGCTTCAAGCACTACAAGACTTGAAGGCATAAACTTTGCTCCGCAACCCCAACAAAAACAATATGTTTGTGTTTATAAAAAGGTGGAAGCTAAGATGGTTGGGTCACTCCAATCACTGTGCTCCTCTACACTAGGATAAAGAGCAGATTCAATGCAGCCCTGCCGATGCCTTAATTAATTCAAAAATCTGTTGGAAAAATTGGCAACCATTTTTGTATATTTTAGGAAGCAGAGCTGAAGTGGAACATCTTCTCCCAGTCCAACCTAACAAACATGTGGTAAGCTGTTGGCTTTAGGACAGCAGATTATGTTAGCTAATAACCATCCCTTGCTCCACTCTTGCTTAGGCCTCTTGGCCCATCTCAACCTGCCAAACTGGGTTTTCAAACCAGCTCATTGCTGGTTGTTGTGCATGTCATTAGCCACCTTGTCCATGCTTTATCCAAAGATTTACTGTGCCCAACCAGCACCCTCTGAAAATGCACCAAGGTGCCTGGTGCCAGGGTTAATTATCCCCTTGCTTAAGAGCTGCAGGTTATTTTCTGTGGAGGCTTTTTTCCTGGGCAAAGGAAAAGCCTTATAATGTGCCCCATTTCCTGAAGGAGCCTTGAATTTAAACCTACTTAACTAACTAACCACACTGTGCAAGGAGCAGTGTGCTTACTGTTAGCAAGTATCACAGAAACACCACAGTCAGCTACAATTTCCTTGCTCTGCAGGAGCAGCATGCTCCCTTTCCCACTGCCTGAGGCTCTGCCCCACCTCTCTGCCAACAGGGTAGATTTGAAACTGCAGTAAAACCAGCCTCCTGCTCCCCTGCCTTAACAAGGGAACTCCCTCTTGTCTCACCACAGTGCTGGGCACAGACATCCCACAGAGCAGCACCAGAGGGCTGAAACATGCTGCCAGCCCCCTCAAGGAATGCTGGCACAGAACCCTCAGGCCAAACATCATCAAGTTCCCAAAGGAAAAGCATTCAAGTGTCTCCTTCCCAGCCTCCAAACCTACAGATTCCCCCAGCAGCCCAGCTGACTGTGTTTATTGCTGCATCCTTCACGTTATAGGTCAGCATATACCAGAGAGACAGCAATTCTCAGCTAATCAGATTTCTGTGCAGACTGACAAATGGCTCCCAATAAGAACATAAAAACCCAGGAAAATCAAGAGTCTCTCTAATCAACTCACTTGATATGATGCAGTAAGCCTGCAGAAAGCTCACACACTTTGCTAACACATTGGATTGCACTTTGTGGCAGGATCTCAGGGGGCTGATAGCAGTGGGGGGACCCCAGCCCAGGCCAGCTGCTGGAAGGAATATGTTCCACTTTGTTCTTTGTGCTCCACTCAATGCTGTGTTATTTTGAAACTAATTCATGTTAATTACTTGACATACTATTACTGTGCTTGCCAAATGCCAAAGCTTAAAACTGGAGTGTGAACAAACGCTCACAAAGGAGGTTCTTGCTCTACCACTGGATTATTCCAGCCTGGAAACTTTTTATAGGTGAGTCCTTCCTATCTCCCCAGTCAGACTTAAAAAAAAAACCATGAACTGACATTGCCAGTGGGGTGCAAAAATAATCCTATGAAGGCTAAGCAACTTGACTTACCAACCCTGCAGCTCTGCCACATTATGTCCCTCCAACATCCTGATAATACACACTTTACCCCACAAAGCTCACTCATGACTGAGAAGAGCTTCAGAAATGTGTGTGTATATACATATATATATACATATATATATATATGACAGATATATGGCACCTCTCCTCTTGCCACAGCAAGGCTGATGGTGACAGCAGGGCACAGCATGCCCCAGGAGCCAAATGGCTGAACCCAGTGAGTCAGGAGAGGAGAGATGGTGTGCAGAGAGGCAGGTGGAAAATCACGGCCTCCTCGTCCACAATGGCCCCCAGCTGCTCTTAGAAGATGATGAGGATTTCCAGCTAAAACACTGCTGCTCTCAGAGGTCTGGCACCCGAGATGCTGAGCAGGTAAAAGAGACTGTGAGTCTGTCAAGGTCCCTGATTAGGTGTGAAAGAAAAGCCCTGTGCACACAATACTCTTACTGAAGCTATAAATAGTCCCCTCTGCACCAAAGTTGTGCATACTGTACTGACACTTGTGACTTAATAGGATTTCCTAGGTAGCCTGAACCAGCTGGGGCTGCTGCAGGGCAGCCTTGCTGAGCCATTTTCACAACACATGCATGCCACTGTGACTGGGGGGAGCATAGGGGATTATCCTGTGTTTTCAGTGTCCTGATCACACTGAGGCAGGAAAAGACTCTGAGAAACTCCTAGAGGGGCGTAATGAGTTTGCATGCACAGCATAAGCAGGAGAAAACTTCCAGGGTGGCCTTTTCCTTTTCCTTATCTCCCAGCTACACATCAGAACTTACTACAAGTGCAATTTTTTCTTCTTTATATTCATCCTTTTTTACAGTGGTAGAGAGAGATAAGAAACAATATTCTAATAAAACATATAAGTTTTATATCAAATAATGTAAAAAATTATTTTCCTATTCAAATATATCATATAATTTCAGTTCCTGTAAGTAAATTAAATCAGTTCTCCCACTAATGGCTCGTTATTGTCTTCAAATATGTAAGACAAGAATTTAAACATCTCTTATACTACTTTATTCCTTCTAAAGAAATCCCACCCTGTTTGAGTTACTGTCTGTTAACCTGGCAGGCTGACCCGAGAACTGTTAACAAAATAATCTTTTGCTATAATATTTCCACCTTTGCCTTTGTGGTGCTTAGCAGCCTGCCAGTAGTGCTGGGAATTATCAAGTTTTGCCCTGACCCTTGGAACATGTCCCAGATGTATGCCCTGCCCTTGGTCCTGAGGATGAGCCACGTTGCTGAGCCTGCGCCACCTTCCAGGGTACAGCCACAGCATTGCTTCACCTCCCCTGCCTCATCTCTTCCATCACCTGATAAAGCACTCCAAAACCTGTCTGCTCATGTGCTGTGGAGAAAGCCAAAGCTGACCCTTTTATGCCCAAAAGGCACAAGCACCAAGGTACCTGACTGCACAGGCAGCTATCCCACTTGGCACTGTATTTGTAAGGGTGGGGCACCTGGCTGAAAACATCACCCCAGCACCTTGGGGCCTGAGTCCCAGACCAGGAGGCAGCAAGACTTTATGTTGCACAGATGAAGAACAAAAGGATGTTTTCTGGTGCCTCACATTCCCATCATCACCACCTCACAGACAACTTACCTCAGCAAGGAATGATGTAGGACAGCTGCCTATTGCACATTCCCTGCCAGCCCCAGCTTCCTTCAGCTGCTCCATCACCACAAGCAACACAGAAACCACCGAGAGCAATTGTACACATCCATCCACATGCTCAGTACTGCACAGAGTGGGCCCAACCTGCTCAAGATGAGCTCTCAATCGTGCCTGTCACCCTGGACATGCTGTGTCTCCAGGGCTTAGGGATGCAAACTCTCTGTGCAGCACTTCTGTGTTTTTCTGGAATGACATTTGGCTATTTGGAGCACAGGGAATTTGTAACACAAGAAGAAGAAATAATAAAGTTGACCTCAAGCTGGTTCAATGCACTCATTCTGAAACTAAAGTAGCTAGAACATGGTGCATCATTTTTTCCTACCACAGTCTTAGCTGTTATGGAAAATGCAGCAATGAAGAAAAGGGCTGGCTCATGAGCTAACATTACCTGTCTGCACCTCATCTGCTCCTTCAGTGTGCTCTGTACATCACAGCAGTGATACACATAGTGCTTGCATGGCTATCTAAGAACCCCAGGCAGAAGTGATTGCAAGAGAGTCATGTAGTTCAAAATTTCATTAAAGAAATGGCTATAATACAATCACGAGCCACTCAATGCACTGGAGGCTGAATGTTGCTAAGGAAAATTATGAGCCTCCTCCTGCAAATATCCTTATCTACCCACAACATAAAAAGAGCCAATAGTGTAGCAACATCTATATTCAGCACAAGGACTAGACCAGAATAAGGTGATCATTAAATAGTTTAAAACAAAGACAATAGCAAAATGTAATGAGGCTCAACAAACCAAGTGAAACAGGGCTGAGAGGCTGTACCAGCTATGCCTTGCACTTAGGCACCTCTTAGGAAACCTTTTGTAGGAGAAGGAAGGACAATCAGCTCCCCAAGAGCTTCCACACTGGATGGATGATGGACAGGTGGCTCCTTTTGCAAAACCAATTTTCTTTATTCTGCACAGTGGATAATTCAGCTCAAAGATAAGGGGGAAAAAAAAGCAGAGGGGGAGGTAGGGAAAATGCTTGAATGCTAAAATAGGCAAATTACTGAGCTAGAAAATCTAGATTAAATCAAGCATTCCTGCAAATGTGTAATAGAGAAACAAATGGCTCCCATCTGGAAGCTCAGCAAATTAACTTGGATCCTGGTTAAGACAACAGCACCAGAGTCTGCTTCCAGAAATGTAAATATCCAGTGTGCATTTGCAATCCAATCACAGGCTAAAAATATAAGACAACTTGGAGTGGAAATCTGATTTTGTGTCTACCCTCCTAATGGGAAATAAAACAAAAATTCTTTAGACACAGCAATCTGGACTAATTTTTCCTGCTTGGAGAGATGATGCAAGATGTCTTTGCACCAGGAAAGTCTTTCAGCTGCTTCTGATTGCAAGGCCACAGCCCACATGTTGGAGGCCTGACTCTTATCCATCATATTCTGGTTCCCCATCTTCTTTTCCATTCTGTGACCCCTGGCTGCTCCACTGTACTGTCCTCAGCTCTGTTTATTTATACCACTTCATTTGATTCTTCTTACTAAGAGTATTCTAGTTCCTTTTTCCCCCAGAGGTTTATCTCTGGCCTTCCAGTAAGAGAAGGGCTCTTGGTCTCAGTGTGCAGATGGAGAACTCAACCACAGGCATGAAGCAGTCTCAGGACTAAATTTAGCCCAGAAGAGGATAGTCTTTCTGCCTGTAGATCAGGAAGGCAAGTTGGAGCAGGAGCCTATTTTAGATGCTCTCTGGTGGTGTCTGCCTCCCTTTTGGCTATAGAGAGTCTGGGGAGACCAACCTTAGACTCTGAGCATCATCCCTGAGGACCTTTAGATGCTACAAAAGGAAGGAAAAGCTATTACAAGTTAATGTCATCCATATGGTTGAAGAGCTGACACTGAAAGGGAAGTTTTAGGATGTTCCACCAGCAGAAGGCATTCATGGAAAAAAAGGATATTTCTCTATGTATGAGCTACGTCCTTCTGTGATCACAGCAGGCACAGACAGGAGTTTTAAACTACAGAAAAGACACCTCTAGAGACAGGATAATCAAGAAAATCAGTTAATTCCCACATCTGGTTTTAATAAACAGATGGGGGATTGGTAAATGTGGACAAAAAAGCACATAATACCCAAACTTAGGAGGGCAAAGAGCATATGAACATTAATAGCAGCAGTCAGATAGGATGTTAGATAATTAGCCAGAATTCACAGATGATGAGCAAGAAACAAGAGCATGGATTAACATACTGATACCAAGAGGAAGGGCACTGCAAGAGAAAACTCAGGTAGCAGAATAAGAAACTCCATAGGATTGCAGTGGTATGGGGTCAACACAACTTGGAAGAAGGAGGGGCCACATCACAGGTTATCCTACACCCTAAAGAGCCTGCATGGCAGTGCAGTGCAGATTCCCAGGTTCACAGCAAGACAGAAATGCCAACAGGGCTTATCTTTCTGTGGGACTGCAACTTCCCAAAATACTCAACTGAAGAACCCACTATTAACGTAAAGAGCTGACCACAGATATTCCTGGAAGCAGAAGACAATTGTAATCCTCCAGCTGCTGAACCAGAAAAGGGCAGGTCTAATTTAGACACTGTAAGTAGCTAAAAGTCCTCAATGAAAGCAACTCTGGAGGCAATTGCAATCATGGAGAGGTGATTTAGGGAAACACAAAAATTCATCTTTTTATTTTCCATAAGCTTTGAGGAATCTAAGGAACTCAGCATGGAAGTCAGCTGGATAGAAGTGCTCAAGAACACACTTGTAAGAAGCTGAGAATATCTGTATGGCAAAGATGGAAAAAAAAAAGTTGGTACTGAGCAACTCCAACCAAAGTAGGGGAGATATGTAGGGAATGAGTCCTGATCTAAATGGAAAAAAAAATCACCGAAAAGGGATTTTTAGGGCTAAGCAGAGTGTATGTGAGGAATGGAAAAGAAGGGCTGCTCATCAAAGACAGCTGTGTCAGAGGTCAGGAAACAAAGGGGGAAAGAGAAATTGCCAAAGTCAAGTTGAATTAGGTCATGCAAATAAAAATAAAGAGCAAAGATCAAAACGTTCTTCAATGATACAAATTTTTTTTAAAAAAGTACAGAAAGTGGAAACTGACAGCACTTGGTTGATGTATCTTAAAATAAAAGCAGAAAGAGCTTTTGTTATTACTGCATCAGGATGGCGAACAGCAGATGGAAAAAAATAAACCCACAGCACTGACAAAAAATCCTTCAAACTATTAAACAGCCCATGATCAAGCTGAAACTGAAAGTGTTTCTAGTCAGGGTGGAGGTGAACAGCCTATCCCCAGGGCAAGCATCCAAGAGGAGAGCAATTTGTTTGGGCTGGAGTCTACTCCCTGCAACTACACGACATTGGGCTTTGCAATCAACACAGCCTCATGAAATCTGCTATTTTGAAATGTGCTGACCACAACCACCTCACAGAGAAACCTAAACAAGAGGATGATGAGAGTGTGATGATGTGTGATGATGAGAATGTAGCAAAATATCTTAAAAATGAGGTTAAATGGGATCATTCCACTTGTAGCCTCATCCCACAGCACCCAGAGGCAAAAGTGCTCTTGATGCTCCCCTTGCATCCCTTTTCTGACTTCAGCACAGGTCTCCCAAACTTGGAGGTTGAGAGGAAGAGAGACTGTTTATTTAAAAGTGCTGGTCATTTGAGTCCTTTCTGAAGAGACACCAGAGCTGCCCCACAAAACAATAATAATCTGTTGCTGGGTTGGAGCAGTCTGTCTCACCTTTATTTAGTAAAATTTGGTAGCAAAGGCATTAAGACCAAAACCATGCTTTGCTCTGAATAACCTTAACATAGCACAGATATCTCCCTGAAGCTCACTCCCAAACTTCAGCATACTGAGCAAATGCAAAGTACATAATTTATGAGCACTTCAGGACTGTTTCTTCTACTGTATGGAATTAAGAAAGGTGATTTATGTACCTGAGAAAGCTGGGACTGTAAAGGTGGGCAGTAGGAGCCAGTGTCGAAGTTTTCTCATTCTCCAATGAAAGCGTCACTGTCAGAGCACAGAGTTCCCTTTAAGGGACAAGGAAATATTTCCAAGCACAGACAAAATGTGCTATAGCTTCATTAAGTTGTGGTCAACCATGCACACAGCAACTGGCTTTGTGCCTGATGTTCATTGAGAGCTAAATGCAAAACCTCTGCAACAACAGAATTGGCATCACACAAGCCAGAGAAGCAAACCTATTATTGTCCAGAATTATTATTACATTATATTACTAACCAAAACAAGGAAAATATTAAGAAGCTGTGAGTAACTCCATGACTTATGCCCAGCTCCACTGCTGCTCCATGGCTCCAAGCTGGCTCAACAGGGCATCCAACCAAATGTATCATTGCTATTCAGGGTAATGAGGAACAGCATGGCCTCTAACCTCAGGTCACATTTGAGGACATCTCTTTAAAAAGGAAGACAATTAAAACCAGAAACTAACTAGCACAGAGGCAGATCCACAGCACCAGCAGGTGTTGAGAGGGTTCCTCTGCGTCAGTTGTCCCGATGCAGCATAGTACACAGTGTTAAGACTTGTAGCTGTAAAAATTTTAAAAATGTACAAGTCTGTAGAATGCATGAAGAAACAAACTGGAATCTTTTCTGTGGTCTTGCCTTTTCTGTCACAAACTATTGGATTTTACAGTGTTTAGTCACCTCTCTAAACTCAGCAGCATATTCAGCTCCTAAACTAAGCATGAAAAGTTCTCCCTCCACACTACGTAGCCAAAAGCAGAGACCTCCTGAGAAGAAAACCAGAATATAAGCAGGTATTCCCCTTACAAAGACTGCTCCAGACAAAGAGATGACCAATGAATATTTTCCCATGCTCTGCACCTATGCCACTAACACAAAGCAAAACACTTGTGACCTCCCATCAACAAAATCTTTCAAGTATCGTTATTCACCTGGATTAAAACTGCACTTGCACTTGAGTGCACAAACAAATCCAACCAACCCCAAGATAATTTAAGCATGTGCCTCAAATGAAATACAAGACTGGATGTTCTGGCTCAGGGCAGTTTTCAGATCCTTTCATTACACACTTTTCAATGCAGGACAGAAGCACAATGCTGAAGCAAAGGAGAAGACTGAAAAAGAAGCAGGTCACTCATCACAATTTATTTTATGGTCAGTGTTCTATCTTCAAATCAGACTTGGAGGAAAAGAACAGCAGGAAGGAGGCACAAAAAATGTTTCAAAGACACTACTGCACTGGCTGTCTGGCAGTAGATTAATCATTTAGTTGTCAACCTTGCAATAACTCTAATTGTTTTGGAAGACATTCATATTGCAAAATTGTAAGCACATATAGTAACAGTGAGTCAAGCTGGATCTAACCCTTCTTCATTTTACATTTGCTTTAGACATGTTTTCTCAGTACAGAAAGAACCAACTTAAAGGAAAAAAAAACCCATCATGTAGATTAGAGTTTATTGATTACCCAGACACTAATTCCAGCCCAGCTCTTTGAGATCTCTCCAAGGGGAAAGGAAGAGATGGTATTTACAGAAACTGCTTCTAATGAGAAAACCTTAAGGCAAGGAAGGTGAACCTGAGAGCAATGAGTACCAATTTTATAGAATATAAACAACTGTTTGCTCTTGTAATTGCATTTGCCTTTCTAACTACAGTCCCTATTCTCTACCTTCCTCCAGAAACACCCACTGCCAGGCAAGGATGGCCAAAGCTGGATTACATCACTGTAACTGTGGGGAAAACATGTTATGATTTGCTTAAGCTCACATTTTTCAGGGAAAGCCTTAAAAAAGGCTTTTAAAAGTTTAAATCAGTTTAAAAAATTTGCCATAAAAATCAGTGTCACAGAGGGACTGCCCCTTTTTCCCCACTGATTTGAACATCACACTATTGAATAGAGCTCTACGATGAAGGACTATTTTATTTCTAAAATAAAATCCTGTGTCCCAAGCAGCTAAGTTCACTTCACAGAGGGCACCAGAAATTACTTTCTGAAAAAGAAAAAAGAGCTACTTCTTCCAAGTCTTCTCCTGAAAAGACAATTTTGTTGACGGTAATTATGAGGTCTTCTTTGTTGGCTACAGACCCAAGCCTGCAGGACCTTCACACGTTTTTCTGCAGGCAGAAGACACTCACTCCTGCAAAGCTAATCCCTGTTAAACTCCTGGGTTATAGCTAGGGGGTGCCAGGGGTGCTGAAGCTCCAACACCTGGGATGAGCAAGGAGCCCTGACCACGGGAGTGTCACCCCTTCCCTAAGAGCCCTTGGCTCTGCAGGTACCAGCTTTGTCTCCATCAGGTGTGAAGTGCCTGCACTTCTCCCACTGCCTAAGGAAGGGAGCTAAAAAAGCCCCAAATGAGCATAAAGCAAGTACACTTTAAAGAATACTCTGATCTGAGCTACAGCTGAGCTTGGATACAAAGAGATTTGGGTTTCACGGACAAGTAGCAATGGCAAGAGAGGAATTAACTAAACAGACATTTGCCAAATACAACTTTCAAAAACAATTTTTCAGAAAATGGCAACTTTGGTGGAGTGTAGGAATAGATGGAATGGACATCCTCACAGCATCACATTTTTATTTAGAGAAGACAACCAGAGAAAAAAATAAATACATTTTGCAGATGGTCTGCCTCTGAGTGGTCCTGATAAAAGCTGCTGTGCCCTGACTCTGGGCCAGCCACATTCCATTTCCAACTGCACAGCCTTCAGAAGCATTAGCAGTAATTAAGAAGAGGCAACCATAGTGATAAGCCAGATCTCTATAACAGAAATACATGCTGCACTGATATTTTTTCTTGCACTTTTAGTGGACTAACAAACATGGTACACTCCTTATAAAGACATTTTTCAAGTCCTTCAACTATTCTTCCAGTGTTGACTCACTGAATTCCAGATGGGACTCTTGGCATCACTCATCCCAGCAGGTCTCCAGGACAGCACCAAAGACTTTATCTATGGTCACCAAGCAGATACTGCTCTTTCAAATTGCCACACAAGTGCCTGAAGCACAGTTCTTGGGAATTCACTGTGATCTCACAAAAAGCATTGAGAACCACTGATCTAGTCCAATACCTTTTCATTCATAATTTCTCCAAGAATTTTGGTACCCAGTCACCACCCATTTGGCCTGTAGCACCTGTTTTCAAAAGATATGCAACCCTGACTAAAAGCCTCCAGAGCATGAGAACTCCCCATAGCCAGAAACAATTCTGTTCAAACAATGATTTTCTTCTATGATTAAGCAAGCAAAGGATGCACAGGTTTTGCTGTGGTAGAGGTAGGATAGAGGAATTTGATCATTTTGTGTCATCTCCCTGCTTGTACCATATATAACTCAGTGCTCACTAGTGCAGCTCACTGAAAGATTAGTTGGCTCATTCAGACAGGCAAGGGTAGACTCCTAAGGCGTTTAAGTGATTTGGGGCAGGATGATCATCTGTCTCCTCCCTGCCCACAATTAACTGTTCCATGGCCCCTGTCTGTGCTAGGGCTGAGCATGCTGGGGAAGTGAGAAAAACAGAGGAGCTGAGCTCCTTCCACCATAACTGGGAGCACCTCTTCTCCCTCAGCCTTCAGTGGTTCAAAGGAAGTTGTCACAAAGGGAATCATTCCCCTTGATGATCCAGGATCTTGCTTATTCAACCTAAAGCTCAGTGTTTCAAACAGCAAGGAAATTAAACAACAAAGCTTTGCAGTAAGCTAATAAGTCGTTGTGTATCTATGCTCAGATGGTTGTAAGGAGCATGACAAACTTGAAACAGCCTGCAAATTTCTAAAATTAAACAGTTCATGGTGTTACAGAGGTCAGCCATCTGTTCAAATGTTCATGTTTTAGTTAATACAACTCTTCTTCTTCCACTCTTCTCCCCTGACTCAAGCATACTCCCTAGGAAGATGAGAGTACAAATCCCTAGGAGACAATATGGCTGAAGTCACCACCACTAGACAGCCCTCCTCTTCCACAGAGAGCTGCCCACAGAAAGCACCTTTGTGGCTAGGACAGGCTACAGAGGCAAACAAGAAAAGTGGTGGAAAGAACAGTGTATTATCCAGGCCTCCCCAGGATCTCCAAAGCCTGCAGAGAGTCAGGATTTCTGGTGAGAAATTTGCAAGGTTTGCAAGAGAATTTGTCAGGTTCTGAAAGCTGCACACAACATCCCTGGTTTGTCAGGAGACCTCTGGCCCACCCTCCATCCCATCCTTCCTAATCTCTGCTCAGTCTTGCAGGGCTCCAAGGAACATCAGAGAGCATTTGAATATTCAGCTTTAAATTGCCATCTCATGACAGGAAGAAAGTGAAATCTGACTGCTCTCAACAGATTTCAATGCAATTGTAGTGGAATTGCTTGCTTTATATAAAAATGGAGCTATCTGGAGTTAATCATCAAGCAAGGTCAGTACAAGGCTGAAGCTGGATTTATAGAACAAGAAGTGGGCTCCAAGTTGTTTATGGTATGAAGAGATATGATGCAAAACAACCAAATTCTGCTGTTTAACATCCTTCCACAGTATGGGTTATTCTGCACTCTCCGCTATCTCTGGTAATAAAAGGAGGAACAATAAACCCATGAGCTCTGATAAAGATGAAGAATGAGGGGGACAGGAAGACAGAAGCCAAACAAGCACTTTCAGGAAGAAAACAAACTTGGGCAGGGGAAAAGCCAAAGTCAAAAAGATGTGGAAGTGGTTGACTGAGAATAGGCTGGTCTTCTGCAACCATCAACCTGCTTAAAATGTATCTTCAAGGAAACTGGCCAATGCATTTCAGATATGGGTAGCCATGGTCCATCAGGACATCTGGCATGAAGGAAAAGACAAAACATGCATCTTTAAGCCTTTGGCTTTAGGCTGGGAATGATGTCCTCAAAGGAGACAAAGCAACATGGTGCTTTATTGTGTATAATTTTAAACCAGCAGGAGTTGAAAGAGGTTTTGATAAAGACATTTGGATAAAATTCTGTATAGCAGAGCTATTATGCAGAACTACCTACTGAGTTAAACACTAAGCTGAATTTAGATGGAGAAAAGTGTCCCCATACTTACTTCTAAACTCATTTTGGAAGAGGTGTGAATTCCTGGTATTGCATATGGCTTAATTCAGGGGAATAACAGTGAATGAATTACTGGAAATATTACCATTCATTTTTCCTAACACTTCCAGTTTAAAGCCTAGTGAACGCTTCACAGCTTGACCTTTGGGATGAATGCAAAAGCAGTACTACAGCATGAAAACAAAATATTTTCCTGCTTTTTTCAAAGTCAATAGGACCTGTATTATTTGAAGAATGGTAGCCTCAGGGAATCTGCTTCACTGCAAAGCCATTTAGGCAGCTGTCATTAGTTTAAAAGCTCATTTTTGTTTAATAACTGCTGTTTCACATACTCCCAATGCCATGTATCGTAACTGTCATACCTAAACCTTAGATTTATGAAAGCATATAGCAGCAGCATTATACCCAGGGGTCTGCTGATATTCCCATTATTAAACCATTTCTTACAAGTTAAGGCATAACAAACGCTGTGTTCTGCATGGGAGCTGTCATGGAGGTGGATGCTGCTCAGTTCCCCCAGGATGCCTGGCTGTCCAGGCAGAGACATCATCATCCTCAGCTGGGGCATCTTGCAGAGCTTGGGAGAAGGATGCTTGAGATGCAATGAGAAATAAAATAAAACTTCTGCATTTGTTTAGATACTCTTTATCATCATGGGAAGGATTCAGAAGGGGTGGAAAGCATGACAAGGCCCACTCTCCTACTAAGTCCCACTTTATCCAGGGTGCAGAGAAAACATGGCTGGAGGGGAACGCTACCACAAAGTTGCTAAACATCTGGAAACAGTTGAAGAACCAGATAACCTGCGAAACCAAACCCTTTTTTCTAGAGTCCCACGCTATGATCTTTAAAACACACTGATTCAGGAGGACTCTCAGAAGTCACTTCCCAGGTACCACACAAAATTCAAAATTTAGTACCTGTCGGCTGTGAAATTCCTCTTGCACTTGCTATCTTCTATCAGTCATCCACTCAGGTGCCACTTTGCAGGTAAATTCACCTCTCACTATTTTTATAGTGGAAAACAGGGACCATTCAATCCTCTTAGCTCACTCTATGACTGAAGAGCTGAGTCTATGAACTCTACTTGGTCAAACTTAAAACAAAATAACCAACCAAAATGAAAGAAAAAGGCTCTTTTCTTCAGATTCAAAACAGTTACAAAACATGTGAAAACTCGGGGAAGGTATTCCTGGCATATTCTGAAACCAGTGAGCACAGATTTTACATTCTCAATTTTATATTTTCAGGCACTTGTATTAACATACCTATCTATTGTGCTCCTTGTTGCAGCGTTAAAATATTTCATTATCATTCAGAGAGAAGGTATTTTCACCTAGAAAAAGAAAGGATTTAAAAACAAGCTGCCTTAGTGATTCCAATATAAATTATCAGAACTAGATAATTAACTATTCTGACAAATAGGCAGTAATGTTAAATAACAACTAATGAGCCATGATCTACACCCATAAGGATATGTCTTAATACTGATGTGCAACAAAACAATTTCTGGATGGTAAATACCTAAAATGAAATTTCCTCCCCAAATTACAAAAAGTAATATTTTTCCTAAATTATTTTGCCTGTGGCATTTCATTGAATAAAATGACAAATTATATCCTCTTTGAAATTCAATGAAGGCCAAATACGATTTTTTGGGTGGAATAAAAACTTCTGTAGTTTAATTCACTTCATTTTTACTGTAACAGATTTACTACACTCAATTTACTGATGAATTCAATATTGAGATAATGAATTTTTGGGCTTTAGGGTATAAGATAGTCATCCAGCAAGTATCTAGCAAAGAAAATATCTCCCACCACTCCTGCTCGAAATCAGGAACACAGCTACAGCTGGGACCTACAGCCCAGTCTTCTTCCAGCTCTCCAATCCTGTCTGCATTGAATAGAACAAAGTAGTTTAGGTGGAAGAAGACCCAGAGTGATCATCTAGTCCAACTGCAGATCCCAATGCTTCTTTCCAGACAACAACAAAATCTAGACAAGGGACTGATGGCCATGTCTGCTTTTCCTGAGAATTCCTATCAGCTCTCTGGAAAGGAACAGCTGGATTTTGACTGCTAAGAGACCAGATTTTATGGTAGCCCAAGGGTGATATTTATAAATACCAAAAGCATAGGGAGAAGGAAAACAAAACTGCCTGGCTTAGCTGAGACTCTCTTTGTTCACACAAAAAGTTTGCACCCCAGCAGCCCCACTGATGCTCTGCTGGAACTCCACTGGAACACCGTGCAGGAGGAGGCAATGTCTACACATGACAGCAGATGTACATGCAACACTTGGTGCTGTTGGGGGAACTCCTCCCTCCCAAAAAAGTCCCAAAGGAAGCCTGCCAAACAAAACCATTAACAAAGCAATGTGCATCCTATGTCAAAATTATCCATGAATTTTGTTATGGCAAAATTGGCACTTTATGTTCCTTTACCCTAAACGGTGTAATGGAGAATTCACCAGCTGATTTCCATACCTGCTGCAACAGCTCATGGTCAGCAGGGAACAGGACTCTGCAAGAACCTGGCTGGAGATCTGCACTGGCAAACCCACAGTATCTTCTCCCCATTCACTGGACACTGTGCTGCTCACACAGAACCATGGAGCATCCAACCGTTATTACATGTTTCTTTTCTACTTCAGACAGTAGTCAAGCAGTTATTGAATGTTATTCTGCATTCCTGGTAATTAAGAAGAAGGTTGTAACCCCCCCCCCCCCCCATATTAAATGCCCCCCTTTTTTCAAATGAAGGCTTGATGGGGATGGAAATGCTCCTTCTGTCGTTCTGTATGTCATACACAACTGCAGACCACACTCAACACAGCCATGGCTGCCTCCTGCGGCCTTTGGGTGCCATAAGCCACTTACAGCAATTAAGCTGCTCACCAGCCAGGCTGTCCCAGGATACAGAGCCCAGGAGGATGCCCACATTCAGCTTCTCTTTTCATCAGCCCTCCTTCCAAATGCCGATGAAGGTCAGAAAGGTTCCCAGAAACTCCCCCTAAGGAGACAGTGCTGCATTCCCAGCCCTGGAGCAGCCCCCATCCCAGTGAATTCTGGAGGTGGGAAGTCTAGGAGTGGCAATCTCCACTTTACTGAGTTCCCCAGAAAGGGAGCTGCATCCAAGCAGCTTTAGGGAATATTTCCCTGGGCTACTGTAACTCTGCTATGCAATTCCTAGATCACGGAAGCAATATAGTGAAGCAGTTTTTGCACCCATCATCTTTGCAAACCATGTTGACCCTTAGTGGTAACTCCACTCAGCAAAGGAACTTATTTTGATCATCTTCATATTTGTCCCAGTTGAGGAAAATCAGGCCTCATCTCATTGCATGCCCTTTCCAAGAAAGGCCATGATTTATTTAGTTCCCCTCTGGAAACACAGTGGTTGGCAGTCTATCCAACCGGCAGGCATGCAGCTGGACAGACAGGCTGTCTGGAGATATTTCTGACTGCATCCCTTAGCCAAGCTAGGATGCATGTTTATCTTTGCATTACCAGGGTACCAAGCTGCTGCAGGGTAATGAGAAGGACCTGAGCAAGGTAAGGATCCACTCTAAATTACCATTTTTTAAAATTAAGACCGGTGGGGCCTGATATAAAAGCCAGCAAGGTGGATGGACAGAATTGCTGGTCATGGCAAGTCTCATTTGCTTGAATTAGAAGGGTCCTCAAGGCTTCAGGTGGGTGAAACCCACTGCACTCCCTTGGTGACTGCCCAGGAAACTCCACTGAGCACTCCCAAACCTTGCTCCCACTTTCACCAAAGCCCCCCACTCACACCAAAGCTTCTCCCAGCAAGTCCCTGACAGCAAAAGCCAAGGCACCACCTTATTTTATTCTGAGCCTGGCTAGCACAGTATAGGTCACAGGAACATTAAAAATGTAGTAACTCACTGTAGAGGAGAGAGGGAAAAAAAAGTGTTGAGTTCATGACTAATCTTTGCAGCTCTTGCCATAGACAGGATTTGTACAGACATGTTGATTTTTTATAAAAATAGTAAATCGTATTACACCCATGCTGCAAGACCAAAGATTCACAACGATACCTTAATACAGCTTAAATAAAAATAGTACTACCTGAGTCAATCTGAGCATGATAATGCTTGGTAATCCCACACTCTTAGGGGATGAACAGTTGTATAGCAGTGAATCAACACGAGATACTTGCATTAGGAGCCACTCCTTTTTCATGCTACATAGCAACATCTCTACAAAATGGAGAAGGCAGGTGGAGTTTGGGGGAGCACAGTGGGGAAAACAGGGCAGTTACAGAGCCTCACTATCTTCCAACTTGGAAATCTTGGCTAAGAGGCTAAGTGTTTACTTTTTTAGAAAGAAAGCCTGCTTTAGTTCCCATCACAGTAAAGAATTAAGGAAAAAGTTTGAATTTTAAAAGTTTTTGAAAAGTGAGCAATTCCAAAGCCTGTGAGCACTCAGGAGATTCATTCATAAAACAAACACAGCTGAACAGCAGTGTTGCACAGTCATTCTGGGGTTTTTTTCTTAACATCCTTGAATGAGCAAACAGTGAATATGGAAAGTAAAAGTGCAGTACAACACAGAAGCTCTAAACAGAGGAGACATCAGTAAAACCTATTTATAATAAGAATGTAAAAGCTGAAGACTCAAATAGCAATTTTTAAAGGTGGCTAAGGAAAAAATTGGAAGCTTTGATTGAAGACATGTTAAATCATAATGAATTACTTTCAATTACTTTGTTACATAAGCTACTCACAAAAGGTGTTTCATTTGCTATTGTGCTCCCATTTGTTCTTTTTTAAGACACATTTTCCAGTTAATTGCACTTCCATCTCCCCTACCTGTACCCACAGTATAGATTTATGTATGGCAGACATGTGGCCCTCACAGCTCCCTCCAGACAGGAGGGAAAGGTAACAGGAAAAGTTAACAGAACTGAAAGGTCTGCCTTTCCCCAAGAGGACTTGAGTTTGAGTTCTGAAACAAGGCAGATTTTCAAGGCTGTAGTGCAGATAATGCACAGGGGAAGGAGAATACAGCCTCAAATTCCCACATCTTGCCTGCTCCCTACTCCTTCTCTGCCCTGGTGCTCAGCCTGGCACTGCTGCTGGGATTTTTTCTTCACCAGGAAGGGTGATCCCATGGGACCCTTCCTGGATATGGGGATCCAGGTAGGCTGCAGAGAAGGCAGAGAAATGCTGACAAGGGCAGTAGAGGCAGAGCCAAGCTGAAAGGCACCAGGACTCAAGGATGAGGAGATCCTGGTGAGGGGGGATGTCTAGTGATGACCAGAGCCAGGTCATGGGGACATGCCCCTGCCCTTGCTCTGTGCACAGAACAGCATATTTCCAACAAATTTCCCAACACCAATGGCAAGAACATTCCCCGACTTCCATGTCTTGCCACAGGTGATCCTGAGATATGTTCAGAAGCTCAGCCCTCCAGTACTTCTTGCAACCTCCCATTCACGGGGACCCTCCTACCCACAAACACAAAGGCTGCAGAGGTCTTAACCCAGCTTTCAGTTTAAAAATAGGATGTTTCTCAAAGCCAGTTTGGAAGGACAGATCTGTCAGTCTGGCTGCAAAAACTTTCACTTTCATGCACCAAACACACCAGCTTTGGACCAGAGAAGCAGGGAGCCCTGTTCCAGACTCAGAGCCCCAGGTCCATGCCAGCAGCAGGCAGTTTCTGAAATGATGTTCACACTACCTCATGTCCCATCCTCTGCCCTCCCTGGCCATGGGCCACAGCCACTTATGTGCTCCTCCAGAGCAGCACAGAGGTCACAGCAATGCCAGCACCACGGCCCCTGCACTGCACCCAGACAGAGACAGCCCTCCTGACCACATCCCAGCTCTGACCTCCCAGCACAGCCACCCAGCAGCACCCTGGAACAGGCCAAGGCACAGAGCCCCTGGCCCAGCTGTGCATTCAGGTGTCCTGTGCAGGGTGGCCTTGATGGGTGCATGTCCCATCATGTGTCTGGCTCCCTGGGCTTCCCTGCCCAGAGCTGCTTATGTGCTTACAGGCAGAAACACAGGTAAGCAGCTTGCTGTATCAGACCTGTGCTATCCCAGCAGGACAGCATCCAAATGTCAATTCCCCCTTCCATGGCCAGCACCCTCACTTCCAGATGTGCTTAGCTGGGGTAAAAATGAAGATACCTTCAGGCAGGCTCATACACATTTTAGTTTCATACTTTGTTCTGAAGCCATCCATGTGCCACTGGCCACACATTACATTTTGGACAATACCCATCTGTCTCAGGACTGGTCTGCCTTCAAGTCTGCCTCTTACTCCATGTTAAACATGAACTGAAGCAGCCTGACCACTGTAAGGCTCCATACAGGAGCCGTTACCCTCTGGAGATGAACCTTCTGCTGGTATGGATCATATGAATTCCCAAACTGAAATCATGGACACACCGGAACTTGAAAACATGAGGAATACGGACCATTGAAGCATCAAAAAATGAGATGTACAACTACCCAACAACTCTAAGCTCTGTTAACAAAAGTAAGCTCCCAGGTAAGACCACAGGAGCTTTTCAAAGCACTACCCAAAGAGACTGCCCAGGAGAAAGACATATTAAACAGTCTGGAGTATCAACAAGTGATTTTTTTTTTACTCATACCCTGTTTTCAGGTGTTACCTGAAACAAGAAAACAAGAAAATCCAATTTTAAGTACAATTTAAAGAGACAGTTTAAAATTACCTGGATTTTGTACACATGATATTACTGTCACCCATATCATACTCCTCTCTGTCCTCAGAAGAAGAGTTTTGTTTCATTTTTCAACCTCTCAAAGAAGATCCACTGAATATTCAGGTCCCAGAACAGAAATTAGCAATACAAACCATGCAGGTTTACAATACAGATCCCATCCTATCTGCAGGGCTGGGGAAGAGGAGGGCTCATAAGCTACTGCTCACAAGAGCATTCTTGAGAAAGGCACATGGGATTCGTGATTTGGGCTCATAAAACTCAAGTTTTAGGTACGCAAGCCTCAATATAGAAAATAAGTGTACGACAGCTTACTAAGGAAGGAATGCTGAAAGAGGGAGTTGATAAGATATACATTTAAGGGGTGTTAAGTAAGCCCCTTATAAATACCAAGTAACCATTTTCTAGCACAGCGAACACATATTTAGGTTAACAGACACACCAAACTCCATCATCCTCCCCATATTTAAGTTGACAGACACACCAAACTCCATCATCCTCCCCTGCCCTGAGAAATGATCAGTGCAGATGGCTACATTTCACCTATATGGACACTTCAAATCAGCCTGGGACCATGTGTATCAAAAGGCATCTGATCTATGGGAAGTGCCCAGATTTGGAAGACAGAGGAGTCCATTACAGGTTTGGGGCACTCGGCCATGGTTCATTAGTCAGTCTGAACACACAAGAGCTCTAATGGCCTGTGTCCTGTGCACTAGGGAAATGCAACGAAAGAATGAACTTCCTGAGGAATTAATGGGTAATTATATAATTTGGTTCATCTCGTGGGAAAGAAATCTAGAATTGAAAAAGGAAATAGAGTATGTATTTCTCTAGAAACAACGAAAACAAACAGCAAAGGGTGTTACAGAGCAAAGTCTCAGCTGGCACCATCAGAGAGACCAGCTCCAGCAGAGGAAAAGAAATTGCACTGATTGACATCAGCATTTTGCACCTGCAATGGCACCAATTGGCAGTTCTTAGCAATCTCATCCTCCTGCAGCTCTTGACTGATTTAATGTTTCACTTACTCACAAATAAGAACCTAATGAAGTGCATAAAAATGAAATACATGGAAGCCTTGGGTGCAGGCAGAACAAAATCAGTCACATGTGGCAGAGATTAGCATGGGTTATGCAGCTCATATAACTCTCTGGAAGTTGCATTCCTTTAGATTAACACCTTGGACAAAACAGAAGGGAAAAAAAAATCTGAGATTGCTTTCTGACACAGAAAACACCGCCCCAGTGGGATGTGTAGGCTTTTAGTAAAAAATGCAGCATAATTTGTACAGATTATCTCTAAAGTCAAGTATTTTTTTAGATGTAACAGTTCACTTATGCAATCTCAGGAAATTATTTTTAGTGCAAAGGTTATTATTAAGCGCAAATCTTAACATTTTGACAACAAACCCCTGCTTAAAGATTAGCCCTGCCAGCTTTAAAATTAAAGCACACCATTAACTCAGCAAATGCAAACTTCCGCACTCAATGCAGAACAAAAAGCCTGCATTTTCTATTTCTCATTTAGTTTTACTATTACTAAATTATAGAGTGCCTCAAAAGAAGCAGGGTCTGCAAAGTACTCACCACCTATTTTGGAATCTCTTCAGAGAAGGTCCACAGGGCTCGATTACCTGGAAGAGAAGGCACAAACCAAACATGCTTTACATTACAGCTTTTCTCTAAGTGACAGTTTTCACACTCTTGGCTTCTCCTGTAAAAGCTACTGTTTCCAGTTCAAAAAAAACACCAGAAATAGTCTAACCATGCAAAAACCCTGCTCCAGTTCTTACCCTACAATGGGAAACAGCTTTATTGTGTATTTGCATTTTATTATTTGTCCTGAAATAAGAAATATTTCCATGTTGAAAAATGTACAGATTTGTCTTGAATTCAGACAGCAAATTCTTCTGATGTTCAACAATCTGTTGAAATCACCCTTTTTGTTTTAAATATTTTTTTGTAAAAATTCATCTTCCAAAATAAGTAAGTCTTAAGTTCAGATTTGGAAGGTTTGCTCAGCTCATACCACAGATGTTTTACACCAAGATGTAAAAACTGGGAAAAAATAAAGGAAGAATATGAGAGAGCCAGTTCCAAGTTTACTTCAGCCACTGAGCATTGCTCTGAAAGGTTAGAAATCACTTTTCTTTCACTGAGCATGTTTCTCAAGGAAAAAAAATAATGCAATTTGCATCCCATCAGCATCTGTCAGCTCTGAATGCTGAGGGTTCATCAGGCTTCAAGGAGTCACAGATAAGAGCACCAGGAGCAAGGTTCACCTTCTCCCATGATTCCTAATCTCTCAAAATCTGTGGATTAGAAAATCGAAAGCAAGTGACTTGCTCAGATTCCTTCTCTCACAGAGCTGACCATGATTCTCCCTCACCAGCAAGGCCAAGCTCAGCTGGAAGAATTCATCTTCTCCAACCCAATAGACCAACTTCTTTCCTGCCAGATCCCTGTCTGACCCAGTAACCCTGTAACTTCTGCAAACACGTCCCACTGTGCTTAGCTCCCAGGTGCCTCCAGCCCACACCTAGCACACACATGTGGCCTGGCCAAGGTCAAACCCCAGCCACAGACATCCCAGACAAAGCCTCCCAACAGCCTCCTTTTGACACTTCACCATCCCTACAAGGAGGAGTTCCTGCTTTTCATGATACCACTCACACTCATTTCCCCTAACCCCTAGAGACACAGGGTTTCATATTTCTCCCCTTACAGCAAGCTGCTGCTGTTTGCAGACACTGTAAACTCCTCGTGCCAATCCTACAACCCCTCTCCAGACCAAACACCCTTATTCCTTCCCATCATTCCCCCTGAGTCCTGTTATTCAGATCCTTGCTGGCATTTTCCATTTTTTTACATCTTCCCTCAGGTGCAGTGCCCCAAGCAGGCTTTAGTACTCCAGCAACGCCAAAGCATCAGGAGATCCCAACACTGGACACAAAGTCCATCCCCTGTTTATGGAAGCATGTGTCTGTTGCTGTTGGGGCAGGATGATGCTGCAAAAGCAATGTATGACCCACCATGACCCCACAACACTTTTCAATGGAAGCCTTCCAACCACCCCCGAGTGTTCTATACACCAGAGATAAATGCAACCCACACTAAAAGCCTTCTGGTGGGAATGATGGACCCTCCAAGGCCATCTTCTGGTTCTGTCCAAAGCTACTTGAAAATCAAATAACTTTCTCCCCCCAAGTACTTGTAATATCCCCTAGTTTGGTCCTACTTGTTGAGTATTTTATCAAATGCATCAGTAACAATGACCCATGCCATTGGGTCCACTTTTGGAAATTCTCACACAACACCACTTCTGAGCTTGATCACACACAGAAGCTAAGTCTGGATCATGGTCAGCACACCAGCCTTGCACTATCCATAAGTTTCAACCAAATTTCTTTTCCTTAGGGTTTTTTTTTTTTTTCTTTTTTTTTTTTTTTAATTAATATCAAAACATCACCAAAAACTTAACTAGGATTGGAGTAAATCATATCATCTGTTCTTTTTCTATCTACAGGACGTGTTAGCCTGCTTCAGAGAGTAATTAGGATGTCTGACATTATTTGCTCCAAATTAACCCATGCTGACTGTTACTCATAAGCACCCAGAAGATGACTACGTGGGAAATAATTTATTAACTTCCAGAAAAACACTGTAATAAAAGTCAGAGTGACTGCACTGCAATTCCATCTCCTCCTTTTAAAAAAAATTAGCACTATGTATTTTGGTTTGTGATTGTTATGGTAACCTCACAAATTCTCCACAGGTTTTCAGAAGTAAACACCAAGAAGAAATTGAAAAGAAGTCAAACAGCCAGTGGAAATACAGCTCCTTCTACAAATTACAGAACAAAACAAGTGTCACAGAGGTGAGGTCAGGGTATCCTGCCCTGACTTGGGGTCACCAGTCACCCCCTGAAGGTGCCCTATGACTGGTGAGTGGTGCTGCTTGAATGGCTTGTACTGAACACCAACCTTCCCCATGCATCTTCCATCATCTGGGGAGCAGCTTCAAACAAACTTCCCTAAAGCCCAAAAAGCCTAGAAGGAAAAATAAAGGCAAAGAGAAAACCCCTTAAGTGTGTGCCCCCTAAATGACTGTATTCCTCTTTTATCCTGGTAGCTTCCCTCATCAGGGCAGGTTTTAATTACACCAGTCTTCTGCTCCCAGGAAGTAACTTCCAATATATTTTCTGTTACCATGAAATTTTCTGTTACTCTTGAGATCCCTGGGCAGGCACTCATAAATGTTGCAACCTGGCATCAACAAAAACATTTAAGCAAATCATTTTAGATTCAACATCTTTTCATGATAAAAACTTAGTATCCTTATCTTACAGAGAGATGGATGTTATTTCTCCAAGCTGCAAAACAAAGGAACCCCAATGGAAAAACAACATAGGGACAGAATTTGGTCAATGGCAAAATAGGAAACACAACCCACAAACTTTTACTTTCTCTTCTGTGTTGCTGCTGCAAAACTGTTGTACTTTCCCCATCCAACAAGTCAAATAGTGCAATATTATTTGGCCATATTTATATGCTCAAAGTAAATGGAATTTGGCATCCCAAAAGACTTTCAGGGATGTCTGAAATAATATAAAACCACTGTTCCAACCTGCAGGAGTAGAGGGTAACTGGATAGCACACATTAATTTCTATGTTTACAGTCCATGCAGTATTCAAATTCACTGACAATTAAAAGTACGCTATAAATGAATTAGCAAAAGAAACTCATGGCAGAAATTCAATTACAAAGCAGAATTAAAGGAAGAGATGTCAGAAACTTTTGGAGGCTGGGCAGGAAGAGGTGAGTGCATCAGTCTACTATTTTCAGAGCTGTTAGCAAAAAGCTTAAGAAGACTGCTCCAAACAATCATATGTAAAGATCCTCCTTACAAAGAGAGCTTAACTGAGAGACGTGAGAAACCAAGGTGACAAATTATTTTTTCAGAACACATTTTGATCTGACAGGGGTAAAACTCCCTCTGAGAGGTCAAATATCACCCACACTTGCCGGTCCTGCAGGCATTGCAGCTCTGCCATGTCCTGCAAAATCCTTGGACAGGCCTTGGCTTGTACCAGAGGCACTGCAGACACCTTTTCTTTTGTCTTGTTCTCCAAAGTGATTTTAAGCCCATTCCTTTACTTTGAGTCATAGGCATTACATTTTCAGCAGATTCTTTCTACTCGATGGAGAAGCCTCAAGTGCTGTGGCCACTTTTCTTCCTGTACTGGTCACAGTTTCACCCTGCCCTGTTCTAGCCTCCATGTGCTCCCCTTGGGTTGATACTATCCTTCATCAATCTTGATGCCAATTACCAATAAAGCCCTCCCACACCTCTGAGGTTCAGCTTTCATAGCTGCATGAAGACAAATCAATACTGTTATTAACATTGTCACATTTGTGGGTGGCGTGCCCTGCCTGCAAACGCCACACGCAGCAGCCGAGATACTCCCAGGACTACACCAAGGCTCTGCATTCCTTTATTTGCAATTCCTTTTCCAAATAGACTCTGCTGTTTTATAAATATGGGGTGGGGTTTTTAAATCTTTTTCTTGCAAATACAAACTGATGAAGGCTTGTAGGACACACGGTTTTGCCGTTCCCTTCACGTGTGGGCAGCAATACTCCATGGACAGGCAAGAACTAATTGTCCCGTGGCTTTGCAGTTGGGCTCAATGGTCATTGCAGGATTTTCACAACTGAGCTGTTCTATTCTACTCTAACTTTCCTCCAGACCCCCCAGCCAGCTCACTCAGGTCTCACCCCCTTCTCCTCCCCATCTCTCACACCAGACCCATAAGCCGCCATGCCTGGAGCCACCTCCACATATGATTCAACCCACAATGCCAGGAAACAAACTCCCTGGCAGAAACAGAGGCCCCAAGGCCCCTACATTCCAGCAGAGCTGTTGGTCAGTTCACTCTGGCCACCAAAGGAGCACTGCCAACCTGACTTAAGAGAGCCCAGACACCATCACAGCCCAGTGCAGGCTCCTGGGCAGGTTTTGCAGCCCTTCCTGACCTCCAGAGCGCTACAGTTAGGGAATTAGACACTGGCTAATATAAAAGCTAATTCAAGTGTTCTTCTCAATACCCTGCTGTGGCTGCAGTGCAGAAACACCTTGGACTGTGCATCACCTGAGAGGCTGGTACTGCTGAGAGAGATTGATGCTGTGTCCACAGCTGCCCTCCTTTTTCTGCCTCAGATTCCTCTAGTGGCACCTGTCCCATTACCATTTCACCTAAGCAATGTGCTTGCAACACCCTCAGTACCTACAATAATAGTAAGAATGCCAGAGCATGGAGGAAACACCAGGCACTGACAGTATCAGGAAATAGCAACAGGGAGGTGTTCAAAACATTCTTTGGAGGCCATGTGTTGCTTATTTGGAACACCTTCTACACCTATTGGCTGAGCAGTTTAACAGGCTCCCAAGGCTGCTTTGATTTCACATGCTGTAAAGCAGCCTGCATTTTTAGCAGGTGTCCAATTCCTGCCAGCTCTCTGCCTCCAGGGTTTCCCTTCTGCAGTTTACTTAGACAACCTTCCAACATAAATTTTTGCAACCTGAAGCCTGTTGCTGTATCACTGGTACTTACATTTGTTCACAAAGCCACCCTGACACTGCTTGGTGAATTTAACCTGCAACAGTGAAGTGAAATGCAAAGCCAGGTCCATACCTCAGCAGGGAAAAAAACCCCAAAGAATTGTGGAGGTAGAATCATAGAACAGTTTGGCTTGGGATGCACCTTTAAAGGTGATACAGCCCAACACCCCTGCCATGAGCAGGGACATCTTCAACTAGATCAGGTTGCTCAGAATGCCTTCCAATGTCACCATGAATGTTCCCAGGGATGGGCCATCAATCACCTCTCTGAGCAACATGTGTCCATGATTCACCACTCCCACAGTAAAAGACTTGTTCCTTCCATCTAGGCTAAAGCAATCTTTCTTCTGTTTAAAACCATTACCCCTTATTGTACCATCAAAAAAACCAAACAAAACCCAAAACAATTTAATTCCACAAAAAAAAAACAAACAAAAAAACCAAACCAAACAAACAGAAACTCAAACCAAACAAATAAAAATGCAGCTTAAAACAAAGGAGAGTGGGTCTGCTGGGTGTGTCAGGGCTGGTGGTATAATCTCTGCCCTGCTTTCCTTCAGTTTCTCTTGGCAATGGGTCTATCAGGTAAGTCAACAAGTCCTTGAGAGCACAAGGGAGCTTAAATTAAACTCTCCAAGTGAGTAAGAGACCAACATCCTTTTCTGGAAGGCTGTGACTTACACTCCTGGCCAAGCAGGAACACCATGCCTTAGCTGTGAGACATCAGAGGGGGGCTCACAGAAGTCACAGAAATCCTACCAAATGAACACATCTATTGCCTTAGATCTTTCCTGTGGGATTTTAGAAAATGCTCCAAGCTGCCCTATATATGTTCATTGCACATCTGCTCTGCTGGAGCTCTCCTTATAGTACAGCAACACTTGGAGCAGACTCCAAAATGGCAGGACCGACATTAGTACCTTAGGTCTGCAGTGACTAACTGTTCCACACCTCCAAAAGCCCCATTCTGAGAATTCCCTAAGGTTTATTTATTGAACACAGCTGCAACGTGGTGGTTAAACCATTGACAGCCTGAAGCCTTCTGTACAAGAGTCTTATCTCTGACTGATGTTATCATAACAAGCAGTGATCCCTGCCAGGTTCAGGGAAACAACAGGGAAATCAACAGGAGCCAGAAGAAGCTTGTGCAAAGGAGAAACCTGCATGCCAACCTGGCCTTTCATGAAACACATCATGGGCTACTCCACCACACATTCATCTCAGTGGAGGCAGAAGAAATTCCCCCAACCCAAATTTCCAGATTGCATTTCTGCATTATATGTCAGTTTTGGCTCCTGTCCCTCCTGACTTCCCTTACTGGATCACAGAGCTGCTTAGATGTTGGGGTTTTTTTCCCCAAGAAGACTATTGACAAATGCCACATACTGCCTGGTCTGACTTGCACACTAGCAATCAGCCTTCAGCTAAACACAGTACAGACAGCTGGGGACAGAGCAGTGCCAGTTATTTATCCTATTTCCTCTTAAACTTTTTTCCAATACAATTAACTAAATTGTGCAATTATACATTCATTGGCCAGGAAGTTTCTCTCTTCCCCTTTTTAGCCCCTTTTTGAGTTGCATTTCCCTGCTTCACAGGATGCTCTAAACTAAACATTACGTTCAAGTTACACAATAAAGATTTGGGAGTGATAGAATGAATGAGGAAGGTCACGGGAAGGGAGGTATCTGCTAAAATAAGATTTGCTAAGCAGCTACACAGGACCTAATGTCAACTGCCTTTTATTACAGCAGACTAATTTATACTAGCTAAGATATAGCTAGTATATGGATGGAGGGATAAAAGAGATCAATAGTTGAAATAGTTCAAAAATTTTCCAGGGACTGAATGAAACCCGAATTAATTCAAACCCCAAATTATAGTGATATAAGCTGTTATGCCAGAGCCAAAGTGCCTCACATAACCTTAATCCTCTCTGCATATTGAGGGTCTTTTATGGTACACAAAACCACACTCCAGCTACCGAATATGCAGCTGCATTTAAATTAAGTTTATCACAAACCAGTGCTCCTGGGCAAATCATTTATTAATTTAAAAAAATCTACACACTCTCATCTTTATAAGGGGAAAACCATCTTGGAAGGGAAGCAAAAACCAGATGCACCAGTGTCTTGTTAACCTCCAGAGAGCTGGAAGAGCAATGTTAAGTGCAGAACTTCCAGCACACATCAATCACCGTTTCAGAGGCTGGAAAATATCAACCTCAGGTGACAAAGATTTCTCTAAGTTGAGGGGTCTTCCCTGCTCTGCCAGGACAGGCTGTCCCTTCCTTACAGGCAGCCCTCCTGCAGCGCACCATTCACCTTGGCACAGCCTGTCCCAGCACAGCCAGGGCACGTGCAGGTGGGGCTCTCTGGAACACATCTGGGCAAACTCCTCCTCAGGAGCCACAGAGACACCAGGGTAACCATGCTGGAAGTCCCCTTGTCATTTTGCTTGGTGGGAGCCATAACCTGCGAGAAGCCAGGCTCCTGGACAAGTCTGACAGTGACCACCTTGACGTCTCTGAGACCTGTCACCGTTGCTATTCTAGCCAGGGATTTTTCCCTCTCCTTTCATCCACTTCTGACTACCAGTTAAGAAAGGGCTTTAAATGGAGGCTGATATCATGAGCAGGAGCCTGGCATCTCCATGGCTTGATGTGGGCAGCAGGGTGAGATGGGGGAGGCGAGGAGACAAGCAGTGACAAACTGGCACCTGCAAGCCCCCCAGCACAGCAGCCACAGGCTGCAGCCAGAGCCACGGAACCTGGCACAGGGATGTCACTGTCACAGAGAGACATGGCAGTGGTGGCTGGCCTTGAGTGGCTCAGCCTGTGGCACTGCTCTGCCCCAGCACCTGCACACCTTCCTCAGGCCTCACTGCATTTGAACACCAAGCATGACACAGGGAGTGTGCTGGTATGGAGAGCCGCAGGCGCAGCATTAAACCTCTTGTGGTACTCACACACCACAGTCTGTCTTTCTGTCTTTCCATCTAAGGCTACTCCACCTCAAGGCACATTTCGCACAAGTCCCTGAGGAGCCATTAATATTCAATAGTCAGCCTGGACTTTTGCATGCATACACCTTAAGGATACCAAAACTTCTACCACAATGTTTTTACAATGCTTTCCTGGAACTGAGCAAGCAGTGTAGAAGTTTTTGTTAGAAACATGTCTCCCCACCAAGCATAAAAAGCCATCAAACCCATTAGTGATACATAGAAGACCCCAGTACCTGCAGTGGGCATCAAACATCAGAAAACAAAGCTCAGCACAGCTAATTCAAAATGTCCCAACACAAATGGGACTAATCAACACCTGGCTGTGAAGCCCCAGTGCTCAGAACGTGATGGCTCAGCCAAATCTGAGGAAGATCATCCTTGAATATGTCCAGCAATAAATCAGAGCTCTGAAAATGGCCAGCGAGTGCACCTTCATTTCCAAACTGTGCCTTCTGAATTACACCCATAAAAGCAAGCACTCAGTAAATTCAGCTGTTTCTGGTGCTATCAGTTCAGAACAGCGTGTCTTACTTAAGGGACAGGACTTGTGGGAAGCTACAGCACACACCATGAGAACAGCCTGCCACCAGCCCTCAGCAGGGGCCATGAAAGACACAGTCAAACACCAGGAAACCTGAGAGAAGAGAAATCACAGTTGGTGTGACTGAACAGAGCAGATCTGGCAAACCCCATGTGCACCAAGACATTTTGTCAGAAGAGAGACAGGGAGATTCCCCCCGTGAGACGCTCAGCAATTGCATCCATCCTCCATTCTGGACAGTCCAGTGGAACCTCAGCAGGTGTCAGCAATGGAATTTCCCCCACAAAGATTCCTCTATTCTTTGTGACTGGTAAAGAAGCATGGCTGGAGTCACAGATTATTCACCCTGAAACTGCAAGCTCTTTGGAAGGCTGTTCCATCTGAACAGGACAAGACAGATTCTTTGCTCCCTTGAAAATTCCCCCAGGTCAGGAGGCTTCCCATGGGAACAAACCTGGCTGGGAAATTCAGCCTGCAGGTTCAGGGAATCCTTAAGGAAATGGGAGATGAGGGCTAGAGAAAGAATAAAAGCATGATCTTTTCCTGTCTCCTGAAACAAACACAGCTCCTTGTAACAGAGCTTTAGGGCCAGATTTAGGAATGAATGCCATTTTAAGAAGCGTGACACCAGCAGAACAGAAAGTTGTGGCTGCAGTCTACAGAGCTGAATCTCATTTACTTTCAGACCATTACCACCACTTCAATTACCCTCAGCTAGAATGAAATCTAATTTCCATTTTAAAAAAATTATCTTTTGATGCATCTTCTGATAAACCTAGAAGAAACCCTGACTGTCCCGGCAGAGCTGCTGCTCCTGGGATGAGCCGGGCACAGAGGATCACAGCACCCAGGCTCACACTGTGCTCCTTGTGGGGACAGGCAGATGCAGTGACCAAATTGCTGACATCCAGAGAAGGGGCTTCAGCCATCCCTGGGAGTGCAGCACCCAGTGAACCATCCCCAGCTGATGAGCAGGGGAACCACCTGAAATTAAAAGGTCTCCCAAACCGATTTCAGCCAGTTTGCTTCACGTCAAGCCTAAGCCAAGGGAAATAATTTCCCATGGGATTTGGGGAAATCAGGCTTCTTACATCAGGGGTGGTGTTGGTCTGTCATCCTCCCCCTGGATGCAACCATCCAGGGTTCATTGCACAAAGCCACTAGAGAGGCTGACACAAGCACGTGCTCATTCCCATTTAAATGGTTCTGACTTTCAGAAACACATGTGATTCCACTACTGTCAAACATCTGTGTTTTCAACCCATGTTTTATTTGGCATAAGTGCCTCCTTTAATAAACTCTTACACACAGGAGCACCCATTTTCTGGAAAGCCTCCCAGAACCTCTCTGAAGCAAAGATGACATACATGAGCTCAAGAGCAATAAAACTCAGCCCAGCAAAAATTGTGGTGACTAACCATGGAGGGCTTTATACTGATCCCACTTTCTTCCCCCCCTGTCCTTGTCCAATGACTCCAGCCCTCTCAGTACAAGAGGTTTAGGAGAGTGGACACCACGGAGGGAAGATCAGAGAGAAGACACAAGACACAGGGGTACTGACTGTTGAAAAAGAACCTTGAATTGGATGGCAGCTTGAAGGAAAAGCAGAAAGCCCAGCTTGTTCCAGGACAGTGCTTTGATCACCCTGCAGATGATGAAAGGCAGCTGCCTGTGACACGCACTGGCCAGGCAGCTCCTGCCAGGCCCCTGCTCCCAAGCTGTGGCTTCAAGCTGCTGCCTTCCCTCCAGCTCTTGTGAGGGAGATACAGGGCTTTCAAGCATCTTCTAACATACTGAAACAGCTGTTGCTTCTAGGCCATTCCCAAGCACTGCAAAGTTTGGTTGCTTTTATTTTTTGAACACACATTTCATAACCAAAGTCGGTGCTAATGGTTATGCATCCACAACATCTTCCCATGGAACTCCCACTCTCCTCTCACACACTGGCAGCTTCCAGCCAGCAACCCTCAACTGCCCTGCAAAGAAATTTTCCCCAGATAAGTTTTAAGAAAGAAAAAGTGATTGTGTTTGGAGAAACTAAATTTTTCCGATTAAAAAAAAAAAAAATTAAAAAGCTTTATTTAAGAGAAAAAGGAAAGGATGCCCTGCCTATGCTAACTGGCTTTGACAGTGGCTATCTGCATTGTGACCAAACCAGTGAGCTTTCTCCCCTCACACAGTGGGCGAGCTGCCAAGAACAGAGCATCCTGCGCATAATGCCCTTTAGAAAGAAAAAAAGAAACCTGAAAAAAAACTCCTGCTACCTCCGAGCAAGGAGAAGCTCCTTCCTGCAGAGCCAGGCCAGGCTGTGCGGAGCAGAGGTGAATGAGGAGCGGCGGGGAGGGCTGGCGAGGCCGGCCTGCAGCACGCCCACGCCGGGCGCCCAGCCCCCTGAAGGCATTTCTTTTCCTCCCTCCTCCCTCCGCCGCCCCCGACTATTCTAAATGACTTCGCATGAGCCACATGCCAACTTCTAGGCACAAGGCACCGTGTATTTCTTTATTCCATGCCCAAGCTATACCATCCATCACGTTTTTATTTTCAGGAGATTACAAGAATCTGGAGTTTACACACAAGGGATGCACAAGTACACGCTCCCACTCCCAGACAATTCGTGTGAAATGCTTCTTGCACTTCCATTGCTGGGAAGAATGTGCCCAAAGCAGGTATGCTGCATGCTTGGGGAATCAAAAACAAACCCCTCTGCCACTCTGACTAGTCCACCGGCTAATTCATTACGATAAACCCATTGTCCAAAACAAAAACATTATTTAATTGCTAAACCAGCTGCCCAAGTTTAGTTGTTGCTCTTGGCAAACATATCAGGATCTCAGTATGCCTGTTTTTCAGCAAGTATCTCTGTAGGTGCAAGCCATGCCTTCCACCCTTGAAGTCTCTGTCACCAATCCAGCGTTTTCCAACCCAAGTGGATATTTAAAGGGATACCATCAGCTTAAACACCTCTCTGAATGCATTAAGATTACAGCAACTGAAATACTAGCAAGCATCCTTCTTTTTTCCCTCCGAGCTGTTAAACATGCAATTATGCAGCTGCACTCTTCCCCATCAGACAGCCTGATTTCCTTTAAAAACAGAGGGCAGAAAAAGAAAAAACGGTTAGAACATATTTGAAGGAGTCACCAAAAAAGCTGGCAGAAGCTCTCAGAGGCTGATGCCTGAAGTGCATGCAACTACAGCTATGTCTAAGTCTTCTTGCTGCTTTTTCAAGTAGATTGAGCCCCTGCAGACAGACAGCTCAATCACTGGGAAAGACATTGCATGCAAGGGAAGAAAAAGGCTGGCCAGGTTGTAGATGGCATCTTTTGAACAGAATACTGCTTGGCATGTGTTTCCACATTGATCATCAGGGAGAATTCCTTAAATTACTTGCTACTCTTTTTGAATTTAAAAAGATACACACCTACAGGACAAGAAACACTGAAACAACCCAAGTAGCATTGCCATTTCTTTCACACTGGTCACTCACAGGTATCTACAAACCTACTGTGCAAGCAGCATTTCTTATTAATAATAATAATAATAATAATAATAATAATAATAATAATAATAATAATAATAATAAAGGCATCTTTCATGCAGTGCAATCCAGAAAAACTGCAATACTTCTTAGATTACGAGACTGATCTGCCCTCCCCCCCCCTCAGCTCCTGCCTTCTAATTCCAGCACAATCAGAGCAGGAGAATGCATAATTCATCCTGCGGTCGACCCTGTGGGTCTCCCAGTCATTAAGCAACACCAGACTTCCAGAAAGGTCACATTTCCAGGAGAGTCAGATGAAAATTCTCTCCTATCCACTGAAAGACTCTGAGAGGGAAAGCAAGGAACTCCTCGTGGAGCATTTGCCCCCACTGTTCAAGGATTCACAATTACTCTGCCAGCAGAGCATGACAACAGGCAGAGGATATCTATCTGGGTAAGTCGAGAAATGCAGAAATCAGTGGGTTAATTAGCAGGTTAGCAAAACAAAACCGACTTGTGGAACCTTTTATGCAGCAAAAGACTGATGTAGTGAAGATAACTCTTTGCATTGCATATACTCTCCAGCTGGGAGAGGGTTATTGGAACAATGGAAATTTTAAGCACTGATTGAAAATAATTTCTGTTTATTAAAGCTAAACTTCAAAAACTTTGTAAAAGCAAATCCTTTCATTATCCTTGGGTAGGATCACACACAGTACAGTAACACGGTTAACACAATGCAAGCTAAACCTCTTACTAAAAGAAATTTAACTTGTATCCAAGTTAAGCTCAATGAAGATGCAGATGCTGGACACAAACAATTTTCTAATACAGATAATGAACAAAAAATATGACAGAAAACATTTAAAAAGAAGAGTCCATATTTATTCCATGAAATGGAAAACACATTGCATTTTTTCCTGAATCTGACCTAAAAGTCATGCTTGAAGGAAATTCCAGCATTCTTTGGAAAAGTGTGAGATCCTCTTCCCATGAGTATCAGTGCATCTTGCACATGCAAACAGCACAACATCATTGCTTACAGTTTCACATCACTGAAAGGAAGTAAAAATCCCAATGATATCGAATTTTAATCCACACTGCCCCCTTGGTCTACCAGCATTCTTGTCTCCCCCGTGTCAAATTAATCAACACTCAGAAGAATGTTGCCTTGCTTGTAAAAAAAAAAAAAATCACATCACATGTGGATTTTTAATTGCAACATTTCTAAACCCAGATTACACGCTTTCTTTTTTTCTGGTTTTTTTTTTTCCTTTTTTTTTTTTTTTTTTGTGGACTCATAATCCAAGTTTAATGTTGTTTAGGCCACAAATTAATCTCTATCCCCATCTCCCAACAACTGCCCCACGTTACTTCCATGGCCATGAGCTCGGCTGGTAGAATGGGGGCACCACAGTGCCAGCTGCGGCATGCAGCGAGCCAAGCATCGCCCGCACCGGCAGAGTGGCAGCCTCATCTGAGAGCTAGAAAGGTTTGTCTACACAAGTTCCTGCCGGTGCAAGCAGCCAGCTGCAAGAGCAAACCCCACTCCAGCACTGTAGCTATTCCCTGAACAGACTAAGCTATGCCAACAAAAGCACTTTTTTTGCCAGCAGAGCTGACTCCTCAGCAGAGCTCCTAACAGTGTTGCAACAGCCACTCTACAGTGGCACCCATTTTTTTCCCCTCACAGTTTCCTACACTTCCACCTCTACACAGAGAAAGGCAAGAAGCAAAGAAATGCAGAGAATAGGTGTGAGGACAAGGTGATGCTGGCTGGCCAGCACCTCCTCACCGAACCCAAGGAAAATGTGAGATGATCTACCTTGTTCCCCGAGCCCCACTACACTACATGCAGGCAAACACACTCAGCTCCAAGATCCATTCACCTGAATCAAAGGGTCCCCAATCCAAGCACCTGAGAAGAGTTGAGGGGCCAGGAGCAAGGTAGATGTTCCGCCCTGGAACAAGCACTGAGGCTCCTCCTGGCTCTGCTCCCTGGCCCAAAGCATCCAACAATGCTGGTGGACTCCAGCATCGACAGCATGATAGCAGTGGCAGCTGAAACAGTCCCCCAGCCTTTGCTCAAATTTCATGTCAGGCTAGAAGAGCTTTTGAACCTAAAATTACGACAAATAGCTCCCATTAGGAAAAACGGAAAATATTTTGGGGAGGGAGTGATTGTTTCCTCCTTTCTTCCTCCCACAGAGAAAATCTGATCTTCCTATCAGATTTTTATTTGAGAATGGGATTACAGAACATTGCTCTGCTATAGTGCTTGACTACAAGTATTCCTGTGAAAAAGCTCAGGATTTTGTCACATAGGTATAATTCACCCAGCTATGAGCAGGAGACACAGACCTACTGAGCACCCAGCTGTTTTTCTCAGCAAACCTTTCGTTCCTGACAATGCATTAGATGACCTTTTCCCAAACCGTGCAGGAACTTATTTACATAGAAACTTTCTTGTAAACACACTCGCCTTGTTTTATTTCTTATTTCTTGCAATTCTCCCTACTTCAGCAGCTGGCAGTGTGTGCTGGAGCCATGTGCTCCAGCAGGTCCCCCAGCAGCCTGATGCAAACCACGGCTGGCAGATGCCTTTGCTGCCACAACCTCACAGGAGCAGGGTGTCCCCCCTTGCCCGGATTCCAGGAAACTGGGGTGACCTTGGCCGCAGCCATCCGGCCTCCAGCACAGCCCCAAACATCTCTCAGGCGAGGAGACGGACAAAAAAGCCAACTCACCAGAGGCAAACGCCAGCATTTTTAAAAGGCCGATTGGGAAGGTTGGCAATAGGAAGTCCGGGTCTGTAGGAGTTGACTCAAAGGGCCCTGCAACATTCATGCGTCGGGAACTTCTCCGGGTAAACCATTAACCACCATAAAGCAGAGCTGCGAAACGCCCCTCACCATCGGGAGGCTCTCACACAGCCGAGCACACACGCGGGCTGCACGGGGATATGCACACACAGATGTACAGATATCCGTACACCTACAGACGTGCAAGGACACAGACACACACGGCTTGGGGTTTTTTAAGGGCAGGGGAAGGGCTGGCAATTCCCTCCGCTCGGGGCGAGGCGAGCGCTGACACCGCAGCCCCGCGGCGGCCGAAGGGGATCCGCTCGCATCCCCCGGGCGCGAAGAGGGCGCCGGGATCCGCTCCGCATCTCCGGGCGGCGAAGGGAGCAGCCGCCCCGCTCCGCGCCCGCGGGGATGTGAGAGATGCGCGGAGCGCCCCGCGCCCACAATCCCGGCAGGACGTTCTGAGCCCTCTCTCCCCGAAAATACCCCCGCCAAAAGCCAGGGATCTCCCCCTTCCCTCCCGCTTCGCTCTCCGACAGTCCCCGCGGCAGGAGAGAGCGCGCAGACCTCCCGCAGCCCCGCCGAAGTTTCCGCGCCGCTCCGCGGGCAGCGGCGGAGCAGCCCCGGCTGCTTACCCGGCTGGCGGAGCGGGGTCCCGGGGCGGCCTGGAAGCGGCGGCGGCGGCTGCGCGGGGGCGCGGCGGCTTCCTGGGAGCTACAACTCCGCGGCGGCGCCCGGGCGAGCCGCGCGCCTGCGGAGCGGCGGCGAGCGGGGAGGAAAAGAGGAAATGAGCGGGAGGCGCATTGGAGGGAGGGAGGGGGAGGAAGGAGCCGTCGCCGAGGGACCAGGGAGAGCGAGGGACGGAGCGCAACTTCCCCGGCGGGGCAGCGGGCGCGCCGGGGGGCGGAGCGCACCGCACCGCCGCTCCGCGGCCGCCCCGCGGCGTGCGCAGCGCCCGGCCCCGCGCTGGGGCCGCCCGCCGCCGCCGCTCCCGCCCGCCGGACACTTGGTATCGCCCTGCCCGCCCTGCGGGGCCCCGCCGCGGGCAGGAAGTGCGGGGCCGGGGGGGCAGCGCGGAGAGGGGGCTGCGCGCCCGCGGGGAGCTGCGCCCGCCCCGCTGGAGCTCGCTGCCGGCTCCACCGGCACCGCGGGCACCGGGAGCGGCGCGGGAAAAGTTCTGATTTTTGGTGTTGGAGGGTTTCACCCACTCCCTTTTTTTCTTTTATTTCCTTTTTTTTTTTTTTTTTACCCCCAAAACAAATAAGGGAACGGCGCACAGGGACCTCTCCCGCGGCCGCAGCTCGCCCCGGGCCCTGCACGTATCCCGTAGCGCGGCTGAAGGTGCCCAGTGCTTCACTGCGTGCGCGGGGGCGCAGGGGGGACCGCGGCAGCGGGAGCCGCTTGGAGCGGCTGCTGGAAGCGAGGGCAGCCCCTTCCCAGCACACGGACCCCAGGCTTCCTTCGGGACAGAGCAATGGGACAAGCCAAGCCCCCTGTCGCCGCAGGGCCCCCGTCCCGTGTCAGGGTGGGGAGCGGCACAGGTGAACTCGGTGCCGCCGGCTGAGTCCGGACGGGTGCCGTCCCTCTCGCTGGAGACAGGCGCCCACCCTTCCCTCGCTGTTCTGTGCGAGACATGAGCTTGCAGAGCCTCTCCCCGTACCCCATCACAAAATGGAGGGGATTTAGGGATTGATGCTAACCTGCTTCCTGAGGGAGGTGATTGGAAGCATTGCTCAGAAATACGGCATGTAGCACAAAGTGAATCTTCCTGTTAGGATGTTCCTCTCCACCTGCCCCCTCCAAGCTCCTGCCCAGCACATTTTCAAGTCAAAAATATATGGAGAATTTAATGTAGTTGTCACTGTGCCTTATCGGTAGCTTTCACTCTGCCTCCCCTTATAGGATTCTCCACAAGCACCTTCAGTGCTGTCTTGAGATAAGAACTGAATAGAGCTGAAATCAAGGCCACACTGGGTAAAAGATACTATAAGATCTAAGTGACAAAACAGGGAGGGGAAACAAACAGAAAAATTTCAAAACCATCAAAGCAGTTTTTCAAAGCTTATCTTTGCATTAAGTCCAACAGATTTTCATAGGGTGAAAATAAAAAAAAATTTAAAAAATAAAAATAAAAAAAAAACCAAACAAAAATACACAAAGAAACCAAACCTTTCACACGTACTCCAAAGCTGGAATACCTTGAAACTAGATACATAGATGCAAAGAGAAGAAAATGTTACAGAGATTAAAATGTTACTTAACAATAACCATTTTCTCCAAGGCCCTTCAAAAATAGTTGAACCATCCTGCCAGTTTAAAAAGAAAATAATAAAAACGTCAGCCAAGGAAAAGAACAAAATTGGAAACTAAAGCACCTGAACAGTTTAAACTAGAAGCAACTCAACCCCGAACATATAATGGAAAACTCTATCTAACCACCAGCACTGCCAACTTCACCTGCTTGAAGCTGGATTCTCCTCGCAGGAGAAGACATGTGAGTAATGCCCTTGATGTCCCAGCAAAGCCTTCCCCGTGCCAGCATTCCCAGTAAAGCTTTCCCAGTGCCAGCAGGCGCGGCTGGACTCGAGGATGGGGCTGTGGCTCCGGCCGTGCCACTCTGGCTACTCTGCCAGGGCACTGGCACAGGTGACAACACCACCCCGCCCAGGAATAGGTGGCAATGGCACAGGTACCTACTTGAGGCCTCCTCCAGGATTTACAGCCCTCAGGGCTCACGTCTGGCGAGAGAAAACAGTTTATGGTGCTCTAGCCCAGTTTCATTGTCAGCATGGTTGTCACCCATAGTAGGTTTCCCTCTGTGTGGCGCTGCCCTGTGACCTGTGGTGGGCAGGTTTTGAGATGAGACCTGCAGCCATTTCTGGGGCTGCAGTGGCTCTTCTCCAGGCTGCCCAGGTTCAATGGGGATTGGCAGCTGTGAGCACTGTGTTCTGTGTGGGGGGATCCTCAGATGGGTCTCTGTGCTGTTCTGAACCCCGCTCAGCCCAGCTCTGAACGTGTCTGTCACGAACTGCCAGCATTGGGAGGCTCAGGGACATCCCACAGGCAGTGGGTACTTATGAAATGCCTGTGGCTGCTGCTCTCTCCAGACCCTCTAATGTTATGTGTATTATCCCACAAGAAATTGCATAAACACTGAAAACAATTCTGTATTCAACAACTATTGGGGAACACACAACAAGATCCAAATGAGATGTTGCTATCATTTATGCCCAACTTCTTTCTTTGTGAATCGCAGCTTTCCAGCATGCAAGCTGGTTCACTCCACACAGACAGCCAATCAGAGAAATACCACCAAGATGACAGATGATTTAGAGTCTTAATGCTTGCTAAAGATCAATTCCTGAGTTTCAGAAATCCCTGGGAAAATTAAGAAAAATGGCCATAGAAAGCTGACAACTGCTCAAAAACAGTCTGAGATGAAAAGAGGCTGCAGATCCATTCCTACAATGAGCTTGTGAGGGCTGCTTCTCCCTTCCCAGAAGAGCAGTGGAGCTGGGGAAGAATCTAGAAAACATGTCTTATGAGGAGCAGCTGAGGGAGATGGGGTGTTTAACCTGGAGAAAGGAGGTTCATGAGGGACATTATCACTTCCTGCAACTACCTGACAGGAGGTTATAGCTAGGTGGATGTCAGTCTCTTCTCTAGGATAATAAGTGGTGGAGTAAGAGGAAACAACCTCAAGGGAAGCTGCTAGAGAAAGTTTAGATTGGATGTTAGGAAAAATTCATTTATAGAAAGCATTGTCAAGCATTGGAATGACTGCCCTGGGTGGAGTGGTATAATCACCATTCCTGGTGGTATTTAAGAGATGCATAGATGTAGCACTTAAGGACATGGTTTAGTGGTGGGCTTGGCACTGTAAGGTTAGTTGTTGGACCTGATGATTTTATAGGTCTTTTCCAACTAAATGATTCTCTGATTCTGTGAAAACATTTGCAAAATTGGTCCCACTGGGTATATTTGGTTTATTCAAAGTTCTTCTTTTGATGGGATGTGTTTGCTAAGCCTACCTGTAATAACCCCATGATGACCCAGCATGCACCTTCACAAACTTAAATCTACAACTGCTTTGGCATCTCACCTTTTGTTTGATTTTTCTTTCTGCTTTTCATTCTGTTTCCACAGTTAGGAGTGAGAAACAAAGAGGGATTAAATTTGATTCATTTGCATCATTCCAACTATGTGGAATTTGAAGATAATGTGTGAATTTTTTTTGCTGTCTGGGGTTTAATTATCAAAGGATTAGATGGAAACTAAGGTATTTGAGGTGTGTGGCTTTTTAAATTTCTTCAGTAATAATGTGAGCTTATGAAGCCTTATGAAGGCCATTGCTAATCTTGAGTTACTATCTGCCTTCCTGTGGTTTGCCATGATTAACTGGAGGAAGAGATTAAAGTGGTATTTACCTTTTTTGAGTAGTTTATCGACTTGACCTGGCCAGCCCAGCACCAAAAAGCAAAGGAAGAAAATGCTGGCAAGGATTAAGGATTGAGGTCCTCTTTTCCCATTGCTCTTCTGATATCTGCCATGATTATTGGGATGGAAAGCACTGGTGGTGTTCTTGAAGGTGACAAAGTGTTCCAAACATGGCCAGGCATCTGGCAGGAGAGGCTGTTGTGGGTCAGGCTGGCTCTCATCTGCCTCTCCCAGAAGAGCCAGGACTTGCCTGCTCTGCAAGCAGTGACAGCCAAAAGCATGTCTTCTGACTTGGAGCTGGGACATCCTGGTCACCCCCACTGCAGCCCTGGAAGCACACAGCATCTCCCCAAGGAAGCCTCTGGCCAGCAGCTTTGCCTGGGAAGGAGCTCCTGCCTGGCTGGGCCATCTGCAGAACAACCCTGCAGGAGAGGCTGGAGGAGCAGCCCTGAGGCCCCCTCCATCACTGAGCTTCCTCACAATGTATGTTTGCTGAAGAAGAAAGCAACGTTTCAAAGGACAATGTAATTGTTTTTAAAATCCTCTTTTAATCTTGTTTTTGGAAATCCCTTAATGAGGGATCACTTTAAAGAAATTCAAATGAGAATGATAATGGAGACATGAGCCTGTGCTATTTACCTGTGATAAAACCAAGCTGGTTGGCAGGTGCTTGGGGAAATAAGAAAAATTGTTTATCAGAACATTATTTTCTTTGATAGATTTTGAATTCCAGTGATAAACTGATGGATGCTCATCTATAAAACCTCTTATTTTTGTTACCAGATGCTGGGGCTTGAACCTTTGCCTCCTCTTTGTTTAAGACATTTAACCCCTCTTTATGCTCCTTTGCATTTCCAAGTCAGACCAACCAAGCAAACATAACTTGGGAAATGCCAGCTGCATCCATGGTTCTTATCTTCTGTGCAGGCAAGCAGCATCACCTGAACAGCAGACCTAGTATTTAATGTACTACCCAAACAAATATGCCAAGGGGTTTTGCCAGTGTTCAGGATCACAGAAACTGGGGAGTGAAAAAGAGCAGGTAGACTTTTACAATTCATTTTCCTGCCAAAGCAAGATTGTTCCCTGCAGTATTTTCTAGTGCACTTCCCTGGCCTATTTTAGATGACCTTGTAGGATGGGGAGAGGCAGGAGAAGGAAATCTGCTAGCTACCTCCAAAGGCTCTTTGTCTACTTTGACTAATATAACATAAAGCAAAGGAAAATGAGTGTTCAGAGAATGTAGCTACAACACAATATTTAATGTAATTTTTGCATGCTTTTTCATCTCCAGCCTACTTACTATGCCCACGACTATGCCAGTAACATCAGACATGAAAAAAGAAAGTAAGAAAAATAGTGTCAATAGTCCACCTTTGCATGATTGCTTTTCTTTCTCTTAGCAGGATAGTCTTGGGTGCTTTCTTCCCCTGCGAGGAAAAATAAATGGTAAGAGCTGCAATGATTGGCAGCAAGCCTGAGAACAGCAGATGTGAGCCTGCACAGCTGGACAAATACAAAAATGCACTTTCTACCTACATTTGTATTAAGGTTACCCCAGGGATACCCCAGTGCCTACGGGAGGGCCTCAGTATTTGAACAGCCAAAGCCATCAGGCACATTTACATATATGAGAACACTTGGTATCCTTTTCAAAGTCAAAAAGAGCAACAATTAAACCAACATAAAGGAAAATTGGCTGCGTGGTTTTTCTCTCCCATAATAGAAAGACTGAGGGTGGAGATATTAAAAAAAAATTAGGCTTGACAGAGGTGAAGAATTTATGAATTAAACTGACATGTTTTCATTTAATTTACTGTTGTCTATCCATTTATTACATGGAAACCTAAAAAGGACCTGATTTTGCCTCCCAGGCTGCAGTTGCTATGTCAGACACTAAAGTTAGGTGTTTTAGACAAGATTTTAATATTAAAGTTTCTTACGCAAAAAGAGAAAGACTTTGCTAAATAAGGAAAATGTAAAAGCTTCATTTCTCGCTATGGTGCTTTGCTAGAGATTTTCACTCTGGGCTTTGCTACAATATTTGCTGGGAATCATCATCAAACAAAATTTGGGGCCAGGGGCATTTTAGCTGTATCTATTAGCAAAAAAATTGGAATTTCCTACACTCCATAGCCTGCTCATGATTGTTTCCAGTTGCATCTACCAGCAGCCCTGCTGTGCCACAGGGTCTCTGCACAAGCACATCCACCATCAGGGCAGAGCCACAGGGCCTTGGGTGTCTGCCTGTGGTACCCTGGCATTCCCACCTGGGCTTGGCATTCCCACCCAGGCTATTTCCTCATGCTGGCAGCAGCAGCAGTTTCTAAACACAAAATGACATGTCTAATTTGGCTGAGCAGAAAATAACAGAGAGTCCTTGAAATGGATGAGTTCCCACAGAGAGAAATAGCCATTGAAAAACTCGTTTCTGTGAGATGTAACAGAGTGAACTCTGGTTTTGTCATTGAACATGGCAAATTTATGCTGAAAAGGGGGGAATGGAGGAAGAAGACTCAAGTGTTTCACTGCAGCAGAAAGTACCAATACTGTTACTCTTTTCTATTTTGAAACACAACTGGAGAATGCAAAAGTCAGAAAATAAGTATGAAAAAAACCACTGATGTGTCTAAATGAAAAATAGTTTTTGCCTTGCCAAGCTTTTCTAAAGCCAGGTATCTTTGTTCAATCAGAGCAATAAAAAATAATATTCTAAGCCTGGTGTTTCCCCACAGCAACTTTCAGTTTTGCTGAGACCACTTTTTTCCATGTGGCTGAACAAAAGAGAAAGATAAAGAAATCTGACAGCACTTCCTGGGATGCTGGAGCCAACAAGATGGAGCTGCAGTGCCCTTCCAGCCTGCATGCTCTGGGACACCTTCCAGAGCCCTGCAAAAGCCAGGGCATTGCACTGGCAGCAGGATGCTGCTTCCCCAGCACCCTCGGGTTAAGGAACTTGGCACTGTGTTTGCACTTCTCATGCAGAGCTCAGACCTTGCTGCTGGGCCAACCATGTCCTCATGCTGCTCCCCTCGGCATGAAACCACCCTGAAATACTTATTATTGACATTAATTTCCATATTTAAGGTGGGCTTATAGAAAGATGGGGGCAGACTTTTTAGCAGGGCCTGTTATAGCAAGACTTGGTATAATGGGTCTAAACTAAAAGAGGGCATATTTAGACTAGACAGTATGAAAAATGTTTTACAATGAGGATAGTGAGACACTGGCACGTCCACCAGAGACGTGGTGGATGCCCCATCCCTGTAAACTTTTAAGGGCAGGTTGACTGGGGCTCTGACCAACCTGATCTGGTTGAAGATGTCCCTGCTTATTTCAGGGGGTTTGGCTAGATGACTCTTAAAGGTCCCTTCCAACCCCAATCAATTTGTGGTTCTGTGAAAACAGAGTGCCTCATAAAGCAGCACTTCCCATGGGATTGAGGTCTCCTGCTTAGTACCTGAAGGCACAGCCATGTGGATCAGTCAGTGCAATTTGGAGAAAGTCAGTTTAATTTTGGCACTGGCAGTGGAGCACTCTTGTATTGCTCATGTTGGTAATTAAGAGAAAGCAAATCACAGGGGAGGACACTAAAAGTATTAATTAACAACATTTTCAATGAGAAAAAAGTTAGTAATTTTGGAAAGGTTGCTTTATGCCTGAAGAAAGTACTGAAATAGGGTAATCACACTGTTGGACATTTGACAAATGCACACTAGTAAGTAAATGGGGGTATTGATTACACATTTAGATAATCACCAGATCCTCCATGCTCCTGCAGGCATGTCCTGATTCCCCTGCCTCAAGCTTTGACTTCAAATGTGAAAACCACACTTAATTCCAAGCATGCAGACAGCCACATTCACTCCCTGGCCTGAAACATCCCCGTGTGTTTCCCATGAGCTGAGTGCCCAACAGGGGACCCCACAAAGCCGCAGGGGCCAGGCTGGGGCAGGCACAGGGCAGCAGATCCCCCAGCTGGGCTGCTCACCCAGGGGGATGTGACAGCCAAGGGTAGGGGACTCCTGCTGGAATGGCTGGAATGACAGGGCTCCTCCCCAGGGCAGGCTGCTTTCCAGCCCTGCCCAGCATCCTGCACTGCCTTTGCCACAGCTCTACCAAAACATGCACTTTTTAAATAAAACCAACAGAGAGAGAGGCAGCAACTTTGCAACTAAAAAAATCCTCACAGTTTCCATGGATGTTTGATCACCTTTTATCACAACACAAACCATGAGGCAATCTGCTTCAAGCAGAGGATATTTTCCCCTCTCCAAATAGACAATAATCCAATAAAAGAGCCCACTAGCAGGATCCTGGACAATGTGTGACACTGTGTTATTATCACCATCCCATTGGTGTCCTGGCAAGGTACAGCCATGCTCAGCTGATCCTGACAGCATTCAAAGGCACAAAGCTTATTGGAGCCACAGCAGCTCCTCTGAGCTCCAAATGCCATGCAAATACCACCAGATTTTTTTATATTATCATTATACCAGGTGTTTCATATCAAATTATATCCAGGCAAGTAAGAGAAATTCAGTTATTTGCTCCATGCTGGTGGTATCTGAGCAAAATTTATTCTGACAGAGGTTTTAAAGGCATGCCTTTATGCTGACAGAAACTGAGAAATAATTAAGAGCATCCAATAAGTTCCTAAACTAGAGGTATTCCTAAAAGTGTTGGACTGGGTCACCTCTCCTGTAAGAGTTTCAGCACTGATTAATTAATATACAGTTTGGCTTCAACTAGGCAAAGAACATGTTTCTGCCCTTGCACACATGAGCTCCCAAAAATGACACAACTGCTGCTTTTCTTTGGTATCCTGTCAGAAACAACCAGCCTTTAATGGCACATAAAATTTAATTTTTGATAACAAAAAGATAGATAAATTACACTGGCAAGGGCAGAAAGCAAAAGTAGGGACTCTGGAGCTTTTGGGGTCTTCCAGTGTCTTCCTTTTCTGGCCTCTGCTAATTATGTTTTCCTTTCAGACTGACAATGCATTTTTCCACTGGAAGCAAGGCTGCTTGCTCTGAGTCACCACTGCAGGAGCTCTCCTGTTGTAGTGGGGTTCTCTGTGCCTGCCATGGGTGGCAGCCACCCCTCCCTCAGGGCAGGTCCCATCTCCCAGTGGTGGCATTGAAGTAAAAACACAGACATCCTATTAATAGCTAAACTGTAGACAGCTCCAGATGTGGAATTTGGTTTCTGAAATTACAGATCCAACCAAGCCAGTCCCGAGCCAGTAAAATTTAGTTGTGTTTCCTCTGACTCATAACTGTTTTTTCAGAGAGGTTTTTAGCAAAATTTCTTCAGCAATTCCTCTGCTGTTGCCTGACTCATACTGAAACACCAAAATCATTATTAAAGTGAAATCATAGCAAAGGGTGGGGGAATACTTGCTGTTTATCAGTTCAAAATGCTTTGAGAAACATTTTTTGCTATGAAATGTGCTTTGTCCAATAATAAAATACTCTATTACTTACAAAAGCAAACAAAAATCTGTCATATGAGGCACCGAGGAAGTTTAGCACTTACAAAAAATTTAAAGCAAGGTTAATTTATTCTTCAATAAGTCTTAATTTATCCTTCTGACACCTGTGTAATATTTGTGCTCAGCATCGCACCCAGTTTCATTCTGAAGGCCTGTCCATGACAGTGGGAAGAGGATGCTCAGTGTGCAGCAGGAGCTGTTCAGGTGTCCCAGGATGAGCAGTGGTACAAAGGACGCAGCTGTGAGCAGGGATTCCTGATCATGGGAGCAGAAATCAATGCAGAGCTGGGGGCAGAGGTGTCCTCACAGCTCCCCTGACAGAGCAAAGGGGTGGGAGGGAGGAGCCAGGGTAGGTAGCAGTCACTGAAGCCTCTGCCTCTGGGGAAAAGCTCCAAACCTGCTCTGTCAAAGGGAGATGTGCTGCAGGAGGGCTGGCATGGTGCAGGTGTCAGTCCCCCACCCTCACTGTGGGTTTGCAGCATGGAAACAACAACAGCCCTTTACTGAGGGAATGCTGTGCCTGGGAATGGCCTGGCCCCAGCTGCAGTGAGAGCCCCACCAGCCCACCCTGGGCTCTGCAGTGCCATAAAGCTCGGAGCCCTGTGAAGGTGGACCTCAAAGGTGTGTTTTGGTGGAAAAAAATGTTGCAGCAACGATTTGTTTGCTTTTTGAATTAAAACTCAAACTCTTGTGGCAAAAGAAGGGACTGAAGAAAATCCCCAGGTCTAGGAGCTCATATTTACCTTCTCACCAGCTCTGCAGATACTTAATTTGAATGTTGCTTCATCTCCTGTCTCCCTCATGTATCATCACTAATTAAAGTACACGCTCTGCATTTACTCAGAGGAGGATGTGGGAGGCAGAAGAGGCTCAATCTCATTTGCTGCTGCTGCTGTGCTGCCTCTGCAGAGCCAAGTGCAGGGAAAGCAGGGTCCTGCTCAGGGCCTGGCAGAGCAGCACAGACCTTCCCCTTCCCCGCTCTGGGTGATGGAAACCCCCAGTGTGTGAGTGCTCTTTCCAGGGGAAGGGGTCCCGTGAAAGAAGGGGCTGTAACTCCCTGGGAGGATGGGGTGAGCCTGTTGAGGGCAGGAGCAGCCCCTCCACGTGGGCACATCTCCCCCCACACCTGCTCTGGGGACTGCTCAGGCCGAGCTGAGCCAGCCAGAGGAGCTGTGACAGCAGCAGCCCGATGGGTCTGTGATTCGATGCCTCCGCGACCTCCAAATATTCCTACTAACTTCCTGCTCAAGTGAAATTCAAACAAAGATTTATTTGGACACATCTTCCCCAGCCTGCACCCCAGAGACCCCTCTCCCCCAAGAACCTGGCCATTCCCAAACACACATCCACTGTCCCTCAGCAGCAAAATGAGATTGCTGACTTCTCCCCAGCTTCTGGTTCCAGGCTAGAAACCTGTGTCCTCCAGTCTCCAGTGCACCCCAGCTGCAGCTCAGCCCCATCCCTGCCAAAATGTGGAGGTGTTTTTGGCAGTGCTCAGCTCTGCAGCCACCCTGCTCCTCACGCTCACAGCAGCCCCAGCTGCCCCACAGTGCTACAGGTGGCACCAACCTGTAACAGGGAAAGGGAGACTTTAAAGCCTAAAAAAGCCAGGGAGGGAATACAGACACTTTTAGCCTCAGAGATTATCTGTGCCTCAAAAGATTCAAGAAGATGGTGTCAGAGGAGAGTGTGCTGAACTCAGCACGATTAACATTTGGACAAAGTCTTTCCCTTGTCCCCATCTGAAGTTCTCTGCTCTATATGAGTGAAATGCATCCATGTCCATAAAAGCTATGGAAAAGCACTGCTGAGAACTTCTACAGCTCTGAATAATTAATTCACAGAACTATAAAAAGCAACAAGGGAATGAAATTTAGAAAAATCTAGTTTTAGGATAATTATAGTTCAAACCAGGAGAGCACTTGGACCCAAGACAGATGCATTAGTAGGACAACTGAGCATAGTGGATCCAATTCAGACTTGGCAGAATTGCACAGTCTTACAGACAGCTCCTCCTGGGGTGGATTCAGCCCAGGGAGAGAAAGCAGCCCCTACCAGATAACTTGATGAAGTGAGAAGAAATCTACAGTAACACTGCTTGGTAGGGAAAGCATAAAAGAAAGGAGCACAATTGTTTCAGGTTAGCATTCATGCCTCAGGTGTAAATAGGGAGTGATATTTTCTGAAATATTTTGTTACACGCTAGTTTAACCTGTTTCCCTTCTACTTCCATGTCTACTGTGTATTCCTAAAAATGTTGGGCTGGGTCCCCTTTCCTGTAAGAGTTTCAGCAGTGATTCAGCACATTGCTTCCACTGCCATGCCTACTGTGTTACCACTGGTTCATAAAATCCCAGGATTTTTGCAGACCATATCACATGTAGGCTTTTTTCAAAGTCCCAGATGCTGGAATTAATGTGTTGCTTGCACACACAGACCTTCAATTTCCTAACCAGTTATATTTCCAGTCCATAGTTTTCATGGCAAGTTTGAAAACATTAACCCTGAGCCCTGAGTCATCAGCAAGCAAACAGAGAAGTTTTCTTTCATTTTCCTAAGTTTAAAGCCATTTCTGTGCCCAGTTAGATGCTGAATCTTTGGGATTGTCCATTTAACTCACTCCTCTCAGGTAAGGAGATGTGGGATTTTTATGGTTTGTGTGCTAACACATGCAGCCAGGCTGTGAACTGGGCATGTTTCAATTGAGTGCTGGAGGAGCCAGTGTTGGGTGACTGGTTTATGGCAGATATGCAGTCCCAGAGCCCTCAGCATCTCAGAGAGCTCCACAAGACCCTGCACAGGATCCCCTAGACCAACTCTGCCTTTATTTGCTGTTTTCTGGTAAAAGAGCCTACCCACAGAGAGGCAGGAAACAGCAGCAGATCACCTGTTTTCCTTAGAAACAGCAGCAGATCACCTGAGAATTCAGTTTTATGCAAGCCAGAAGGGGCAGGCTGTTCACAGACCAACAAGGAGATTATCACTACTATAGAGGAGCTGTTTAAATGCCCAGTGTCCTGCTTGGCACAGGACCAGGCACTTCCAGTCATACCTCCTGACTGAGGACACATGTGAATTGGCAGAGGGTCTGTCCTGTGTCAGCTCCTGCTCCCACAAGCTCCCTGCTATGGCATTATTCATTACCAGGACAAAGTTACTGGGCACTGCCTTAGCACATCATCAAATAAGGACTCTTTCATAGTGGTGAGCTGTGATTTTCTAGAGATTTCATTTACTAAGAGCATTGGTGTCTTCCAAAGCAAAAGGCTCTGCTACATGCCACTGCCATTCAATGTGCACAGAAGGGGTGTGTACTATAAAGAGATATTCTCTCCTTCATTTGCAGGTACAGGAGTTATTTGACTTGACATGAAGCAAATGGAGAGAGGAAGGAAGAATTACTGGATCAGCCAAAAATGCACCCAGCTCTGCTGTGGGGCTCCTGCTCCAAGGGGAACAAGATCCATTTCTCTGAAACTCAGCTTTATAGGGCTCTAAAGTGGGTGGCAGGTAAAGCATCCCGTATTTTTCCCTTGTGTCTGAAAACATTAGGGTCAATTAAAGGGAAGAGCATCTGCTGAGGGTTCAGATGATGGAGAAATGGAAAGTATGCCTGTAAGCTTATGGATAAAGCAAAGCAGGTGGGAGCTGTAGGCAGGAAAAGGGCAGAATGACAATTGAAAACATAGATGTTTCAGTGTGGATATAGTAGGAGAAGAGCCCATGCAATGGGAAATTACCCTTCCACACCAGAACGATGTGCTGGGTCTTGAGGAACTTGCAGAGAACCCAGCTGCCAAACAAGGGCAGAAAACACCCCAGGAGCAGAGGCTGACTGAATATGGATTTGGCCTAAATATGTGAAGTCTGATGGGGAATATAATCCCCCATCTACATAAAATGTTGTCATAAATGGATGTCTACCATAAGCAGGAGCAATGAACTTGAATCAAAGCAAGCAAAAATTACGAGCATGCATGGGAAAAAAAATCCTGCAGGTAAGGACAGCAGTTAGGGAGATTGAAATTTCCATCATCCTACATACAGGTCAGACAGGGGGTGGTTGGAAATGATGAAGTGGTACAACCCGCCTTGAGGCTGGAGAAAAAATTAAATGAGCCCTTGTGACTCTTTCTAGCCCTGTTCTTCTGTGATTTATCAGAGGATTCACAGTTGCAGTTTTCCACATTTTCATGGTTTAAAAATGAAGTTCAACACTGCAGTGGAGATGCTGGGAGAAAGTGGAAGCCCTCTTGTCTAAGCTCAGTGACACCTCAGCGCTTTTGGAGCAAAGACCCCATGAAGTCACCAGCAGGCTTTGCTCTGGTCTCCTCTGGAGCTGAGAAAGTAATGCCCATTGCTTTTCTCTCCATTTGTGGGGAGCTGAAATATAAACAACAAATTACAGATGGGTCAAAATAAGAGCAGAGTTTCTGCTGTTCAGCTTCCACATTGTTTAACCCTTCTTTCTTCCATCATTCCTTGTTAATCTCTAAGTCTCTTCAAAATCAAGATTAAAGAAAACCCCCTCAAATTCCTGTTCTGGAAGTACCAGTGCCCAGCTGCCCACTTTTGTGAATTTGTTCTGCTTTTGCAGCAGAAATGATTCACAAATTGAGATTCACACGGCCTTTCAGTCTCCCAGAATCTACTATGAATATATTGGCTCAGGCCTAATTTCTTCATTTGCTTTTTTGGAGGCAAGGAGCCTCCTGCTGCTGAATAGCATGGTGGGTTACAGGGAAGGACAAAGCATCTCAAAGGTGCTTCACCTCTTCACAGATACACACCTCGAAAGGACAAGGGAGAGAAGTCAGAGATGCAGCAGGAGAATCAAGCAAGACATTTTCATCATGAGGGTGAATAGTCCAGCACTGGATGTGTTATCCAGGGAAGCAATGTTTTCTCCATCCTAGAGTTTCAAAATTCAGTGAAATGAGGGTGTGGACGATATCACCTAACTTTTAAGTTGGTCATATTGTGATCAGAGGTGGGACTAAGAGCTGAAGGACAGTTCTGTGATGCCAAAAGAGTTAAATCAGAAACTTCCTACATGCCAGCAGAATTTCCCATACTTTTTCATACCAAGAACATACTTTTCCACTGTATTTACATTAGGGTGTGTTTCCAGGCTGCCCCAGTTATACCCAGTGCCACCAAGCAGCTGGCCCAGGGCTTGCAGCTGAATCTGTTCCACACCACATCCCACCCCTCATCTCTCCTTGTCTCACTTCTCCTGCTGGATTCTGTCTGGAGTCTTATTAATAAGGACAAACATCTCATTTCCTTGCTTTGTTTCATGATAACAGTATAGATACATATATAAATATGTTCTTTAAAATAAAATTCAAAGAGAAGAAAAATGAACACCCTTTATTTCATTGCTGTGTCACTGCAGCATGGGAGAGAACAATTTATGCCAACTCCTCTCACTTTCTTATAGCATTTGTTGGGGTTTTAGGCCAAATGTCAGCCAGAGAAGACACACCATAGCAGTAATGGCTGTAGTCAGAGCAATCTCAAAATGCACTTTGCAAATACTGAAAAGCATTCTCTCTATCTGAAAGAAGAAAAAACCCCCATGAAATCAGCAGCGTGTTACTCAGATCAAAATGAGCACGTATTTTTATGTAGGCTTTGCTCACAACAGATTTTGCTTTCACTGGATCTGCTGGATGCTGATGGTGATTACAGGTCACCAGGAGGGGCAGAAGCCATTTTGACTTTCAGAGCCTGGGTGATTTGGCAAAATAGGGCTATTAGGAGATGACTGTCTTGTAAGCAAGCCAATTTTAGTGCAGCTCTGGAAGCTCTACACTGATGTAACCATGACGTGGATGTAAGGAAACCACCCTGTCTTCTTGCAACACTTTTCTGCCTATTAGCTAGACAATAAATTTTTAGGAGTATTCTATTTCTTTGCATAGAGGTCAGATGCCTAAAGCCAGGATGATGTTTAAAACCAGAACTTCTTGGTTAAAGCACTAAAAATGTGAGCAAAATGAACGTACCTTTACATCCATCATTGTAAAGGAATGTGCAGGGCTGCCAGGGCTTCCATCACCTCCATGGTGGGGCTCTCCTGAACAGAGGGGTGCTTGGTTGTAGGTGGTGCTAAAAGAGCCTTTCTGGGTGCTTGCATAGGCAAAGGATGGATGAGACAATCGATCTGCCTGGATTTAAAAAGACAGATTTATGAAGAATAATTGCCTTCTAACTTGGCAGACAAGTGTACTGCCTTGAAGGGACTCACAGCTGTGTCCTGTTCTCATGGAGTTAACTGAGCTCAGAAAAAAACATTTGATCTATTCTTCCTGCCTTAATTCAACATAGCTGAGAACCTCCCAGGATATTTCTATTTGAATTGCAGCAGGCTTTCCATTTTGATGTGTTGGCAGTGCGTATCTGTCACACTGATGGAATTTTCTACATGGAAAGTATCACCAACACTTACAGTAGACAGTAGCATATAGATCACCCAAATGGCTGACTGTGTACTGTAGGAAAAGCAAGATGGGCTACCTTAGACTATTAATGCAGGCTGCCTTGAGCAACGCGAGTTCTGCAGCCAGAATCCCAGATTTTGTACCATTTCTGAGCTAGACTGACAGCTAGCATTTAGCTTCATTTAAAACTAAGCCACAAATTGAGTACATAACAAATAGATCAGGCAGCAGCACCACTCATGTTCATAACAACCTTCCAAACTTCATCTATCATGTCCTGCAACTCTGAGAAAGATGGCTCTCACCTTTTAAAAATACAGATTTTTCATTTTTAAATTTCGTATTTGCTCAGTACTTGAGCACAGCTGGAAAATTCCTGCATAACCTTCTTCCCAGGGAAGAGGCAAAATCCCCTGCAGGGGGATCTTGAAAAGTGACCACAGAATTACATGAGTAATACAAAGCTAATGAGACTAGAAGAAGAAAGAAAAGTAAATTTAATCTCCAAACTGAAGCTTTTTTCCTTCTCTGTTTATTTCCTTCTCTCGACACAGTGTTGCTTCATTAGACCTATGTAATGGTATCAGCAGTGAAAATGGCATTTATAGAAATATGATGCAGCCAGCAGGAGAACCAGTTTGCAAACCCTCTCAAGTGTTACCCATATGCCCTGACTCAGACTCCAAAGCTCATAATTTATGTTCTTTTACTTATATGAAGAACATGAGTAAAGTTGTAGAATCATATTTCCAAGGTAGATCATTCGTACTCAAAGAAAATGTCCCATGGAAACTGTCTACAGGAAAGTGTTACTTTGGGACGAATCCTAAATTCTCTGGGTATGTTGACCACATTGCTTCTTCACTGAAAACGTGTCTCGAGGCTGGTTTCTCTAATGCAGACCTTTGCAAGGCAAGAAAAAGCCCATAGTGATAATAATAATCTTATTGAGGGAACTATTAATAGTATCAACAATATTTGTAAGGCTCTGTTGCATGTAGAGGGATCAAGACATTGCCCAGGTCCATGTTAGGATTCTGGTCATGCCAACTTCTCCCTTCACTCTGCAGGAAGGAAACCCTGAGCTTGGTCTCAGCCTGGGGACTGAGACTGAAGGGGACAGGGCCAAGGAACTGCTCTGTTTTAGTCTCAGTCCAAGTGCAGGTGAGGCAGCACTCAATATGAAATTTACATTAATATATTGTTAACATTAAATGGTTACATTATGTGTTTCTGCTAAATCCAGTATTTGAGGGCTTTAAAACCTGCCCAGTTTTAAAAGTAAGACCCCAACACGCTTCTTTGTATTGATATGGTGATCAAAAAGGACAGTTTAGGCCATCTCTGCCAGAAAAGCCTCTCCCTGGAGGGAAACTTTTCAGTCTTGCTTGAAATATCCGTTCATTTCCCTAAATGAGAGGCCATCCAAAGGTCTGTTTCATGACCTGCATATTCAATTTCTTCTGGCACTTACAAGACATGCATATACTAAATGCATGCAGATCTCAAACAAGGCTTCAGGAAAAATTTCCAAATGAGTAAATTCAATTAACTGAGTTTGCTCTTACAAAATCATTAATTTTTTTAACAGTCTACAAACAACCATTCAGTGACTATGGGATGGTTTGTATTGCATCCCATCAAGGTGGTCAAACTCAGGGTGTAACTGGCAGCACAGAAGAGGTTCCTTCCATGTGGGAATGTCATAACTGCACTCCAGAAAGGTCTGAGAGCCAACAGCCCCTCAATGCTGCTCTGGGGGCCTGCTGAAACTGCTCAGTGGTCTCCTGGCCCTCATTCCCCAACAAGGGTGCACCTGATCTCCCTGCAAGGTGAATCACCTTCCACAAAAGCCCCCTCAGCTGGATTTGAGAGCACTGATCTCGTATTGGAAATGTACTGCTCTTGCAAATGTTAGCTCCAAAAAATACTTTGCAGAGATTCAAGGCTACTTCTTCAAACCAAGCCTGCATCAGTCATTTACAAATTAAATACTGCTGCTCACATCTCCCTGGCACTGAATGGAAGCACAAAGCACTCCACACCCCCCCATCCTCCTTCCTTCATGACTCACTGCATCCCTCACTTCTTTGCCAGCTTCTCCCTTCTTCTCCCAGCCAAGGTATCACACTCAGTCTGTGCTCCAGCTGCAGGACTGTCACTTTCCTGTGATCAATGCCCTGTGACTACCCACTAATTTTAATACCTGCCTTGCCTTTTAATTATGTCTCAGCATCAACCCCGCTCAAGTGCTATCAACCCTTCACAGTCCTTCCCTCGAGGAGTAAGGCAGACCCTTAACCCAGATGGCAATAAGTGCTAGGGTTCAGCATATATGGGAATGGATCACTTCAGGTTTAGCATAGAAACACACAGAGCTCTATTTTCTGCTGTCAGGGTTAATACAAAAGGTATTAAATTCAGTCTATCCCGTCTCCTGTACTCCCCTCCTTCAAAGTGTCACGCATCCTGCAGTATGATGTGCTCTGCCAATCTGTCCCAGTTCTCTTGATGAAGCTTGGAAAAGCAATTCATTCCTTAGCTGATATTATACAAGATATTAGAGTGTTCTGAAACATGTCTGCCAGCATTTTGATGGTATTGTTCAAATGCTATCACTAGAGACTCGTCTGCTTAATATGGCAGCAGTGCTCCTCTGTGGTGGCTTGTCCCACTCAGTGCCTGAGGAGACCTTGTACTGGAATGTCTCAGGGCTTTTCTGCTTCCCTCTGATGCACCAGCCATCATCTCTTGTGTGTGTGAGGTACCTCAATGACCCCTATGCTCCACCCCAAAGCAGGGGTCCTCACCCCACTGGGCTGCTTCGATCTGTGAATCCCTTCAAACTCAGCTCATGAAGCTGACAGCAAACCTCCACCTTCTATGTAGGAGGACATTCACATTTTAATTGGTGTTATTTCCAGTCCATTTGTTGGGGGACATGCTGAAGAAACTCACCCATCCTGAACTTGATTTTAGAAGGTCATATGTTCCATTGATTACAAACCCACCTGCCTCCCCACTGTCTTCTCTTGCTTCATATCCCAGCTTCTTACTGTGCTTTTTACCCTGCTCCCATTCCTACCATCCAGATTACCCTGTCTATCTCTACATCTGTTCTCCACTCACTAGTCTGTCCCCACCTGCTTTTCACAGCTTTGCCTTATGCATCCATATGCCTGAACTGCAAGTGTGGCATTCCTTCATCCTTGGCTCCCATGCCTGACTACAGAGGAAGAATTCCTGAGATTATGTTGGGCTGGAGCCTGAAGTCCAGAGACGAAATCACTTGAGAACTCACCCTCAGCACCATATATCTAAAGTGTAAGTGAAATAGGGATTTTTTTTTTTTTTTCCTTTTCAGAGGTTTATGTCTTGGCCAGATTTGAGGAGAGGGAAAAATGAAAACTGATCCAGTTACAAATCAAACCCTCCTACTGAGTTCATTTCCTGCTCCAAAATGAGGCACTGCAGTTCAGGCTAAAGAGCTCCAAGAAGTCTGACTTAAGGAAATTAAACTGGTTTGTGAGAGGCTTTTTCCAAATTTGATGGATCAAATTTGCTGAAGCTTGCAAAGCCACCAACCTCTGGGATAGGTAGTATAATATGTTATTAATTTGGATTCAATCTTATTTGATAAGGAAGAATCAACTGAAAACAGGAGTTGAGAATGGAAATTGTTTAGTAATTCTAAATTCACACAGCTGTGAAAATTTAAATATTCTTCTCCTCCAAGAGTCTGGAAGCACAGAGAAAAGGTGATGAAATATAAATTACCAGGAATAATATTCATATTTAGTAAAATAAAAGATTAGACACTAAACAAGGTTTATCTCAAGTGCCTTTAAAAAAAGTCAAACTTTGGTGCTAGCAGTCATCTTTAGCCCCTTTAAAATGCCCAGTTACAGTTTCTGAAAATAGAAAATGCAAGATTAAGTTAGAAGCTGATGGAAGACCTTCCATGGTCATGTGTTACAGCTCCAGGATTCCATGCTCAGTTACCCACAAAAGATGTTTCTCTGTATTACCCTGCACCATACTGCAGAACATGACATTTTCAAGTAATTTGGGCCTTTCATGGCTTTAGTTTACCCTCATTTAAAGGGTGTTCTTGCCTCAAAGCAAAGCTGACATTTGTCCTCATTTGTTGATGGCAATTACATGTTCACCCAGCATTCAACAGAGCAGACACCCAAAAGTTGTCCTCTGAGTGTTACCACAGTATAAATTGACAATATCACTGCTCTGTCACCAGCACAGCTTTCCCCCAGCTGCTCTGTCCCCCTCCATGGCTCACATAAAGCAGGTGCCATTAGTCCCTCTCCAGCAGCAGCAATTTCTGCATCTGGCTCCATTCCCACCCCAATCCCAATGCCACAGGATGCTCCTCCCAGCCCAGTCCTCTTTCACATGTCCTCTTTCACAATGGTCTCTGGACAAGAGTGGGAGCTCTGTCGTCCCCTTACTGAGTACCTGCAGCTCCTTTCCAGAGGAGGCTGGGGCACTGGCTTTTCTGGATTTGGGGATCTACTCCACCAATCTGTCTATGGTAAATGAAGAAAACCCAACACCTCTGGGTTACAGATGTGCTGGACCTTCTTTCAGCTCTTTATGCAAATCTTCCTCCTTGAAGATCACAAGTTGCTGGATCTCTTTGCACAGCACAGTCTCTGGGCACACAGCTTCATCCCACCACACTCATCCTCAGCCACACATGCCTTCTCCAGCTGCTGTCACAGCCTTGGGGAGGACTCCAGCACTGTAGAGGCCCCTTTGCCACCCCACCTTCACAATATCTTCCTTACTGACATCACTGTGGTTGAGGTGCTGCTGTCTCTGACAATAAACCCTTGCAAACGGCCACCTTCAAACAGCCAAGCAGGGCCAGCCACAGGTGCCTCCTGCAGACCCTCACTGAGTTATAAAACTCACACAGTGTGACCACAATACCTACACAGCACGTTAGCCACATCTGCCACTGCACAAAATTTTAACACAGAGAGCCAGAGAGCATCTTCAGTCATTTACCACAAAGAATGACATAAACTTCAAAGAGAAAATACAGCTGCAAGTTTCAGTAACTCAGAAGAAAATATGCTCTTGCAAGACTCCATACATATATCTTCTCACATTATGTAAAATTAATTTCCGTATCAGACAAAGCCAAAGAATTATTAGGATGAAAGGTCACTTAAAATGATCTGTGTTACTGATTTTATCAGCCACTACTTACAGCTTTAAAAAAGTCAATGCCATCTAATAGTGTCCATATTTCATCTGTTGAGAAATCTAATACTCTCAGAAAGGAAGCAATATCAGACTGCATGGGCAGTCTTATGCAGAAATACAATTCTGAGAAAAAATAAGAGGAAGAAAATCATGGAACCTAGATAATATGCTGCATTTATACACAGAAGAGGAGAAGAGGAAAGAGGGAAGAAACAAAATTATTGTGATGAATAGTGAGAACATCTTGCAAATAATGCAGATGCCAACATAAGACATCCTTTATTTCTGGAGTTGGTAATGAAAGAGATGAAGATTTTTGCAATGTCACTCCAATACTGTGAGAGCACTGTCAGTCCTGTCAATAATCCCAGTTACAGAGCTGTGTGTGTATGCAGAAGATATCGGTTTCTGAAATTCAGGAGTGCAGCAGTAGATGTCCCATATTAATACCTCTTTTTCCCAAATTTTGTGTTGTCCACCTCCACCCATAGGCTGCTGTTGACCCTATGGTAGCATCCAGATGTCCTGACTTGGGGTCCTGTTGTGTGAGAAGCTGCAGTTTCAGCTGGCCAAGGCTGTGGCTGCTCCCAGCAGGTACCAACACATGGCTGAGGGGCAGGCAGAGACACACTGCAGCAAGGGAATCCTGAAACAGGAGCGTGACTTTTCTTCATTCAAACATACTCATAAATGTAAGCACAAGGAAACCTAACTAGATTTATCTAATAGCCATGAAAATCTCTCTCCAAGGGACAATCTTACCTCTCAATGGGCAGCATTGGTGGCAGAGCTTGCTCACTCCCTCACCTAGCCCAAGGCACGGCCATGCTCATTTCCATGGACTGTATCAAGTGGCAATAAAAGCAGAGTAAAAGAGGTGCTTGTGCCTCCTGTCAGAAGGATTGCAGCAATGGCACATCAGGGCATCATACATGGAAAGACAGAGCATGTTTCTGCACTAAGGCAGGTGAGCTCAGTACGGGGCACCACGCTGCCCCAGTCACTGGCTCCCACCTGCTGTGGCAGATTGTCTCCTTTGATGTGCACACAGACACCTTATTCACCCTTGCCAAGCACTTCACCTTTATTCACCCTTGCCAAGCACTTCACCTTGTCATCCCCAAGGGCCAAGCCATGTGCAGTGTGGCCAGCCTGGTCCCTTTGCTAGGAGCTGCCCCTTCCCTGCCACCAGCTGCCAGGCTGGGAGAGCTGGGCATGGGAATTGTTTCCAGCAGTGCTCTTACCACAGCTGTGGCTCCACCCGTCCCCACATTCATTCACACATCCTCATGCACCTGCAATTATCCAATTATCCCTTCCTGCTGCCTGATGGGCACTGCCCCTAGGGAAGGACACCTTCTGAACTGCTCCAGGCCACCAAGACAGGCAGAACCTGCACAGTAGTCCTTACCTCTTGTTTTATCCCATGATATTTCTTGTTCCTGTTTTATATTAAGAGATTTTTTTTTTCTCCTCCTCATCTCATCTCATCTCATCTCATCTCATCTTTAAAAAAAATCAGCTTTGTCAGTGTTCTGCTGCCTGAGCAATTGCAAGAGCACTGCATTAACTTGGGGGGCAACACTACCAACACAAGGCTTGTTTTGAAGCTGGTAACAGCATTACAGGTATTTTGCTTTGGCAAGTGTAGCACATGAGATTTCAACATTTAACACCCTTCCTTTATATTGTAGTTCTAGTCACATTTTCTTTGCTTAAAGTGTGGGGTATTTTTTGGTTTTACATGTTTAATCTGCTTTTTAAGAGAAGCTCCATCTCCTTTTTCTGGTCTGTCCACAAAAATACCACAGTCAAAAGCAACCTGCCTGATTGTACTACATCACTGATCTGGGGTGAGCACATCTGCTTTCAAGTTCTGCCTCAAATCAGCAACTGAGATACTATCTCCCTAATCAGTCAGCCCTTATATTTTGTTTTAAAAAGCTGTATGTCACAAAACCAAGTCACCTGACTCCCTGAAACTTTTAAATTATTATCTACATATGCATCTTATTATCAAATCCAATGTGTCTTATCTGAATGCTTACCATTGTGCCTTGTTATCCCAACTTAAATCTAGTTAGGAATGTTATTCACTATTGTTATTTAAATAGGAATCCACTCCTAGAATTACCTGTTTGATCAGGACTTCTGTTCAGTGGATGAATTTCATGGTCTTACTGAATTAGGCCTTACATTATCACAATTATGTGCAGAAATTACATGACCTTGTTTTGTATTTCCCTGACATGAAATTTTGTGTTTCCCATTAGCTCCAGATTTTTATCTGATAGCACAGTGATAATTTCTCCCTGAATGCCAAATATAGTGTACTTGGCAATTACAGACTCAAAAGAGAAGCAATTATTTTGCTTACAATGCTTCATGAATTAAGTTCCCAAAGGTTGAGACAGAGGTGTCATCTATTCTCCATATAATCTGATATTTGCATGTTGATTGAATCCTCCTCCAGGAAGGCCACCCTGTTTAGCTCATCAGAGAAGAAGCAAGAAAGTTAATTCATACTTCAAAGGGGGTAGATGAAAAATAGCAGCCATTACCAGAACGAACAATTACCAAAATGAACAATTACCACATTTCTGTTATATTAGAGGTAAAACACACACGTGCATAAACAAGGCCAGGCCTTCTTTGCAGTCAATGGGTTTATGTGGATTTGTTCTGGCTGGCAAACAAGTTGCAGCATGAGGGCCATTTGCATGTCACTACCAAGGTCCCTGAAAATCAAAATTTGCCCAAGTTCAGTGTATCAGAGGCATTACCAAGAAGAATACCTGGTTTGTTCCAAATCAGGAGATCTCTGCTATCAATGACTAAGTTTAGCTGGAATAGCTGCTAAATTGCACCAAGATTTAGCCAGAATATACTCAGGTACCCAGACATTTGCCTTTATTTACCCCATTGCCATAAACCAATATTGTGTGTGACTCTCTGGCTCTATTGGTATCTTGCTTAGAAACTTGGAAGGAATATTATGAGATTAGAGCACCTACAGTGGCAGCAGCTCTCTCCTAAAGGGTGGACTCTGACCACCCGCAATCTTCATCAGTTGCAATAGGTTCTGTCAGGTGCAGATTGGAACAAATTAATTTTATTCATATCTTGCATAAGTCACTTGAATCTAAAAAACAAGTCATTCTTATTTTCTAGCATTCACCAGGATACAATATTTTAAAACTTAATAAAAGACTGAGATACGTGAGGTACTATGTGAGGACTGGTGGATAAACTTTATCTGTATGTCTGGTTTGCAAATTTTTATTGTAGCTCATAATTTCTTGTTTTAAAATATAAGTTGAAGATTTATTCTTTGCATGTGGTTTTTTCCCTAGGTAATTGGGATCATGATTTTTTTGTCTAAAAATACAGATACAAAGCACAATAGCAACTTAAAAATAAAAAACATACAACAATTATTTTGGTTGTATAGTCCTTAAATCCTTAATGAGACATGATTGCTATTCAAAAAGTTTCTTATTTATTAATTTAGGCATTGTCTATGGTAAATTAATTGAACTGGCCATCAGTAACGACAGGGTCAGTCAAGACATTGAAACCATTAAAACTGCTCTCCTCACATCCCACTTCTATGAGAATGCAGAAAAGTCACATTCATTTTTTCCTATTTTGAAACAGTTTTTCAGCTTTCAATTAATTTTGCTTTGAGCTCAACTAGATGAACTTGCTGAAAAAAAAAACCCACTGCTGAATTCCTGCTGAGATGAAATAGCTGTAAAACTTCTTATTTTGACAAAAAAAAACCCACCCTGCTTTAGATGCTTGTGAGGTGATTTTTATGAGCTTTATGGTCTTACTTTTTCTAGCTTTGAAAATAAGCAATGTTATTCTTAAATAGTCTATTTAATTTATATCAACCTAAATTCTCAGCTATTATAACAAATTCTGCCCTAATACACTTTTCATGATTTCATATCTCAAAACAGATCTTGTGTTTCATTATTTGCTTCTTTTAAAAAATCTGGTTTAAATAAATATCTTCTGTTTTTTAAAGCAACGTAATTTTCTATAATGGCAAATTAAATTCAATGTGGATAAATAGACAAGAACAGCTCTTGCTTTACTTCCATGATAGTGGTTTCTGAGCAATCCATTACTACTCAGGAAAAGGATGCTAAAGTTATAATAAATGTAATGAGCTGTAAAGAGACTGAATAATGATATCAAAAAATGTTGCTGCTGACAAGGAGTTATTTAGAACAAAAAAAATTAAAGAATTTCAGAAGGATCTCACTGAGCAGTACTTGGGCAGCAAGCTGGCAGGTAATTAATGGAAAAATACAGTGACAAACATGGAAAAAATCTAATCCTGCCTAAGATGAATTTTGAATTATTTTTTCCATATTGTTAATAGATGGGATAGTTTAGAAAAATTCAGCACAGTTGCAGTTAGAAATAGTGATAATAAAAATAAGGAGAGAAGCAAAGGACAGTAAAGAAATTGTGCTTGTGGTGCTGGGGCCTTGCAGAGAGCACCTCCAGGTCTCGGTGCGTGGGTCAGGTGCCCTCCATCTCCAGCAGCATTGATGAGCTGGGAGGGACACAGAGCAGGGCAAGGAGGGTTCAGGACTGGTCATCCTCAGGCCAGAGAGAGACAACAGATCAGAGGCACCACAAAGAGCTCCAAAGTCCAGGTGGGACAAAGAAGACAAGCAGGATGATACTTTCTCAGCCTGTCTCCTATCAGTTTTATTTAATCCTCTCCAGCTGGACAAAATTTTGAGAGTGCAGAAAATACCTGATTACACATCTCTAGAGTTCCTTGCCAAGGGTTACAAAAAGCCTGTGGGTGCAAAAAACAGAGTTACACAAATGTGGAGGAGGACAGGAGCCCACTGAAGAGCATCAACCTGGAGAAATACCACCTGTGCCTCTCGACAGATGGGAGGTGCAGATGGAAAGAAGGTGTGAACGTGTTACCACATGCTCACTCTCTTGCTTCACTCTTCTATAACTTTGAAAATAACCATGTTTCTGGGAAGGGCTGGATCATCCCCTAGGCAGGTCTGTGCATTTGAGCAATCCCTTGTGCCTGAAACTGTAACCTATATTATGCTCTTATTTTTCATGTTTTACCAGGCAAATTCATTCTCTACATATGATACCGGCATCATGCAGATACTGGTGACATCTCAGAAATTAAATGGGAAATACTTCTAATGGAAAAAAAGCAGTATTTACCTTTCATTTCTATTTAATATGCTTAAATCTGGTATTGCAGATAATAAAATCTGTGAAGGTGCTTAAACATTTGCAATTGCTGAATGAATTCAGAAAGTAATCAGAAAACTGAATATATTAGTCTGATTGCTGCAATAGGAAGAAAAGATTCAGTTATCAAATAAGTCATAAAAGATTCAAGTATCCTTGACCACTGCCTGCCTCCCTCGCACAAAGCACATAGTATCTCCATGGATCAGAAAATAACCCTGATACTCAGCATCCAAATGGAACCTCTACAGCTTGACTGTAACTCTACCCACACACAGTATTTAAATTCCCAAACTGACAGCAACTTAGAAGGAACTTAAAACAACAGAAACCCAACACTGTCTTTTACCTATCCAGGCATTAATATTGCCTAAATGGACAGCAGTACATAAGAAGAGCTTTTAGCCATAAGAACATAACCCAGTAATATTACCATGGGTTTACATCTTTAAATTAGTGAGCTAATTCTACACCTTACCACAGCAAGCAGTGGGACACTTTGCTGCTTAAGGATTTGCAGAGGTGTAAGTGCAGCTGGAGACACAAGAAGAGCTTTCATATCTAGGTCTCATTATTTTTAAAGAATGTGATAACCTAGTCTTGATTGATGAAAGTGTTTTCATCCAGCCTCTTGGGATAGTGTGGTCAGCAGCAGCCCTGGCTGTCTCCAGCTGCAGTGGAGGAGGGCTGGGGAGGCAGCCAAAGCCTGCAGCTGCTCACTGGATGTGACAGGAGGGCATGATGAGCAGAGGCCAGCTAAAGATGGCAAGGAGAGAGGGTAAGGGACAAAAAGGAGCACCCTGGCCTCTCAATTTTTTCTGGTTCAACAACTCGATCACAACATTAACTATATCACCAGGCTCCTATTTAGCCCTTTGTTTCATCAATTCTCAAGCACTTTGTGTAGAGTGGCAGAGCCATGTCTCCTCCAGCCCATCTTCTGCCAGTGCACTGCACCACCCTGCACCACCCAGGCATTCAGTGACAGCCCAGCCTCACATCCTACTTTCTCAAAGACTTGTGCTAAGAACATCTGCCAGGAACAAAACCAGTGTTTATCCAGCAGGCTTCAAGAGCCAAAAGGTTCCTGTTTTAAATCTTCCCAAGCATTTCCCTCCCCACAAAATTAGTGTTCTGCTGTCAGGGAAACAGACACTGAGCACTGATCTCTGCACTTTGGTCTGAAAAACAAGAAGCACTTGCCTCAAACCATTCAGATGAACTAGACTGTCCACCACTGGACACAGTTCAGATGTTAATAATGTGGGGGTTGACAGATGGGAAGAAAAACATTTCCTCCCCCTTCTTTGCCATGACCTTGCTTTCCTGGCAGTTTGGGAAAGGGGGCCCCAGGACAGTTGGGATGTGAGGGAGCTGGTGTATGTGGCCCCCAAGGAGAGCAGGAAAGGGATGTTCATGGCACATCCAGCCCCAGAACAGAAATGAAACAGCTGAATGATACCTCTGAAAGCTGCAGAGCAGCCAGACTGAGGAGGGATTTCCCAGGTAGCCCAGCAAAGAATCATTCAGAGAAGCCTTTGCATGAAACCAGATGGCCCTAAAGAGTCCCTGTCTGTGGGACCATGCCATGAGAGCTGACCCAAACCTGCAGACAGATAACCCAAGCCCAGGGAAACTGCTTCCTGGCTCCAGACCAAGACAATGCCCCCTGAAATTTCTTGGTTAAACATAGATGGCAGAGTCCACCAAACCAAACCCTTAACCAGACAAAGGTCATTTATCTCCCAAGAGTTTTGTGCACATACTATAGTGAAAAGAGATGATGTTTACATTATTACTAAATTCTGATCATTGTCAACAAACCTGATGAGCAAAAAAGACCCCAAGCAACTAAAATATTACAGGTAGAGAAAATGCTTTTCTGGGGATATTTTTGAAAATGCTGATGCTGTATAATCAAGACCCTGTCCAGGAGCCTTCAGCATCCTTCCTGTTGCCAGTGAAACATTCCCACCTTTGAAAGAATTTCAAGCAGCCATGATCAACCCTGCCACCAGCCGTGGCTGAGAATGGGTGTTTGGGAGCCCATCTCCAAACCTGGCTGAAAACCAGCATGAGGTGCAGTGGAGCCAGTGGATTTGACTGTTCTTCATCTTGCAGAATTGGACTCCCACTGACAGCCTATTTGATAGATTGCCAACAAAAGTGGAGGCATCCCAGCGAATGATGATCTCTGTAAATCATTTGAATTCCAAAAGGCCTGCTCCTTCCCAGTAAGGACAGTCAGCAATAGGAGGGTAGCTTTGAAATACAGAATGAATGCAAATATTTTGATTCACAAAATATCTTTCATCCAAAAGGGTCATTATAATTTAAATTACCATTAAATGACAGTGTAGCCTATAGCACCATAGTCTTGGTTTGCTCCCCACTTTAAAGCCCCAATGAAGTTCTTGAAGAAAATAGACCTTCATTTACTATTCTGTGCCAGAATTTCATTAATAATTAATAGTATTACTGTAGCAGTGTCCTATTATACAAATTTTTTCACATGCACAAAAGAGCACACTTGCCAGGTTTGGCAATAGGAAGCAAAGGATCCACATCTCATAAACAGAGAAAATTTAGATCCAAATGCTTAAGTCATACTGAAGTAAACCAGAAATTATCACTGCAAGTGGAGTCAGGCTTATAAAGTTATCTTTAGTGACACTGACCTACCTGACTTAGGAAAAAAATTCTGTGTCAAAGATAGGAAATGAAGTCTCTGATTTAAGTTGAAGGTTTTAAAGACTTAGCACAAGTCCACAGCACAAGGGGCACTTGGTGCTTATTTGACCAGAAAAGTTCACCCTTTCCTTCCTGGGGTAGAAGCTCCAGTGCTACTCCCTGATGTTCCCATCTGCTGCTAGAGCAGCCAAGCCCAGGGGCTTTGACAATGTCATGGAAGCAGAAGGGACACCCAGGAGCTGGCCCAGGCTGACCATTCATTCCAAAGGCAGTCCTAGGGATCAAGCCAACACAGCCTGGCTTTCTAAATAACACCAGGAATCTGTTGCTTATGTGGAGAATAAGAATTTGGGAAAAAAATTATTTGCTTCCACTGAGATTGTTTTTGTATCCCAAGTCCCAAAGAGAAGCCCTGTCACTTTCCAAGGATGGAGAATAAATAAAAACAGAGAGAGAGAGGAAAGAATTCAACATGTACAAGCTGGGGTAGGATGTAAAGACACCTCCAGGGAGGCACGGGAGCTGGAGAACTTCGGGAAAACCAGTGATATTTTCAGTGTGGAACATCACAGGACCGCCCCTGAAGGACTCCCACTGGACATGGGAAAAGCCATTGAAGTTGCTACCATGACTGGCAGTGCTTTGGTGGGAGCAGTGCACATATGAATAGCACTGTATGTATGAAAAGATATGGCCAGGATTTAGCTCTATTGGGAAGAAGTAAGGTGGAACCTGGGTAATTTTCATTAATTCAGGGATGTTCTATCTCTCACTATACCAATGCATGCACTAGTAAACCATTCACTGTGAATAAAACTTTTTTCATCCAAATTAATTTTTTTTTAAATTCTGTAAGCCTTCCATAGTTTGCTATATAAGAACCTGTCTATTTTATGATCCTATTCATTTTGGCAAGTGCTGAATTCAAGAGTTATGGTGATGTAGAAACCTTTACCAGTTTAATGTTCCTGTGAGTCGAAGGATCTTTGATACCGCATGTCTACATTAAGAAGGTCGTTATTATATTTTGCCTCTCAACTTAATTAAAGCCTCTTTTTATGAAATGCTGCAATTGTAACTACTTTTCCCTTCCTGAAATGAGCCATCTTGTCTGGTACAGTAATTACAACAACATCATTGAATCGTATTCATAGGCTGTTTTTAAAATAGCTTCCATTTCTGAATAAAGACTAAAGATGTTGGTGGGTAGAAATGCTGATAAAATGGGTCTCTGTGGCTACATTCAGTCATGGATCACTCAGCACACCCCTTAACAGGAACAGAAATTGTAAACCACCAAAGGATGACACCCCCAAAGTTTGCATCACAACAACACTGCCCTCAGCCCTGCCAAGCAGCCACCATTCCCAGAGGCACAACAGGATACAGCAAACCACTCATTTCCAGCTGGAAGTTATAGTTAAAATCCATCAATTCAAGCTAGGAATTGAATGAGCTGTATTGGGGAGACCCTCCAGGGCCGAGCACCCATGCCAGCTCTGCAACTGACTGATAGCACAACCACAAGTGATTTTTTTCATCTCCTTGTGCAAGAATTTCCTTTACAGTACTTGCTTCACATTTCATTATATGAGGAAACTGGAGACATTTTCTCATTAAGAGAGTGAGCTAGTTTTCTAAAACCTGCAAGCTACACCCACAAACAACTGTTGACATTAAGAAAGCATTGTGCCTTAAAAATGTCATCCTGGAAGTCTGAAGATTTCAATTTCAATGTTTTAGAGAATTTAATAAAGAAAAAAATAATTTAAAAAGGAGCAGCACATTTTAGGTGAAAACTTTTGACCCAGTTCTTCTCTAAGAAAATTTAAATTGGTTATCTTCATCAGTTTTTCAAGTTTAGGCAGGTTACAAAAAACCTCAGGATTTCGAAGACACCAGCAGAACACATTACAAAAACTTTAATGTAAAGAAGAAAGAATTTGTCTGACATAAATCTGCAGCTGTCAGATTCAACTGACATGGATAGAAAAAATTATCAATGCTTAGAGAAATTGTTTTAAAAATAATTTCAAATTCCCCAACCAAATAGTTGAGGAATAAATTTTATCCCTTTTCTGAAAAAAAAAAAACTGTTGGCCTGCAGTAACTGAATCAAAACCTAGATACCCTGAATTATCTTTAATTAGCTCAGCATTATCAGGCCTTTAACAGAATGCTAACTGCTCACCCCTCAGCCACAGCTACATATACATTTATGGAAGACTTTTCATTTTCTTTGATGCAGAATTGCAAGTAAGGAGGGTAGAAATGCCTGGCATTTCAACCCTGCCATCTCGGATCTGCACCAGAATGTAACATCACCCCAGCAAGGAAAGAGAAAGGAACATTTATAACAGAATCACACTGTCAAAATTGAAACAGGAGTCACCTCAAGCCATGAACTGGGTTTGTTATGGTTTCCAATTATCATTTTATTATTCTTCCACATCTCTTTTCCATATTTCCAAGACCGCAACTGCTCTGTTCTTTAAGAACAACATTTTCAAAAGGACCTGAGATGACCATGGTAACCACTCATATACAGGGATGTCAGCTCAGATTTGTACAAGAATGCCAACTTATATTAAGTGCAGTACATTTAAGAGCTGAAATCCTGCTGTAGATGGCAAAACCAGGAGCTTTACTGAGCAGAATGTGGTCCCAGAAGGTTTTAGTAATACATGGAAATGGATATTCAGCAAAAGCAATGGAGAAAGTCCAAAATATGGAGATTTTGTCTGGGCTTTGTTACCATTTCTTTCCTCATTATTAAATAGTTCAGGAAAGACCCTACACAAGTTTTTCAGAAAACACCCTTCATACAGATCTATGTAGAATCTTGTCCACTGAGCTGACAACCTGCATCTTCAGTGGATAATCCTTTTTGCTCTGCACAGTGACCCAGCACATGCAGTGGTCAGGAGTGCAAAGGACACCCTCAGTGTGCAGAACAAGTTGAGATGTTTTAGGACATATTGTGCTTGGCATGGGAAAGTAATGTGGAAGGACCTAGAGGGAGAAAATCTCTCCATAATGCTCAGCATGCTGCCAGATACAACATGAAAACTTGGACACTGAAATATAATTTTCTAAAATACACAATGACGAAATACGTGAATTTGGCCTGAGTTTTTCGAAACTCTGCTCATTCTGGCCAACTTCCACTCAGTGTACCTCAATAAACCATGAGAAAAGTCCCCAGATTCCCAGGGACAGAGCATAATGAGCACAGGGCACCCATGCAGAATGTGTACACCCAGAACAGAGTCCTTGTCACCAAGGCACAGTGGAACCATTCCCTCTCCCAGCTCAAGGCAGCCACACTCTGCTGCTGTGCATCTTTATGCTATAGCTGAGTGCTATGTGGAGTGAAACCCTGCAGGGCCAAAGCACTGGTTCACCACAAAACACTACAAACCAAAAGGTGGATCTCAAAGCCCACAATAAGGGAGTGTCACCTCTGAGACTGTTTCACATGCAAAATAAGATTGTACGTATAAAAAATCAACTTTCAGGTAAAATGTCAGCCAGTATTTTCCTTGCCATCCATGACCTTGCAGGGCAGATTTTTAGAGGAATGGAGTACCTCTCCTATAAAGAAAGGCTGAAAGAGTTGTGACTGTTCAGCCTGAAGAGAAGGTCCTGGTGTGATCCTATTGCAGCCTTCCAGAACCCAAAGGGGGCCTACAAGGGAATTGGGGGTCATTTTACAAGGGCATGCAGTGATGGGACAAGAGGGAATGGCTTCAGACTGAAAGAAAGTAGGTTTAGGTTGGATGTTGGGAAGAAATTCTTTACTGTGAAGGTGATGAGGCACTGGAACAGGTTGCCCAGAAAAATTGTGGATGCTCCATTCCTGGATGAGTTCAATACCAGGTTGGATGGGACTTAGAGCAACCAAGTGGTGCAGTGAAAAGTATTCTTACCCATGGGGGGGGGGGGTTGGAAATGTGTAATCTTCCAGCCCAGGCTGTTCTGTGTTTCTGTGATTCTATCCCAGCCTCTGGGCTAAACTTTGGTCTCCTCATCAAGGCTCTTAGTTTGCAGTGTGTCCTGTGCAGTCCCTCCGAGCCCTAAGGAGAAATCTCTCTCTCTGAATCCAGTTGGAAGCTTATCTCAGTAGCTGCCTTATCCAGTGCTTATCTCAGCAGCTGCCTGGTCTCTTTGGCCTCTCCTGGCTCTCTGTCAGGCTATGCTGAAAACATGCTTTCCTTCCCTGCTGCAGGCATGCAGTCCTTTTCCAAAATGCAGTCCCCACCTCGCCCAGAATTAGCAGCCAGAAGAAGACAACCAGGGAGGTATTCCTGGTGCCTGGTTTTGCCCTGCTGACAGCACACAGAGCTGAGAACATGAAGATCCAAATCAGAGAGCACCCGCACATTCCCCTGCCTGTGGCCGAGCTCTCAGGAGCTGCAAGCTGGCTCTCCCTGCCTGCCATGTGACAACAAAAATGCTTTTTACACATGTTTCTATGGGAACAAGGCTTAATGCTTCCACACTTTCTTCTTGTCTCCTTCTAATAACTTCTGAACCCTTTGGCTCATCCCAGCCAGAAGTTGACAGAGGAAGAGAAAAAATGCAGACATATTCTAGTTCCTCAAGAATTTTAAGCACAAGGGCTGAGCAAGTAGTGGAGAGAGAAAACATGCTGTAAGAGCCTTGACAAATGGAAAAGCTGTAGTCCAAGCCACAACTCAGTGCCAGCTACATGAGCCTTTTTATGAGGTCCCTCTGTTCCCTAAGGATAAGACATCCACTGGGCCACGATGCGACTGTCAGACATCACACTGGAAACTGGGCTTCATCTGCACCTGTGCTCACAAAACTGCTTGTTCCTCCTTATCATCCAGTAGGTAGAAATATAAATAGTACTTGATTCTGGAAATCCTGAGGGATGAAAGATGAGTCTGATTGTCACACACTGCTGGACAGAGTTTCTCCTCTGTTTTTAACCCCAGCTTTTCCTCAAGATTTTTATTTAAATTTTTGAATTCTGTTTTCTATATCAGTATCAACATCTGCAAGCAAACTTGCATACACACTTTCTTTTGCTATAATTATATGACCAAATTGTTAAAACTGGTAACATTGGGGTGAAATCTGTATGTTGTTCCTGTTCCTATATTGTAAACCTAGCTCCAGCTGATTTGGAAATTTTATCTTAGTCTGTAATGGGCTTAGAATTGCAGCTCTGCTGCATAAGGTTTAGCAGTATTCACAGTTACTGCTTTGGAAATTGCAGAATTTAATCCCAAATGAAATAAATGTCATTACAAACTGCTGTAGAAATAAATTTGACTTCACACAAAGGTTTCTAATTTTACCAACAGATAAAATCTTATTTTCAGGTGAGTGAGCCATGTCATAAAGAAGATAGAAGGTCATACTGAGGGCTTTTTTAAACTGTGTTGTTCACCTGGGGATGTTACAGAAGAATAAGGACAGGGTGTAAGTGGTGTTTTCCCCTATGGCAGGTTCTCAGCTAACAGAACAACTAGAGCGTAACTGAACAAAGGCATAAAAGCTGCTCTAGGACCACTGAATATTCTGCCTGTCAGTATTTTACTGTGTTTGAAATGAAGGATCCTTTCTACATTAAGAGAAAAAATGACCAGCTTGCCAAGCTGAAAGATTTGAGGCTTGACTGTACTGTGAACTCCTCCTGTGCTGGCTGAGTGAGAGCACCCCGAGCACCAGAACCCCGAGGTGCCCAGAGCCACAGAAACTGCAGCAGGGACTGCCCACATTAGCCCCCTCCATTAGCAGCCTCAGGCACAAAGACTTGCCTTTGGCTAGCAAGAGCCTAAACTGATGGCTTGTATTTGCAGTGCTTCACTTTTTGACTGCTGTTTGCACCATATGAGTTTCTGTACCGAGACGCTGCTGCCGAAGCCACAGGTAAAGTGCTCAGAGCAGCCTTAGCAAGAGCCTTCCCCAGCCCACACGCCACAATTCATGTTCCTCATCTCAGCTGTGCCATGATTCACTCCTTCTCCTGCGCCCTCCCAAGAAATTGTATTAAGTCCTGTTGTGTATCTTGCTAAACTGTGACATCCCAGCCAGGGCAGGCTTTTATTCTTGAACCTTGATAGCAACTATAACAGTTTAGCAGGGATACACACTGTGCACAGCAAAAAAACAAAGAGCCCAAAAGGTTCTCCTACATTCAATCATAAGAAACAAAACCCATTCTTTCCTTGTAAATTTTGCTATATTACTGTGACATTGGGTCACATATGTTAGTCTCCTCCTGGCATTCTCTCTTGCCACAGTTCACATACAAACGATTCTCTGAGGTCTTGAGAAATCAGCATAACATGAAACAGTAGATATGAAATGTGATTTTTTTTTTCCTTGGATTTACTCATTTCTACAATATCATCGGAGGAATATCTCAAAACTGTCCCAGATCTGTTTTTCCTTACTAGCTCATTTAAATTGTCTCTTGGGTACCCTAACCTACTTTCTGAGACTATACAACTGCCTTTCCTTGTAGCACGCTTGCTTTGCAAGTTTTCCCTTTAAAATAAGGTTGGGTATTTTATTCTCAACTACTTTGGCTTTTGTTATTTCCTTAAATAGTACTACAGTCATTGAAATACACAATCTGTATCCTGCCTTATGTCACAACCTAAATAAAAAAAGCAGTAGGCTGGTATAAAAACCTAGATGTATTACAGAGCAAAACTGTCATTAGAAGGAGAGGAACTCAATTCTCCTGGAGTAACTCAGCAATGTTTTCTACTTCATAACCTTCCATAATATCTCCATTGAAGGAAAAATGCAGCAGTACATTTTGACCTGAGAGTATGAAAGAGGTTTCCATTATTCTTACTTTGAAGATGGATGAAAGCACCTGAACAGCTGTAATTCAGAAACAACCACCTTGCAGCAGTGTTTTGCTGGGCTGATCGTCTTCCCCAGACTTTCATGACCCACTGCACAAGTATTTGTTCTGTCTACCCTCTAAGAATGCCTTTTCATTAGGCTTCAGTTTATTACACTCTTGTCTTTCCCCTCAACTGTCTTTTTCCCAGATATTTTCATCCTTTGCAACTTCCTACTTTGTTTCCTCTGGAAAACAAATTCAACTGTTACGAAGCTAGTAATGAAGATCAGGTATAAAATTTTTTCCCGTCTCCAAGTCTAATCACTTATGAGCCAGACAATCATCAAAATTTTAATTCTGTGGCATATGAAGTAACCAGAAGAATCTTTAGTTGAAGTTTAGTTGTCAGTTGCTGTACTCAACCAAGTTACCCCTCTAAAGGAATGAGATTTTAGTATTGAAGAGCCAATGTCATGCAAAACAACAAAGCCTTTTTAGCAACCATACTGTAATAACTTGTGCATTAAGGATACAACCACCAGTAGAGTTTGTAGAGGTTTTCACACTCTACACACACTGCAAGTATTCCTTAACAGTGAACTTGCCTTGTCCAAATTAAACTACATAACTAAAACAAGGTTATTGAGAGTTTAGGATACATCCATTGTTAGAAAGGTTTCACCAGTATTGGGAAAACAAACTGAGCATGTCAGAGAGATGGCAAAAATGTGAGGCCTAGTGACCCCTGCAACTACATAAGAGAAAAATATAATATATGGGGTGAGGATCAGGCAGAAAAGGGCAAGGAGGAGACAGGGGACATCTCACCCAGGGCCTGCTGAGAGGTGAGCAGTGTGATGGGCTGTGAGGCAATTACCATTCAGACAGGGGGAATGAGCCCTCTTATGTCACAAGGGCACGTGTGTATCTGGATCCTGTGGGGCAGCAGAAATGTTAAACACTTCAGGAACTGCTATTTTCCAAATTCAACTAGCTGGGCATAATGGTACAGCACCTAGGTCTGTGGAGTCATCTTGTACAGTCAGGGCTCACAGGCACTGGCACAAAATAAATACCACCCCTTTGGAGGTGTAATAGTGCTCACCCATGAAGGATTTCAGGATTTACAATGCAAAAATAACACTTAATTCAGTGGGAAAATTTTCTCACCCAGAATTTAGTGAAAGTGAACCAGGGAGCCCAAGACTTGGAACAGCAGGTTTTAAGTAAACATGGATGCAGAAGGCCGTGGAGATGTCTCCCTAGCCCTCAGTCTCACTGCAGAGAGGAGCTGAGAACAGGGATATAGTGGGTTAAACTTCATTTTTAGGCTCTGCTAACCCTTTCAGGCTTTGCCTGAAGCCATTCCCTGGCTCAAGGACCGTGTATGGCTCTCAGCTGCCTGTTCTACAGTAAAGCTATGTATTTTGGCACAGATATGCCACATCTACACCTGCTCATAAGTCTCTACTGCAGTGTAGGCCCACAGAGCTCTTCCAAGAACACATCTGAGAAGGCTTCAGTGTCAGGACTGGTGTAATGTCCAACATCTGCTTCTGTAGATGCATGATCCAAACCCCTCAGAACCTATGCTGAGGAACTGGCAATTAACCTACCTCAGCAGGATGGATTAGACCTTCTGAAAGAAAGAACACCTCTCCCTCACCATTTTATCTCCAGGTAGATGACAATATGATTTCTTTGCTCAGGAACTGGCCAGGTCATGGTTTTCAGCACCTGTATGGAGCCCATTCTCTCTCTGTAGTCTCTCAAATCCCTTTAGATCTTATCTGACCTTTTCACTTAGCAGCTTCCTAAGCAAGAGGCTTAGTTACCCTTTACTGTCATCTATAAGGAGATCTGACTTCAAATCTGCCAGCCAGGGGATCCAGGAAACAGGACTTAGAAACAAGCACCAAGGGAAGGGAAGCCAATAACATCATTGAGAGCAGTTGAAAAAGATGGACAATTATGTATGCACTAAAGGAAAGGCAAGCCAAGGAGGAGACATCTGGATCCCGAAATTTCCAGAGGCTGTGGCAAGAAAGAGGGCTGACTGGTCACCAGGGCAATGCAATGGTTTGACAGGACATGTGGATAGCCTGGTGCAGGGGCAGTGTCCACAGGACTCTCTCAAACACCCTTACAAATCTGCTGAGCCATGGCTCATTCTGCAGGCTCGTGAGAGACACAGAGAGCTGTGAGCACTGAGCTAGCAGGTGGATCTGATACAGTGGATGCCCCACCCCTGGAGATGTTCAGGGCCAGGCTGGATGGGCATCTGAACAACCTGGTCTAGTGCAAGGTGTCCCTGCCCATGGCAGGGGGGTCAGAACTGGATGATCTTTAAGGTCCCTCACAACCCAAACCATTCTATGTTTCTATGATATTGTGCACCCACAAGGTTTGCAGCCCCAGCCTCTGCTCTGTCTCCATCTGTAACTTGCAGCAGTACCTTGCTTTGGGCTTTTTTTGCAAGCTGCCTCAGCCAGCAGGCAGAGCTGGATGGTCCTTCTCTCATTGGCAGAAGGTTCTCTCCTTGCTGGTGGCCAACTAAATTCTTTCCCTCCAACTTTGAGAAAAGTACCAGTTTAATCTCAAACACTGACTAAAACCCTACTTCGATCTTAAATTTAAAAATCTTTGAAAAAAACCCCAGGCCTTCATCATCATGAAGTGGGGAGTTAATCAAAGGATGTTTTACATTTTCCAGGAAAGGAACCTCTGAAGCATTTCCACTTAACTTGCTGGAATTTAAGGAACAAGCTAATTAATTTGTGGCTTCTGGAAAAACTTGAGGGCTTACTGTAAATTCTTAAAGACCCTTTAAAGTGATTTAAATGTTACAAAAAGTACTGAGACACCACCATTGGAGACTGAAAATACTTTATTTTCTGCAGAGGGGCTCAAGTTGCCCTCTTAGCCTCAGTAAAGCAGCATGACTTGGACCAGCTAAGCTGGGGTTGGAAGGCAGGTGTTACCCTACACTGGTTCTGGTTGAACAGACCTTTACATGGACCCTTTCTCCATCACACACACATTTGTCTTGAAGCTTGTCAGACTTCATTGGAAGACAAACTTTGCACTAAAGTGCTATGCTGAATTAGGTCCTTGTACGTGGCTTCTCTGTGGAGAAGAGTAAATGTCAGCAGTTACAGCTGTGATTCTCTGCCACGTAAATTGAAATAATACCAGAATTAAGCCAGAATGCCATCTGCAAGAGATGATAGAAAGGTAATAACAGCTTTGGCCTTCATCTTCAGAAGAGATGTAACTACTCAGTGTTTTGAGGAGCAGCTGAGCTCACACAGGTCTGCTCAGCCTGGAGGAGACTGAGGAGAGACCTCATTGCAGCTGTAACTTCCTCTTGAGGGGAAGAAGAGGAACAGACACTGATCCCTTCCCTGTAGTGACCAGTGACAGGACCTGAGGAAACAGTCTGAAATTGTATGAAGGGAGGTTTAGGCTGGATAATTGGAAAAGGTTCTTCATTTAGAGGGGTGGGCAGTGGAACAGGCTCCCTGTAGCCACATTTCTCTTCACAGAGAAAAGCAAGGCACGACTTCCCAAGAATATTTCTGGGTTTCACATTCTCTGAACTTCAGAGAAGGGAAGGACAATTCTTATCTTATTTGCCATGCCTGTGTTTGTGCAAAAGTATAATGCAATATGGAAATTGTTTACCCAAAGTGATGGTGTTTTTTTTCCTTGGCCTGTCAGGGCCAAGAAGTGTGTGTGTGTGTGTGTGTGTGTGTGTGTGTGTGTGTGTGTGTGTGTGTGTGTGTGTGTGTGAGGACTGTCGGCTGACAGTCATGACATTCTGTGCAGTTGTGTGCAGAGTTGACTGCTTGGCAGATTCAGTTTAGATGTAATGTAACATAGTGTAATATAGTATAGAATAATATAGTACAATAAAGTAATTAATTAGCCTTCTGATAAGATGGAGTCAGATCTCTCCCTCTCATCGGGTAAAAATATCATCAATAGCTTCCCAGGGAAGTGGTCACTGCACAAAGCCTGAGACAATTCAAGAAGGTCTTGCACAATGCTCTCAAGCAGAGGGTGTGGTTTTTTGGGCTGTCCTGTGCAGGGCTATGAACTGGACTTGATAATGCTTGTGAGAGCCTTCCAGCTCAGAATATTCTCAGAATATTCTGTGATTCCCAGAAGCACCACTGAGCAGTAGTTAAAGCCACTACGAAGGCTTTACATTTGAGAGTTGGGAATTCACAAGGGCACAGCTTCTTTCCTGTGTTTGAGTACTTTACACCATATCTCATTTTTCTCCTCATGTGAGCTGCCATCTCCCTCCCCAGACATTAGCTCCAGATGTTCTGGCCCCTGATTTTGGAGTGATCCATCACATTGGATGCATGTGAAAACAGCTGGCTCTTCTGGCTGAGTCGAAGGATGCCTCTTCTCTCTTTAGCAGGAGTGGGCAAAGGTAAGTGACTATAACACAGCAAAAACGCAGCACTCCCTACTGTGCCTGTGCTTTAACTTTGAAATTCTACTTCATCCCTCACATCCTGCAGAATTTCTAAACCAGTTTCCTTGGAATCCATATGGGAGAACCCCAGTCTTCTCCCTAGTACAAGCTCTAGCTAGGGACTGGTAAATGGTTCATTCCTGTCAGCTGCCTGCACCATTCCTGCCATTGCCTCCCTGGACCCCTGGCTGTACTACAGGAAACCTCTTTCCCTCCCCTCAATTTCCTCCAAACCTGGACTCCAGGCAGGTGGTGTCCACTCACCACAGGTGTCCCCATCTATAATGAGAGCAGCAGACCTAATTTTTTGTACTCCCAAAGCGAACTCACTGCTCCCAAAATTTGGAAAAGGAAGGAAGGCAGCTTTAGGAAGAATTAGCCTATCTCTTTGAGGGTCCTTCCCTCTGTCTGGAGTGGGTACATGGGTATTCAACACACAGCTCCCACAGATCATCTCCAAGAGTCAAGAACCTAAATCCTCCTAAAAGTGCTCAGTAAGCACTTTAGGGCACACAATGCTCTGCTTTCAGCCTTGCAGGCAATGCTTTCTTGTCAATCTGTGCACATTATATGCAACATTGAATACAGGGAGAAAAAAAACCAGGTGACTTTATGAGAGGAAGGCTGGCAGCAGAACTTCTGACTGCTACTACACTTCAGAGCTCTGAGCTTACTCACTTGCATGAGCAAATCTGAACCACACTGAATAATTTATTTTTTCCCCTTTTCTTCACTCCTGTATTGATTCAAAGGGACATCTCACATGCCACGAACTTAGTATTGTTACAACACAATCACATGCGAAGGAGCCAGAAGAATATTATTTGGCCTGATAATATTGTTTCCATAAGAAAATTACAGTGGGGCATCAAAGGGAAAGGAATTATTCTGAATGGCAGTTCATTAAATCTTTTTATTTACTTAAGGAAAAATGTTGTAGTGGATAGATAGAAAAACAAGCATTATGTGGAGGTGAAGGCTAGAAATGGGAGAATATATTCTAATTTTAAAGAAGTAAAAGCTAGAAAATATTTAACACAAAAAGGAGATATATTTTTGTGAGGATTTCTGTATAATCTAAACCCATTTCCTCTGCTTCACATTGACATAACATTCCAAAGGAGCACTTTGGTTCAAACCAGAACATCACTGCCAGACCAGTTTCCCAGACCAGCCAGTGGGCTGATATCCCAGCAGCTCTGCACAAATCAGAAAAGCCAGTGGCTAAACTCCACTGGCAGAAACATATTGCAGTCCTTCTTCTCCTGACTCATTAAGCAGCTGACAAGCCAAGTCAGGGAAGCATTTAACATTAGTTCCCACTTATAAAAGACCCACTCAAGAACTTTAAAGAGCACAAAGTCCTCAGTATCAAAGAGGAGCCATAATACAAATTCACATCAGAGAGACTGTGACAGTAAGAGGACATAGCTCCACCAGCTTGAGTAAATGTCCTACACAGAGCATTCGGGCTTATGCCTTGCCCTGTGCTTCATTACAGATCTACCAAGAAGATAATTCAGACTCCTCCTGTCCTTGACTGTGCCTACAATATCACTCACTAAGCAGCATCAGTTCCCTTGCACAGAGCACAAGAGGAGCATGAGGATCTTTCATGCACAGCCTGAGTAAGGGCACCCAGCCCTGCTGGGACCTGCCTGCTGATGCAGTCCCTGTCACCCTCGTGCTGCACCATCTGTGCCAACAGGGAACACGTGATGGTCCCTGGGCAGCTCCAGCCCCTTTAGCTGCTAATGCAGACAGGTGCCAGCACATGCCAGCAGTGTGCTTGCAGGTGCAGCTCACACAGCCTTGCACTGAGAGCAAAGCATGACCTGAGCCCAAAGGAGCCAGCTGTGCTCTCCAGCTCAGCTCAGCTCTGCCAGAAGGTGAAATCCCAGAGATTCTGTGCTGCTGGAGCAGCTGGGTCCAGTGACCACATCCAGGGGGACTGGGGATACCCCAGCTCAGCTACTCGAGGCAATTTTATGCAACTATTCATAGAAATGTAGATTTTTGCATCCAAAAATCAAACTGGCAGATTGGAACCGTCTCTTATTGTTTTATAGAAAGGGCTCTGTCTTGCAGAGGAGTCCAGCTGGGCAAACCTCTGCAGCAGTGGGGACCTTCGTGAATAGGGGCCAGGGCAGAGGCAGGGCCAGCTACACCCCTGCTGCTGAGAGCTGAGTGTGGACTTGAGCTTCATAACCCTCTCCAGCCCAAAATGTGGCATGGACCATTCATCTGTAGAACCTTTAAATCTCTAGGGTGAAAATTAGGAACACCTCTTAAAATTAAAGTTGAACCACTGCTCTTAAGAGAATGTGCATTTTTACAGCCATGGATACTATAAATGCTGTATTAATATATGCAATTGTACAAAGCTACAATTCATTAGTTTAAATGTCACTTAGTATATTTAATCAGTGTACAAGCTCTTTAAAGGGATAATTCAAATTAATTTGACACCCCTCATCTGCAAAATCAATGTTTTGCAGGTTTATATAATCTGTGGAACTCTGTTAACACACGAGCAAAGAGGTCTCTCCATTGTCAAATTTCAAGAAAAAATGAGAGGAGCAACTTCCATTATTTCTGAGAAGTGGAGATAGCCAGGAGCTGAAGATAAAAATACCTAATCACTTCTAACCCAAAGATTCCTGAAACATATGGACACTTTGAAAAGAAAATGTGAAGTCAGAATTGGAGAGCTAATATACGCCTCATTAAATGAATATTTTTCTAGTATTTCTTTATTCAACCTAATTTTCATGTCAAATTCTAGCACATACATTCAGGTTTTTTCTAAATTTAATATGATAACAAGAAAGTATTCAGGCTATTGTAAAAAAGCTAACAGTACTCAGGAATAAAGTATCTGTCCATCATCCCTATGGTTTTGTAGGTGCTTAGAGAAGGAAGAAAATCCCTGAAGAACTTAATATTGTGGTGAGAAAGCTTCGCCTAAAACCCTGTCTGATTAAAGACATTTAACAGCCATCTAGCTGGACATGCTTCAACATTTCCACAAGTTCAAGTCCTGAAAAAATTAATTCCCTTATGTAATTTCAAGGAGAGTGTCCTGCCAAGATGCTTGACTCAAGCTGCTGTGAATATAGGAGGACCAATTTTAAATTTACTTCCACAATCCAGCGTTACATATATAAAAAAGCAGAGAAATCTGAGGCAGCCTTCCACTGTTTCTGCAAGTCATTATTATTTTGTACATTCACTTTGCTTAACAAAAAGATGCAAGAGTTTATGTCTCACATTACAATAGAATTATTATCTATCCCTTTGGCATACTCTTACACTTGACAGTCCATAATGAGCAAATTAGTAGGTTAAATTTGCATAAATTATATTATTCCTGTTTTTACAGGCCTGTATGAGATTTCTCAACTCACAGAAAAGAGTAAATCTCCTCTCCTTTCAGGGGGTGTATCTTCAGATGCTGCAACAACTACCAGTGTCATGGTCATCATTTAGGTGGAGCTGTAATTTCAATGACTAGGAAACTATAAATAACACTGGGATTCAAACATAGATTGTGACTTGTCTCAGTTCAGCACCTTCGTCATTCCAGGCCAGGAGATTCTGGAAACAGTCTCTTGTACAGCCAACATCCAGGATGTGGTGCAGGGGTAGGAATCAATAACACCTTCAGCCATCAAATCGTTATTTTGTCATGGTCATCCTTACAGGCAGGTGACCCTCCCTGTAAAGATATTTTAGGTGTATCTCTTTGCCTTTTGGTGGCTGTTAAAATAATTTCTACATAAAGCTGATTTTAAATATACTGCATACATGCAAACTGTTGCTTAAGGAAACAGCCATCAGCAACAATATTACAGACTAAGTTATTCAGAAATTAATATTTCCTCTCCCAGGGGTATTTCCTCTCCCAGGGGTATTTCAGATCTCCCAGATCTGTATTTCAGTCTGGTCACACTCCTCATCCTTATAACTGCAGCCTTGGTGGACATTTGCCAGAACCTCTTCCCAGTGTATCTTGGCTTTCCAGAGACTTTTACCTCCCTTTCTCCTGCAGCCCTCACCCCAGACTCGTGGGGAGCTCATTCTGAAGGCTGTGCCACCATCCTGCTCCAATCCCCTTGGCTGTGATGGAGGCACCAGCAGCCCAACCATCTCCATGTCCGTGGGCTGCTCATCTGGGAGGAAAGTTTATTGCAGCTCCAATAGTGCCCTCACCAGAAGGAGAGTTTGCTGCCATTACTCAAGGACCTGTACAATACAGAGCCACTAAACCTTTGCAGTGGAAACACAAGCATCTACTGACGGCAAGCTTTTGCTGTTTGCACAGCCGTGAATGGACCTCTTCAGTCATGTCCTTCCTCTTGATGCAGGTAAACAAACCACAAGCACCTGCCAGAAAACATTTCCCCCCTGGTCACATCTCCCATCTAAATCTACACCCTGATTTTTTTGTGAATGTGCAGTGCAGGAGAATCTGAGGTAAGTTCAAAATGGGAATGTGGTTTTTGGGTTTTGCTCAAGCTCTGCTGTCCTTTATTAAAGGTTTGCTCAGGATGACATTAGAGAGGGAATCAAATTGCATCAAGTTGAATAGCATAGTCATACTTTGCAAAAAGTATTTTGATTGATCCTGCACTCCTGAGAATGACTTAAAATATGGACCAGGTACCACCTTACTGGGAAATATTAACAAGAAAGAACATCCTCCCAAAAGAGGACAATTATTTTTAAATTATTTGAAATATTGGATAAGTGAATTTTTACAACTGGAGACCTAAGTAATGCATTTGTGAAAGTAATGCTGAAATGCATCAATGGGCAAGCCTGGCAAAAGCACTGCTTTACATCCTGGAGTCTTCCATGTCCTTAAGGATAAGCAGTTGCTTCCTGGCTGCTGCAGGTACCATGCAGCCACTTGCTGGTGATATCAGAGTGACAGATGTCTTGGTCCAGACCAAGGGGACCATGTGGAAATGGGCTTTCCTGCCTGCTCAGAGCCTCACAGGAACCTGTGGAGCCCAGCCAGACACAGATCCCATAGCAAGGACAATGTTCAGTTTCCTCACAGCAAAAGAGCTGCTAATGGGAGCATGGAAAAACTATTGTACAGCATACTGGGCAGCACACACAACTTGGTGGCTGCCACTGAGTCTGTGTGAGACTCCTCTGTAAAGGTTCCAGTTACCATAAAGTCTCTGTTTGTATAGTTAGGCACACCACCCCCAACAGCACTAAGCTGTGCTATTTCCCATTAATATTTCCATAGCTCACACACCATGATCACAACCTTTGTTTGGGTCCTCTTTCATCCATTCACCCTATTGTGAAATCTATCCTAAAATTGCCTTCCATTCTCATTTATAGGCAATGCCAAAACCCAGCTCATCAGCACACTGCCCTTTGTGTGGAGACCATTATTGCAAACATTGCTGGGAGTTTTCCCACAGGGACAGGCCCAGGAAAACTCCTCTAGGAAATCCCTGCTGCCAAAGCTTTCATCCTCACAGCATCCTGCCTCCTGTAAGCCAGTTCCTCACAGGCAGTGCAGCTGCTGAAGCAGCAGCAGTTCTGCCTGCCTGGCATTCCTCCCTGCAACAACACCCCATGTATGCACAATGCAGTGGCACCTTGCCCTGCTCACCAGGCACAGGCAGCAGAATCCACCCCTTACTTTATGCCTTATTCTATCCATTCTCCCTTGTTTCCAAAGTTGTCTTCAAGTCTTTTAGGCTGTTGAAGTCAGACTAATGAAACCTATTCTACTGGTACTCACCAGACTCAAAAAATTATGTAATGAATGCTTAGGAAACCATCATACATTTCCAGCAAGGATGAGGAATCTGTATCAAGAGAAAATAGCTTTAATCTGCAACTTTGTTTTGCCCACTGCACACAAGAAAGAGGGGCTAAAAGCAGAATAGTTGTAAAGAGAGGTTAACTGGTATGTGCAGGAGATCACAATTTGTCATGAAGAGTGAAAAAGGATGGTTCATTTTGCTCACCCTGGGCTGAGAAGAAATATGATTGCACTTTCTAAATAAATACATCACAAAACAAAGCATAAACAGAGGGAAAGTATTTTATACTGTAAATGTGGCACAAGTGATTACCAGTCCTGGGTAGCCAAGCTAAGGAGTGTCCATCTTCATATAAAGCAATCAATGTATTTAATAATGAGGCAGTATTGTCTGCTATAGGAAGAAACCCAACTCAGTGCTGCTGAAGTTGGAAACAAGCTTTCAGAAAGTGTAGTTCCAAGCTTCCAAAATGGGAGCTTGCCCACCTCCCAAAGATCATTCTGACTACCCACCTCTGAACTCTCCAAGTCCCTCTGTTGGAACATGGGACCCTGGGGAGTGAGGAAACAGCAGCACTAAATTATGTGCCCAGTGCTGCCCACCTCTGCTGGAAGCAGCAGCACCCTGGGGTTTTCAGTTACTCAGTAAAGCAAGTTCAGCCCCCTGATCAGTGCAATGTGCACACACACACAGGAATCCTCCTATTCCTGGGCTGTCCAGCTGCCTCCATTCACCTCCCTTGGCTGTCCTTCCTAAGGGCCACCTCCTCTCTTCCCTCCCTCTGGCAGCACTGCCCATTTCCCTCACTTTTCTCCTTTCCATGGCCTCTGCAGTGTACTTCTGTCCCCACCCTGTGGTGTGCTGATTTGGGGGACAGGGCACCCCCTCTTTCCTGCCCCATTCCAGGTTCCTGCTCCCTCCCTACACTGTGCCTTCCTGCAGCTCCACTCTACCAACTTCTAGCAGAAGCTGAGAAGTTCCCCTGCCAAGGGAGCCTCTGCTGCAAATACATCCTCCCAGAGCAGAAAGCAAGGCTGCATCAGCTCACTGTTAAACTGCAGTTTCTGCCTGGGAAAGCCATTCAAACATCACAAACAGCAAAGAGACCGCCTGGATACTGTGCCATTTTTGTAGTCACCTTTTGAGTCCAGCCTCACACTGAGCCCATTATTCCTGTTCTGTCCTCACTCATTAGCAGTGATACTCCATCCCTGACCTCTTCACTGTTTCCTGTTGTGTACCTGTAGCCATCACATTTCCTCTCAGACAATCTTATTTAAGCTCAGGATGTTGAGATCAATCCTGGATTTCTCAGCTTTTCCACCCAGGCTTAATTTTCAGACAATTTTGTGGGCTTACTGCATGCTAAATTCCCTTCAATTTTGTCTACTGGAGACAACAGAATAGTTTATCAAGGTGGACAGCAGTACTGTGCTTTCACACATGCTAAACCCCAATCCCCCCTTAAAACAAACAATTTGGCAGCATGGGTGGCATATGTTTGCTTTGGATCCATCTTTCACTCCCAGTCTCTCAATCTCTGATGCCTCCTTCCCCATCTCTGTCTCAATTTCTTCTAATTAGTAGTTCTCGTGCATAAAATTTTCTCAGAATAATTATTTGCACAAGTTGTCTGATTATGTCATTTGAAGGTGTGTTTTGATGGCCTGTCAGATGTATCAAGATGACCTCAAATGAGGGCAGCATGTGTAAAAATGCAGAAATTGCCATTGCAATGGCGTGGGAGGATAAGTGCTCCTGCAGCCTCAGCCAATAAATCCTAACAGTCAAGCCCCACCACAAGAAAATGCAACAGACACTATTGATTAGCTGGAACAAAGAAAGATGAGTGCTAAACAAAAGGCAGAGCTTCCTAAACATTTCCAAATCATCCCCCACATCACAGGGTCTGCCTTGCACATCCCTCCAACCCTGGTGTTGTACAAGAAGCATCTGGGCTAGGAACAGTCTGCTGAGGCTGCTGGACAGCAGTGCCCCAGACCAGAGTAGCAGACATGGATTCACCAAGGAGGCATCAGTGAGTGCTGTTTCTCTAGCTTTCATTTTTCTTTCAGACTCGTTAAATTTCATTTTATCTCATCATCTGTAAAACCACAATAAAACCTGTAACAAAAGTAAAGGAAGGACACTTCAAAACAAAAAGTATCCATATACATACAGCAATCTGTTCTCCTTAAAGAGAGAAAAACTGCCAAAAGAGCATTTAAATGAGCTATTTCATACTTTATTTTTGCATTTCTACCATCAGCTGTTGGATCACAAAGAAAATTCAGAGGAATGTAATCCTGATGTTGTAAACTAGACATCTCTGGGATGTCAATAACTCTAATACAACCTCTGCAGGTTCTCTCAACAGCTTTAGTCTTCACAGATGAAGGGGTTGACCTGGTAATTCCTAACAGGAAGAGGCTTCCCTCTGCTTTCACTGATCACTGCAGGAGTATAACTCACAATAAAGCTTTCAGCCCAGCAAGATTTCTCTCTTCCCTCCCTCCTTTTATTTTTGTACATTCAGACATGATCTCTCCAAGTGTTCAGTCTGCGTGCTGCGTATTCCAAAGGAAACAGGATTCCACACACATGTGAAAGGAGACACACAGGTAGATTTCTCTCAGGGGATGCTGAATTGCACCATCCCTTTCAATGTGTTAAGGCATCTGCAAGATACATGCAGCTCCTGGAGCCAGTGGGAAATTTCAGACTCACAAAATGGATGAGGCTGGAATGGTCCTCAGCCCCTTGTTGCTGGATTTCTCCTGGAGGACACCTCATCCAACCTCACCTTTTCAGAGCAGGATGCTCAGGACTGTACCCAGTCAGGTTTTGGCATCTCCACCAGCAGGGATTCCACAGCCTCTCTGGGTAACTGTGCCAGAGTTTCACCACCCTCACAAGAGGAAAAAGTGTTCTCAGATGGAATTCCATGGGGTTTAACTCGGGCCCAGTGCCTCCTGCACTGCCAGCATCTGGCTTTCTCCTCCTTACTCCCCTCTCTCCCTTTCCATCAGGTCTTTATACACATGAAACTCCAAAAGAATCACCAGCAGCTTTAGCCCCCAAATTCAGCATCAGGCAAGTGTTTTCTCCTCTGAGAGTGCTTTAGGGCCCAAAAGGCTCACAGGGGATTTCACAGTGAGTGACAATGCCCTGAATCCTTTGGGCTGGAAGCCTGGAGATTTGCTTCTGAGTTTTTGAAGGCAATATAACTTGGAAGAGTGGTGGTGTATAATATCAGTTCCAAATATTTCTTTGGGAACACCTGAAAAGGACATATCTGAAAATGAATTTAACTCTGGCTTCTAACCTGTGCTTATTTTTAGCAAAGTGTAGGTGTGACAATAATAAAGATAGTGATGTCTTAAAAGAAATTATGAAGCATGACATTTATTTTCACCCTTCTTCAAAATCCTTTTTTATTGATCTGACTTGTACAATTTATAACCATGGCTGTATAAAGATAAGAAAAGGGACTGGGCATGCCTAGAAGTGAACTGTGAAAATCCTTTAAATGCTGCAGAGCTGAAAGGTAGCTTTAGCCACTGAAGTGATCTACAATCATGATATATTATCTGCTGAACAATTTCCAGCTAATCCCATACTAATAATGTGTGTTGATCATCTGTGAGCCAGAGATAGTGTGCAGGACAGAAGCCTTCAAAAAAGAAAATTAGAAATTTCTATATGATGTTATTCAGTTCAGTAGCTTTACAATAAAGCAGACAAAATCAATATAATAAATACAAGTGCTTCACTGAGGTCAAATGTGGGATAAATAGTTTAAATATTTGACCAAAGGAAAAACATTGTCTCTTTAGATTAGTGAGGGAGTAGATTCTAAGAAATACAAATCATGTTTCCAATTTGAAGTTTACTTTATTTTGCATTTGTTTTGTCTGATGGACTTTGTGTCTGCATAGAAAGGAAGCATAGAAATTCTGCAGATGGGAATCAACTCCAAATTTGCAATGTTCAACAAAACTTCAGTGGTAAGAACTGCTTTTAACCTAGAACAATTATACTTCTAGCATGAACCCATATTATGTCCATGCTTGGTGTCAAGCCAAAGGACTTGTTACCATCTACAGGACTTTCCTTCTCTGTGCAAGAAAAATTCAGATTAGACAAATTTGCTCTGCTCTAACTATGCTACTAATATCTTGTTATCTCTTCCCAGCACAGTGCTCCAGAACATTTTTGGTTGGTGCAAGGCAAGTTCTCCATCAACACCTTTCCCTGAGTATTTTCATGAAAATGCTGTCAATTTATTCATGACACCATCATCCCAGACATTCCATGGTGTAACAGTTTATACTGGTATATGCAACAGCACAGGAAAGCTGCAAGATCATAAAGAGTTGAGACAACCCAAATAAAGAGGAATGTTGCTGAAGGATCACAACAAATCTCTGATGCTACTCTGTACCTCAGTAGACAATCTGGATAGATTTATTCAGCTGGTTTATAGTAATAAGGCTAAGGATGGCTTTCGTCAGCGTCTACAGCACAGCTCAGTTTTGTTGTAGCCACAACTGAGACAGAATTTCATTCTGCAATATTCACTGAATGGAAAACAAAACAAGCAAAACACAATAACTGCCCCCACACCAAACCCTAATGCCTCATGCTGCAGGTACCTCAGGGCACCTGAGCACCCTCCTGCAAGGCTCTGGGCTGCAGGTGAGCTGCTGTTCACCTTCTTCCTCCAGCCAGGGCGTTGTCACTGGTGACAGCCTCATTTGTTGGAGAAAGGGAAATTTCTGGGGCTAGTTTAGGATGAAATGAAGCCTTTATCAAAGCACCAACTCCACAGCCTGCACTGCCTGTGAAAGGCTTTCCAAGAGCCTCACACTATGTATGCAACACATACATGCAAAACTCCTACTCTCCAAGTGACTTGACTTAGAAAAGAACAGAAGAACCACTGAAGTGTGATACATGTAAGTCACATCACTTAGCAGAATCCCAAGTAGCACATGGTGGTTATAAGAAGCTGCAGCAAATGAAAGTGTCTGGAGCAGAATGAGAATATATGCTATGGCTAGTAATATATGCAGCACAAACGTTTTTAGAAAGAACCATCTGGGTGGTGTGTGTTACCACATTGCCACTACCACCACTCTTCCTTTTGAACATTTGGGGGTCTTGATAACATTGGGGGGGAGGGAAAACAAAATGAGGAGATTTTCTGTTTTTTCAGCACCTACCTATTGTAGAGGTCAGATCAATAGAATTTTCAGAAAACTAAATTGTAATAGAAACAGTTTTCATGCAATGTGTTTCAGTGAGTTCAGTAACTCTCGCTATGACTGCTTTAAGTACAAAAAAGACAAACCAAAACAAAACAAAACCAGCTTGCTTCTCCCTACCTTTAGCCATTTACAGCCAAATTTTCATGAGCATGACAATCTCTGACCCCAGGCTTACACCTTTTAAGACATTGCATTTTTCTGGTGTTTTCATCTAATTCCTTTATTTTTTTCTTCTATTTTCCCCCTTCTCTCTATATATATATGTATATTGATTAGATCATGTTTAATTTAAAAAGCTACTTTTTCCTCTTTCAAATTTTCCAGAAAGAAGAAAAATTTGTTTTAACATTTTACAAGGAAGATTTTCACAAGAAAAGTTTTTTTGAGAGGGAACTTCTTAATTTTTGATATCCCCTGGGCTACTCCACTTTCAGCTTTCCCCTCCTATGCCACATGAACAGGGTGCATTTTTCCAGAGTTCATGGTCCTTACCTATTGATTTTTCAGATTTCTGAGAATGTAACAAGCAAATTTGCAGTTAATGGGGTCATGCTAACAATTGTATCTTAAAACAAACACCATGGTTGGTTGATGTTTGAACAGCAGTCAAGTTTACTGAAGCAAAAATATTTCTTTATTTATGCTTTCCAACACTTGTTGCAACCTGTCAGGGTGAAATGCAAGGGGCATTGAGGAGTACAGCAATCTATGGTGCAGAGGGCATGAAAAATTCTAGCCAATATATGAAGCAGGACTGAGCAGACAAGAATCTAAATGAAGTTAGGATAATACCTCTGGGGGGAAAAAGACCGAGGAAAATACCCACTGCATTTTAATCTAATTAATGTGAAGAGAAATCGATAATCCTACATTTTAAATAAACTTTAAAAAAAAAGTGGGCAGCAGGAGAGGTTTAATTAGACATGTATCTTTTGTCTACTTAGGCACAGAGTTTTGTTTGGAGAGCTCTTCATCAAGTGCCAGGGCTCACAGTAACAAGCAGTGCCAAGGCTGCTGCTTTTTGAGTCATAGGTCAAAGAGCTAAAGGGAATGGCAGGGCAATTTTTCAACAAGAAGGAAATATTGGCCCAAAATTAAGTCACAATGAGTTACAGCTGGTGGGAGGAATTTGGAGACATGCCAAAGTAAATTTTGTCGCTCTTGGTTAACTTACTGGTAGCTTTAGTGCTCGGGAAACAGGAAGAATAGTGACAGAAACAAACAATGTGCAGTAGTGGCACCCACGCTGCCCCTGTCGTACTCACCCACCTGGGAGCCAGCACAGGCACTCGCAGTGTAAGTCAGAGCAAATTTTATTGCTTAATACAGTGTGATCTCCCAGTGAAAACTTCAATTTCACCTCTGTTTACTTGGAAGCTGCTAGAGAATTATCCCTCTCAATATCTGTCAGGCAAAGAGCACATCCCACCCCTGTGCTGAGAGCACGAAACTCCCCTTTGATTGAAACATCTACACCCTGCATAATGCAGGTTTGACAATAGCAGTACTGTAGTCATTACTCTGATGGCAACCAAATATTTCCCCTCCTTTCCCTTATTTTTCAAGCCTCTAAGCTTTGGTGACATCACACAATTAATTTACACTAGTCCCTCCTGCCCCAGAGAAATACAGTTTGAGGCTTTTTATTTCTACGTTAGTAAGAAACTCATTTTTGATAACCTGCTTTGCAGCAGGATAATCTGTGTTCACTGATCCCAGGGCAGCAGAAATTCCTGCTCTGTTTTAATCACCTGGACTCAGCCAGCACATCATGAGAAGATGAGTTTGTACATATTTTAGAGACATTGGGAGTAGCTAAATTCCTAGCACAGGTGGAGGCTTGCTGGCACAACCAAGAGGAGAAAGCCGTGGCTGCCATCACAGCAGGCAGACACAGGTTATTTCTGTGTACCAGCAAACTCAGGCCTTGCTTAACTGGTTCAGCCACAGCAATTCTGTAAGTTGTGATTTAGGAGATTGAAACCAGATATTAGCTGCCAATTTTTATCTCCAGGGCCTCTCAATTGCCTCCTTTTCCAGTTTCATGTCACAGACCTATTTCCAAAAGCTCAGTATTTTCAGATGTTGACTTGAAGCTTAACTTAGAATATCAGCTCTGAGGCCAATGTCCACACTTACCAGTATTTAGTTGACTCAGTTCACTGAGAACAGTTCTGATTCCTCCTGGCTGGTAATTACAGCATCTGTGATATGAACCTGGTGTACTTCAGTGTGCTGATTAGCACTTGGACTCGCCTTAGGCTCATCCACACTAAGCTTGCCCTGTTTACAGCAACTAACACTGAGATTACTCAGTAATTGCACTTGTGGGAACTGTAGCAACTATGTTAGAGCTCAGTATGTTGTCTGCATCACCACTGACCACATTCAAAGTTAACTCAAGCAATCTCCAAGGAAATCTCCTCGTCAGCAATCTGTGGTCAGACAAACAACTATAAATATGTCTTGAAAAAAAAATGCACAGCTCCTTCTCTGTACATACACAACTCAGAAATGAATGTGAATCAACACAGCCCAAATTGCAACTTTGAGAAAATTCAGCTAAATAACGTGCAGGCTAAAATGATGTGGAAGAGGGGACCCTCATGAAGAAGTTTGGTGCAACACAAAACCTGAGACATATCAACAGAAGGGCTCAGTGCTCATACTCTCTAGAAATGACAAAAATAAACACTAGAAGAACCAGAAGGGGAAAAAAATGCCATAAGTATAAAATTTCCATGGTACAGTCCAAAGAAACTGATGAAGACAAGAATGTCTTACAGCTCATTAAAATAAAAGCCAAATTAACTGCTTGTCCTCATGATTTCTTACTTGAAAGGCACAATAAAATAAGGTATCATAAAAAAACGAAAGGGTTGACTGCAGTGGAGCCAGGCAAAGAATACTTTTTAATGGGAGCATAGGGAAGGTAGGAGAAAGAGGGAACAAATTAAGACCATGGCTGTCTCCCTGGACTGCATAGCATGTGACACCATCTGATAAACTGAGATGGAATTCAAGGTGTATAAATATGGCATCAACAAGGATCAGTGAGGATATTCTCAGAGGACACTGGGCCACAAAATGAGTGTCTAGGAATTCCAGAATAGCAGCCCTCATGCTGGCACTTGCTGGATTTCACACTTTATGTCACAACGACCTACAGATCATCATTTCCAAATGGCTAAGAACATCTGCCAGGACTCCAGCTCTATGGGGAGAGTCCTAGCAGCAACTTGACTAGTTGCTAGAAGAAACAGGACTGAAGCCATGTATGAGAAATTTGTCGATATGTTCCCAAGCAAATCACACATACAACTAACCTGCTTTAATGTCTTTTTGGTAAGTCACCCAAGCAAAGCAGTTCTTACAAGTCTCACTGACCCCCATATCAGCTAATTTAGAAGATGCAGGAACAATCTTTTAAACTGGACTAGTAAAATTCAATTGGCTAAACTGAAGCCTGTTTGCAGCCTGCTTTTTACTTCCTGGGGGATGTACTGTTTCATATGTGGTAAGGTTGAACACACACTGAGGTGCATGTTCCTTACCCAGGAGAAGAGCAGCAGCCTGCTGACAGGGGACAGCAGAGGCCCCTGCCACAGACAGGGTTTTCAACACCACCAGCAGACCAAACAAACATCTAGCTGGATTGCCATGGCCACCAGCTCATCACCATAGGAAAACCTGGAACATGCCTCAGAGCAGATCTTTTACTGATATCAGGGAAGCTGCTGTAGGCATTCTGGATTGGCTTATCTTCCTATTATAGACTCCCTGCAGCTTTTCTAAAGGTAAACACCATAAATGAAAGGCCCTTGGCAAGATCAGAGTAATTTAGTTATTCATTTTTTTGCTTCTATGCTTGTCTTGCTTATTTTTATGGGTGATATTTAATCTTCATCTTTCCTACACAATCTTACCAAGGGTTGCAAAACGTTGCCCATTCTTTTTGTTTTTCCAGATGAAAGAGGGTGCCCTTTGCTTCCCTCTTCCCTGCCATTATTTCCTGTTTCTCCATGATCTGCAGATGCTTATAGTGAGTCTGGAGCAGGTCCATAAGAAGGTAATTTTGTGGAGCAGAAGTCCTATAGTTAGCAAAAGCTGGTAGACAATGCTACTTTCAAGAAATAGAAAAACTATAGTTTAGTTTTGATTGTTTCTGCTTATCTTCCATCAAACACTGTTATCTGATATAAAAATAACCTCTTCTCCCTCTGGCCAGCTTGATTTCTAGTGATGGAAGATGGGGAAGAACTCATTCCTTCCCTCAGAGTAATTGTCAATAAGTCCAGCTGGCCCTGCTTCAGCTAATTCAAGGAGTCTTAGGAAAAGCATTGACTAGGCAATGGTGACAGAAGCAGGATATTTCACATCTCTGCTTTTCAAACTCTGCAGCAGTAACCTAACAGTCCTTCAAGGGAAAAGCAGCAGCAGGAGCAGGTTGGAGCGTGGGGAAGAGGGAGGCCTCTGAAAGTCCAGAGAGCTGAGATAGACACACCCAACCACAAACCTCTGCTTTCTATCAAAGTACTGATTTCTCGTGTACATCTGCCCCCATCTTCCTCTCAGTCATTTTTATAGATGTACCTGAAAAAGGAGGCAAGTGGTGTAAGATGAAGTGGCATACATGCCTGGCTTCCAAAGACTTGCTTATCCATGTTGCAATCTCTCCATTGCAAGACTTCTGGCAGAAGGGGAGTTTTGCAGCAGGATTTCCATGCTTAGAGCCATTTGCATATGTTTATTGTGAAGACTGAAGAAGGCAGGCAGTATGAGTTGTCATCCTTATCTGCCTGAAATCACTTGTTTGGTTTGTTTATTGTTTTGTTTTTAACTATGATGTAGGATGACTTCAGGAAGAAATCTTTATTTGGAAGTGTAAATAAAATTAGCTTATCCAAACTCAGTTTTCTTGTCTTACTCTTCTTATTCATTCATTTCCATTTATTTTCTTCTTCATTTGATCTGTGTTCTCCATGTCTAGAGTACTCTTTCCTGTACTCATGGCTTTACTCAGGGCTCTTTTCTTTATCAGCTCTTCCTGTTTTCAAAAGGCAATCTCACTCTTTTTCTCATTCTAGCATTCACACCCACCCTTTCACTTCCACCCCCTAACTGTCACCCATGTCTCTTCATCATTTCCTTTGCTCTCTTCTTTTTCTTACCTTCATTGATTTCTATAAACTCTACTGGAAAAAAAAAAAAAGAAAAGTAGGAAAACTGCTGCCCAGCCCAGCAGGGGAGGCAGAAGTGAGTGGGTAGGGAGGTCTAGTGGCAGGCTGACAGCTTGAGACGGGAGGATGGGCAGAAGTTATTTTTCTGCTGTTAGCAACAGTGCTTTCCTTTTTCATTTGTGATCACTGTTGTTTCCTGCCTTTCAGCTTCTCCTAAAGCATGTGCTACGGTATCAGCAGGGTAACAGAAATATTTCATTCCTTAGAGGTGAAATGTTGTAACCAAACAGAGAATGGAAATCGAGTCTAAATGCACCCAATTTAATCTTTAAGTACCTAAACCAGGGTTGCAACTCTCATAGGCTCACAACTGAGACAATGGAGATAAAAGCAATATCAGAAGGAGTCTTTTCTTGTTCCACTGACTATGTGGGAAGATTAGGAAATTTACTTCTTACTAGGCAGCAGCTATGGATAGGCAGAAAAATATCCAAACTCAAAGATATGGAAGTCAGAGAAGATCCAATAGCAGCCAAAGATGAAATCTCGCTTAAACTCACCTTTCTGTATTAGACTACATAGCCTCAGACATTCAGAGGTCACAGAGGGCTGATTCCAAAACACATGTGTAGAACCCAGGTGTCCCTGTTGGGGCTGGGCATGGTGTTTTATCCTCAGACTCCAGCCCAGCTGAATTCAGGCAAAGCCATTGAGATGGAGCTTGTGCTCCTGATGAGCAAAGAGATCCCACCATACAGCCTTTCCCCACCAAGAATCAGTAATAACCAGATGCATGCTGTAAAAAAACCCCTTCTGTGATGCACCTGAAATCCTCTTCATCAATATGCTAAATCTGCACAACAGATTCATCAGTGGATTATTTAATTTACATTTTTAAGATACTACAATGCATCTGCAGCTGTAGCAGAGAAGGTGATTAGATCCATGATAATAAATGTACTTGGAAGGGACATTATTACACATACTAATTGCACTTACTTTGATATTGTGTTTCCCACAAGTTAGGAGAGCTCCTTTTCCCAATGAAGAGTTTATTAAAAGAACAGTAAAGATTTCCTATTGCAGTCCTGGAGTACTTGAAATTCAGAAGGTCAGAAGCAGAGAGGATTTTTTTTGCCATAAAACCTGGGTGGAGATCTTACATGGTTTTAACAGGCATAAAGCTATATTGAACATGATCATTTTTAATGTCATCAAACACTCTCCCTGGCCGAAGAGCTGCTTGCATCAGGTTTCTGTGAGCTTAAGGAATTAAAGCCAACGCAGTGGCCCCATCAGGGGCAGCTATGAAGCTCCCTCCTCAGTGCAGCCTTTTCCCAGGCATTCAGTGAGGGCATGCTTCTTGCCCTGAAAGAGCCAGGGTGTGCACTGCCTCCATCGCCACCACAGCAAGGTGGGCTCTGCCCTGGCCTGGGGCTGAGGAAGGGAAAAAATGTCACTGTAGAGAGAAATTGGTGTTTCTGTAGCAACAGTAGGAAGGCCAGTGAGGATTTAGGAAGGAGAGAGATTTTAGAAGGGGAGAGATTAAGGACCTGACTCTGTTCTACTCTCTTCATAGGAGACCATCACTGGCCCATGAGCTGCCAGAATAAGGACAAATGTGTCATTCTGGGAACTGTGCAGTTAATGAAGCCCAGATCCATACAGATTTGAAGCCTATGTGTCTATCCTTTTCCAGTGAATCAAACAGCTGAAGTAGCTAAGTAGCTCAGGACAGAGAGCTGAGATTTGTCAGGAGAGGAGAGGGTGAAAAACCCTGTAGAGGTATTGAGACAGAGTAAGCAGAAGGCAGGAGCACCAGAAGCAGAAAATAATAGTGGGGAAAATAAAAGTAAGGTTTGGAGTTCTTGAGGTGTCTCTACATTGTATGGATACCCTGCAGGGAGGATTTGGAGGCAGACAGAAAACGGATGGGGAATTGGAGTGGGAGTAATAGAGCAAATACAGTTCTCTCTTAATAAAATCCAAGTCAGATCTTATTTTTGTTGACAGGAGGCAGTGATTTCAAGCAAGTTTTCCCCATTTATGCTATTATGAATAAGATCAAAATGCAGACCCAGAAGAAGCCAGGATACATTATAATCAGCTCTTTGAAGTTCAGGGAACAAAACACAGCCTGATTGCAAACAAGGGTAGGAGCACTCTAATCAGTGTACCTTTTCAGATTAAGACATATTTAAAGATTTCCAAATAAGTGGAATCATCAGGTGAGTAGAAAAGAATACATTAGACATGGAGAAAAAATAATATCCTAGTTTTACTAATGCTTGGTTGGAAAAAGCTCTATTTAGCTTCAGAAAGAAAGGTTGAGTGACATCAGATACACAGATTAAGAAGGAATAATTTTTGTCATTTGAAGAATTTTATTTTCTTTCAGAAAAGAACAGCAGGCTTTGAAGATTTCACTAAGCATGCAAGGATATCAAGCTATCATAAAAACAGAAGGAGAACTGAAAACAACTCAGAGTAAAGAATTTTCTGGAATCTATCTGCTGTTATAACTCACCCTTAAAAATCAGCAGTTAAGAAGGAAAGGGTTTGCAAAGAGCAATTATAATTTACTATGAAAAGCAGAGATTAATAGGCAGTAACTGGAGCAATTTAAAGAGGTGAGAAGTATCAGTACTATCTTTAAATATGTAAAACTGGAAATTACATTTTTTAATTCATTCTCTACCAAAGTATGGAAGCAGTCAGAATAACAACAATCGTAAGTTTAGGTCAGATTCTAACCCAAACACAATTTTGGACAGTAAAGGATGATTGCCTAATGTCTTTCCAGCAAATAAACTTTAAATCCAGTCCCATGCTTGCTGTGGAAGTTCCCTGCAATAGTCCTTGGCTTGCATTTATGTGAATTGATTGAAAGTCCCCAAATGCTACATTAATCAGTCTCCACATGCTGCATAAAGATGAGCACTCAGACAGCAATTAATAATAACTTACTTGGCATCAAGTAGAAGAGAAAATATCTGAGCCTGACGCTGGCATGGAAATTAAATGTTATATTTGGCAAGAAGTTTCTAAACAGACCATAAAGGCTCAGGTGCTCTAATGCACATTTGTTTAAATGCCTGTTCCTTTTCCCCCCTCTGCTGTGTTTCAGTCCCTGTAGTCTGTAGTTTGGTTCATTCAGAATTTCATGGCATATGTTTTTCCCTGGAAACACATCTCTGGATAGCTTCCATTGCACACCCTTTCTCCACCCAACCAGATGACAATGAGTTGCTATGTTTTTTTTCTTGGAAAGACACTTGGAAACCAGGGGAGGGAGGAACTAATTTTTACTTAAGAAAGAAGGAAGAGGAGCAGACAACTGTGGCAGTGTATCTCACTGACAATCCTAAGGGACTAAGAAGCAAGTATTTTGCAACTAATGCATAATATTTATCCTTACATTATCTTATAGGAAAATGGTACTAATAAAATTCATTGCCCAAATACAGTTTGCTTTTTTTAAAAAAAATTAAGGGATTAATCTCTCATGCTTTTGTTGGGCTTTTGCTTAGCACAAGAATATGGAGAAATTTTATTTTCCAAATAATCTTCTTTCTATTCCGCCATTTTGAATTTCCCCTAAACAGCTATTTTATAACAAAAAAATGTAATTAAAACTAAATCCCTGACAACTTCTCTCTGGGATTTTGCTATTATTAACCATTTAACTCTCAGAAATTTCACTGGCCTTTTACTCACTCTCTGTTATGTCCCTGGGTTTGTTTTCTTTGCAAGACAATCCTCAGTGAAATTATGGGGCCACTTACCAGGATGTTTTACCATTATTTTCTCTCTTGATCTTTCTGCCTGCATCAGTGCATTGAGCTGCAATGTTTTAGTTTGGATCATGGGTGCAGCTTTGAAAGGAGTTGTCTGGCAGTTGTCTCCACTCTTAAGAGGAATTCTAACAGGACCAGGAGCAGGACCCCACAGGCATTGAAATGCACTCAGTGTGGAGCCAGGGTCATCACCAGCACTTGCAGTACAAACCACTCCTACCAGCTCACACTGCTTCTCAGGACAGATGTCACCTGCACCAAGCCAGGGCACACCAGACTGAACGAGCCAGTGGGAACCCAGCCTCTGTACTGGCCGGCAGTGCCAAGTCCTGGGGTGCAGCAGTCAGCGGCCTTAAAATAATGTCCGTCCGGCTAGCAGAGCGGCCAGCCGGCTGCTGCAGCGGTGGGGAGCCGACCCCGGTGGCAGGGCCCCAGGGTTGCTCCTACGGATGCCCCTCGGCAGCAGTGGCTTTGGGCTGCGTCCGCGTGGATGAGATCATGCTGAGAGTCCAATATCAAGCTGTAAGGAATGACGAGACGAGGGACGACACTCTCTGGGGACGGTCAGGTTTATTGCCTAGATGGAGGCCAGCCAGGGAATGACAATCTGCCTTGCACCTAACACAAACCCAACAGGGAGTGACAAAGAACAATGAGTGTAACAGAGTTATAAAGGGGGGAGGAATCCAGGGGAGGGGTTCAACCAGAACCAATCCAGGGCGTAGAGGGAGTGAACTTATGATAATAGACAGTAAAGGGAGACCAATCAATACATAACAAAGGAGGGGCTCCGGTCCCACAGCCAATCATAACTCCCAAAGTGAGGAACCTTCTAGAAAATTAGGTGGAGTAGGGAGTGACTGGCAGGGCCCAGGGAGGGAGGAGTATGCTCCCATGTAAGGAAACAGGGGGAGGAGAACCGAGAGGTACATCATAAAATCAGGGGATTGACATAACTCAAGGCGGGAGTAACCAAGGCAACAGAATGACTGGCAACACAGTGGCGGGAAAAACAGTTGAGGGCAGAACCATTATACAAAATGGGGGAGCAATTAAACAAACTAACATAGCACACTACAACACTGGGGTGGCAAAAATCAGTGAATATCTGGGCTTGAATATGAGGGCTGAAAGCCACCACAGCCTGCAGGGAGGGGGAACAGCAGTGATCAGCCTCATCTTTCCTCCTGAGAGCTCCTACTGCCTCCCTGCCAGGCTGATTAGCCTTCAGCTTGGAACAGAAAACACTGTGCCACCTTTGGAAACTGCTCAGAGACCCAGTAGTGTATCAAGCTCAATGGAAACAGCATTGCAAAAATCACCCCACTTTTTCCTCATTTAATTGGATGCAGACTTTGTTTCTTGATTGAAATTTGACATAGTAGATAGGAATATCAGAATAAGTCTGCTAACTACAGCATTCTGGGAAGTCATTTTCACTGGTGCAAAGTAGGAAACGAAAAAAAAAACCCCACATAGATCCAACAGTATTTTGGAGCTGTTTTTTCACAGGTTCAAAGGGTTAAACTGCAAAGCACAGGAGGAAGAGCTCCTGTTTTTCTTCCTTGATAAAGCACTTAGAAATATTTGAATTCCTCTTTTCAAGAAACAAAACATGGGCTTACAGAAGTGTTAAAATGCTCATATAGGCTCATGTCTCTAAAAATACTGAGAATTTTTTGTCTGTATTTTTTCTTTTTAATAAGCAGGACCCTGATTATCAGTGTCATGAATAGCAGCTGTATTTTTATGAGTCAACAGAACTTCTACCAAAGCTTCTTTGACTGGAGGCACCATATTATCAAACTGGTCTCAGCCATGGTGGTGCCAGTGGAGCCCAGGAAGGATTTCTCTCTGTAGCATCTGGGCACCAAGCATTTTCATGCTCTACTCAATGCAGTGACACATCAATGAATTTTGAATGAAATCATGTCACAAATATGTAACCTCCTTAATCCTACGCAAACTGAATAAATAAATTTAAAAACCTTAAAAACAAGAAGAAAAATTTATCAACCTAATCAATAAATGGGTTGCTGGTACTGCAGAGAAAAAATCTTTTTGTGCTTTCAAAGATTGCTACTAAACCCAAAAATGCTCTATTTCTCAGTAAGGTGGTTTTAAAAATAATACTCTATTGCTAAATAAAGTGATTGTTACATAATAAGAATATGCTTAAATAACCAAGATTGTCCCTTTTATTTTGTACCGTGAAGCAATTATTCAGTCATGATGAATATTTTCCAAGAACGACTGTGCTCCAAAATTAATCTTGCTGCAGCATTGTTCTATTGATCCATTTACTGTTTTTAAATAAAAGTAATGTGCTGAATTTTCAGAGCAATAGGCCACACAGAGCTTCAAAGAATACTCAGGACAGTGTCTTCTGTCTGTCTTGCCCACAGCTCTGCTGGGAGACCATGGGCAATTCAATCCTTCACTCACTGCTTGGGGGAACCTTCATGTGAAGTAAAGTTACGACAGTTCAAGAATATTTCTCACATAAATGCAATGAAGTTTAGTAACTCCTGTCTAGGATAAGCTGCAGGTTCAGGATGAGGTGTACCAGTGAACCAATCATTAATTGACTATCAGTCATTGTCTCTGAACAAGCAAGAGCTATCTTCCTTTTAAATAGAGCACATTTAGGTAGAAAAGAGTATAAAAGTTATTAAATGTTAAGTTGGCATTCAGAGTAATCTGCTCTAGGTTTTCATACTCAAAATATTTGAGAACTATGGGTTTGATGAAGGAAAAACCCAATAGTGTAACTTTTATGTAGGTATTGCAGTATCTTAAAGAGGAGATAGGCAGTTGAGGTAGCAATACCAAACCACTGGGGGCAAACCAACCATCCTCATAGTAGAAACCATTCTGGACAGGGTTAGTGTAATTGTCCAGGGTACAATACTGGGTAACATTTGCTCCCTGCAGCTGCAGCAATGAGCACTGAGGGGTTGCAGGGGCAGCCTCCTGGTTCTGCAGCAGGGTCCAGGGAGGTAAAACCTCCTCTTCCTCACACCCTCAGCACTTCATGGGGTTCCCAGTCTGCAGGAGCTGCTGAGACCTTTGCTCGTGGAGAGTTCTATCTCAGTGGGTGTATTTGTCTGAAGGGAACAGCCGCTCTGGCTCCAAAGCAGGGGCCAGCTGTGCTTTAAAAGAGGCTCCTGGCCCATGAACTCTGAAACAAAAGGTCAGCCAGAGGTCCCTTTATTTCCAGAGTAAGATGAGCCATTGTAGGGGTGAATAAACCTGACTAGCTGATACGAAGCTCATTATGATACCCATACCCATTTTTGTCCAGGAAAGTAAACATGATCTCTTGGAAACAATATCTCAGGCTTTTATACAGTAATTATAGAGAACTAAGATCAGTATTTTTAAATGAAAGTGATGACAATGCTTTATGGAATGAGTAGCAACAGAGCTGATTTAGATCCTTTATACTGCTAATGAAATGTGAATAAGTAGGAGTCTCATTATCTGCACTTTAGTGTATGCCTTAGATTGTTCATTATCCTACCACTTAGTGAATTGGTATCTGTGCATATGAGTGATCCTAATGGTTTTTACACAAAAAGTTTCCAGCTTTGTTTAGAAAGTGGTGTTTTAATGATATTTTGGTTGTAAGCATAATATCTGCATACTAGCTGTATACAATGCCTAATGGTTTGCAGCTTCAAAGAAAAATGGTTTCAACAAAAACTAGATATTTTCTGAGAGATAAAATCCTGTAATATACACAAACCCTTTTTGTTATGCAATAATTAGTATTTTCCAAGCATTCACTTCAAAAATGAGGCTTTCAAACATTCTGAATCTCTTGTATTTATATTGCAGAGAAAGGAGATGAGAGACAGTAACCTCTTGACCACCTATGTTTGCAAAGAAAAGGCTAGGAAAAAAAGAAAAAAATCATTAGAGAATGATGTCTAATCCATGGGCTATTGCAGGAGGCAATAGCCCCTCTTATTCTGTAGGCCATAATTCAGCATCTTGCTTTTCCTGCCTCCTGTACTCTTCACATTGGTTCTTTCTGAAGCCCTCTCAGCTGCCACTGGTAGGATTTGCCATCCCAAGGAGGAGATGGCACAGATGAGTGGGTGTTGGAGAGGCTAGCCCCCCTGTCAACACACCTAATAAAATAAATAATAATAACATTCAATTTTTTCCTAAAGCTCCAAGCAACCCTGATAGAACTTCTTCCAAGTGTGACAGGACTGGACTTAAGTACATTTCCTTCATAGTTAACGTGATTCCTCCCAGTTTAATTAGATCTGCTGGATGTCTCTCTGCCATCTGCTCCCTTCCAAGAGCCAGCACCTGTCAGCATAAGCTCCAGCACTGACTCTCCAATGACTGGCAGAATATATTTCCTCCTGTCCAAGAGGACATACATTGTTTCCTAAGAAACCATCACCTGAGGGTGTCATCCACAGCAGAAAATAGAGCACCCTAACTTGGATATTTTAATTGGATTCTGCTTGCTGTACAGTATCAGACAAGTGGGGAAAATGATAGGAGAGAGTAAAAACAAATATTTTAAGGCTCAAGGAAAATGCTAAAATTTAAAAGGAAAAAATGCTCTTAGGAATAGAACACAGCTCTGTTTCACCAACACACACATCTGCAAACAGGCCACCTTCTCTTCCCTCCTTTTTTTTTAAATTTTCTTTTCCCTGTAGTTTCTGTGTCTCACATCTATATCCCTCTAAGCTTCCAGAGGTCAGGAAAGCTCACTGTTTGAAGGACTGCATGAAGGGAAGATGTTTCCCTAACACCAAAAACTAATTTGGAACCAGGAGGCAATAAGACTCATTTTAAGAAGACACATGACTTCCAGTTTGCATTTGTTGGCTGGAAACAAACCATTCATCTAAAATTCACTGGGGCTGAGATTTCTCAGGTGAATTCCCGGCCCCATCAAAGTCAGTGAGCATTTTGCCACTGCCTACACATTCAACATTTCTTGTGCAGAGGACCTGGAAACTACCAATGTTTTCACACACAGCACACACACTAAGGAAAAGATTTAGAGCAAAGGAGAAAATTAATGCAAGTTTTAATATACCATGCTTTATCTACAAATAAAACTTAAGAAAGACTCAGCCAGCATTGGGATATCATGGTGATAGCTGGTGTTCTAATTAAATATCACCTTGGAGATCATCCCTCACAGTCAAAAAGAGCCAGCAGATACCAATTTCTCAAACATGTAGCACTTAGATGAAGCTCTGAACAACATTTGAAGGTTAAATAACATAATCTAGGAATTTGATCCATGACTGCTGATATCTCAAAAGAATTTTCTAATCCTTCATCATATAGCATGACACCACTTCATCTTTTGTGCCTTTGAAAAAGGAGCATTATTGTGTCTCTAGCTATTTGTATCAGTTGAGCTTTATGATTATTTTTCTTTTTCTTTAACATTTTACTGTTTCTACTAAACATTTTTTAACCCACATTTTTTTATTTGTATAGCAAGTGTCATTTCATCTCTGTTCATCTGGTAGATCACTGCTATGTGAGGAGGCTGCAAGTTGAAAAGTTAAACTTTCCACATTTTCTAAAAATTAAAGAAATGAAACAAACAGATTATTTCCTCCCCACACCTCCCTCAAATCTGTGCTTTCTTGGAAAAGTCAGTAAAACCATACAGCTCTAATTTGGTGAATGTATTTGTATTCTCAAGTAACAGAACTGAATTGGTGCTGTTACGTGTCAATGCATTTTTGGGCACTAATCCAAGCTTAGAGGTACATTGGAAGAAAGCAAAACTCTGATCTTTCCAGAATGCTGAAAGCACTGGCCTAATCTTATGAAAGGGAATAGGAAATGTGCCTTCAGCTTCAGCAAGCACTGGGTTATAGCAACAGTTGCCATGATTGATTATGAATATACCCAGGTGTTCAAAGGTACCTAGCAGGCTTTCAAAGGCTCTAGAAGTCTAAATATCACTGAAGCCAGTGTTGGAATGGAATAGGACATTTCTTAAAAGCCACAGCAGACACCTGAAAGCAGCTGGTTTTCCAAGAATTCAGACTAAAAATCAGAGTTTTCTGGAAACTCTTCTCCTACAGGATTATGATCTTAAGTTGTCATTGAAGTTTCTGCAGAGATTGTCAGGATTCTTCCTTCATCACGTCACAATGAGGATCTTGCAGGCAAACCTGGCATTTTTGGAAGCCACTATCTTTTGAAATATTAATGACATACCTTTTCAATCAATTCTTTGATCAGTATACATCATTTGCTGGTTTAATCTTTTCAAATACAATTTGAGCAAATGTCCAGACATACTTTTGCTTCATGTTCTATACTGGCTTATCTTCTATTAGTCCAGTAGCATTGGAAACAGCAAATATTAAATAGAGAGGAAATAATTACATCTAATTCTGTAAATTTTTACTTGCAGATCACCTTTGTAAGAACTAACCATACAGAGATATTGCAGTTCACATTCAAGTGCTGCATATCACACTTCCAGGAATTTCACTTTCCTTACACCCCAGGAGAAGCTAGGGCCTGCACATCCCTTGAGTTACAGGACGTCTGGCACAGCTTCCCTTGCAATAACTGACCTGCAGGATGTTTATTCACCTCCAGGACTGGGATACACATTTCACCTCCAGGACTGGGATATGCATTTTTACTTGTGACCATAGAGTGTTCATTAGACACCTAAGGCTTTTCCTTCTGCTATTAGCATTTTTTACCATTTGCCCTAAGCTGATGGAAATGAGAAAAAGATGTCACATGGCAGCAGGCTGGTGGAAGGTGTGTATCCATCCCTACACAAATATTAGTCCACAAACATGGATCATTTCCATGAGGGATCAAACTTCCAGCTCCCTCCAGCTACTTCCTGAGGGTTATTGTCAGCATCCAGATCCTGAAAGGAGATGCTGCAGCAATTAATTCAGAATTAAATTTTCTCCCATCTCCATTTCTGAAAGCTTATTTTACATCACAAAGCCTCCCATCCCAGACCTGTGGAGTTGTAAAGATGTACTTGGGATTATAGCTGCTTTATTATTCACAGACATGTTTTGACTCTATTAAAGCCCAGCTGCAGATGTAACAGGTTACAGTCTATTTGTGAAAAAGAACATTTTCCTTCTACTTTGAGAGTTCAGAGATACATTATTTGATGTTTTCATCTATTCAGGCAATTATACCTGAATCATCTTGATGCATCTTGGAGAAAAAAAAAAATCTGATTTCATGGGGGCTGCTACTCAACAATGTAAATCATAGAACCATAGAAAGGTTTGGGTTGAAAGGGATCTTACAAACCAACTAGTTCCAACCCCCCTGCCATAGTCCCAGATGTCCCTCACTGGATCAGGTTGCTTGAAGCCTCATTGATCCTGACCTTGAAGCCTTCTGGGAATGGAGTACCACAACTTTTCTGAAATGGCTCTACTGGTGTTTGTTTTTTGTTCAGTGAAAACTTCTGTGGCAAAAATAAACCTCAACACTTGTCTCTGAGTCATGAGCTAGTTTTCATTAACTGAGAGTTTCAATGGAAAATTTTCAGGCAGCCTTAACAACCTATCAGCAGGTCTGTAAGGCCCTCCCTGAGAGTTTGTGCCAGACTATCATTTTAATACCAGGAAACTGGCTGAAATTCTGACTAAAAATAGAACAATAAAATGTTCAAGTACAAATGCCATAAGGACTAAGCAGAAAGACTATTGTGAAGAAAATCAAGGCTTAGCAATCTATCTAAAATTCTACCAGCATATTAACAAAATCAGGGCTGAAACAGAACTAGGTGATGATATTTGATTGGAGGACCAGAAACAATTTGAGAAAAACCTTCATTATTTTGCAATTAAAATAACAGCAACAGAAATTTTAATAGAATCATAGAATCATTAAGGTTGGAAAAGACCTCCAAGATAATTGATTTCAACCTCTGACTGAACCTCATCATGCCAACTAAACAACAGCACTAAGTGCCATGTCCAGTTGTTTTCTGAATACTTCCAGGGATGGTGACTCCACCACCTCCCTGGACAGCCTGTTTCAATGCTTAACAAATGGGAAAAAACTCTTGATTTCCAACCTGAACCTGCCCTGGTGCACCTTGAGGCCGTTTCTCTTGTCCTTTTCCTGGTTGCCTGGGAGAAGAGGCCGACTCCCACCTGGCTACAACCTCCTTTCAGGAGTAGCACAGAGGGATAAGGCCTCCCTCAGACCCTTTTTTTTTTTCCAGGATATACACCCCCAGCTCCCTCAGCCACTCCTCATATGCCTCACTCTCTACATCCTTCCCCAGCCCACTGCCCTTCTCTGGACATGCTCCAGCCCCTCAGGGTCTTTCCTGCAGTGGAGGGCCCAGAACTGGACACAGGACTTGAGCTGCAGCCTCACCAGTGCTGCGTGCAGGGGGTGATCACTGCCCTGGTACTGGTGGCCAGGATGCCACCGGCCTTTTTGGCCACCTGGGCACATCCTGGCTCATGTTCAGCTGCAGTTGACCAGCACCCCCAGGTCCTTCTCCACCAGGCAGCTTTCCAGCCACTCTTTCAGCAGCCTGTAGCAATGCTTGAGGTTGTGGTGACCAAAATGCAGGAATATGAGGAAGAAAAAGTTGAATACTCTTGTGCAACAGAAAAAAAACCTGCCAAAGGTAGGTAAAAATATATTGCAGGCAGTGATATGTTCTGGGCCAAATAAATGGCATCTGAGCAGTCCATCCTACAGATTTCAATATTTAGGTTAACATAAAGCTCTAGAGATACAGATGCAGATAAAGGGACACAAATGCAACCTGATGCCACTGCACCTTGCATCATTCCTCTCCTGGTCCCTTGGTAGCATTTTACTTGTATCACACACTGCAGGTGTTGAAAGAGAAAGGAAATGAAAGGCGTGGTGACCAAAAGCAGATTTATTCTTTAAGGAAAGGATTAAGACACAAAATGGAAAATTTACCTTCTTCTGAAACCTGGCACAAAAGAACTGTGTATTAAAGATTAAGAGTTAGTGTTTCTTCAGCCGTGCTCCCACATGATATCAAGCCCTTTAATGCCAAGGTTGCCATGGATATCCCTATTGATTAATAAATAGTGTTATTAAGTCCCATGTAAATAGTGAATAACTGTCAGTTCTGAAAGAGATGTGGACTTTTTAGGTAATAGGCTTTTTTTTTCTTAATTAAACAGAGGCTAGCTGAACATTTGAACTTCAGCTTAAATTTCCTCCCCTGCTTCACTTCTTTGTGTTTTGTTAAGCAAGTATATCCCAATAGCTGGTGTACACAAGAAAAGAGGAAACATCAAATAAAACACAAATTAAAACTGAGACTGGTCCGGAGTCCAGGTTCATCTGGTCAAAAGTCAAAGAAAGAAAGAAATGGATAACTGCTAAACAATAAGAGAAATACTGGATTATTTCAGAAAAGCCTTCTAAAGATAGCAGGTCCAGGTCTCTAGGAATAAATTTGTCTCCCTGGCAAGAACAGATTTGTCTCATAACAGCAGCTACAAATCTCACTGCTCAACATCATCGTGTAAAAGCTCTGAAAATGTTCTTCAGACATGAACTGAGCAGCAAACTCCTGTGATATGATGGGGAATTGGGCTTGTCATCTCATCAAGAGAAGCTGAACATAAAATTTACCTGATGCCACAGTAGCTCTGTAGGAGAAGTACAGCCAGAGTCAGGCTCTTCCCCCTTTACAAAAAGCGACCTTTGTAGGTTACAAGATGAAAGCAGCAGCAGTCTGAGACCTTGAGAACCTCCGGTGGTTGGAAGAGCTGGATATGACCTGGCATGTCCATACTCTAGTGCTTTCCTGGTTTCTGCACGCAAACAAGTGTGCTGGGGCTAATGAATGCAGTGACTGGATGTGAATGCAGGCATCCTGACTGGTTTTTCTGCAATATGTGTTTATTTTTTCCGTAAAGAATATTGCTAGTGAGATGGTGCTGGCATGAAATTTATTCAGTGGTTATCAAATTCAGACTCTAATATGCACACTCCTACGAGCAAAGAACATGCCTATACCATGACTTACACCAGAGGTGCCAGCCACAGGCAGTCAGCCAGGAGCAGAAACAAAGCTCGGTGATTTAGGTGAACATCCACAAGCACCATGAATAAATAAAGAACCACCAAAGCTCTAAACCATTAACACAAAGACTAGGTCCTAACCAGCTAAAGGTACAAATTCCCGCTTTTGTGGATAGCAAATTTGGAAAGGTAATTCACATCCTAGTGAAGGACATAATGTCCAGTCCAGATGAGCCAAATCTGTGTGGCTACAGCAGCAGCAGCACAACAGCAGTTCACATCAACTGAGAATCAGGTCTAAACCTGTAAAAAAGGAAGTTGAAAATAGAAATAAATAAATAAATAAATAAATGCATTAATTGCCTACTGCTAATTGTTTGTTTAGCTCTGTTTAGGAACAAAATGCTAAAAAGAAAAAAAAACCCAAATTATTGTCAGTCAGTTCTGGGTTGCTCAAGGTAACAAATATTCTTCTCAGCTTGTTACTTAAGTATATAAGGCAAAGTTAAACACAGACTAAATTAATCCTAATGAAAAGATTTTAGTAACACCACAAGAAGAGGCTAGCAATTAAAATTTTCAGTTAAAGATGTTCAATAGACCATCCCATCTCTACCTACAATCCTAACAGAAACAAGATCCTGTTGGTTTTATCTTACTGTAGCTAGACAAGATAAGCCTTCGGCTGGTGATTTAAGACTGGCCTTCACTAATTGCTTGATGACAGCTGCCTCAGCACCTCACCTTCCTTCATTGTGGAAGGGATACAGCAGAAACCTGGGTTTCAGTGAAAGAGGATCAAGCTGCAAAACAGATCCTTTTTGAGGACTCTGAGTGTACTGCACATATTGTAAAAATTCCCAGCCCCTTCCAGAACTACTGGTACTATGGTGACATAAATACAGAGAGCTGCGTAGAATTTTTTACATTATTGACATACAGTTATTTTGGTTATAAAACAAAATCAACAAGATTTTGGTTTTCAAAAGCTGCAAATAGAAACATTCTTCATTGCAAGGGAAAATATTAAGGTCTTTGGACAAAAAAAAAAAAGCCATGAACATTTTCAAGAGGTATTTTTACATTTGCCATTAAAGTCTTTCTTCAAATTGAATTTCCTTTGAAAAAATGTCAAGGGCATATTTTTTACTCTGTCCTGTATGCAGAAGAATCATATACTAAAGAACTGACTCTGAATAGGCACTGGGCATGATCCTATCAGACAAGATTTTTTTCATGTAGCTTTGGAAGAATTTTTCAAGTGAGAAACCCCTGAAAAATGTGAATACCATTCTAAAAGATGGTTCTTACTAACTTTGTGGCTCACTGGTACTGCTCAGCTCTTGCAGACAGGTCACAGGAGTGTGAAAGCCTAGCAAATGTAGCAGTGTAAATGCAAAATGGGCTCTTTTCCAGGGCCAGCTCAGAGCTCATTGCAGAAGCAGGAAAAACTGAGCTCTGCTGCCCTAGGGAAGAGACGATAAGCAGAATGCACTGTTCCCTCTGTAGGAAGAGGAACAAAGAGGAGACAGCAAATGTGAAGTAGAAGTGTCCTGGAGAGTCAGGATCTGGCTTGTGCTGCAAACAGGAGCAGTGCAGCTGGGGATCAGTCACAGGGACAACTTTGGCCCACATCTATCTGCTGCTCCACACTCAATCTTCAGCCTTCTTCACCAGGGCTCCACTATAGTATCCATATAGTATCCATAGCTTTTGGTGCCTCCCCTCCTGTACCAGCAGCTGTCAATACCTCTGGGATTTCAAAATATTTGGGAAAACATGGCAAAATATATTACTCTTTCCCTCATTGCCAGCTGCAGTAGCATGAAGTATTGCTACTTGACAAAACTACTTGACAAAAAATGTCACACATTTGTCTTTACTGTTCAGTTAGATTATCTTAGAGAAGTGTGAAGGGCTAGAACAATTTTAGGATGAATCAAATAACTTCATTCCCAAAAGCTCAATAAACACAACACCAAAGGCTTCCCTCTTGATTCATTTGCTAGAGAAAGCCATCATGGCACATTTGCTGTGGTTGAATCCACCACGCTGGGCACTTCAGCTTTACCTTGCGGGAGAACAGAGTTAGACAGGAGGTTGTGCTGGAATTACAAGTTTAAGACTTGAAAGTCAATTTAATCCAGGTCTCCAGCCTTGTTAGTTCATTTGTGCTGTCTTGACCTCCAGCAGCCATGGTACAATGCTCAGAGCCACCACAGCCAATTGAAAGAGTTCAGCTCATTAAGAATTTTCATTTCTTTTCTGAGCTCCTTCAAGAGAGTGTCATTTTGCTTTAATGAATTCATTGCACATGGTGGTTTTATGAATATGGATTTACCTTCTAATTACTTCAGCAGTTAGAGAAAGGGAGACAGGAAAGGCAGAGACTTTTAAGGGTGCTACCATGCAGTTCTAAACCTTCAGCAAAGGCCATTTCTTGCTTTTGTTTGTTTCAGATATTTCACAGTGGTTTGTTTACTCACAGCTGATGCTCTTTTCAGTGCAAGCACTCCCCAGCTCAAAGAGTTTGCAAGAAACAGTTTATTAATGGTCACATTATGGAGATATAAGGATAACATAAGGGTCATTGACTTCTACATGAGACACTCAAAGAAAGATGGAAAGAAGGTGGGAATAAATGCTTAACATGGGAGACATTCAGGACTTCAGCTATTGGTGCATAGTGTAAGCACCATGGTAACTTCTCTTCATTGATTAGGTCATGCTCTGGTAGTTCTGCAACTAAAATTATCTGGATGGCTCATTGAACTCAAAGCTTCACTGCCCTACCAGCTGTGGTAGGCTGGCTCAGCCAGGCTCTCAAAGGACTTGAATGTTGCTCTTGATTTTTCTGAGCAGCGAAGGGAATAATGCAGAAGTACATGTGGTGCTGGCACTCAGAGACAGGAGGGATAACCTTTGCTTTTGTATTTGTACACAAATGATATTAGGAAGCTCTCAGAAGTGTTTCAAGTCCCTGTGGGCTTCCAAGGAAGAGCTGGCCACCTGCTACTTCCCACTGTTGTATATGCAAGTAAGGAAAAGGCAGAACATCTTAGCTTCTTAACAAATAAACAAGCAACCAACTGAAACTTGGGCTATTAAATAAATCAATAGCATTATACTAAACCATAAGGCTCCTTTTTCTCAGAACACCAGCATTTTAGAGCCTCCTTATATTTGCACTAGACAAATACTTAAAATATCTCAGCAATTATTTCATGTTGGCACAATAATAGCTTAACTAGAATGGATCTTCTTATACATGAGAATACAGTGAATGATTGTCTTGCTAAGAAAAGCCTAACCCTTCAGAGGGTTCGTGTTCTTCTTCTAATGACTCACTTCAGGAGAGGTAGATAGGCAGGAAGGATGATTCATCTCAGGACACCTACTGTACACTATTCTGGAATACATTTTTCTTCATCTCTCTCCCACTCTACCTATCAGAAAGGGATAAACAAAACCATAAGAGCTTGAGGATTGAACGAGAAGGGGAAATTGGCTAAAAGTCAATGCTGGCAATGGGGTGTCTTTACAAATGAGTAAAATAGTGGTGACAGCAGCACACTGACATTTTGGCTTCACAGGTCAGATTGACCTTAGCAGATATAATCAATAAATCTGTAAGCCTCAGGTTGCAATGCTGAGTCAAAAGTTCAGCTACTTTCTCATGCTTTGCCTCCAAGCTTTTGCAAACTGCAACTTGTATTCCAAGACCTGTTTCCTCTAAGAGCCCAGGAGTGAAATTTCAGGGAAAACAAGAACAGATAGCAATTCAGTCACGGGCTGAATATAGCAAAAGGAAAATGACAGTGTTATGATTTTCTGAAACTCACCTTTGAAAAGAGGTCAAGAGAACCATCTCAATAATACACTTTGATGTCACAGAAAATTTGCTAGTGGTTCAGCCATGCATTAAGTGCCATTCAGGCACTAGCAAGCCCGGTACAGTCCACTGACTATTATCCTCTCCTGATCATAGGAAAAAAAGTTGTTTCCAACATCTCAGTTATGGGAAGGGATGACATTTACTAGATCAGGTTACTCGGGGTCTCATTCAACCTGGCCTTGAACACTGACAGATATTTCTTCTGGAATCAGTGATACAGACAGAAGGGATCTAAGGAGTATCAAAAAGGGTTACAGTGTGGTGTGGTCAGCATGCTGGAGACATGGGATGTCATCCAAAGGCACCTGGACAGGCAGAAGGAGTGGTCCCATGCAAACTTCATGAAATTCAACACAGAAAAATGCAAAGCCCTGCACCTTGGTGAGGGCAATCTCAAGCACAAACACAGGCTCAGTGGGGAATGGATTGAGAACAAACATCAGGAGAAGATCTTTAGGAATATTGGCTGATGAGAAACTCAGCATGACCCAGCCTTGTGCCCCTGCAGCCCAGAGAGCCAAACATGTCCTGGGCTGCATCCAAAGCAGTGTGGGCAGCAGGGGAGGGAGGGGATTCTGCCCCTCTGCTCTGCTCTGCCCTGGTGAGACCCCACCTGCAGGGCTGCACCCAGCCCTGGGGTCCCTGCACAAGAAGGACATGGACCTGTTGGAGTGAGTCCACAGGAGGCCACAAAGGTGCTCAGAGGGATGGAGCACCTCTGCCATGGAGACAGGCTGACAGAGATGGAGCTGTTTAGCCTGGAGAAGTGAAGGCTCCATGGGGACCTTAGAGCACATTCCAGTGCCAAAAGGTGACTACAAGAGAGGTAGAGAGGGATTTTTTACAAGACCATGCAGTGATAGGACAAGAGGGAATGGATTTAAACTGCAAAAAAGTAGGTTTAGGTTAAGTATTAGGAAAAAATCCTTGACTGTGAGGGTGGTGAGGTACTGGAACAGGTTGCCCAGAAAAAGTGTGGACACCTCATCCCTGGAATTGTTTCAGGTCAGTCTGGAAGGGGCTTTGAGCAATCTAGTCTAGTAGTTGTTCCAGCTCACAGCACAGGGATTTGGAACTACAGGATCTTTAAGGTCTCTTACAGCATTAACTGTCCTATGATTGATTCAAGCAAGCTGTGTTCCAGTCTGAATAGTGACACAGGAAAATAAATTTTAAGGTGGTGTTCATATGCCCAGGCGACAGATGCTCAAGTCATTTTTAACAATGGCCAGAAAAGGAAAAAATCATCTTGTAAAAGCCAAGGGCATTAGTAAAGAGATTGCTGAAGCCTGTTCAGGGATTATGCAACAGCAGTTGGCTTAAACATGCACTTAGAAACACTAAGTGGTGATTTAACAGGACTGATAACCCTGATAACCCTATACAGCAAGTGACTGAATACATCTGCAATTGCAAGTGCTGAAGATGTCAGGATAGGATTCATGGGCTGGAAATTAAGCAGAAAGCTGCATTAACAGAGGGAGGGCATTTGTAAAAATGCCATGGGGTAATTTATGACCACATTTAGTGACAATTTAGTTCTCTAACTCATCAGAAATGCACAAGCTGCAGCAAAACATTCCATCCTATTAAAGTACAATGTCTGTGGTGAAAGACTTGCCTGTTGAAAAAACACTGCTACGTCCTGTGATACTCCAGATTCACTTCTGTCCTCTGAACTCAGGTTCAACACAGATACATATCCTATGGCAACTAACCTGCAGTGATAGATTAAAATAAATGGAAGTCAAGGGAGAAAATTATATGTAAAATATAAACATTGCTGTCTGCTAGAAGCTTGCATGCCCTCAGTTAGGTCTAGCAACTTCATTCAGCCAGTCTGGATCTGTGACTATTGCAGGTGACTTTAAATCAGCACAAGCTTGTAGGAACAAACTTTCTTAAAAATATGACTGCTATTCCATTGCTTCCCTTGGAGGCCTTGCTATCCAGGGATCTAATAATAATGATGACAACAACGTGATAGCCTTGTGTCAGCTGAGCAAAAGAGACCATGTGGAATTTAAATTCTCTTTAGATGGGCAAATAAGTTTGGGCTTCTTATAGAACCAAGTCCTTGAAGAGGGTAGCTGGCTTACAAATACAAACACAGCTGAAATTTTCCCACAGAAACAAGTTAGCTATTACTGGATAACTTCAGAAATCCAGACTCTGAAGCTTGCCTTACTGAATATGTTGTTCCAGCTCTGGTGGTGCCACTGGGAGCATGGACCAAATCCCCACCCTCAACACAGACTATTCCTGAGTTAAGAATAATAAGATAGAGCACATTTTCATGATTATGTATCCACAACATTCTGGAGTAGTTTTTCAAAGGAGTATTTGCTGGGTGAACACAGAAACTCTGTTCAGTAGTGAAAGTGATGATGACATAAATATCTGCAAGAAACCAATTTGTAGCTTCTGAAAGACAACAGATTCACCAGGCAACTCCAGCTGATCATCCTAGGACTTTTCACAGACAAGCACATGCCTGGCAGCAGAAAGATGGGTTTCCCTTTTGTTGCTTATACATGAGAGCTGTCTACAGCCTATTTATGACCAGAGCCCTCATAAAAAGCCATGGTTTAAGAAAGGCTGCCATGATTCAGGTTTTTAATTTGGATTCAGGATCAAAGCTCATACAGACTGCTTCTATATCAAGGAATGAGGCAACACAGGCAGACACTGGGAGTCAATGGTCTGTACTCTCAGGCAGCTAGAAGAGTCCTGGCAGTCTGTGCAAATGCTACAGCATCCACCAAAACCCTTCCCAAGCTCAGAGAAGTTGTTAGCACAGACCAAATTTTGCCCCCAGCAGGCACTTTGAATGTGGCCTTCCTATTTTGAAGGCTGAATTTCGACAGTGTGCATGTGCCAGTTGACCTCAATACTCAAACACAGTTTAATATGTGTTTCATTTCTTGGTGGAAATCTATAATAGATTCTGAAAATTTCATCCTGCATCTAACTCGAGTGGAGTCCAGAGCATCGGGGTGAGATTTAGGGCTTATGAGAGACCACCAGAACACACTGAGCACTGCACTCTGATTTGGCTCGTTGGATCTGGAAGGGATCTTGTTGGATCTTGTTATCACAACTCTGTCAGTTGAGCTAGGGATTTCTAGCCTCAGTATTACCACGAGTCTCAAGTTGCCAAAGGCTTAGAGCCTTGGTCTGGTGCTGGACCTACAGATGCTCCAGTCTCAGTGACTCTTTGCGCCCATCTCTGACTGTCGAGGAGCGGGAAGTTCCTCCTTTTTCCCTGTCACTCCATGCAAGATCTAGGCTTCTGCTGGTCTGGCAGCACCCTGAGAGCCGAGGCAGGCGATGATGGGCACTGAGCACACACCTGCCTGTCACCAGCCAGGGAAACCCAAATACATCAACCTCAGTGACAGCTCTGGTTCTCTGCAGCCCAGAAATGAGGCACTGCTGACTGATAACCCCCTTGGCAGACTGAGGCTGGATAAGCAAAGTAAGGCAGGCTTTCCAACAACCTTCGCCAAGCCACAGGGCACCTTGCCAGGAAAGATATGGCAGAGCATAAAGCATAACTATGCTGAATGGCACCTTGGACTCTCATTCAGGTTCTCTGCTCTGGGCACTGGCTTGGCTTAGTGGGATGGTTGAGAAAAAATCCTGTCCTGTCCTGGACCAGATGTTTGTGTCCTCCTTGCCCGCTGTGTGACCTGTCCTGCGCCATGGAGGAGCTGCTGTGTTTCATCTCCATCTGTCCAGAGGCTTCCCACTGCCAGGAAATGCCATCAGGAAGCATTCAGTATCTGCACTGCCCATGGGTGGATTTGATGGATCTGGGCCAGAGACACACATGGGTTTTGGGCTCCATATCCACAGAAGACTGCAAATAAAAAGAATGAAGCTCTTGTGAATGGAGAAGGTTGTAAAAGTGGCTGTGTCATCCTGCTCTCCCCTGAAAGGTGGAAGTGAGATGCTGGCAATTTGGGATCACTTGTGGGAGTAGGTTTGATTACAAAACTTTGTATTTGTGACATTTCTGTAAATGCCATTCTACTAAGATATATACTCTGCGCTTGAGTCAGGCTCTTTCCTTCCGATAGCTGAAGTGTTAATTATTAATCATCAAAACACAATTACTGGCACTCTGCTCCCAGAGGAGACAGAGGTTTAGCTTACAGTGGTGTCCTCCAATAACATAAATTCTCACACTAATTCTTTTCTTTAGCAACAATCACGTTTGACTAAAGACACAAGCCACGGCTGCATGTGTGAGTACATGTGCGTGTAATTTATGAGATTTGATTAACTGTGAGTCCACAGTCTATGTATAAACCTCTCATACTATCAGAGTAAACAGTCCTTTTCGATGGCTGGCTTCACACTATCTTTGTTTGTTCTCTATCTGCCACAGGTTAACTGGCTCTTAACACTGATCAGAGCTACTGGTTTCCCCTGTAAAAAATAACTCATGAACTGCAAGGTTTTGTCATGGACCCCCAACCCAACTTCCTTGTGCTCTGTCTACAGTCTCTTGTTAATTGTTGGTCCCCCTTTTTAAAGCAAGAGCCTCCTAATTCTGTTCCACAAAAGCAAACTGTCTTCAGCATTGTTTGGTTCTCACTAAACACTGACTTTCTTGCTAAAAACTGTATTCACCCATAACCAAAAGATGCTTGCAGTGACACCAGGCAGACTTCTGAGACAAGGCAGCTTTCAGGTAGAATATGGTGTGTGGGGGCTCTGGTGTTGGAATTACACAGGAAAATATGCACACAAGCTCATGGCTGCAAAGTCCCTCACGTCTCAGGCCTCCAGCAGGATTGTAGTCATCTCAGCAGCATGTAACCGAGTTCATATCAGTCTGTGTGCCTTGGCTGCCCATCATTAAAAGCTCATATCTGACCACAGGTCTTCCATCATTTCAATGAGATAACTGAGTTCAGCTGTTGACAGCTCTTCATATTCCTTCCATGCCAACTGGGAATAACATCTAGCTTTTATTTCCCAGTCCCAGAAATGAGATTAATCTTCCTGTCCTAAAAGATCACAGTGCTGAAATCAGCAAGGAAATGTTCATGCTTTTCATAAAAATAAATTTCCCATAATTCCTACAATCATATTTTAAGCTTGGGCTGATCTTATCTTCTTGGAAGTCCCCTGCTCAGAATGGCAGTGAAGTCTGTTTCAGGCTGCCAGCTCAGATGTACCACAGTGATAAAGGTTATATCCTCAGATGAGCTGACAGCACCACACAAGGCAGTATTTTCTTATATTGCATGTTCTTTGACGAGTCTCAAACTGCTTCCCAGAAAAAAAATAACAGAATGGGATTACAACCCTCTTTGGAGAGGAAAGCAGAGCAACATACAGAAAGCACCTGGCTGAGATCAAAGGAACTTGACCACGTGTTGACCTTCACATGGCTGCAGATTAAACAGGGAAAGGCAGGAGCATTTTCTTTCACCAATCCCTTCCTGAGTACCCCAGCAGGGTCAACACAGCACACTAAAATAAACTGAGGTGGGTGTGAGGTTAATTCAACTTCCCATTAGCTGCAGTCATTTGTGAGCTGCTGAACAACCCATCCAGAGGTTCTTGCCATGACTTCCAGGGCACAAGCAGGCAAGCACACACTCACTCCTGTTGTTCCTGTTTAATCTGCTGCCACGTATGTGCCAACACTGCCATTCAGTGTGCTGGGCCTGCTGCAACAGCTTGGGCATGAAAGACGACACTAATTGCAAACAATGATCCTACACAGAGGCAGACACATCACTACCTGTTGTAAATCCCTACCAGCACAAGATGTTGAAAAGTGTCAGAGGTGGGGCTACCTTTTACACAAAGTAATAGTGAAGCATGATAGTGGCAAGAGCTCATGGAAATATGATCTGAAATTCTAGTGAGTTCCTGTGAAAAAAACAAACTAAACAGAAGAAAGAACAAGCAAACCAAAAGAAAGAAAGAAACACAAAAACCAATCTGTTTTGTTTGCAAGTAGAAAGCTATCATCCAAACTTTAAAAATCTCATTGGGATTAACCTTGTGATTCAATTCCTGTTCTTACTGAAGCTCAATAACCAGATGAAACAGCAATCATTAGTCATCTTAACCCTTTCTGTGGCGAGTCAGGATATTCTTAGCAAGTATTTTAAGCAACCCTTGATCTACTGATATCCTTGAAGCACTCACATGCTTTGATCTATAGCCTTGATCTGCAAAGACAGCTGAGACTTACCCTGCCCAACAAAGAAAACCCCCAGCCAGCTAGCCTTGCAAATGCTTATGCTTCAGTGCAGGACCTGGCAGGTTTTATTTGTAACATTGCTCCAAGCTTTGTCATGGGCCTCCCTCTCCACCTATTCTCAGAGGAGATTTACACCCTTAACCCCTTAGAGTTTTCATAACAGGCCACACAAGCAGTCTGAAAGCTGCAGCACTGGGCAGAGGTATCAGCAGGCTCTGAACAAATCTGCTGTGGTACTGAAGGCTGCCCACACATGGCCGTGGGGAGCTGATGTGATGCTCTGTCCTGCTCCTTCAAAACCCTCAATGGTGCATCCTCCATTCCAGGTCTGAAACCACTGGTGGTACTTTGCTGACCCTTGCAGATGTGCTGCCCTTCACTCACCACAGGCTGTCCCTGCAAGCTGCCTTGCCCTTCTCCTGTGTCTGTATTTAAGCAACTTGTCAATCCACCGCCAGCTCCTCCTGCTCAGAAATGTGCTGTCACACTGTGACAGTGGTCACAAGGGTTGCAGGTGAAGAGAGGAGACGAGAATGTCGACCTCATGTTCAGAAGGCTTGATTTATTATTTTACGATACATATACTACATTATAACTATACTAAAAGGAATAGAAGTTCTCAGAAGGCTAGCTAAGCTAAGAATAGAAAAGAATGAATAACAAAGATCTGTGTCCCGGCAGAGAGCAAGAGCAGCTCTGCCGTGAGTGGTCAGTAAATCCAAACATCCAGAGGAGACCAATCACGGATCCACCTGTTGCATTCCACAGCAGCAGATAACCATTGTTTACATCCTGTTGCTGAGACCACAGCTTCTCAGAAAAGAGAAAAATCCCAAGAAAGGATTTTTCACAAAAAATGTCTGTGACATCACACCACTGGGGAGATGACACACGATGTCCCTCACCAAGAGCCAATGATGCAAATCTCAGCCAGCACTGAGCCGGCTCCTGGGCATTGCCATGATCTGAAACAAATAGTTCAGGTAGCCCTTAGAGAGATGGGAGCCACATCCTGTTTGGCACTATCCAAAGCTCAGAGCCCATCCAAGGAAGTTGAGAGACTTGGTTAGGGTTCAGCATGGTGCTTGATGAAATTGGTGCTGGATGCAACAGCAGAGAAAGAGCAAGAAGATACTTGAGGAGAGAGTGAGAGAATATGCGTTTCCATAGGTCAGCTCTCCTCAGAGACATTAGAGGTTCATTGTAAGAGATATAAAAATAAATGTCAGATGGCTCTCTCTTGATTAATCAAGCTTGGCTTTGCTGTAGAGATGTCTCCTTCAAATAGCCCTTTTTCCATTTGAAAGTCAAGGAAAAAGCCAGAGAGCATCTGACTCCTGAACAAGCAATACTGAAAGCAATTCAGGCTTATTTCTGTGGACATGCTTCCCCTATTATTTTAGCACAGCTGTGTAATCCCTGAGTAATTAAAACGTCTCCTCAAAGCTGCCACTCTCCTATGCCTTCTGATCTGTGTCAATGCTGATCTGTTCATCTGTGTAGGAATATTAAGAGTGCCTGATATAGCTAAGTCTCTTCAGCTTTTATCCAAATGATCTGTTCAACATCAGCATCAGCTGAAGAGAAGGACAAATTCTTCTTTTAATGTAATTTCAGATTAACTGTTGCTTTGAATGCAATTTTAGTCTATTTACACCAGTCTGATAGGTATCAGCATTAAACAGCAGCAAAGCATTTCAAGAGGACATGAAGACATTTTTAAATATATCAAGGGATCAGAGGTAGCTGTTTAAGAAAACCATTAATAATTTGATTGAATATGGAATTGTCAGTCACTCAAAGCAGCTGAGACCTCTGGAAGCCAAAAACACAATTTAACAAGGAAAAACTGAGTAAAGAAGTGGAGTAAGTGAGGAAATTAAGAGCCCTGTGTAAAAGCCACAAAAGGTCATCAACATCAACCAAGATGGGTCTGGACCATTTGCATTTTGTGGGGCATTCACTGCTCTGCAGACAGACAAGCTGCTCTGCTGTGACAAAGCAGACTTTGAACAGGCAGCTTTGGGGACACATGGATTAGGACGATGTGAAAGAGAGAAAAGTAAACACAAATACAGAATCTTGGTTAGAAGGAGCATCCAAAAAGCATCAGGACAGAAAATAAGTACAAACAGAAGCAATGTGACTGGATGAGCAGTGTGACAGAGCTTTGTTGAGGCAATTGGCAGCAATAAGAGCTCCCTCTGCAGCTCCCCTGTGCTAGGGCTAAGCTCTCAGAAGATACCAGTGCCATACCATCCCTGATGACTGTGTACAGCCATCCTTAGGGACCCCTATTACACAGCATGGGTACAGGAGAGAAACCAGAGGAAAATATCAGCAATGGACTGAGGAGCTCTTGCAGAGCAATATGCACAAAAGTGAGATACTGTCTGACAAGTCATGGTAGGAAAATGCAAAACTGCAGGTATATGTCAGATATATACATGCAGGACAGAAAGAGAATTATTAGAGTAATGCTGAGGTAACAACATGATTCTTGTTTTCTTGCTAAAAATCCCAAGGCAGTCATCACTTCACACACATATCTGGGCTTACAGGTGACACCAGAGCACTCTAAAACAAGGCTACACAAGTATCATGGGGACTGTCCTAACTCTTTCCTACCACCACACTCCTTGATTTCTACACTGTGGGATGTGGAGCCAGGTCTGGCTGAGCCCTCTGTGGGTGTCCTGAGGTGAGCAGGCAGAGCAGTGGTGTTGGCACGCAGACTTGCAGCAGTGATCCCTCCTGACTGCTCCCAGAGCCATGAGCTTGTCTTGCTGAGTTTCCTTCAGATGTCTCAGATCCATCTCTGCCTTGCATTATTAATTGCAGCATCCACAACCACATCAAGTCTCATTTTCAGTACTACTACTAAACTATTTTCAGCAGCTTATTCTCAATGCCTGTCCCTTGGAAATGAGTTCCTGGCCTATTAACCCTTTCATTGCTTCTGAAACACAGCAGATATCCTAGAGGCTGTGGAACTTCCTTTCAGCACATGTCATTTTCTACCCTGGAAAAATGTGGGATATGCACCTACAAGTCCTTGATATCCAGGAGATAGCCCAAAGAGTGACTGAGCAGTGACCACTCCTCTGACACACCAAGGTCTGAGCTTTCCCACTGTATTTCCTCGTGTAGGTCTGTCCCTGTGCTTTGTGGCCACCCAACAGACTGGCTGGGAGGTGCAGGACCAGGCCATCTGCTCGCTCACGAGAGCTCTTTTGCACAGCACTAACTCTGAGAGCAGAGACACTCATGTCACTCTTGCTCCAGAACAAAGGCTGGGTATCAGTCTTGAATTACTCCTATATTACTCCCAGGTGCCCCCACTAACACTGGTCCTGAGCTGATCTTGTTCTTCACTACCCCTGGATCCACTATCCTTTGCTTCTACAGCAGAGGGGTTTAGATATGACAAAGATCATACATGTGAAAATACACTGATCTGAGAAGAAAAAAAACCCCACATATAAATATTTATATAAAATTTATAAAGACAAAATGATCAGGACCTTTTCTCATCACACAAAACACTGCTTTCCACACCATGGGCAGCCTGCACTGTTCACAGGATACACAGTGGAGCAGGCAGGGGAAAACAGAGCAGGTGTCTGATCTGCAGGGAGGGCACCAAAGGATTTGTGAGGCCAAGGAATGCCCACTTGTGCCCAGGAATCCTGTAGGGAGCAACATGGCTACAAACTGCTGCAGCAGCAGCCCTTGACACCCTCAGCCACAGTAGCTGCTGCAGAGTGTTCTTGGGTTCACAGTGGCTCAGGGAAGAAGGACATGCACTGAGCACCAGTGAACCAGTGCTCAGTTTGGGCTGTGTGTCTGTCTGGAGGGAGTGAGACAGCAAAACTCAATTAGCACAAGCTCTAAGCACGGATGCTTTCAACTCCATCAGCCCCTGATTCAATTGGTGGCATCTACCCAGGCAGCAGCTGTCACCTACCTTTCCCTCCAGAGAGTAAGGAAAGGTTTGTATGAGCAATCAGGAACAGCAATTTTCCTTGACAGAAAAAGTCTGGAAAACAGAGAACTTTGTGTCTGGTATGCAGCGGTGTCCTGTTCCAGGTCTTGCTTTCTAGAGCACACATCTGCATTCAGTTCACTTTCCACACCTCAGCCAGGTATAGCCCTTTCCCAAGTCCTCAGCATCCTCCTTGCACCCTCCTTTTTTTCTACCCTTGATTTTCCAGGACACACCCAGGGAAGCTGCACACATACTGTCTGTTCCTTTGAGCTAAATGTTTAATAGCTTTCATATCAAGGAAAGCACTTTTCCCTATCTTGCCTTCTCCTCTATTTTTCCAGCATTTGCATTATGCCTTCTCCACATATTATGATTCACTGTTAACTTGAGACCACTAGCTGCCTCTCCCTCCCCCTTGCCCAGGAACTCCTTACATAAATCATTGGGATTGCTGAACAAAAAAACCTCAAAACCAAACAAAAAATTAACATGCACAGATTTATTGCTGCTTTTATTTTCTCAATGCACAGGCAAATTAATATAATGGAGATTAGGTGCCTTTGCTCAGCTTTCCCCAGCACAGTGCAATATGACAAGAAAATCCCAGTTCTGTGGGAAAAAAAAAAAAAAAGAAAAAAGACTGGATAAACTCTGCTATTGTACAATCACAAGATCCTGAAGAAAGAGGATTATTAAAGTAGAACACAATGTGAAATGTAATCAATACAAAGACAGACTAAGATGACACTGAACTGCAGAGGGACAACATCTCTTCTGTATCTGATGTGTGGCAGGTAAACCAGGGAAGGGCTGCTGCAAGCCCCACGAGTTTAGAAAAACTGTGTGTGTTTTCCTGGACTCTGAGCTATTCACAATGTCCATTTCACAAGGAGGGAGAGAGAAAGTTGAACAAGTCTTTAAGGGTCATCCTTTTTTCAAATCAACTCAAGCAGAGTCTTTGTCAAGCTGACAGGACCTTATTGATAGGTGGAATCATTGAGAGTTACAAAAAACATTTGTAACCAGAATCTTCCATAAAAGCACATAAAGAGCATCTGAACTACTCCACATACAGTAGGGATGCCAAAATACTTTGCTGTTTTTCTGACCTGTGTACAAGAAAGAAATTTTTAAAACTGTTTTTCATTCATCTAAAAAAGTTACAAAGTGAGGGGTCTGTCTAGATGGGTGCATGCCTTCAATCTCCTCCATGCAATAATTTCTGGGAAACATAAGGACCTTTGGTAAGTTTTTCAAATTAATAAGTCTGTGAGAACTGTGGACAAATAACCACTTCAATCTAAAACTTTCTTCCTCCCAAATTTATTTTCTTCTGTGAATAAATGCTACAGACACTTTTACAAGTGGAAAGTCAAGTTATATAACAAAAGTCCTACACAAGCTTATAGAAGGCCTTTAAACCAAGTTCAATCTTCTGTACTCTATTTAACCCAAGACTGACAAATCATTTAAAGTAAATCCAAGGGAAAGATTAATCAGTGGGCCATTAATGTACATGAAGGTAGTCTGAGAGTACTGGAAAGGTTCTTAAGTTTGTTGAAGACTTTATCTACCTCTTATGCTTCTGAACAGACAGATTTAGAGCCAGGCATTTCAGACAATTTAACTTCTTTGGTCTAAAATGATAATCTAGGTTCTTTCTGCAACAGTGGAGAGAAAATCAGACAATATGAACATCTTCCAGAGACATCTCTGTTAGTATAGGGTGAATTACTGTCATATATTAATCCTATTTTCTTCAACACACATTCAATTTTCAAGGGAGCCATGACAGAGTGAAAAGGCTGGGACAGACTGCTTGATCCCTGCAGAGCTGAGGGAATGAGGGTTATGTGCTGAATAACAGGACAGGCACTCAGGCAATGCAGACCAGCCCAAGGCTCAGTGCAGAGGAAAGCAGTGGCACCAGGCTGCCCATGAGGAGCTCCAAAAATGTCTCTCCTGGCCCTTGCACTGTGGTCACCACAGGACAGCTCTCAGTTCAACCCCCTTCTTCCTTTAGAAGGAATTAGAATTCTTTAGAATACCCCATGTATTTGGGCTCAGCTGTTCGGGGCCTGGTTTTCAGAGTGGGGCACCTACAACTGTGGCTGCTCCCAACTCTGAAAGTCTGGCCCTAAATGCACATCCACTACCTGATAGACAGGATCAAAAGAGTGATGTCCTACTGGGTTGTACTGGCATGTGAGAATGAGCTTCATCACCAGCCTGTGCAAACATCCCTTTTGAGGCAAGGCCATGCCTCAGATTTCGGTCAAGTTGCCACAGAAGTTCTGGGAGGCTTCACCAAGAAGGGCTTCTCAAGAGCTGTATTCATCTTGGATTTCCAGGCTTCTGACTCCTCACTTTATTTTGTTTCTTAGAGCATTATAGTATCTTCCCAAGTCATTCATCCACTTGATCTGCAAAGATTTTATCAGTGAATTAGCCCAGAATGGCAATTTCCACCTTGAAAATGCTTCAATGTTCTGATTCTTCAAACACCTTCAAAGCCATTTAATCACAATGATTCTGGGAAATAGATGAGTAGAAATCCTAATTTATTTGCAAAGAATCTGAGTTTCTTTTCCAGAAGTTCAAGCTCAGGTGCTGTCCCCACCCTGGACACTGCAATAACCCATGTATCAGCCTCCCTGTGGACCTGGACACCAGCTCATGCACGTGGCCCTCTGAGCAGGCCTGCCATTGTGTTTGGGGACCCAGACAGGAATTGCCTCCCTTGCTTACCTAAAATTCCACTGATGTGGACATAAAACACAATCTCTGAAGCTTTTTTCCTCCATCTGCTAGTATAAATCCTGCTCCCATTAGGTGTTATCAGCAGGACCACCCCTGCTGCACTTAACTAAATGGCAGGTCCGCCCACACACTCTAAAGTGGAATTTTGCTGAAGGTAAAAATCAAGCTGTGCCTCTGTCCTCCAATTCCCCCCCATCTCACGCAGTTTAAGATGACAGTTCAACGTATGGAAGTTATTGTGGGATGCCTGTGCATCATGGTCACTGGTCTGGACCACTGCTATTCTTCTCCTACACACACAACACACCCATGCACACACAGAAAAGCTGCCAAGTGCTTATATAACCTGATGTGTCAACAAAGCCCCTGCCAACTCTCCTACGTCTGGGAACTTTAAGTGGTTTCAACTTGTCCCAGACAGAGCATTTCAAACATGTGAAAAGCTCCCCTTCAAGTCTACCCAAAGCCAGCCCATCCAAACCCATACTGATTCTTGCTGTCTAAGTGGGAGAACACAACAAGTTCAGTTGTTGCTAAACAAGTACTTGAGAAAGCTCAGGCTGGCAGCCCTGCCTGCTGCTAGACCCCCATCCTCCCATGGATGTGCAGCACAGCCAGCACTGTGTCTGTGTCTGTGTCTGAGCAGTCACATGGCATCCATCTGTCAGGTGGGTGTCTGAGCACTCTCTTCCAGAGGCCGAGACATGAGACAGCTACAGCAGACAGGGCACACTGCTGCATCTCTGAGTGACAGCCCTTGGGTGCAACAGCCTCATGCAAGCCAAGGCAGGGAGTATGTATAATTTTTTACGCAAAAAGTTGTGGTCAGGTGATGGCAAAAGTTTATAAATCTGTATGTAACTTAGTTCTGGCTTTATCTTCCCAGTGCTCTGAGAGGTGGGGTCCCTTGTGACGCCTGATGTCTTTTGTCAGGCATGTCCTCGTGTCTGATGCTGGTGGGGGCTGTATGGCAGCACTGCCTGGCACAGCTCTCAGCCTGGTTACTGGGTGTGGAGAAGGCAAGTGGATTCACCTTTAGATCCTGCCAAAGCAGGAGGATGTGAGTACACAGCAGGAGACCCCCTTCATAGGTGACAAATGTCTTTGCATGTTAGGTGGTGGAATATCCTGACTTTTAATGTTAATACCTTTGTATTAAAGCTATTTTAAAAATTAGTTTTAATGCAGCATGGCCACATGTATTTTAGCCCACAGAATTAGCAAATATTAACTTCAATGGTATTGTTTGCTTAATTGCTTTGCTGAACTGTAACTTCATGAAATTCCAGACTGAAGAGCTTAAAGCCCATAGGTATCCAGAAAACAAAATTCAGTTTCAAAAGAAAGTTACCAATATTCAGATCTCTTCCATACTGGGACAAGTTTGAGGGAGTTCTTGCTTTTTTAAATTTAATAATTACACTCCTGCAAGATGCAGAGAAGGACAGACAACCTTTGACTACTTGATAGCCAAACCATTCAGGTAATCAACCCAAAACATGGGAGACCTAGATTCAAATAACCAGGGTTAAAGAAAGTGAAGAAACTTGGGACCATGAAGACCTCTAACCACTGGGCTCCATATACTATCTTACACAAAAGTCCTCTTCTAGACTTTACAAGTTTACATCAGGTTGTGCACAGTTCTTTAAAATGGCTGTACTTTGATCAGATGGAAAAAATTGCCATTGAACCCCTAAGACTCCTTCAAAAAAGAAAATAAATCTGTTTTGAACAAAGGGCCCCAGCCATAATGCTCCTTCCTGTGCCAGCGTTAGTGCTTGGAAAGGTGCAGGCTCCTATGGTAATGTCAAAGCCCTTTCTACCTGCAGAAGGACCTCCTTCCAGAGTGGCATCTCTGCCCTGCAGCTGTGCAAAAGATGCTCTGGCAGGTCTGCAATTAACCCCTTCCCACCTGAGGAGGATCCCTAGCCCCTTCTGTCCTGGGCCTGTGCCATCTTAGGAGTCTGAGGCAGGTGAGCAGCTCAAGTCAAGCAGAGACATCAGACAGTTTGACAGAAAAATTATGACTCCTGACTTCAACATTGAAAAAGGTCCATGAGCTAGCAAGATAATGAAGCTATTAATGAAAAGAAACATCATGCTGAGGCAGAAACCCATATGTGGATATGATTCATGTATTTCAAAGGTCTAGAGTAGAATTTCAGTAAGATAAGCACAGCTTCCACACTCAGACTGAAGTGACTGCCGTCGCTGCCCAAAATGTAAGAAAAAAATTCATGGTTTTGTTGAGTCATTTTTCAGCCCACTGAACACATGCTGCAGAGCTCCTGCACAGAGGCAAAAATACACCCTGTGTACACATTGTCTTTATGACCCCTCTTCTCCCTCTCTCCCTCCCTCCACATCCTGCACCTCAGAGTTTATTACAGAGGTAATGGTTTCAAAATCATTCCACAGAGATAAATCTCAGTGTGTGCAGTGTTACACTGGCTTGTGCACCCAATTACTACTCAAGAATGTGCTAAATTATTCCATGGAAAGAATGAATGCTCCTCTTTCCTGTTTACTTTTCAGTATGTGAATATTTATTTTCTCGTGTCAATAATTACTCTAATGTTTCGGAACACTCCATTTAAAACTGGCTTTCATTCATAGAGAGAGTCATTCACAGAGAGAGCCATTTTTGAATGATAATGAGGCAATCAATGTTTTTAAAGGATCTTATTTTTCAAGTGAAAATAAGCACAATTTTACAATTTCTTCTCAAAATACAGGCTAATTTTTCAAGAAGCTTAAAGGAAATACCAATGCCACTGCAAGCATGTGATGTAATTTTCTAAGCTTTTATTTTTAAGACTAATTAATGATCTGGATATCTCAAAATACTTAATTTGAATCTAACAAGAAGGAGATTTAAATTCAGGCTGTTTCCAGTGTTTTTACCAATGCAGAATATTTGTGATTCTCCTTCAATTTTATTTGAACTGTGCTGGCATTACAGGACCTAGAAGGAGTGTTAAAACTCTTCAGATTTTATGCTCAAAATCTTCAAAAATAACCTTGATGACAGAAGAAAAGTGGGATTTATTTCTGTTAGAAAGGCACTGTAGCGTGCATGGGCTGAACTTCACAACCCAAATCTCTTTTTAAATCTGGAGTCATATGCAGATGGAGTTCAGGCAGCTGCTTACAGATTAAATGGATACAGATTTATCCCTCTGTATGACTTGGTGACTGATAGGAGCATTCAGAGACTATTGAGATGAGATGCTAGCCAATGGTCCTGGACTATTAAGAGCAGTGACTTCCCCCACACAAGGCTTGGGGAAGCATCAATATGAACACTGGTGGCCAGACCACGTCAGCAGGGGGTTTCTGGTTCAATGTGCCACAGGAGAGCCTGCAACACACTGTGCTTCCCTGCTCACCCCCACCTGGAGTCATTGCTCCTGATGGTAGAAGGGAAACTCTCCATGAGTCAAATGGCAATAAGAAATAGAAGAATGTCTTGTGAGAGCAGATCCTGGAAGGACTGGGACCTCATTCACACAAACACACACACACTCTCTCATTCCTGGGATTGGGTATTACAATGGCACAGCAGTCATGAGCAGTAAACATGGAAAAGGCAGAACATAAGGGTAAAGGTCTAAACAATGCCTTCAGAAATAATGCTGCCTGCTTTGTTGGCTTCGTTTGAAACTCAGTCAAGAGAGTAGAACAAGAGAATAACATGATGCTCCACTACAGGGTTTCCTCCTTGCAGGAGAGAAGGGGTTCCAGTAGGAACCCTCAAGAATAGTTTGTGTGGTGGTTGCAGTTCATACCAGACAGGAATCTGGACCTGGTCCTATGCCAAAAGCTCTACGGAAGACATTTGACATGTATTTAATGAAAACACAAAACAAACTCCATCACTGGAGTTTGTGGAGTTTTGGCTTAACCACTTCTCATTCGATGATCCCAAGTGTTTTAATGTGCTATGGTACTTGAGCTCTGAGCTGACTAAATATTTTGTGCTTTCTTGTCAGCTTATTATAAAGTTTGCAACTAAGGAAGACTTGAAGTAGTTCTTGTCAATATGTTTGTACTTCCTTCCTACCTATTTGTCAAAATTTAAAGGAAGGCTCCCCTCAATTGTAAATGTGCAGTGGGATACATTACTCATCATGTGCAGAAGACACATTTTAATGCAAGAGTATTGCAGAGGTACTGCTGGAAATCCTGGAGTCCCTGCACTAAAGTACATCCCTCCAGTAATGCACACCTTGCACTTGTCAGGCTTCTGTAAACTAGACTAGCTTTGAAGGGCAGTAAAAATTAAAGCACAAATAAATGTGTACTGCATCTGTGTTCTCCTCTGTCAGAGAGTTTGTACCTCAGTTCAGGGGTAATGCAATTATTTGTGCATTGGAATTGATTGCAATAACACTTCTGTGCACTGACAGGCAATCTACCCAGGGGCTGGGAAGATGATAATATCTTAATTTAAAATTCTTACATAAATTCAATAGGACAATTACTTGAGGATAATTAGTAGATAACCTGCTAAGGGGACTAAGTCAGCAACTGGTCTTAATGGTAGAAAAACAAGAGAAAATAATAGAAACACTGGGGAAAAGGAGAAAGAGGAAGAGAAGGCACCAGCAGTGGTGTGCTCATGCCAGCTGTTGCCATGGTGCCTCAAACACCACTCTGGACAGTGCTGGTCCACCCCTGGTAATCCCAGTGTGATCCTGGTCAGAAGGGGATCTCCATCAAAGGCAACCCAACACCACAAGGGATGGAGTTTGCATTCACATCATGCTTGTACTCTGCCTCCATTTTAGCAGTGGAAGGGCAGAGGCCATCCATGCAGCACACGATCTTCTTGTGAAAACTGATGTATGTCAATGTTTCTTGAATAACTTTGAGCCAGCACAGCATGTTTGCACTTGATCAGCACTTTGCATCACAGAGAGCAGCGTTTTCAAAGCTCTGTGAGGAGCCTTTCTGACACACTTGCCTGTCATGGCCTCTCTCCCAGCAACGCTATTAATACTGCTGCATGGGCAGGCTTAAATCACAGCAAAATTGCAGGTGTGGACACAAATTACAGCAGTTACTGACAGACAAATAAAGAACATAATCTCATGATCTGAAAGTCCACTCAGCAGAGGCACAGTCAGTATTAAATACTCTTTGCTTAAGAAGTTCCCAATTGTATTAGATATTCAGGTGAAATTCAGTTTTCCTGAAGTCAGCAGGAACATTGCCAAGGTTGTCAGTGAGACGTTAATTTTGCAGCCTGGCTTTGAAAACGTTGTTCCCTTTGTTAACACTGGAATTTTGGCTGCTGAAAGGAGCCACTCTTGTTCTAGGCAGCCAATTTCTTTTTGTTGTGGCTGCTGCTTAGCAAATGCACAGCAGCCACAACATCCTGACCACAACATCCCATTATAAATGGAGAAATAAATGATGAGCAGCACAAGCTAAGCTGCTTCTCCCAAAAGATTTTAACTCCATCCCAATGACAGCTAATTCTTCTTCCCCCAGCCCATCCCTGCTCATGAGCCTTGTGTTAGGGACATTGTATGCCCCACATCCACCAAACACAGAGCAGCTCTTCTTCTGTAATTAGGTTTCTTTATTCACCATTCATTCAACACGACTTAACAATCACACAAGGAGGTGGGTAAAATATTACATTTTTCTTTCTTTGAGGATCTATAATTTAATATATATGTACCTAACTTATTATCTGGGTACATCATGCTAAAGTACTCAAACATGTATCAGTGGAGCTTGGTTTGGTTTGGTTTCTTTTGACCAAATATTTACAGCCAGAAATATGGCTAAACCCCAGACTTCTTGACTTCACCTCCAGGCTATCAAAACCAAATCAGCAAATCATTTCTCTGTGTCCTATTAACTCACCAGAGGTCTAGTTTCCCTCTTGATTAAACAACATTTACCCAGGAAACACACTCTAGTTTCATTTGTGTACTTTGTGGTTTGGGGTCTGTTCAAGCAATGGAAATAGATCAGCTGGTCCTTCCTAGCTGCTGAGCATGAAACCCAGGCTCTGGCAGGATGGCACTGGCACTCTCTGAGTGGAGACCTGCCTGCTGGTGATCCCTCAGCAAGATCAAAGTCAGGGGACAGCGTGCTTCCAACAACAGCCATCAGTGATCTCATTCAGTCTGACGTGCCTCTCATGCTCAAAGCCTGAGCTTGCACTGACATTGCTGATCTAGGGGAGCAGCCTCTCTTAGCAAACAGTGTGCAGGAGAAGCAGATTGATGTTCAGGCTGTTTTCTCCAGACCAGCTTTATTCTGGCTCTGAGGACTTGACACCCACCAGAAACAGGAACGTGCTCTGCTTGTTCTGTCCATGTGAAAGGAGTGTGGCCTACAGCGCCCAACAGGATTCCTTGGCGGCAACCATGTCCCTGCAGGTGGGGACTAGCAGGATCCTCACTCAGAAGTGAAATTCTGAGTGGACTACAATGCTGATGCAGATACATTAATGATCCTTAGTCAATCCAGATTTACACCTGCTCTGTGATCTTCATTAAACCATGGAATATTTTCGCCTCTGTTCCCCACCTGCAAAAGAGGATTATGGTGCTTCTTTGAGGATATATTCACTAGTACTTCCTTGGGTATATATTCACTAATGTTTCCAAAAGACACTTGAAAATTGTGATGATGAACATTCAAGAGTAGAAGACATTTCAGCCTCTCATTTCTGCAGAGGTTAACACACAAATTTACTCTGCTATCTAGTCCTTTAGTCCAGCCAGTCTATGATGAATAACATTGAAGAGGGTAATCTTTTGTATTTTTCCAATATTCATTAGAATTTCTGAATCCCCTGAAACATACCATGCTGGTTGAAGCTGCCAGTCTTCTGAAGCACTTCTGAAGAGCTTGAAAGCATTTTGAAGAGCCCAGTGCAGCTACTGGGTTTCAGTCCTCATATCAGGGCCTCCGATGTTCTCCCATCCTACGTTCCACTTGTGATCACTATTACTGGCTGAGTGGTGGAGGCTATGTACCCACAGATACTTGTCCACCTTTCTCTGAGACAGATAATTGGAGTGTGCAATTAAGTGCTACTGACAGCAGCAGCTTTGGAATTGAAAATGTTTTGGGTCAACATCTGTGGATTCCAGCAGAACAAAGACTACGAGGATTCACACATAAGGTGCAAATGACCTAAACATTTTGAAAAGTTTTTTAATAATGATATGTTCCATACTTGCTCTCCATTTCTATCCTTCCTGCTTGTACACTCACTGCCAGAAAACCAGACAGCTGCTCTCAAAGGGAAAGGGAATAGTCCAAAACTCACAGAAAAGGCCACAGTGAAAATTCACACTGCCTTCCCAACAGACCACACAGCATCTCAGGCATGGGGGACAGGGACTAAAGCTGTTACTGGCCTCATTTCACTCTCCCAGCTACACCAGTTAGTTTGTTTGAGACAGGAAAGCAGACACCCACACAGTTGCTCATGCTGAGTTTGTTGCAAGCTGGACACAGAGTTCTCAGTCCTCCACCTCTGAAGACACACAGGAAGAAAGTCTGCTCACAACATCCAAGAGTGAGCCTTCCTCCTGTCCACACCATCTCATGTGCCACTGCCATGCTGGGGTGAGGCCAGGCAGCCCAGTGTTGGAAAATCCTGGATTTTTTCAAGATGCAGGTTTGGAAGGTGTCCTCTAATCCCTATCAGGAAAAGAGGGAAAACTAATTGCCAGAGCAACTGGAGCTGTTTAAGACATAAAGAAAGCTGTGTGCATTTGATGATCCCTAGGGGCAGAGATCTTGGCAGCAGTGTCTCTCAAGGCCATTGTCACACATCACACTGAACACAGCAGTGGGGATCCAGTCTTCTCCATGCAAGGAAACAGGTGGCAGGACACAGCTCCACAGCTCCTGCACAGTTGGGAAAGGGGAGTAACAAATTATTTGTATGCACAACACGAGATTTACAGAGGTCAAGAGTTCTACAGACACACTAGGTATTTAAGGTCTCGACATAGCCTGCAGAGAGCCAGCCCTGGGGGCCAGTATATCCTAAAATAAACCCTTTAGATCCCTGCTCAGTGGGGTCACTCCCCAGGCTGCCCTGTCACCATTAGCTGGACTCACACTCGCAGCTGGACCCAACAGGATTTAAATGCTGCCACACATGTAGGCTCCTACTCCACAGTCCGTTCCAGACTGAAACCCTGCCCAGGTGTCAGGGTGCCTGTACTCAGACTGCAAATTACTTTCCTGGCCTGGTCTCACCCTCTCATGTATCTGCTGCTGTTGATGGATGAGACTGGCAAAGTCTTCAGGCTCAGGTTCACTAGCTAATGCCTCATCCTTCAGTAAAATGAATACAAGGACAAAAACTTGGCACAGACAACCAAAGGGTAATATTCTTTTACGTGAATCTGATTTCTGGACTAAAAGCACCTTTCAGCCTTCTGCATTTTATGGTAGCAATTTATTTTTCTCTGTGCAACCCACACAAGTGGTAGGCTCTTCAAAACTATTATCAGTAAAGTGCCTTTCTCTTAACACATTAAAATCCTTCCATTTCTAATACTTGCTTCTTTTATAATTTAATGGTGCCCAAATCAGTGCTTGCCAACAGAAGCAGAACAGAAACACAAGCTGACAGTCACCACAGAGAAGCATCTAACTAAAATTTCACCTTAAAAAAGGTGACAGGAGAAATCATCACAGTATAGATAAAACACAAAGCAGAACAGTTACACAAAAGCAATCTTTAATTTGGAGTCCACCTTCTGACATTTGCACTTCTGGACCAAGTGCCTGGGACCAGCCATTCCACACATTTCCAGGGAATGGAGTTGCTCACACCCTCAAACGGTAGTCACAGCAAAAGGAGAGTAAATCTCCTTAAATCCCAGCTGGCTGATACGGGTTTACCACAGAAATGGTGTTATCTAATAGCCTTGGTGACGTCAAACAGGAGCAGCAATATGGACCAACAGGCTCGTGCTGCCCTCCTGGAGGCAAGCCCTTGGCATCAGGGCTTGAGCGTGGCTGTGGGGCCACAGACTGCTCTGGAGGAGATCCAGAAGTGTGGATACGATATGGCCAGTGCAGGCTACAGAGCTCACTGCAACTTTCCATCCCACAATGGTGGAATTTATGTTCAGGTTTGAGTTTCTTGTGAAAAAAATCATGCATTTGTGACAACTGCCCTGGCACCTGCCTTCAGCCCTAAAGCCTAACAGCATCAGCCACCTTTATTTCTCTTCTCCTCTGCCTTCTGGCTCTTCACATCTCATGAGAGTGGTGATCATGAGGGGGAAACCATGACAAGCCAGGCCAAATTCCTGAGACACAACTCAGACTGTGGTGGGCTATGAGCTTTTCAGACTGGAAAGTTGCCACCTGAGCAACTTGAGTGCAAGCAGGCTGCTACTGCAAGCCAGGCTACAGAATGTTTTCCAGGACCTGAGGACCTTCCTATTTGGAAGCACCTCCAAATACTCTTTGTCCTTGAGAATCTTTCCATATCCATCTGGCACAACCAGCAGTCACCTAAAAAAGTCTTCCAGTTCACTCCTGTGACTATTTGGCAAGTTCCAGGAACGGAAACTTCAGCATCTCATCACTACCATTGAAATTTTAAAAAGCTGCTGAGCTACTTTATCCTTGAACAAATCCAGGAAAAATTATAATAACCATTGATTATAATTCTTGTGTGAGGGTCAATGCACCCGTGGCATTGTAACCTCATTTACTGATTCAGTGCATGAATAATTCAACTTTTTAATGCAAAATTTGTATGTTTCAATAGTTCTTGAGCTTCACAGATACAGTAAGCTTGCTGAAGCTTTAACCTAAGCTACGCTCATCTGCATTTTTTTATTTACCACATTCACTATTAAACCAGAATTATCTTCAAGCATGGAACTGCCTTGCAAAGTTATCACAGCTGGCAATCTCAAAATAAATCTTTAGAACAATAAGAAATGTTGGTTCCTGAGTATCTGTCCTAGGGGAATTTTTTTTAAGAGTAGCATAGCCCACAGGGTTTTTTTTTGCTAGAGTAGAATAGTCCAGTGTCCTAAAAAAAATTTTTAAAATTGGATTTTGCAAGTATTCTCATAGCTGAAAGCTGGCAAGTAAAGCTAAACACAGCTGCCTCTCTCACTGGAGATCTAAACAGCAAAATACCAGCAGCAAGTCCTTTTCCCATTCAAGACAGAAAGCCTTAATTGAGGGTAAGATTTCACCCCACATTTTTGAAGCAGATTTTAAACCGTCAAATTCTCTCTCTCTCTCAGAACTAGTCTGTCTGTCTCTCTCTGAATCTACACATGCACAAATAAACATTTGCTTATGGTCTCGCACAGCACCCTTTTAACTTCTGCTTTCAGTCTAAGAGGGCAGAGTCTTAGTAAATGTCATTATTTCACTGTAGTATTTCCTATCAAAAGATCCATCTTGAGCAATTAAATCTTCCACTCTATTTCATTCTATTCAAGGACGTGCTTTTTGCTGCCAAGAGTTTAAAAATACACTTATTAATCTAAATGTTTATTTTGGAGGCACTGGGTTAATAATTTCCCCTGCCTCTCACTTTTCGTCTATATTTCTTTCACACAAAAGTGGGGGGAAAAAACAGGAGTTGCAAGAGGAGTTTTAAACCTCTCCTTTCCCCAGCAGCCATCTCTACTCTAAATGTCATCTGCAACGTTTTCAGCCTAATAGCATCACTATTCCCAGTGGGAGACTCCAGATGTTGGAGCAAAGTCCTTTCAAATCCCACAGCACTTGTGCTGCTGCCCTCTGGGATCTGTGCCTCAGCTGACAGAGGAAAGAAGGGGAAGGAGCAGGCACTGCCATCCGTTTTCCCACAAGATGCAGATCCTTGGTTCCCCAGAGCATGCAGGATCCAATCAGTGTGTCATACCATTACTACATAAATGTTAGGAGTGGTCTCAAACTGCTGAGCTCCCTTAGACTTTACACCTCCTAAGGTGTGGAATAAAGCACACAAAACAGAGGGACACACAAAGCCTCTTAGTCCATTCAGCTGCTCCAAGGAGATGGGGCTAATCTATAACAAAAATCAGCCTTGTTAACAAAATTCCCATTTAGGTTTGGATAAAGGCTGCCTCAGGATCAGGAAGGTGGTTCCTCAGGCTTTGTGTTCCAGTGCTTGCTCACAGAGCAGAAACCAAATCCTATGGCTTGAAGAAAATCACTGGCAGGATTCAGCAAAGCACTGTTGTTCTCCAGTTAGACACACACACTGTAGTGCCAGGTGCTACAGGGATGGATCAGTGATAAGCATTACTGAACTGAGAGAAAAAGGCAAAATTAGTATAGGTGCACCTACTTGTTCTTTGTATTCCTTTACAGACCAAGCTTTCCTGAAATTGTCTGTTACATGCCGCAGGGCCATCTCTTCCAGCCACCTTCTAAAGAGACTCTGACACTGTGTTTCAACAAAAACCTGCAATCAAAATCTTAGCCAGCTCTGTTTGCAAGTTCAGCACAGTCATCTGCTTAATTTTGAATGAAAGAGCTGAGTGCTTGGCAAAACTGGTAGTGGCAATGTACAACCTGAAAGGCTGAAAAATAATCTCTCTGTTTTCTAAAAATATGCTTTGATATTAGTTTGGTTTCCTTCAGGCTCATAATAACAGGCTGAAAACAGAAAAGACTGTAGGGAGGTTTCTGTTCAGTCAGGGAGCAATGCAGAATTGTCAGCAATTCTGGTGCAGGGTCCAATTCCCCTCGTCCTCCTCTTACACATTACTGTGTTTAGGCTCATAATCTGATTTTATACGTGTAGTCCTGTCCACCCCTCTGACAGGAAATGCAGACAGACAGCCTTCAAAGCACACTTGCATTGAGGTGCCCATGAGACCAGGCAAAATGGGATCAGCCCCCTCCAGGTCTGTTGTTCGCAGTGCTGCTCCAGCTGAGCCTTCCCAGGGGTGGAGCAGGGACACAGTGGTGGCAGAGAGCCTTCTCCCACCCCACGTGAAAGCAGCGTTTGCCTTGGTGTCATTCTGAAACCTGCTGGTCAGGTTTGACCACCACTTGCCCTTTGCATTTTCGACTTTTTTTCCTACTGAGATGCCAAAGTCACATTACTGAATGCTTGGTAATTAAACACAGACTGCATAAAATGCCTCCTTTAAGTCTTCCACTGGCAATTAAAGTTGTTAGAAGGAAACACGAGGCAAAAAAAAAGGCAGAAAATATGTAGGTTAAAATATAATTAGTAGTTATATTTATCACTGAGCTAGTTCTGAGTGGAAGCAAACGAGGTGCCAGACTGCAGGCAGACATGGCCACTTTCTGGGAGGCCCACAGCAGGTCCCAATCTGCTGCTCCAGACTGTTTTGCCACTGAGCACTACACTGAGAAGCAAAAAGAGTAAACCAATTGGTTTCTGAAGAATTTGTTAAAAGGGTACACAAATTTTTGACACACAATTACTCCTGAAAAAAAAAAATCAATGGGATTTTTTACTCCCACTCCTTAGGTCTGCAGAAAAACGCAGCCTACATATGTTAAAACTGAAAAAAAAATTACTTCTACTAATATTTTGTATCAGACATTCATTAACAATTATATAAATCTGCTTTTAAACTGCTCATTTCAGTTCTAAAAATCAAAACCTATTCTTTCTGCATAGCTTTTAATCACTGTACAGCTTTAAAGCACTTTTTTGGATGAATAGAGGGGAAGGTGTCTGAGCTGTATTTGAATCTTCATTGCTGAAAGCCGAACCTTTTCAGTAATAATCACATTTAGCTGCAAATATACTGATCCCTTCTAGTAACTATTGCCTCATATCAGAGTTCAGCACCTCGGCAGCCAGGTCTGATGCAATCACCTGACATTTCCCTTGGCATGGAAATTTAGTATTGTAAAAACCAATGCATTTAGAGGATTAAAAACCAAGTCCCAGGTACTGAATTGACTGCCACTGGATTTTTCAGTTTTGGGGTTTTATTTTTTATGTTATATATTTTAGGTGGGAGGAACACAAGAGTTGTCCTGCAGAAAGCCTCAGCCTGGTAGCAGGTGGGGTTTGGGGTACACAGAGTTTCCAGGGCTGGGATGAGAGAAAGGAAACATTTCCTTTTTCTCGTCCACAAAAGACATTTAATTTGAAAGCCACTGAGGTACAAAATGGAAACCTGCAGTTCCCCTCTTTTCTGGCTTACTTTTCGGGTAAAACTGTACTTTTCTTGAGTGTCATGAATGCTGTACTGCAAAAGGTTATTAATAAATAATAACTTGAGTATATATACAAGATCATTATTTAATCTTTCAGTGATCTTTTTCTATGCATAATTTATTAAATGTTTTATTTATTGCTCATATTTATTAAAAATTGATTCTATTTCTTCTACCTAATGTCAATTTCCAGATGCAACCAATTATTAATATTTAATAAATTGAAAGATGCATGGAAAGAAATATTAAAAAAATTGAAGTGCTCACTCCACATGTCTCCTCACAAACGTATCTCTCACTGCATGTTAAGCAACCCCATCCTTTCTTTCCAGTCTGGAATTCCACTTTAATTTGCAATTTGGACAGTAGTGACAATAAAAAGTTTGAAGCTCCAAACTCACCAACTTCTTGCCCCAGGAAGCCTGTGAGATTTGGTTCAGCCAAGGAGAGACTCTGAAACTTAGCACTCATCTCTGAGCCATCAGACTCCACTTTTGAGACATTTGCTTCAACCCCAAAAGCTAGAGACAATAAATAAATATAAACTCCAAATAAATAATATGGATGGAAAGCTTCCAAAAAACGAGAAGATAAGATGCCACATGTCATAAGGTGATTCAAAACATTAATTCCAGACACTTCCTAGCACTTGCACATGGAAAAACAATTCTTAGATTTGCTCCCAGCTTCACTGGGAGCTGGGGACACCCAGCAGGTCTCCTGGGGGACACTGCCCTGCACATCACTGTAGCTCCAGCCCAAACTCCTCTTTAGCTTTTACCTGTTGCCCTGGCACTAAGCTGGCAGCACATCCGTCCTTGTTCTGCAGCAGCCTGAGTGCCTGGGGCTGGGGGCAGCTTCTTGGCTAATCCTGTGCCTAGGCTCATCAAGAAGCCCACTTGAAAGACCAGAAGTGTCTTCATAAGCTCTGAGGTCTTTAGACATGCCTGCTGTACAAAACAAAGCTAGAACACTGAGAAACTGGAAACAATTAAAAGCAAAACTCAAATAGTAATGACTTGGTTGTCTGGAAGGAATTGAGGAATGATTAAAGCAATTAAATCTGGATAACTTGGGTAAGAGATAACTGCAGAGAAGCACTTCCATAAACTTGAAAGGCTTAATTACCATCTAAGGGGTGATGGCACGCACAGAATTAGAGCCTGCACACAAATGATGCTGGGAGATGCAGGGGCATGAGCAGGGGGACCTCAAACCCTGGGCAAGGCTGGGGAACCAAAACTCTCACAGCTGAGAAAATTGAGGTGTCTGGGCAGGAAGAAATCAATGAGACAACAGATCTACCCTCACTGGTGAAGCAGATAGAACAAAATAGCAGGTCACATCTCCAAAAGGAGACCTGCTAGGAGCAGGGCAGGGACAGGGAGAGCAGTAACCAGTGAGCTCTGCTCCTCCTGCCAGCCTGCACCTGGAGCTACTCACTGCATCACTCTGCTGGAGCTTCAGCCTCAAGGGTTTCAATGATGTTTGAATTGACAGGGGCTCTTCCTGAGTGTGATGCTTCCTCCCACCCCTCGCTGCTTTCCACACACCCAATACAGATGTAGAAATTAGGCTGCAGGCAGTGAGAGCTGGGAAATTAAATGTGATTGCTGGATAAAACTTTGCAAGTGACAAATACAATGAGCTTGTTTTAATCCTCTTGAACTGCTAAACACACTGACTGCCTGGGCCAGTGCAGAGCTCTGTGTGGCAGAGCCAGGGACAGCCCTTTCTGAGGGACACCTGCTGCCAGCTTTGATTTGCACTTTGTTCTGATCTGTAAAGCTGAAAAGCAGTGTTTATGGGCATTATGTGTTTGCATACAAACCCTTTTAAAGTGGTAGGGGTGCACCCAGCTCATGTGCCAAGTAGGTCTTGCACCCATTTCTGACTGCTTATGGCCATAGCACCTGAGAAGCTGCTGCATGGAGCACAGAACATGGAGCAAAGGCTCTGTGCTGCTGCCACAGTGCTCCTCCACACTGGGGCTCCCCTCACAGCCAGGCAGAGCTGTACCCCAAATGTGCCCCCCTTTCAGCCAAGCTGTTTGCAGTTACCTGCCTGTTCCCTGGGTTGCTTGGGCTTTTAAAACATTCCCAGCACAGCCCTGCTGCCCCTTGCTCCTTAGCTAAGGGAGATGTTGTCCCATGTTCCAAAGGTGCCAAAAGAACCATTCACAATTTAGCACCTTCCCAAGACTCCAGAATGAAGGTTCTTCATCAGTCCTCCCTCAATATTAAAAAAAACAACAACAACAACAACAAAAAAAGAAAAACACAAACAAACAAAAAACACCTGTACATGGGCCCAAGCAGCATTGTAAAAGCTAGCAGTGTAAACAAAGGTAAGCTTGAATGTGCTCAGGATCCTGCTCCAGGAATTCAGGATGTGAGGGATTGAAATTCCTGGTTCAGGTACCAGTTCTGATCCTGTAATATCTTTACGAAGGGGGCATCATGACTAATTAAGGTGCTGAAAGATGTAAGCAAATCCCATTTATCAGGGTTATGAATTCCTGCCAATAGCTGATGGTAAAGCCTTGCACTCCAGTACAGGCGAGCTGAGCTGCTTTGGGTGAGCACCACATCCTGCTGCTTGTCCATCAGGGCTGCTCCTCACAACTTCACACCAAATCTTACAGCAGCTGGCTTGAAAGGTTCTGTTCCAGAATCATGATATTGTGTTTTTGTTGTTGCTTTCTCTTTTATGCCCCCACCAAAAAAATTTCAAAACCTAACTGAAAAATGTCACCCAAATTTAATATAAAGCGTGAGAAGACAAAACAGACAACACACATTTTTAGTTTCATTATTTCTTCCAAACAAAATCTTGCTGTTTTGTTAAACAACCTCAATTATCTACCCAGGTGATTAGAGTTTAAAGAACATCAGTGTTATTTTCTAACAATCAGGGGAAACATCTCAATTAAACAAGAGTCTGAAAACCTTTTCCCATTGCTTCCTCACTTTTAAGGCTCCCTGCATGTCCCAGGCAAGTAATTGTCTGTCCAAAATAGTAATCCTCTCCACAGAAAATAATAAGTCCAAAGTGTACCCTGGCCACATTCTTTGGAGTCTACCAGCTCATTTTTTTACTGTTTCAGTGCAAAACCACAGAAAAAAAAATTATTTTGTCATGATCCCACCTTATTACTGCCTGATGTCCATCACCCACAAAATCCTCCAGCTGTCAGTGCTGAAGTCTTCAGTATTTCCTAAGGCATGGACTCTCAGAGTGGAAATTTTCCTATGGAAAGCATTTTGAAAGCAGCTCCCTCACACAGTATTCCCTGATAGAGTGTGCAGCCGTTTCCAGGGCAATGTGTGACATCTCCTCCACTGCAGCTAAAATCCTTCCAGATTAAGGCAAGAATGCAGAAAGCAGCCAAGTGGGAGATAAGTAACATGTAATAATTTTCAAAGTCTCTGTCTCACTTATCAGTGAAAGCAAAGTATTTGCTTTTTCAGATGGGTATTTGGAATTACTCTGCATAGGCTGGGGTCCTGAACAGTTTCCCCTGCTCCTGGGGGTTTTGTAGCCTGGGTTTGGGTGATTGGTGGCCTCACTTAAAGCCTGGGCAGGGTCACCCCTCTTGTCTGAAGCTGTTCTTGAGCTGAAGTCTGGAGCAGGACTGTCCTCAGTCCCTGCCTGAGCTACCCCACAGCTTTGCTGTGACCACACTGGATGATGCCAGCCTATTCCACCAGCTGACATCCTGCCCAGCCTCAGCCCACCCCCACCTCCATGGAGACACTTCATGCCCTGGGCTGGGCCTGACAGAAAAGTATGAGCTGAAATCTGTGACTATTAGTTTAAAAATTTGACAAAAATATATGGGGTTTGGGGGGAGAGGGGGCTGTAGGATGGAGACACTCCAGCTGAATAGTTTAATTTTATCTGAATTCCTATGTTTCACAAAAAAATTATTTTGACAGACATTTTTGTTCCAGTTGTTGTTATAAATAATGTCTAGGTACACTTACAGTAGCATTTTGGTCCAAATCAAAAGCCTGCTTGTGGAACAAAATCTCCTGATGATGACCCCTACCTAACATTGATTTCCATCACTGTGGGGGAGCGGACCATGCAAACTTGTCTCTTTCTGGATGAAGCTAAATCCAAAGGTGGGCTTCAACTGCCAGTGGATGTCCAATCCATGAGAACAGGCTGAAGCTAGTCTGAAGTGTCCTTGAAATATCCATAGGAGAAACTTTGGGTCTTCAGCATTGGTTTCATCCAAAATTCTTTGGTTAATAGGACCTTCAAATAACTTTTCAAACTATATATAAACTATCCAGGCATATTTGGTTTGTATCTCATTAGGATGAGCAAATACTACTTGTAGAGAACTTGCACTATCTGAATACTCAGTTGTCTGATACAAAGAGTAAAAATACTGTCTCTGAAGCTACAGTAATTTTTGCAAATCACTGATTCCAGGTTTTTTTCTGAACATTTTATCTCAGCATATTGAGGTTGCCTGTATCTTGTTAGATTTAACCCAGTGATGATTCCTTGCATTACGTATTTCACATTTGTGGTGTGTACATGAAGAGATGTCACAAAATGAAAATTTCCTGAAATAACAGAATCACAGATGCCACCATAACCAAAGCTCTGTAAAAACTGAGTCATTTACATTGCATCAGAGGAAATAATTTTGGTATGAAAAGTTGATATGAGACTGTAAATAATTACAACAAATAGAGCAATTTTTACTTTCTTTAAAAATGCAACACAAGGGAGACAATCTGATGATTAATGCAGGCATTAGAACCTTGAAACTAATAGCTGTACGTGTGGGTTCCACAACCACCCACAGACTGCTTCCCAGATGGTGCATATGAATCTTGTGTAAATGTGCCCGGGGCAAGGTATGATGTGAAAGGAAGTAAATGTAGTAAAATTTGCCACTAAATTAAATATTTGAAGAAAATAATAGCTCACCAACTCATACAAACTATGGAATGTAAGTGCCCTTCCAGCAGGAACAGGCGGATACTGGAAAGTCAGCACTGACTCCATAACAGCTGATCATGAAACCTCATCTCACTGCAGCAAACAGGACATCGGGCAGTCAGTCTGTTCTGCCCCATCCTGTCCAGGTGACCTCTTGGGAACTGTCCTCATCAGGTCCTGAAGGAGTTCATGGTTTCAACTTTCACAGGACTGTCCAGCACGCCCTCAACAACACCAGTAATTAAAAGGCAAAAGCACTCTGACATTTAATACTTGGTACAGTCACTGAATTTTAAGCAGTCACACAACAAAGATTAAGATAGAAGACAAAGTCAGGAAGGAAGGTATGAAGAGCAGGCAGATATTAAGGATAAAAATACAGCATCACTTCCCTCACCTTTCCAGTCAGAGAATCATTTTGTCCCAGAAGTTATTTGATTCTACATCATATTGGTTTGTGGTTTGATATTCTCTTTTTTGGACTAGTCCAATTTCATCCATGAAAAAATGTAATTGGCCAGACGTCTGCTTCTGTGCTTGAAACTTCAATTCAATAATCTCTCTCCTATTGTATTCCACAGAGATCCAGAAGTAATGTGTGCTCAGGATATGAGAGGAGTGATTCTCTGGGAGAGCTGAAGTTCAATTCCTTTATTTCATTTCAATAAATGGAGGTTGACTTTTAAATTGGCAGATTTGTCAAAGGTGATTTTTTTATCACAATTAAAAGCTCAAACATGTAGTGGTCTTATCAAAAGAAAAAAAAAGATTTATTTTTTCCAGATTTCTGAGCAAGTATCAGCCAGAAAAAGCGGAGTGGAGGGAATATGACCAAAATATATTTTCACAAATACAATAATTTTAAAAAATTAATTTGTTCCAGCTGTGTTTGCTTCTCTCAAATAGGTAAATAATTCTGTTATGGTTACACACATTCTCACAGAAAGAAGACTTTGGAAACTCATGAGGATTCATGAAAAGCAAAGTTTACACAGAGGAGGAAATGAGCCAGACAGGAGTCAGACGGCACTGATCACAACCAGCACTTCAAACACATACAAGTACCCATGGGAATGTTGGAAAGAATTATAGCAACACCTTGTGCAAGACTTCAGACATGTTGAACTCTGCCTTGGACAAACACTGGGTCAAACACAGCAAGTGTCAAGAAATGTCACTTTTTATGATATTTAAAACTGTGATTGTCTTACCTGAAGGACCCCAGCCTGAGAGGGTTCTAGTTGCTTAATTTATATCTGGCTTTAATGTTTATATTTATTAAAATCTTACATAGGTTTATATATATCCAAATGAGGAACAACCATCTTTGGATCTGAGAAAGCCATCTCCCTAGACAGCACAGCCAGGAATGCTGAGTATTTAAAGCAGCTGATGCACGGGGAAAAAAGAGGCTGGAAAGACAACAGCCTCAGCTGTGAAGAGGAGACAGCTGTGGTGTTGTGCCCATAGAGCACAGCTGTAATTTCAGCCCTGCATGACCTGCAGCCCATTGTGCCCTAACACAAATAAGTTGAACACTTGCTAACACTGCAGCTGTGACAGAGCAAAATGGAGACAAGAAATCCTGGTGATAAATACCCTGAGCAAGGTGTACAGCAAGCCAGATCAGCTGGCAAGCCAAATAGTTTAAAAGCCCAGTTTTGAGCCAGCCCACCAACCTGTCCTGCTCAGGAGGTGCTCAGACCCTTCTGACACCAGTGGCCAAAAGATGGGCAAGGCTCAAGCTGTGGAGCAGTGGCACCGAGCTGGTGTGCCTTGAGCCAGCTGTGGAACTCTTGTGGCCAGCGTGGCTAGTGCAGCACAGCTTGCACAGGTTTCATGAGAATGGCTCCCAATTGCCAAAATCAAAATAAATGTGGGCACATTTATGCAAGTGCTGTGGATTCTTAGGACAGCACAGCCTTATGCCTGTGACCCTGGTGCCATGAAAAGCTCATCCATGTGGGCTTCCACTGTGGGAAGATGCCTTGGGTACCAAAGAAGCAGCAGCGGGAAAGAGCAACTGTAGTATTTAGAGGGAATGTAAAAGGGCTCACTTCCACCCAGGCAGTTTTCTCTCAATATAATTTTTTGCCAACTGATAGCAGTTCATAACCATGCAACTGAGGGAATCCCTGTGCCATCTGGAGCATTTCTGAATAGGAGTTTCATAAACCATTATGCAACACTTCTTCCTTCATGTGCATATTCCCAGGAGGGCATTGTTGTGGCCTAGGCAATGAATGTTTTAAAACGTCACAAAACTTGATCAGCTCTACCCTGCATTCCACCACCTTCTGTCAGATGGCTCCACTTGGCAGATCTTGCCATCCCACTCTGAGCAATACTTCAAAGTGCAGTTGAGGAGCCTCCCCATTCCTCTGCACAAGGACGTGACATGGATTTCTGTTTCCCTGCATGGGTTAGTCACATTGTGAGTCATAAGCAGAGCACACAGTAGCACTACCAGACTCACCACCCTTCAGAGATGGGGAAGGAGGGGCCTGGCACTGCATGCCACAGTCCTGTCCCACCAGGCTGACATCCACCTGGTACTGTTCAGTCATCCTGGAGATGTCCAAAACCCAGCCCAAGAGGAGAACCAGGGTTTTTTTCCCCTGCAGGCATCACCCAGAAAAAGGCAGGTTTCAAAGCTGTCCCTGCCACACCACTAAGATTAGCACAAATATTCACTGTCTTCAGCCCAGAATGGTAATCCATCTAGCTGGAATTGGGTCTGCCTGCCCCATGTGAAAGCCATCCTGTCCCTATCCTGTTGCTTTCTGGCCACCTGAGGAAAGCAAAGCAGGGCTGCCCACCCTCTCCTGTAAAGCCTTTTGTGATACTGCTGAAGGAAAAATGGCAGGTTGGCAATTCATGGAGCGCAGATTAGTTTGTGGCCTCCAAGAAAGACATAGCCTGGCAAATTGTCTGTGAACAGCTTCTGCAAATACAGAACTTTCTTGTTATTATATATATAAATCTGGTTTATTTTTCCAATGGATTAAGTGTTTTGTGAGTAAAATGCATCCATCTTTTCACTGGCTTTCCAAAGAGAAGTGCTTTGCCTCCCAAAGGTCTCCAGCCACACAACACCACCACAAGTCCAGCAGCATCGTTATAGCCTGACACACTCTGGCTGCCCACAGAAGAAAGGACAGCAGGTGCTGATTCCAAATAACAAATGTACTTGGCCTCTCACTGCAACCTTTCAGGGTGCAGGGACATTAATTGGTGTCTCTCCTCTTTCCAGAGAGTGGACAGAGGTCAAATGTCATGATATAAACATGAATACATCATCTTTGAGATCTCTCCATCAGTACTGAAATGTCTTGATATTTGCTGGGCAATAGAAACTGACAGATGGATGGATGGATGGATGGATGGATGGATGGATGGATGGATGGATGGATGGATGGATGGATGGATGGATGGATGGAAGAAAAGACCAATGGACACAAACTGTGTGGTCTCATTGCCTTTGAAGACCGCACTGATGTGAGATAGCACACACCATCACAAACCATCTGGTGGCTGAAGTGGTCAGACTGCTATTCTAGCATCAGAAAGGTCAGAAGTTGGACACGTTTCTTAGAGAGGTTGTCTTATAAACAAAAAAAAAGAGGAAAACCATCTTTGTTTGTGGCCTGTAACAGCCTTTTTGTGAGCACTTACAGACTTGGTACAGGAGAGGATGGCAACCTGATGATGACAAATGAACTCTCAGCATCTCAGTCAGCCCTGCTGCTTCATTCTGGTAAGATCATATTCATCCTGAATATGAAGCTCTCTGTTCATCTGAGGTGGACATCCCCCTGGAACACCCTGCAGGCCTTCTTCTGGACCCAGAGGCACCCTGGAGTCACTCCATCACTGCTGCAGCACAGTTGGTTTTTTTAAACTTTCCATTGATTTACAACTGCTCCAGGCAATAATGATCCTGTTAGCTGCATGCTCTTGCTTTCATTAACAGCTCTTCTTTTCATTCTCACAGTCTGTGAGACCCTCTTGTATCTATCTGCATGTCTGCCTCAGAGCAGGATTGCACTCTGCAGAGCAGGAATTGTTTTACTCTATTTTTTTTTACCATGGTATGTGGCAAACCTCAGCACATGGCAAACCATCCTGTCTGGGTTGCATCAGACATCAAGGCTTCCTCTCCAGCAAAGCCCCCGGCCCCACAACATGGTCAAGGCTGGTCTGAGTGCAGCAGGAAGCTCAGGCTCCTGGAGGCTGGTTGGGGGAAAAGGACCATCTCAGGGCAGGGACCTCTGCAAGACTTGGTGGCTCATCAAATCTTTCTTGCTCTTTTAAAAGTACATTTCTAAATGTGCTGCCTTGAGGCCAAAGAAATTCCCAGAACAAGCATGAATTTTTCAGGAGAATGGAATGTGTCTACTGCTGTTCTCTAAGGCACAAAGGAGGAAAAAAAGGGTTATTTTCTGATTTCAAAGAAGATATTCTTAGTACAAACTTCCAGCAACACATCCAGACAAACACACACAGAAATACTACATATATGAACATGTATGTGTGATTACCACCACCACCACCATTTCAACAGAAGCCCACCCTGGTAAACATTCATCATGTTCCTCTGCTATAAATCATTTATCTTAACACTTGATCTGGAAGTAAAGCACTTTCTCTCCCAATAACATACTAACTGACAAAGGGGAGAGAAATTAGCCAAGGAAAATTTGCTTTGCCTGTTACTGAAAGCCCCAGTAATGCACTGTCCTTGCTCTCTTTTCATGCTCAGTACCCAGAATGGCTGCAGAGTTGTTACCAGGCTGTTGGGCAGGGCTGGGGAGTGGAAATTTGTGTATGGAACCCTTAGGGCTAATTGCATGTGCCACCTTTCAGGTGAATAGAAAATTTGTACACTTGGCCTGTACCCAAAGTGACAGCCCTATCCCCTGTGTCACATAAACATGTTTAGAAAACAATTTTTTGTCCTCCATTACTGAGCATTAAATCTTAACTAACATGCTGCTGAGCTGAGAAATGCTCTTTGTTCCCAGCAGTGGATCAGTCCCCCACTAATGCTGCAGGCTCCTGATTTTGTCTCTTCCACCACCTCCCCTCCCTGCACAGGACACCCAGCCAGCACAGCACCAGGGCCCATGTTGGCAGGCAGGATGGTGCAGAAACTCGGCCCCCGTGGTTGGTGGGAGGCACAGGAGTGAGGCTGGGATGGGACAGAGTGTTCTGAAGCAGCTGCAGACCAACCCAGTCAGTCTCTCTGTGCTTGTCTATACGCCCATGTACATGTACTCAGAATATTTCCACTCTGATCACAAAGCCTGATGAACAGAACCTATGCATTTCAGCAGCTCTTCCTAAAGGCTGAAGCCTCAGCAGGCTGTGCACTTCTAATGGAGGTCAAGGCATTAACTATTTTTTGTGCTAATATGGAAAAAATAAGTAATCCTCTGTTACATGGCTTTCTGGCAAAGAAGTCTGATCTCTGCTTCTTCTAGATACTTCCATTTTGTAACACTGCACAAGAGGGGATCCAACCATTTGGAAGTGGATATAACCAAATAAAATAACTGACACTCTATTCTTATTATGGGTATGTGCTGCTAACATTTCTCTTCCACCAACGCTTCACACACATCCAGGGAATGATGCAGTCTTTGAGCTGATTTACCACTAACCAGTTGAAACAACAAACCCAGAGGAATCAAATCCCCTCACATTCTCACATCTGAACAGAAAGCATTTGAGTGGTCAAACTTGTACTGAGCTTTTCAGAAAACCACTTTGGAAATGAGTTCAGGGAACCCTCCAAACCATCTCAATGCCCTAAATCCTACCACTGGCTGAGGTTAAAAAACATCTGAGGTCCAACTAGACTTTATGCATCAAGAAAATGGTGCATCCAACCAGCAGCAACAGACCAACATTTTATCTGGCAATTTCTTTTTTTTTTCTGACTGGAGGTTTTCAGCTGCCAGCTAAGTGTAAATTTTCCTCACTTAAGGCAGGTAAATATTTCCTTGAAACAGTGCCATGAAAAACAGGAAAACAGCCCCACAGTGAGTCATTCTATCTCAGGCAATTTTTCATAATTGGACTGCATGGAACAGATTCCTCTTGTTATTGGTGTGATATCAGATAATAAAATAAATAATTTGCCACTTTTGTAAGCAGAAGGGAAACAAAACAGATTTATAGCATTGGGATTTGGAAACGCTTGTTACTTGCTTGTTTCCCATTTTGTGTCTTCTCAAGAGGTTAAATAAAAACATCAGTGTCTGTCTGCAAAGAGTTACAGGGGAAACAACAGTGTGTATTAAATTGAGACTTCAGAGGGGAATTTCAATCAGTATATTATCAGGATGTTCTGACAAAGTTTAGAATCTCTAGAGATAAAAACAGTTACTATAACTCATACAGCTATTTGGTGCTGATCTGTGATTGCTCTTACAAGCAAAAAGCAAAAATCAGAAAAAAAGGTTGAAAATTTTAGCAGAAATTAAGGAACATGAAAGACAAGAAGGAAAGAAGAGGAAGGTGCAACAAGCAGAGAATCACATAATAGGTAATAGTGATGCAAAGCTAAAAGAAAATGCCTCAAAGTAAGAAAGGAGTCACTTATATTTCATACTGAGAGATGAAACCTAAGAGTGCATTACTGCAAATTCTCCATTTTGTGATGTCCTTTCTAAAACCACGTGTCTTAGTCAAACAGAATTCAGAATGGGAGTAATAGATTCAACTTGAATCTCTAAAAGGATAAAATAGAAATAAAAGTAAGAAAGGATAAGCTCAAGCCTACAGAGTCTCCTTCATCAGCAAAGCCTCAGCAAGTCAGAGTCCCTCAAGGAGAAGGACAAAGTGCCAAGGGAAAGAAAAGCAGGGTTGGCTGTCGGGTAGATACAGTGTCAGGTAAGGCAGTGCCAAATGCCCCACCAATGCCAAATCAGAGTGAACCCAAACTCAGGCTGGGGAGATCCATCTCCTCCTGGCTGAGAGGCTACTGGGAGCACCCCCAGTGGTGCAAGGCACACAGCAGCATTCAGGAAAGCCTCTCTGAAGAAAACAGTGAGATCATGAAGAGCCTGAAAGCTGGAAATCTTTCCAATCTATGGCATTAGCAAGGGAAGGAGCCCACGGGGCTGCTCAAGCCCTGCCCTGGAGGTCAGAGGCCTCCCATATTTCCTGCTGTCCTCCAGGGTCACAGGCACCCACCCTAAGCCCAGAGCAACCCTGGGAGTACAGCGAGCTCCTGTCCCCTGCAAGCTCTGCTCCCTCCCTCCTCCTCTATGGCCCTGTCTGTGCCAAAAGGAGAGCACATGTCAGGGTAGAAGCTCAGCCCCTATTTTGTGTCACCTCCTGGAGGATATTGTCTCTTTCCATGTGCTGTACAGGATGCACAAGGCAGCACCATGTGCCTTCTCTGGGCATCAGATGTTCTGGGTAAATGCTGAAACACCCCTCAGACTGCCACTTGCCAGCTCTGCTTCTCCCAAAAGGCCACTCAAGATGTATCAAAGTCACCAAGTCAGTGCATTTGCTTTACACAAATTCAATTTTGGAGTTTCTCATTAATTCAGAGACATGAAATGATAGACTGAAGGTTTCAAAACTGCTAGGTATGACAGATTCTTTGCTTATGCCTCACTCTCACTTCAGTTCATCTTCCATGCTACTTGATACTTATTTTTGAGTAGTATATACTTGTATGGAATTAAATAGTCAAATCTTCTGGGAAAAGGAAATTTCTTCTGTAAATTCCTTGATCACCACGTAAACCATGGAAAGAATAACAATACTGTATTGACTAGACCCCAGATTAAACACACTGAAGGGAAAAAAAAAAGGAAGACATCTCACTCAGGAAAAGCAATTTGAGTTTTAGGAAGCCTTCTAAAATGTAAAAATTACTGCATTTTAATACAAGGAAGGACTATTGCCAAAGAAATCATTACTCAGAGATAGCTCAAGTGTTGTAGACTACCAGAAGAAATCAGAAAAGAAGAAAAATCAGGAAAAAGACAATCAGCAACTGAAGCTGAATTCTAAAAACTGCTGACTGCTTCAGCCTTCAGCCTTCTCATGGAGTCTACTATGCACAAAACAGAAACATGTTTCAGAATTTGGCATTCAGAGGCACTGAAATTATTCAGTTACTGCCGTCACTCACTGGGAAACATGACGTTCCATCACATGAGTCATCTCTGCAAGGAAATGGGCACAAAATGTACTGTGATGCACACTGAGGAGTCACAAGTACAGGACCCAAAGAGAGAGGGAGTTTCTGATGTGTAACAAGAGCATGACTTTTGCTGATACCGTGATCATGCCTTTAGCTTGGTGCATGGGATGGGCCACAGCAAGGAGGTGGAAGTGCTGCTGGCACCTCCCTGGAGGAGACCCCCTCCAGGTGGGAAGAAGACATGGGAACACTTTCCTACCTGCTCTGTGTCTGGTTTTTAGCACATGCTGGATAAAAGCACCCAATAAAACCAATTACTGCAGCCACTGGACTCTCACTGTAGTACAGCAATAAAACAAACTTGCAATAAAACAAGGGAATTTTCTGGGGCTGCTCTGTTTTTCCTGGTGCCCATTAATCCATGGCAGAGAAGGGCACTCATCTATCTCATTTAAGTGCACTTTAGATCCCCAAAAAAGCCATAACTGTCTGCTGTTTGGGGAGAGCATACTAAGCCCTCAGCATCAAAGCAGAGGCAGGTTGACCCTCTGGAAACTGCTCAGCTGCTGCTGAGCACATTGGCACCTGGAGACCAAGCAAGGCAGCTCACATCACTGTCATGGTCTTCAGGGGTGTGTCCCCCAGTCTGGCATAAATCCTCCTTCTGCTCAGGTGGGTCTAAATCTGTGCTATATATTCCACATGGTCTGGGGTTCCCAAACCCTGGGCATGTCCTCTACTGCACACGAGGACCCTCCAGCCTCACTCATTGCCAAGATGGGAACGTGAAACTTCTCCGCCTGAAGCTCTTGATTCTGGACATCCTCAGAAGCAGCACACCCAAAATTGCCCCAAACAGCAGCTGATGCTCCTTCACGGTGGCCCCTTTTCCTTCTTATGTCCCAGCTAATGCCCTTGACCCCTTGTACCTCAGAGATACACACCCTAAATGCAGAGCTCATCTTGGAGAAGAAGAGGCCAAAGACTTCCTAGAGCATCAAGCACACAGTCTTCCCTCGCTGCTGTAGCTGCTCTGCAGTGTAGTTATGTGGCACAATTCAATGCAGCTCATGACCCATTCCTGTCGTGTGTGCATCTCATGCCCTTTGTTGCAGACAGCGGTTATTTATTCTAAGAGTGTCTAAAAGTCTTCCTCAGAAAAATCCTCCACAATTTCAAATGCCATGATTTTCTTTATCTCCTTTTTGATTCACAATCATACGGGGAAATTGCTGGGGATGTTTTCCCCCTTCACTTTTAGAAGTCAGGATTGTGTTTCACTTGCAAAGAAAGCAATCTTACAGTCAGCCTCTTCCCTTAATGGGATATGCTTAATTTTTTCACTTTGCAATGAAAGTCCTTGATTAGCTAAAAACATGCATTAATTACTATTTTATTATGAATTTCCAGTGCATATCTTTCCAATGGAAGTACTAAAGAACCTAGACTGCATCTTACCATCTTTGTGATCATTTGAAAAAATTGCCCTGCCTCATGGTGACGTAGGGAATCTCATCAAGAGACAACCCAGACTATGTGAAAGCAGTATGATTACAAAAAGCATTCAGACCAAACCAGTATGGTATCTTCACTTTAAACAGGTCTTGAACAAACAGTTGTACAGGGGCCTAGAAAATAGCAAAATTGAAGGAAAGGGAAAAGTTCCAAATGAGTGGTTCATTACAGTGGATAACAGCCAACCACATCTGGTCCTGCTGATGAAAGTTTGCCTCCATCACCCCCCAACAAAACTCCCAAAGAGCAGAAGTGACATTCTAACTGTGTTTGTGGTGGCTTTTGATTCCCTACCATGAAGGACTATATGAATTTACAAAAGGTCAAGGAGCAGTCAACAATGTGGTTTGTCTCAAACCACATATTACCTATAGGGGTGTTCAAAAGCCCAAACACAAGAGCAAAGAGACCACTTGACTTGTCAGAGGCAGGGCACAGCCATCCTGGCTACAGAAGCTGCTGAAGAAGGACCAGGAGGTTGTATCTGGCTCCCTCATGTCCTTGGCAGCTTCCCTTGAAAGCCAGACATGGCTCAGCAGGGGGGTGCACTCACATCCTCCCTCTTGTGATCACCCAACAGCTGAGCACAGGGGAAAGCTATGGATTTCCTAACCACAAAAGGACACGTGTCTGGAATCAGATTCCTTGTGGGTGCCAACAGCAAGATTGAGAGCTAAGCTCTTTTTTGAGTCATTCATCAGCTCAGATGTGAGTTGTCAGCCATTTGAACGTTTTTCACAAAAGCTGCCACACAGTCTGTGCTCTTTATCCATCCTCCAAGTATAGCAGTAGAGATGTGTCAGACCCACTATTTTCATTTATTAAAACTTTCTGCCTGGTTTGGCAAACTGGAGGAAAGTTCTAGATAGAGCCGAGCATTAATTAACCTTCTTGCATTCTCCTAAATCTCCAGTTCAAAGCAGTACATACTGTAAAACATAGGGGGAATGATTCTCTCTCATTTAAGATATCCACTGAGATCCTGTGTCAGACTTTCCCTGCACTCAAACCCAGGCCACTTCCCTCATGCTTCAGAGACTTCCAAAGCTTCTGTCCAGAGCATCAGTTGTGCATCCCCCAATTTTTAAAACAAAAGAGTTAGCTGGAACATAATCAGAGAATGAAGAAGGCTTTTAGGATAAGTCCAGTTCCTCATAATTTTTAGATATCCTACTTAGGTTAGCAGCACATGGTTTTACAACTTTTTGGAGGGGAAAGGTTGGAGCATTGAAATCCAGGAAGTCTCATATGAGAAAAAGGGGCACTGCTGGGGTGAAGCTGTAGGAACCTGTGTCCTGTTCCCAGCAGAAGCCAGGGATGTTGTGTCTTGGTTTGAAAAGACAAGTGTTTGCTAAGGTAGGCAGGAGCTTCTCTTGAAATGGAAAATGTAAACTCCCTCCCTCTGAATTATTATACTTTTGAAATTAAGGGGTTCTCAGGCAAATATATGGAAGTAGGAATAACAGTTCTTTATTAGGAAAAATAAAAATGCAGTAATATAAAGCAATATTAACAGAGTCAGAATATGACCTGACACACTGTGGGTCAGGGCGTTGGTAGCAGTCCCATTAAATGGTGGCTGCAGCCCTCCTGCAGTGACAGATGTGGTTCTGGTCAAGCAGGGATCCTGTAGCAGGGTGGAGTTGTCCTCCGAAGGTCCAGTGATGGTGTAGATGGGCCTGGTCCTCCTCTGAGAACCCAGAAGAGAAGAAAGCTGCTCCTCTGGGAATCCAGTGGGAAAATGCTGCTGTGGTGTTCTAAGTCTCAGATTCTATCCAGGTAGGAATGCTTGGCTCCTCCCCCTGGGTGGAGCATCTCCCAATGGGATGATGTAATTTAATCAGTCATGCAGTAAGGCTCAATGGCCCATTAAGAGAAGATATTTCCCCAGAGGGAGGATGGGTATGGAAGAGATAAAGAAAACTGCCCCCCCCCCCCCCCCGCCACCGGTTTTGACAGGTGGCTTATTAACAGAAGATGAGAGCCCCACCTGGTTCTAAGGGTACTTAGCACTTGTAACCTAAGACACGCTGCCTGAGGCTGTCCCCAGGAGAATCCAGGCCTGCTCACATCTGCTGTCTGAGGTGCTCCTAGGAGGGATCCCTGAGCCATTTTGGTCCAAATGCCCTGGGTGAGTCCAAACAGTTTAACAATGCGTCCAGAGATTCACTAGTCCAAGCTCCCTACAAAGTCAACAGAGAGGAAAACATTTCTGCAGGGCAGCTCAGGCTTTCAAGGTGCAAGTCTGGGCATACCTGCCCTCCCGTTGTCCCACAGAGTCTGAGGCAATTGAACTCCTCAGATGGATGGCTTAGGAGGAAGTCCACAAGATGAAGGTGGACACAAGGTTTATTTAGAGAGGCACTCACAGCTGAGTGTGGTTTGGAGGGATTGGAGACACTGGGCAGGGAAGCAGCTGGCCAGGGTAATACTGTGCCTGGGCAGCCTCTGGGAGAGGGGATGGTGCCTCCCCAGAGGGGACAGTGTGTTCTTGCCACCAAAATGGGACAGTTAGCTGAAACCAGTGGGGAATTGTGTTCAAGTACCACAGAGCAGGGGTACAATATTACACCACAGAAATATGTAATGTATTTACAGTGAGGAAGCTGAAGCCAGAACTCTAATCCCACTCAGTATTCCTTTTGTAAAAGTACATCAGTCTTTGCTTTTAACAAACCTGTTCTGCAAAGAGTTCTTGAGAGACCTTTGAGTCGTGTGAGGAGAGTCCAGCTCCTCTAGGACCTGCAGCAACTGAGACTTTGCATAATTTATAATGTAAAGCATAACTAGAGGGAAAGGAATCCCAGGAGTTAACAGGTTTAACTCCACTAATTTCAACAAGTTATAGCACTGACTCAGTTCAACACACTATATTTTTAGTGAATTGGATGTAAAAAATAAACAAGTTTTTTCTGTAGTTTTTACAAAGACAAAGTATACAGATTCTGACTTTTCAAAGCTACTCCCAGGAAAAAGGCAAGAAGTAAAAATGAGACACTTCAGACAGCAGCAAAATGAAAAGCTCAGAATGGAAATAACCTTCTTTGTCCAGTAACTCGTGATTTAGGTATAATATTCTGGCCCTGAAACTAAAGCTGAAGGAGACTTTATTACAAATGCAGCTGCATTTTTAATTAGACAGTGAAAAGTAGTAGGAAAAAATAGCATAGGAACAATTTTGTATGGGGACTGTGTGACCTAATAGCTGTTTTTCAACTGTAATTTCAATGATTTTGTGCTCTAGTTTCCTTCATCAACTGACTGGGGACTGTTTTTCAAGTCATTAGGAAATACAAACATACCAATTTTATTTTAGAACCACAGAGAAATGGCACCTATTAGAAAAAATGTGGGGGTTTTATTCTTACCTAAACTGATTGTGCATTCTTTAAACTGGGCTGATATAGTGGCCATGCTTTTTTTGCTACTGATAGACAGAAGAGAGGAATCAGAGCCCATATGATATTTCCAGACAGCAAGTTACAGGCTGAACTTGTAGAAGTGGCAGTTCTTTGTGTTTCCATAGCAACCCAAGCTGCAGTTGTCAGTAATTAAAATTAACTCCATAGTTTTATTGGAATGCCAGGAGCTGCCTTCTCAGATGATGGAGACAAAACAGAAGCCACAATATCTGCAAAAATAACAGTTTTCTATATACAGCTCTGCCATTCCACCAGCAGCATTCAGCCACATTGCATCCTAGTTCCTGCAGTGCTTTTCCAGCATCTGTTTGACCATCAGTGGAAAATGGCATCTAGAAGATTTTAACCAAACTCCCACAGCAAGCCCAGAGCCTTGCAGATGCTGACACATGGTTCTCCTGCCTGGGCAGTCCTCTCTCCCAGCCTAAGAAAGGTGAGAACAGCCTTTCTCCAGGTCAGGCCCACCTGGAGCCCAGTGAGGCTGGGGCTGGTGAGAGGGTGCATCCTGTGACAGAAAAGCCCATTGAGAGAGTCTTGCAGGCTCTGACATGGCTTTGGGGTGGCTCCTTTCATTTGTAGCCAGCTGCCCCTGAGCTGCCATCCTCAAAGCAATGTCTGTGCCACAGATCACAGCATGAGCAGGGCTGCAGACTGCAGCAAGCAGTGGTGCTGGTGGGGAGGGGAAAATCGCAGCCCTCTAACCCTCCCCAGCCTCCACTCCTACTAAAATTCCCTAGATAAAGTGTTTGTCACCCAGAATATATCTACATCCCAAGTAAGGGAGACAGGGGGAGGCCCAGCACTGGCCATCAAGCACTGCTTCAGTCAGGTGATTTCTTGCTCTGCCCTGACCCTTCCCCACCAGCTGTCTGCAAAGCAGGGTTTGCACAAGTGTGCTGAGATGGTTCACTGCAGGACTCCTCCCCAGTGTGACCATTGGTGTGACTGATCTGAGAAGACAGCACCGTGTTTGGCTCCCTCTGCACCCCCACTTCTCCAGAACCATCCTGGATGGCTTTGCAACCTCACATGTCCTGGTGCTGAGTAGCAACAAAACACCACCAGGATCGTGGGGAAAACCCACTGCTGTGGTGGGCTGCAACACTTCTCTCATTTTCCTTTAGGCAAGTGAAACTGGAAAAATGCAGTAAAAATAATAATCATAGTTTTATGTGGGGCCCAGGGGAGAGCCAGGGCCAAGTGCTGCTAAGTGTGGATGCAGCCAGCCTGCTCTGGAGGGAGCAGAACCAACGTGAACCTGTTTGTTCCCCTTGGCCTCCCACACAAAGATCAGTTCTTGACTCTCTTTTATTTACTAGTATACATAGAGAGTACTGAAAACCAGTCCTGTGTCCAAAAAACTCCTAACTTAATAGAAAAATACATTATTTTGCTACTCAGAGAAAGATTATATTTTCCAACTGGCTAAGTATAAATTGAAATTCAGCAGCTAGCATCTCCAGCAAAACAGATTGTCATTAGTTGCTCTTAGTTGTTAGATAAGCCAAAATAAAGTGTTATATTAATAAAAAATATTTTCCTAGCATCTACCCTGAAAGGATAGCAGTTTACAGCAAAACAAGTACCTGCATTTCATGCTAATAATTCAAATGAGGCAGAAAATTGTAACACCATTGATTTATATCTTTAGGATGAATGAGAATACAAAATATATACATCCATACATGTATCAAGAGCTCAGTAATAGCATCAAAACTATATGCAGAGAGGAATTTGCTTTAAAGGTAATATCCATGATTAGCATGATGTCTCCTACCAAAAAAATCATTGGCAAAACCATACCTTCTGCAATGAAGCCTTAAGGGGCTTCTATGGAAACTGACTTCGATAAAGAAGGCTTGAATTAGAACACTCTAAGTTTAAAATCTTTTTTAAACACAGTTTGAAGCAAAATTTTGTTGGGTTTTTTTAAGTTTGGAAATCAGCTTTCATTTTCTGATTGCTCATTTCCTTCTATTTAGACAATAAATACCTGGAAAATTTTGTTCTTCCTAATTTTTACCCCAGAAAGCCTCAAAGCAGCAGTTCAAGAATCTCTCACAGAGCAAACCAGAAGTGCCCCAGAGCTATGAGATTCAATAATCCATCCTGCAGATGGAACAACCCAGTCACACTATGATTACTGTTCACCACTTCCAGCTCTGATTTCATGCTGAAACAAAATTCTGGTAAAGGCACAAGCCACAATTTCCAGGAATGTCCATACAAGCAGCACAGATCAGTGATGATCATTCAGGGCATGTGCTCAGGAAGGGTCTCTTTGGAAGCAAAGCTGTATTTAGAAGTCTCCAACTTGCAGCTTGTTATACAATGCTATCAATAGTCAAAATCCTGCCAGGAGAGACAATATTTTTCAAAATGAGCTTGCATTGCTCCGGGGCTGTATTGGCTGTATTGCTGTGCTGCTGCCTTTGACTGCTTCCTTTCCCTCCCACTTGAAACTTGATAAGATCATGGTGGGAAATGGAGCATAAGATGGACAAACAATGCTGTTACTCCATGAGAAATGCACTCAGGAATAGAGGAAATCCTACATTTCCTTATGAAGATAACTTTTCAAATAAGACTTTAAGCAAATATGCAGTCCTAGCCACAAGGGGAGCCTGACGTGAGCCAGGCAAAACTCCAAAATGTGTAAAGGGACACTTAAGCCTCTATCTAAAAGGTGTCTAACAAGTGCCAAGGCAGAAATCCATATCCACACCTCAGGTTCAAAAGACTTAATGCCAATGAGCATTAAACTGAAATGTGTTCATGCAGACTGCCCAGGAACCTCTCTGGCTGCTCCACTGCATCATCCTGCCTCTGGTGCTGGAGCAGTCCCCCTAGAGTGCTGAATGTGTCCCACATGCAGGAGGGATCCCTGCAGCTGCCAAAACAGAGTGACACTCTGGCTTGTGTCCCTCAAGCAATGCACACTATATGCACCATGCCACAGGGTTTGTTGCAAGGATGGGGTGGGATGCAGAGCCAGAAATCTGTGTAAATGTGATACCATCCCACAGGAAAAAAATTCCCCATGGGGAAAGAAGGTACATGCAGGAAAGAAGAACAAGTCAGCAAACCCACCCCAGCCCATGTGGCCTAGGGGTCATCAGGACAGCCCGTGGTTTTAAAACAAAGCACATGTTTAAGTGTTTTGTTAGAAACCTTATGCTGCTAACCATGTGAGCAGCAGCACAACTTTCCCAAAGCAAGCTGGCTGGCTGTCTCTCTGCTTCAGAGGCAAATTGTATTTGAGGTACATACACCAGGGACTTTTCACATGTATCACATATCTGCACAGATGTTTGGTGCAGTAGGACACAACAATCTGTGCACTGAGCACCTCAGTTTAGGAGAGACCAAATTCATCTCATGCAGCCTTGGGTTCAATACTAGATGTCAACAAAACAGAAGCAGAATTCAATCACCTTCATGAAGGTGCTCACATGCCCAACACACTTCTTTCACCTCAGGGAGGGTTACAAGTTTCAGAGCCAGGTATTACTGTGCCAGTTTTTTCTGGCCAGACAAAATTCGGGTCAGCAAAGGCCTGCCCAGAAGGTGGAAAGCAGACCTTTCTGCATAGCATGACAGAGGTAGGAATGAGGGGGAACCCCAACTCTCAGCATTGCCTCTTGGAGAGCCCAGAGCTGCAAATACCTTTTCCACTCATCCTGCCCATCAGGACACCCTCAGCAGCAGCAGGGAGCATGAGCAGGGCTGGCAGAGGCACTCAAATGCAGCCAAACCTGGCAACACCACTCTGCTGCCTGGTAGAAGTGGAGAGAGATAACAGCAAGAAAGATTTAAATTAAAGATATGGCTTCAAAACCTCAGCAGCCGCTCTGAAGGAGTTGAAACCTGTTCTGTGTGTATCTCTGACCTGTCAATAGTGATAAAAGTGCCTCCTTTCCTCCTGCTTTTTTATATACTGCTACACAGCTAGATTCCAACATGCAGGCATGGCTTCTCTATTTTGTCATGGTTGGCTGCATTTTTCAGAACTCTTTCGCCTTCATTAAACTTGAATAAAAAGAGGTCTATTAAAAAATGCAAAGGACTCATTTTTCAAAATCAACCCTAGCCTTCAATTCTTCAAAGTTAGAGCACTGAGTCTTTCATTTGGTTTCATCCCACTGCAAAAGAAAGGGAAAAACCCATTTAGAGGGTAACCAAGAACATAAATGTCTCAGGGCCATGCAGGACAATCCAACACTTCCTGCCCCATTCACAAGATGGGCTTTCCATGGTTATTGGTGGGAGGAAGAGATCTTCCCAACAGAGCCCAGAAACTGTCCCTGGTGAAGTGGTCACAGCACCAAGCCTGCCAGACTTCAGGAAGCCTTTGGACAATGCTCTGAGGCACATGGTGTGGCTCTGGGACTGTCCTTTGCAGGGCCAGCAGTTGGACTTTGATTATCCTTGTGAGTCCCTTCCAGCTCTGGATGTCCTTTGATTCTATGACCCAGAACAAGAGACAAACTGCGGAGCTCCAGCAGATCTTCTGTAGAGCCCTTTCCTTCCCTGCCTGGCATTAGGTGCCTGAGTTTAAATCCTTCAATCAGCTGTACAAATATCCACAGATGTGCACTAAACTTTTTCACAGCTGTGATCAACTCTTAAAAGAGCACTTGGCCATAACTTCAGGAACTGGGTCGGAGCAATCAATATCTTCCAACAACACAAGACAGAAATTTTGGGTCCGTTTTGGATTCATAACTAAGCACCCATTTTCAAGGTGATCTTGTCTCTCAGGCTTCTAAATCAAGCTATTTTTAAAAGGTTAGCAAACAATAAAAACTCCATATTTTAAAGAGCTTAGTGCACAGGATTAAGCACGAACTGTTGCAAATTGTCAGTGCTCTTCTCACATCAACGGGACAGGCAATGACATTTGGCTTGGGCAGCAGCCAAGAGATGCACAAAAGCTCAGGCTTTTTGAAGCTTAGAAACACTTGTATAGGTGTCTAAAATGACAACTTGGGTTTCTGGGGGACGTCCAAGGAGAACAGACAGACAGCATAGTGGACTATGCCAGGGAACTATGGCTTTGAAGTTGGAAAGACCACTGTCAATAAGCCTCATGGTAACTCTCCACCAGGACCTGTTGCTGCAAACAAAAATATGATGAGAGTTTAGGATGTCAAACGAGTCAACACAATGTTTTTAAACTCGCAGTAACGGCCACCAGAACAGCTGCTTTGTCTAATATTTTCCTTCAAGCAGAGAAGACCACAGCAGCATTCCTGGCATAACATGTAACACAGTAAAAGTCTTCAAGAGTTTTTAAGCATTTTTTGCTGTGAAACATTCAAAGCGAAGGCATCAAAGATCAGGAAATATGTGACACCTGCTCATTCCCTATATCTGATGGAATCTGGGGGTTAGTTTATATTGTCATTGGCTTCTGGTTGTTTCCTGCTCCAGACCAGAAAAACAATTTGTTTATGACTACTTAGGAGGAGGAATCAGTTTAGATGTTTCAGACCTAAAATCATCTGTAGCTGAGTCTCCCTGAATTAAAGTCACCATCCCTCATTACTGGAAACATCAGCCAATCCTCTGAAAACCATCTGTCATTTAAACCATGTTGTCTTTGTTCAAGCCTTTTGAATCTACTTTAATTTTCACATTGCAATTGTACAGCCAATACCTTTATTTAAGCTGACTTTTTAAGGCAGGCCAATGCAGGCAGGAAAGGAAACATCTTCCTCCAAGCCCATAAGGATACTGAGGCACAGATTTATCCCACCTGCATCTGTAGGGACAAGTGTAAGGAAGCCAAGAACTCCACAGCACGACTCAGCTCTCCCAAGACTCAGACCATCTTAGAAAGTGACCAGCTCTTTCTATTACCATACAGATAGCCAGAACTGAGAGGTGTGCCTCACCAAGGGCTACTGTCAAGTGCTTCAAACTGGGATCACCGGAGAACTATAGCAGGTCTGAACACAGCCTGAAGTGTCTTTTCAACTGCCACATTATTTAGCTGGACTGTTCACTTTGCTTTCTGTGAGTGTTAAATTGGAAGACAGTTCTAAAATACTCTATTCTATGTACCAGGGGTTTGTTATTCAAAGGTTTTCATCCATCTCAGAAACTTTAACTATCCTGCAGACCTTGATAAGCTCAATCAAGTGGGTACACTTGCTGCAGACCATGCCTCCTGGTCCCCTCACCAGCCAATTCTTTGTGCATACAAAATTGCCCTTGCTAGTAATAACGAGCACCAAAGCTTCTCCTTGAAGCATCTGGAATATTTCCCTTCAGCTGCCTTGTGAAAGCTGTGTTATGTTGGAGCAATATTTGTAAAGTATTTTGTTAGACTCTGGCTAATGAAAAACCATCAAAGAATCTTTTTAAATCAAAAAGACCAATGACAGACTTGTCCTGAGCAGCAAACTCACCATAGATTATGATGGACTCCCATTGTGGATTGTGCACTGGAACTATATTTCCAAAACTAGAGGGGTAAAAGGAAAAAAAGAAAAGGGTTTTTTTTATACATGAGCCATGGATGGTATAAAATTTCTCCCAGTTTGAAGGAAAATTAGAGCTTAGATCTTCCAGCTGCCAGTAATTCACTTGTAACAAAGCATGATCAATTATTGCTATAAACAAAGCACATTCCAAAACAATTGAGGCTGAAGCAATAAAACCACCCATTAGAACAGACATGTTGGACAGGCTCCAGTCAGTCTCATTTAGGTGAGTAATTTAGGCAATGCTCCACTGCAATTTTAGGCATCTGGCGTGGGAGAGGAGGGAGAAGTAGGCAGCTCAGGCAGCCTGACACACTTCTCTGGAGGTTTCTTCTGGAATCAGTGGAGAAGAGTGAGGGCTGATAAATGTGGGAGAATACAGGCAGCCTGCACTGGACAGGGGACTCTGTCCTGCCATGTCCTGCAGGTTGTGAGCCCACGCAGGAGGGTGGAGGGCACACAGCCCCAACAGGACTGAGCTCCATGTTACCCCCTCTGGTAGAGGAGGGCAGCTGGGGCCACCTCCCCTCACACGGGGCACTCTGCAGGGGCAGCTGAATAACACCACACACTGCACGTGGCCCCAGTGTGTCCCACCATCAAATTCTCACTGTGCCTCCCCTGGCACAGCCTCAGGGGCTCAGAACTCTCTCAGACACCACCCAGGCATGGCCTGGGCACAGCATGGGCCATGTCAAGGTGCAGCCCTCACAGATTGGAGAGGAAGAGAATATAAATGTATGGATGCAAGCTGTGCTCTGCCAGTTGTCTCCAATACAAAAGAAGAGTCTCTGGCCCATCAATTTATTTGTTCAGATACAGCCACAATCAAAGCAGGGTTAACAGTCAAGCTCCCTTTCCCCTCAAAGGGGGCCTAACACCAAGGCTCAAGTAACATATTTTCTAGCTGCCCCTCACCTGAACTCATGACACCTGCCTCCAAAGGGGACCAGCTTTGTCAGGAATAGGGTCCAGTGTAGGTACTCAGGATACTCCATGGCAGATTGTCTCTATTACTCTCCCACAAACCCACCCAGGCAGGCACCATGTGCTTATGATGGTGTAAGAAACCACTGGATAACTGGAACCATATCCTGTGCCCCATGGCACTGCCTGGAACACTGTCCTGAGCCTTGGAAATCTGGTCTTATGGCAACAGGGCACCCCAGAAAGAATTGAGCCAGGCAAGGGGACTCATTTTCAACACAACCTCACAGACACCTGGGTTGAAGAGCATGGCATTGTGTGGGTTTATCACCTCCCTATCTGTGAAAATCAAAAATACAGGAGACTGTTAAAGCCAACATTGAGAGCAAGGGGTGGTGGGACCTTCAAACAATGGGATACACATTTAGCAAAGGCCACCTGGGCAGTCAGCATTAGAGGATCTGCCAGCTGTGCTCAAGCAAAACTTCTGCATAGTGTAGAACGGGATAAAGTCCCTGTGGTGCACACAAAAAAGCTTCTGGGGAAAACAATCGGAGTTATTCCTGCATCAGGCAATGACAGTCCATCCATGGGATTGCTGTTCTCAAGGACCTGGCTGCATTTGGTGGGTAATGTGGGAGGATAGGGAAGTCCAAAGTTTTGTTCCAGGGGATCTGGTTCTGTGTGAGAGCAGCCAGTGATTTGGGTTGGATGATGCTAATTGCCATATAACACTCATGTCACCCCTGCTGAGCTGGCTACACACAACATCAGGGGCATTACAGTAGGAATCACCCACATTCATGAAGAACAAACTTTGATGAAACTGAGCAAATATAGAGCCCAGATAGAGCTGAACTAGCACAGCAGTGATGGAATGACAACTGACTTCAGCAGGCAAAAATCCAACACCACACACCACCTCTCCCGTCCCAAGAAGTAAAATGACAGATGAAACCCAAAGTCATGGACTAAATGAAGTCAGTGGAGTTGTTAGGGGGATGGCACATAGACTAAGGGAATGATATCTGTGTTTATATATCAGAAGACAGGAAAAGTGATGGTGGTTACTTGGGATCTATTGAAAAGTGTGGGAGCTGGGCATGACATAAATTGTATAGAATAAGGGGTTAACATTGCTCTGATTTCAGCTAGGATAGAGTTAATAATATTTCTAGTAGCAAATATAGTGCAGTGCTTTGGATTGAGGACAAGAGCAATGTTGATTGTTATCAGCACACTGGTGTTTTAGCTGTTGCTAAGCACTGTTTTCACTCAGTCTAGGACCTTTCAGGCTCTCACCCCACCCCACCAGCAAGTAGGATGAGGCACACAAGAAGCTGGGAGGGGACACTGCTGGGACAGCTGACCCAAGCTGGCCAAAGGGATATTCCATACCATATGGCTCCATGCTCAGCATGCAAACTGGGGGGAAACCCAGCCAGAGGCCAGTGTTTGGGAGCTGGCTGGGCATCAGCTGGTGGGTGGTGAGTAATACATTGTGCATCACTTGTTTTGTACACTCTAATTCTTGTATCATTGTTATTAGTGCTGTTATTTTCCCTTCTGTTTCTGTCCTATTAAACTGTCTTTATCTCAACCCACGAATTTGACTTTTTTTCCCAGTTCTCCACTCCACTGCAGGGAAGGAGAAGGGAGTGGAGGAGCAGCTGTGCAGAGCTTAGCTGGTTTACATCATGACACCCAGCAGTCAGGACAGCTATAAAGTGCTGGTGTAGGTCCTCTGTCACGTAACTTCCCCACAGGTGAGGTCCCTGGAGGAATCTCTCAAGTGCTAGACTGTAACATTAAGACCAGTATCTATCACCACCCCGAATGTGACTGCAGTCCAGCTACACAGTCTCATCTATTTAGGCTGCCCTGGGGAAAGATCAAGTGGCTCTTTGTCCAACCCTGGATCACCAAATCTTTTGAGGTGACCTGCTTCTGAGAACTGGCACATCTATTCAACCCTGAGCAATTGGCATTAGTCACCCAAGGAAGTTCTATGCCAAGGCCAAAGATGAGTACAGAAAATTCTGGGAAGCTGATGGACAATTGGGTTCAGAATGGTGGGATCCATGCCAAGACAGCAGGAGGAGCTCATCCTTGAATGCCATTCAAAAGGCAAAGTCAGATATTATTATTATTATTATTAATAATTATTATTATTACTACTACTACTACATGCAGAGCTGCCACACAAGTTTCTGATACTGAATAGCAACAGGTGGCAATGAGAAGGTGTAAGAAATGTGTGAAGCATTAACTGTTCCCACTGTTCCAGATCATCCAGCAACCAACATTTTGGAGAATACTTGCACTGGGTGCTACACTTGACTTTTATGCTTTACCGACACAACGAACTGTGTCTTCCATATACATTTCTTCCTTTTTCTGGTGTGAAATTTTCTGGTATCAATGCCTTACATTCTGATGACACTCTATTATAAAATACAGTGAATAATTATCCTTTATTCACCTCTTCTAACCATCTGATATTACCCCCAGTCATCTCTTGGTGTTGAAATTTTAGTATATTCAGTGTTTCCTGCTATAGAAACTGTTTCATATTTCTGATTAACTTCCTCTGCAATTTTTTATGTTCTACTGCCTTTGCAAAATTTATTTCTTATATAAAAATATAAGAATATATTTCTTAAATGTAAGAAATATTTCTTATTTCTTCTATGCAGTTAGGTGCTGCATAAATTCTGATTACATTGACCTAAATCTGCTTGCTCCTTGATTTTGGGCAATATCTACCAGCTAGGTGCAGACACAAGTTTAGATTTCTCTTTTTGCCCCTACTCTTCAGCTCTGCCAGTTCCCAAATGGAATCAGTATTACTTGTCCTGCTGCAGCAGGTCAAAGTTTTGGGATGTTGGATTTTTGCTACCCAGACTATTTTTTAAAAATTATATTTGGGGAAGAGGAAGTATCTGATTTATGAAAGTCAAATTAATCTAGGACCCACACCCCAGCTGTCAGTACCTTTAGGGGGAAAAAAAAATAGACAAAATCAACAGAACCTTTTAGTTTAGATGCCATTTATTAAAATGCAACATTCACATTGTCTGCAAATAACAGCCAGATGAAACTTGTTGGAAGATTAAGTTTCAATTACAGCTGACATTTCCAAAACACCGTGTGATAGAAAAGCCTTTCATACCCCCAAACCCAGACAGTCACCTCATATCTCCTGTTTCTGGTCATCAGCTTTTCAAAGGGTCATCACTGGCAAAATCCACAGCAGAGATAGTGGCTGGCATTTTTGTGCTCCAGCAATCATGGGAGTCATCAACACCAGAGCCAAGTAAGGAGAGCAACCACACAGCATTCCCAGCAGCCTGTGGGATGCTCAGTGATCAGCACACTGTGATGCTGTGATTTCACAGGAGATATTTGATTGTACAGGCAAGTGAAATATCCATACATGTGAGGGGAGCAAAGGGAAAACGCTCATCCATCAATAATAGTGGTTTGGGGAAGAATGGTTTGTCTGGGATTTGAGTGTTGTTTTTTCACCTCTCACAGAATTCCTATGAGTCTCAGACAAGCTGTTTATGCCAAGTTTAACAGAGGACTACACAAAGTCTTAGATAAGGATGGGTGCCTCCAGCTCTTGTCTTTCTGGGCTCCTTCTGGGCTTCTCAGGCTCATGTGACCAGGGCCCACCCTACATGGGTATTGAGAGCATCCTTCCAGAGGAACTTTTTAGGTGTCTTTGAATCTACTTTCCAACTAAATACCTGCAAGTTTCAGCTACTCCACTAAAAAAAAAAAAAAAAAAACAAAAAAAGTTGGTTTGTGCGTTCTAAAATGGAGAGATCAGGCTGGAAAACAAAGAGGCCAGCAAATCTCCAGTCATGCCTGAACTCAGACAGGCTGAGCATGACCTTCCCTGAATTCCCTCGCTGTCTCACTGGAGAGCCTGGGCAGGAATACCTGGGTGGGTTTCACAGCTCATGCCTGTGAGCTGGGTGGAAATGTTTGGAAATGCCCAAATCAGCTGCAATGTAGACAGACCTTGAATTGCACATTTGTGGCTGGGATTGTTTATTGATTACAGCCAATATAATCAAAACAGCCTCTTGCAAAAAAAGGGCCTGTCACTAGGGTTGTTGGACATTACCAAAATATCCATTTGGAATAACTCTGGTTATAAGAAAAAGCTTTTCCTGAAAGTGTATTCTGAGAGTTTCTTGTGCCTCTGCAAGCCCTTTGGGAAATGAGACCCATCCAAGGAACAGAATCTTTGAAATACAGACATATGAGTCACAAAAACACCATCTAAAAATGCCTATATGTGAGCAGATTTGTGCTGCCCAGAGTATAACTAAAAATAAAGGAATAATCTAATAAAGAAAGCTACAGGAGGAAGACTAAATGACAGGAATTTTCTTGTAATGTGCCCTCAGCAGGACTAAGCAGCTTCTGATTCCACTGATTGAGATGGTTTTGAGGCACAAGCTGTAGGGTTAGATAAAGGGATGTTCTTAATCTGACTTACTTGAAAATACACAGCACACATCTGTCTCTTAGCTGCAACAAAATATTTATCTTCATCTTTGGGACAGGAAAATTACAAGATCAATTGAAATAAAAAATGTACATGTATCATGCCCATCTCCCCTTTGCCTGGAAAAATTATAAATATTCTAAAACTCCAAAGCGATATTCATAGTTTTGGCTGAACCACCTCTTGACAAGCAGAAATTTTACAAAACCACCCAATACAAGAACAGCAGCTGAACTCCCTGAGTTTGGGAAGAAATCTTATTTAGGAAGAGGTCTTTTCACAGATCCAGTCTCTTGCTTAAGGCTATTTTTTACCAATAACACTATTTGGAACATCAGTAAAATGGACTGACCACTGCACCCAGCACAGCTACTTAGTTTTCTCATCTTTCAATCACCTGACAAATCTTGCATTATTGAGATGCATTTCCCATCTACATGCAGTACCTCAAGCCATCTTAAGATTTATACATTGCATTAATGTTGTCATTGATGGGCATTTCCTAATGGTGGGGGATTTTTTTGTCTCCCTTATTTCCTCCCTGAAAGCATTTAGCACTAGTCAGATTACTTGGCCATAAATGCTGAGCGCTGTTATGTGCACTGCAGGCTATTACCACCAGCTCCTTTTCCCAAAGAGAGACTGATCTACACCCACGGCTGACAGCTCTCCCTCTGACACCACCTTTCTGATCACAGCATATCTTCTTTCATCCCAGCAAGCCTTTAAAATAAGGCTTCTGACCCAAACACCAACAAAGTCATTGGGCACCTCTGCCCACTGTGAGCAGCAAGACCCAGGAGTGCCTCTGATCTGCATCTGATGTCAGGATGAAATACAGATGGGCTGTGCATCAGCCTCCATGAGCAGACTTCAATGGGAGGAAAATCAGATTGCACAGATGCGTTTCAGCCGACCTGCTGACAGAGAGCACTGAGAGATCAGGAGCTGAGGGCTTGCCAGGACCTGGCCTGATCTGTGCTCTGCACGCAGGTGCTGCTTCCCAGGAGCACTGGGTGCAGTGCAGCACGCCAGGAGCAGTTTTAATGTGCATCCCTGGAGCCTCAGGGCACCCACTCCGCAGGGAAAGCAAACCAGGGCATAGATAATGGAGATGAGCTGAAAGCCCAAGTAGGTATTTTATACCTGTGTATGACAGGTGAAAATCAAAGGGAAAAATCCACTCTTATTTACATTTTATGGTCGTGGAGGGCATTGAAAAGCTGAAGTAGTGCTGCTGAAACCCAGTCTGGGCTTTGATAAGCTTCAGTTAGATAAGATGGGAGGGTTATGGTTACTAAACTAGCCTGTTTAATTGAGCTGTTTCTTCTGTAAAATCTCCAGAGTGCTTCTTTTAAAAATGGGTTTAAGAACACAATTCTAAAACAAATATAATAAAAAAAATCTCATTATTGGCAAGGAAGATGATTTACTGGGATAACTAAGATTAGTGGTACCTTAGGTCTTTTCCTCTGATAATTTGAGTGTGAATACACATAGCATTCCTTTGTTTTGCTTTAAAATAAATCACTTGCAAGTATTTGGAAATGAAATGGTATGGTCATTTCCTGCCTTAGGCTGACTCTATTTCTGATAGCCCAGTGCTTTCCACTAATACAATAATTCCTTTTATTGTAGAGCCATATGCAGCTCGTTGTGATACCATTAAGGAGCTCACTGAAGGACACAATGGAGTGATTGCCCAGGGACCAGAGATGTGTGACCTCAAAGTGCTCAGCTTTTCTCCAGTTGGGGGTCCAAGGAGTGCATTTACAATACACAACAAAAGAAATACATTTTGAATACAACCCATGGCTAACTGAATAAATATTGGAAAAGCTACTGCTAAACACTGTATTCATACAGTACAAATAGCAGGAATCCATTTCAACTGCTGAATGCCAAGCAGTACATCTATTCTTACAGTCATATTTTTAACTACTTTTAAAAAATATTTATCACTTCTCTGCTAACAGAAAGGTAATTTTTATCATGATCCTTATTTTTGTCCTAAACCACTTACATGCCTTTTTGATCCTTGAAACCAAAATTTTTCCAAACTTTTCAAAATAAAGTCATTGTTAGTTTGTACTGCACTTTAATTTACACATTGATGTATTCTTCTAACCAGTATCTCACGCTTCTCTTTTTCCTCATTCTGTCCTAAATCATGAAAAATAGACAATTTATTTCAGAATCCAGTGCATTACCAGGAAAATAAATCTACATTGTTTCACTGCATCCTTCCATTAAAGACTGCAACCCTTTCTCCAGAAATGTCAGCATACATGCCAAAGAAATTATATCAGCTCAAACTGCCTTATCAATGTACTCAGATTTACTAGCCCAGCCTCTGAACTGCAGCAAACACGGTAATAAATCTTGTCAGGAAGAAGTTCATTCTGATTGTTTCCTCCCTCAGATCAGAAAACCAAGCATGCATGGCATTATAAATTTTTCCTCATCCATAGTTAAAGGTGAGCTGTGTGCACCCCACACACAGCAGCACCCCCCTGCCCCGATGGGAAATGAGCAGGAGAAGCTTGTGCTGGCTTGCAAGCAAGTGGCTTTTCTTTAAGGAGGCTCTGTCAGACCCACAGAGTCTTACACAAACACAGGAACCTCAGATACCTCTCACTTCTGCTTTGGGCATCCAGCAGAAGCTGGGAGGATCTATAGTTTATTGTCTGTCCATCCCAGGCTCCAAGGATCTCTGTTTATCACCCAGGAGGGTATTACCCCCAACCCCCATCCCACACCACAGTCCTCCACCTAGTGCTTCACTACAATATTTCTGAGTTTAAATAATTCCCATCTCTCTGCCTACAGAGCATAAGACCCTGAGCATCCTCCTCCTCCCCCACAAGATGCAATGCCCCAGGACTGAACCTCAGCAAGTGTGTGAGACCACCTGCTCTCAAAAAAGGCAGCATCTTTTAGGAGCAGAAGGCATAGCCTTGTTTTCCACCCAAATGAGGAAGTGCCTGCCTCATTAGGTGAAAAGGGGCTCAAAAGCCCAAAGAGACCAAGGCCATAACCTTAGTGTGTCTGTCTCTAGGTGTCTTTGGTCTCTCTTCTGCAGCACCAGAAGAGGGGCCACGATGGGTTGGACAAGAGATCCCAATAGGAAATGCTGTTTAGGGAAAGCATGCAAGCCTCCCCACTTTCTCTGATCCATTCTAAATGTCCTCTGTTTGCTGATGGATCTGGTGAATAGTAGTTCTGTCTTCACTTTATCCACTGCCTTCATCACTCCCACACTAACTCTTCTCCATCCTGCAAAGTGACCTCTAGGCCCTGTCCTCTCCTTTCCACTTGTTAAACTCCTTTCCCATTTGTTACCTTCCCATTGCTAACCTTCCCAGTAGTTAACCAGCTTCCACCCTGTACCCAGGCTTTCCTCCTGTAAGCAGTGAGGCTGCTTCCTTCCTTGAGCAACATCTGGTGCTCATCCAAGTACCCACCCATCCAAACACATGATGTGTACTGCATCCCCTCAATCCATCAGCTTCCTGAAACATTCCAAAACTGCAGCCAAGTATCCACCCATCCAAACACATGACGTATACTGCATCCCCTCCATCCACCAGTGTGGATGCCGTGGGACAGAGAGAGGGAAACGGCAAGCGTTTCTCACAGCGGCTTGTGAGAAGTTTTAGGGAGTTGCAAAGACGTGATAACTTGTTAAGTATAAACAATCTGCAGGTGGTATTTTTCTACTTCTTTCTCTTCTTCTCAAAGACAGTGTGTGAGGAAGATGTTTTTTGTTAGTTAACCAGTCAAACAGAATGCATTATATCACTCTATAAAAACAGCGCAGTTGTCTTGAATAAAGTCTTCTTTGCTCTTTTCTACAATACTGCCTCCTGCCTGCTCCTGTGTTATTCTCAGCACAAGAGTGACACACCAGCTTCCTGAAACATCTCCAAAACTGCAGCAGGATGCTGGGGCAGGATTCTCTTACCATGATATCTCCTTTTCAGGAGTTATGGGAACATGACAACTTCTCAAGAATACTCAGAAAACTTATTCTTTATTATGAAGTCCAGCATTTTACAGGGGATGGAAGTCAGGATCATGGTTCATCATCCCCATGAACAGTCTTCTACATGACAGAGGAACCCTTCTTGGGTTGTTGGGAATTACACTGCCAGCTCACCAGTTATCAGGCGTAAAGAGAGGTTACAAACCTTGGCCTGCACTGTCTAATTCAGCTATTGGAGCTAATATTTCCCACATATTTTCTTCACACTGATTTCACTCCTTTGACCCACAGGCCCTGAGGAATGTACCCAGTGTGGGAATGTCTTCAACACTTTCAGCAATGCATTCGTCAAAGTTCCAATGGGCTGTTCTGCAATGTCTTAATGTCCATGAAGTCTCATTTATCACTAAGATCCCTTTTATATTTTTCTACCAATTCATTACCTTTCTTTAGATGTATCTAAGGAACCTTTTTACTCTTGGCTTGAGTGCCTTTTGTGAGGTGTTTTCCAAATGCTTTTTTCAGCCCTCTTATTCTCATGTTTAAATTTACTCTCAAATATTTTATGAGCCTTGCCATTACTTTAATTAAAAAAATATTTGTTTTTCCTAGACAAAGAAAACTCTTTGTTTCTTTGGGATCTTTGTCTTCTCTAGAGCCACTCTAATTTTTTGTTGACCGTGTTGTTCTTTATCACTCCTTTTTTTTTTTTTTTTTTTGGCACACATTTCACCTGTGTTTCTAGCATTTCAGACTGTTGAGGGAGGTTGAGCTTGTTCTGTGTGACTTTTTTTTTACTAATTACTGCCTTTTAATGTCCCTCCTTGTTTCTGAATGTAACATCTGCATGCTAAATTAATTTGTCCTGCTCTCTCACCACAATGTTGAAACTTTTTGCAGTGCAGTTGCATCTATAACCATCTCACCCACTAATGACTCACAGGTAAGACCCAGTACACCACTGAAGAGCAAATCCAGGCTGATGACTTCCCTTGTGCATCCTAGGACTGCTTGTGATGTGAACCCAGCATCCATCACCATTGCCTCATGTAGGATCTCTACAGGTGTCCCACATTAGCAGAAGCAACAGAATTCATTAACAAAAAAAAAAAGAAAAATGGGAAGCACACATTATTTCCTTTGGTTTTAGTGATGCACCCCATCTTCTTTATTCACTGTTAGATTGCAGAACTACACATCACAACATCAGTTCATTAAAAAAGTGAATATTCTCTCCAAAAATCTAAAAGCTCTCACCTGAGCATGCACCAGATGTGTTTACATCAGGCTCTTATGTCATCCAGCTGAATACACTGTTTACATCCAGAGCTGCCTTTTTCATAATGAATGTCCTTGAAAATTTTGTCATAATATTCTCCAGTGGAAAAAAAAAAATGACTACATATAAATTTCTACTAAACAAGTTTCTTAGGAAGCAATTTCATGATGGGAGAAGAATCTTTTCCCCACCAGCTCTAATGTTTACTTCATCACAGGCAGAGCCATCACTTAAAATTTCTCCCCAAGGCATCATAAATAATGCCACAACACACTGCTCCATTTTTTAGCATCAAAAATTCAAGACACAAATGGCAGAGGCAGTGGCCTTTGTGAATGCTAAGATTTGTTCCCCTATAAAGCTTAGTTATTACCAGGTATTGTCAGAAAGATGTTATCACTGTATCATGCAATTACAGGACTTTATGTGATGGCAGACTAGTTTACAAGAAGAGCGTATGGAAAATACAAGAGCAGATCTATTAGTTTGAAGATGCTTTTGATTAAAGCACTGAAGCTGGCATGACACCTCCCAAGCCTTTGAGACCATCTATGTTTCAGAAATATCACAACACAAACATTTTCTGACAGATTCTGTTTTGGATTGGTAATATCCTCCATAAATCTGTGCCCAGAATCCAGTGTGCACCAAGATCTTGAAATTTGACGTCAAGGCCTGGGAAACCACAAGAGTTTAGATAGAAGAGAAGAACTGCCAAATTACAGGAAAATCTCCAAACATGGGATATCTCGTGCTCCAAATGATCCCATTTATTTCTGCAGCATCTTTGGCCCTCATGTTCCTTTACAGATGTTGAGGCAACATTTTTAGTTCTTACATGGGCTAAACTAATTTCTGTGGTCTTGGATCTCTGCTTTAAAGAAAATACATAAAATATCATGGTTGAGAAAGCCTGTTAATATTATTATTAAGTAATTGAAAATGCATTATTTAGTTTCAAATAATGTCACTTAACATCTTATATAGCTGTTTGGTAGAGACAAAGCTACACTGTACAAAGAATAAATGCATTTTTTGCCTCCTGTTGTATCTCTACTATGTGGAGGACAAATTCAAATTATGGAAGTAAATTACATTTAAGCAAAAGGAAGGTTATGCTTAAATAGACTATAATTGACTAATACAAGAAATTCTAAAATACCTATTAGCAAGAGGAAAGAAATTAAATCCTTTCTCTTTTAATTCATAGGAAAAAAAATCACATAAACATTTCTACCAGAATTTCATTCTTCCATACCAAGGAAAATCAAAGGCAAGAATGCCTGTTTTCTTTTTAAAGGTCCTATTTTTCTCTCTAGCACCTGAATTCAGCCCAGTGCCAGCTGGGGTAAAGGAGGCGGATGGAAGGAGCCAGAACATCATTTCACAGGTTTTTGGAAAATGTAGCACCTTTTTTGCCTTTTTTTCCTACTTTTTCTTCAGCAGTTGCAATAATTGTGAGGACTACTGGTCTTAAAACAGTCTAAAACCCTTGCCTGCAGAATTTTTCTGCCAACTCCATGGCCCTGGGAGCTACCTTTGGAATAGAAGCTGAGCTGCCTTCAGCCAGAGCCAGCTTTGCAGCTCTGGGCACATGGAGACATCCTCTCTCCTGGAGCTGGTGAGGAGGGAGACAGAGATCTGGGAGGAGGAAGTCTTGTCCACCTCTTGTTCAGCTGTGGGAGCCTGCCAGATGCGAGGAGCTGGCCAGCAGCTGGCTTGAGCTCCGGGCCGTTCTAATTCCCATTCTAGCACTCTGCACAGCACTCCTAATTAGTTACATCCAAGTGTTTCAAGGTTAGTGTTGGCTCTAAACCACGGAAAATAAATAAGAAAATTTGATCATATGCTTTAACCTTCAGTTCATGGTTGTTATGTGTCAGAGAAAGAAGTAGGTGCTGTCACTTTCAAGAGGAAACACGAGCAATGAATTAATCAAGCTTCTGTCTCACTATCTAGCTGTCTCACTCATTACCTGGCATTTATTAATAAAGGACAAGTTTGTTGTCTTATGTGATTTTTCCATGGTGGCTGGCCAGCTGGTTGGTAGCAGTTCCAGTTGCAGAAGTGCCTTTTACTTGCCAGCCCGATTAGCTCCTTCCCAGATTCCCGGGCAACTACACACGATTATCTGACTGCGTCAATGCAGATATGAGTGATAGTCAGTGACGTGGTCAGACAGCCCCACCAAGCACCTGGGCTCTGGGCAGCTGGCAAGACCTTGCTGGGGCCAGCAAAGGTCCTCACCTGCCAGCTACTGGGCAAGAGGATGCTTTGTAGCACTTCTCCTCCAGAGATGCCACTCAAAGCAGAGCACCGGTATGTCCATGCAGCTTGTTGGAAAGAGTCAGGCAGCACCAGCACATGAAACCTTGTCACATGGTGGTGCGTCCACAGTCCACAGTGTCGAGCTTTGGGATGCTCTGAGTGATTGCCAGTTTTCCAAACTAACAAATTGCAGGGCTTTCTGGGTTGAGAAACAGAAGCTGCTTCATCATGAGGATCAGCATCCTGGAAACTGCCCTGTCCCAACCTGGCCATGAAAAATTTACTAGTGAGATTCTACCCTAGTGATAGACATGTTGACAGTAACATGGACTGGAATTGGACTAGATGATTATTCTAGGTCCCTTCCAGCTGAAATAGTTATCCTATTCTGTTCTATTCTAATCCATTCTATTTCCATTATATTCTTTCTGCCTTATCAAATGATGAAAGGCCTGAAATGCACAACAATACAACCCAGCTATTTTTGATTCATTTGACATGCCTAAGAAGTAAAGTTGAAGATCTCTATGGAAACAGTGAGATTCATCGTAGGAAATTCATTGGATGGGTCAGTCTCTTCAGGTGACTGGTGTTAGATACCAGTTATTTGCTTATCTACTTTTGTCTGGAGCAGATGGACAAGCTGCCCCACTCAAAGAAACCACATCATTGTACAGCCCTGTGCCCCACAAGTCCACAAAGAGCAGTGAAACCAGTCATTTTCATCAGCTACTCCAGGTCTGAGCCCTCTCCATCTCACTTTCACCTCCTGTTCTGCACCACAAGGGAAAAGCAGCAGGGTCTGCCCCAAGAGACCAAGGCGGCTTCTCTTGTGGCCATCAGCAGGCCATTCCTGGAGTAAGATGACACAGAGCATGGAGCAGGGGCACAGACTCAAACTGTTTGCAGGGAGGCACAAATGGTTTTACCTATGAGACACTTACTGATGTAACCTGTTTGCTGGCATGGGGGGCAAACTGAGGTAATGCCCACAGGACAACAGGCAGGAGCTCAACTGCCCAGACAGTGACACCTGGGAGGTCAGGGATGCCTGTCTCACACATCTCACCAAACAAAAGAAGACAGAAGCCCTACCCCTCAGAAGATATTCACATGAGCAAGGTCCAACAGAGCCTGGAAAACTTTTGACACAGAGAGACATGACTGGAGGGTAGGTGGGCAGAGGAAATCAGTCCCCAACTCTCACTGACTTTCAACCTGACTCAGACACATGAATGTCCTTCACACTGTCTGAAAGCTTCCCTTATCCAGTGCACTTAAAACAACAGTTACTTAGTTTTGCTGAACTGCTCAGAGCTGATTATGCCTTCTTATCAAAACCAGAGAAACAAGTGATGCACATTTTTATGTACACTGTGCAAAATACCATCAAACAGATGTAGGTGTAGAGATGCTATTTGTGAGATGCACCAGCTGGCTCTGCTGCCCCTCAAATGCAAGGTACCTTGCAGTCTTCGTAAAGGTCATGTATGTAACAGGTTGAAAGCAGAAATGTGATGTCTGAAGGCAAAAGCAGGCATGAAATAGTGGGGTGGATTTTGATACAGCATCTGAGTTAGGATTTTTAGAGAAGAGAGAAGGAAGATTAATGGGCTTAAAATATAGTTTGGTTTTTTTAAAAAGAGAAACGTATTGAGAGACTTCTCATAGCATGACAAGTTTGGATAAATTTTCAAAACTGGAGATGCTGGAGTTTCAGAACATATCAATGCATACAATTAGGAAAACTCATTTGCACAGCACCAGTATTCACAAAAGTACAGAATCCACTCTCCTGTAAGGGCATTTGTGTGAGCACTGGCTTGGCTGACTTGCATGTTTGGCAGGTAAATATAGGGGGCCTATTATTTCAACACCAAAGGCAATATTTCAACAATACATCTCTTCTTTCAGAGCCTAAGGTTGACTTTCAAAGGTGATATAAACCTCTCCAAGGCTAACTAAGGCTGAGTTATAATGAGAGTCAAAAGCTGAACAGTCTGTTTCACCTCTCAAAACAGGACTTGAGCACTTTCAAATATCCTCCTCTTAATCTCCATTGACATGCATTGTTTCTGCTGCTCTATTCTGGGCAGAGTGAGGCTTTTGTAAATATTTGAGTCAGTCCCATAGTACTGAAAATGTGAGACTTGTCTTCTGCAAGGTAGTAAACCCAAGGGTTGTTTTATGCCCACATGTCACCTGGATTTCAATGGAAATTGCAGAAGGATGCCAGTGCTCCTCCAATAACTACTCTAGCAAGAGCAGGGCTTAAGGATCAGTGCCTTGGTCATCACTATAATTGGTGCATCCTGATACCTTTTGTATGGCTATGTAAATAACTGCAGGGGAAAAACATCCAAACCCAGAACAACTGTTTCAGTGACTCCCTGCCTGGGTGATGGAACAACCAGTACTGAGAAATAAACGATGTGACTGATGATGATCCAAGGCAAATTATAAATGTAGATTGAAATGGTGGAGGGCAGAGAGGGGAGAATTAAAAGACCACCTCTTGAATAGATGGAAGTTGAGAAGTTGATCTGTAAAATGAATACTGTGTACAGCTATACTTCTGTCACATGCAAGCTGGAGTGAGAGGAGAACGTGGCATCCAGCTCTGAGCTCAATGCTGCAGCCACAGAGGAGCCGTGCAGGAGGGGCCTGAGCACCACACGCTGCACAGGAACAAGAAAATATCCAGAAGGGCAGGTCAGAGCTGAGAAACAAGGGATGCCAGCAATAAGTTCCCAGGAACTTCAAGTAATTTATCTCAGCTCAATGACAGGTTTATTCATTTATAACGTGTTAGGAAAAAAATGGTGCTTGAAAAATAATCCAAAAAATTCCTTTGTCTCTTAGGCTTTGCATATACATAGCTGCCCTGTGCTGCTTTCAGAAAATAACCAAGACAGACATTTTACCTGAGAAACACACATTTTCTTGTGTTTGGAGGTATGTCAGGCTGCCATTTATCATCGTATAAGCAACACTGAAATGCCACTGCTTTCAGATGAGGATCTCTTATCTCTGCCAGGTAGCAATTTAAAAAATACTAAAAACAGGCAGGTCTCATCACCAGTGAATATTGGACCAATACATTGTCCATCTATTGGCTCCTTTAAGGGTTTCTTTCTTATTTGTATTTTAGGTTTTACACTTACAGTAATAATTTCAACCAAAGCACTTTTTATTTATCAGACACAAGCAGATGTTCACAACTAATACATCACAGAGTCACTGAACAGTTGAGGTTGGCAAACACCTCTGGAAACCATCCTGTCAAACTCTCCAGCTCAGGCAGGGCCAGCCACAGCAGGTTTCCCATGACTGTCCACCTGGGGTTTGGATAGCTCCAAGGATGAAGGCTCCATAACCTCTTTGAGCAGGAATATGCCCATTTGACCATCCTCAAAGGAAAGAACTGTTTTCATGCATCCAGACTCAATTTTCCTTTTCATTACTAATTTGCACCCATGCATCTTGTCAAGAAGACTCAGAAGAGAGAAGTGTCTGGTTCACTTCCTCCCATCAGGTATTTATGCCCTCCTCAAGCCTGCTCTTCTCTAGGTTGAACAGTCCCAGCTCTTTCAGGCTTTCAGCACAGAGGAAATGCTCCTGAGTCTTCACCACCTTCATGGCCCTGTTCTGGACTCAGTTCAATAATATATCCATGTCCCTGTACTGAGGATCCCAGAACTGGACCTGGCACTCCTCATGTGCACTAATCCATGCTGAGCAGAGGGAGAGGTCCTTTCCCTTTACCTGCTGGCAGCACTCCCAGCACAGCCCATCAGGCTGGTGGCACAATGGTGCACTGCTGGGCCATGGTCAGCCTGCTGATTCCAGGAGCCCCACATCCTTCTCTGCAGAGCTGCTTTCCAGCTGCTCTGCCCCCAGTCCGTACCAGGGCATGGGATTGTTCCTCCCCAGGTACAAGACTTGGCATTTCCCCTTGTTGAGCTTCAGTGCTTCAGCCTGTTGAGGTCCCTCTGGATAGCACTACAACAATCTGGTGTATATTTACTCTCTTAAAGTCTTTGGGAACCTCTTTCAATCACCATGGTGGCACCACTGTGCCACGTGGAAATTTAAATCTCGACCTGTTGCAATCCTGCTACCTGTGGACACACCCCACAAGGAAGAGAAAGGGCTGCCTTTTCAGGAAGTAGTGTCTGTCCCACACCTCAGACATGGATTGAAATTTATTGTCCTGGCTTGCTGGTAGAGGAAATGTTTGATTTTGATTTGAAATATTTCAAAGTTTGCTATTTCTCCCAAAAGGCACAATTTTCTGTAGCAACAAAATCTTTTTTTTCTCAAACCAGCTGTACCACAATAGCTAATCTGGTAACAGAGAGATTCTACAAGGCAAGAATGCTCTGAGATCAGAGGGAAAATACATCAATACCAGTGGGGCCACCAGCAATGACTAAACTGCATTTATTGTTTTACTGTTCACTCCCTCAATGCCAGGAGCCAGGCAGCAGGCTATGCTGACTCCATACAGTGTTTTCTTCTGTGCTGAGCTCAAACTACTGAAATCCCACTCACACCCTCTGATACTCCCACTCATCCCACACAAGGGTTGTTGCTTTGTGACTGGTGGCAGCCAAGAAGGTACCTGTTCTCCCCATCCATCAGGCTCTGGGGATAGGAAGAGACATGGGCAATTCTCTGCCGTGAGGCAAAAAACAAAGATCTACAAGAGCAGGCATAAATTATGCTTGTCACCACTCTCCTAATCTCTAGGAAAGGCATGCAGACCTTCAAAAAAGCACTTTTAATGTATGCATTATTAATAGAAAGCTAGTGCACAGTAATAGCACTTTCTGCTACTACTGCTGTCTGCAGCAGGACGAAAGAAGGCCACCAGAGAACCACTAGCTCTGGAGGAGAGGCATGAGTGATTATTATAAACTCATGAATAATTCTGGTTTACATTTGAAAATTGCACTTGTACACACTCCTCTCCCAGCAGAGGCATTTTCAAAATGCACAGATTCCCTGAGAATCCATGTTCAGATGTTTTTGCCATTGCTTTTATTTAGAAGATATGTAGACAGGTACTTAGTGGCATGGTTTATTGGTGGAGTTAGCAGTGTTAGATTTATGACAGGATTGAGTCTTTTCCAACCTAAATAATTCAAAAAACACAGTGAAAAAGGTAAGCTTTCCATATAGCAGCACATCTAAACCTTCTGCCTATACAGGCCTGCAACAACAAAATCACAAGTTTCTTTCCTGAATCTGAGTGCTTCCAGGCAAACCCAAGAAGAGCAGAGCACAGATGTACTGAAAGGATAAGGAAATTTCCTTTACATTATTCCCACTTGTTATTTCAATGATGGTTTAATCCACAGGAGTTTAAAGAACAGCTTTTATCCTACCTCAGAAAGTTCCCAGATCCCAAAGCAAGCACTCTGAAACAACAATTTCACTTAAGTGGTGTGCTTCACTGAGGAAAAGCTGACCAAAGGCAGGTGTGACAGCAGCAAGGGAAGAGCTGCAGGAACTGATCAACCATCTCAGCCAGCTCTGACCATGGTGGGAAGCTGAGGCACAGAGAGCTGAGACCAGCCCCATACAAAGCTGGAAATAGCTCCTGCTTTTGGCTCACACATACCCATGAGTGTCACTTCTTCCAGACCAGGCTTTTTCTGTACAGACTCACCTGGCACCACAGCTCTCAGCTCTTTCCTTTGCCCTGCATTGCCTCTTGTTTCTGTCTGGGGATAGAGAACCACAAAGGCTGCTGTAACAGGCAATCACGTTGCTGGTTTGGGGTGTTATTTACCAGAAACCATGACATTCCCTCTCCCTCTTCCACCATCTAATTCGTGTTCCCACCATCTAGCTGCAAGGGCAGGGTGCTGCAAAATGAAAGTTGAATTTAAGCTGTGATTGACAGTTATGGGAGTATCCCCCAGAGAAACTCTGTCTGAATCTGATGGTAGAAGAGCAAAGATTATTGACTCACCAAGATCAAGGCTGTACAAGGGAGCTCATGGCTTGTGTCATTTGACTCAAATAGTCATTTGACTATTTTTGGTTTTGGGTCATTAACTGAAAGAGATGAAAAATCACCCAGTTCCCAAACCAACAGCTGTGCATCAGCCTTTCAGTCAAAGTGAATTGGCAAAAAACTATTCTGATTTGAATTTTTAGGTCAGGCTGTACCAGAACTTCATAAACTGCTCACACGTGCTGAATTTTTTATAGTGGTATTTTCAAGAGAATGGTCATTAGGTTGAACAGTGTTTATTCTGGCAGATACTACTGTTTCCATGGCATGCAAGAAAGGAGAATTTTATCTTCTAAGTAGAAGGAAGATAAGGTTATGGTAACAATCCCCCATCTGCTCATCACATGGCCCCTTCCTCTCATCACTCACATTCAGAGCATCCCCCACTGTATTAGCAATTCCTGATTTCTGGGAAGCATTTCCTTTGCAGAGGAATGTTTACTTATTTATTGACCTATTCAAAGCTTTAGGCATGTACAAAGTTTAGTCTCTTAACATTTTGTGAACTGCCAGTGGAGGGAAGAATTCCAGGAGCCACTTGTTAGTTATAATGATGCCAGACTGTGCCCTCCTAGGATGCACTTTGTCACTCGTGACGGCAATGGGAAGCGCTCCCGTTTATCTGATGGCAAAGTGAGCCTCTCCCAGGCTGTTTTGTCCACAGGGAAAGCAGCTGGCAACCTTCTTTCCTGAGGAAAAGAAGAGCAAACATCCCTCCTCAAACCTGTCTTGTGGAGAGGCACAAAGCACAACAGTGCGCTGCGTTTTGTTTGTTTTCTAGTTTTCATTTGCACATTGAGTCCTAATTTGTGAAACAACTGCTCAGGCTCAGATCTGTTTTGCAAATCATTGTGAATTGAGCAGCAGTGGCAGATTTGTTTCAGCCATTTTTGTTGAGCATAGTAGAATGTGAAACAGTGTGATTTGGAAAGAAGAGGCAACACCAGAGGAGAGTTTTGAGCTGCAAGTCCCTTGGCAGCACTGCCAATCCCGGTGCAAAGAATAATTCACATATTTTCTGAGGTTCCTGCTTCAGAAAATCATGACCAAGTCAGATGTCATCTTGAGATAGAACAGTGATGTTTTAATGATACCACAGTGACACAGCCCCTCTGAAACAATGATCTCAGGACAAATAATTTAGTCTTGTTCTTCAAAATCTTTTGGTTGTAGCTAGGATTTCCTTAGGTTCAATTCCTAGAACAATAAGAATCTCTCTCCCAAAATACGGCCAACAGAAACTAAGGGAGGCCATGTTTTCAGTGAAAACACCTTAAAGGTCTCCCAATCAGTGAGCAAACAGCTGTTCAAATGCCCCCACACCAAACTGGGCACTGAATTGTGGTGCCTTGATGTTCCCTTATTCCTCCAAGGTTAGTAGGTGAGGGCTGCTATGGAAAAATCAGAAAATTTGTCCAAGGACAGCAAAGCATACACTGTCATTACAGCCCTCATAATATGCAGAGGTCCTGCATCCTTTTCCTTGCATTTCATTCACTGCTTGCAAGCAGCTGTAGGTGCAACCAAAATAAAACGATGAGAACAGCCTCACACCCTCCAGCTTCTGTGGTCACTGCTTGATTTGCATTATTGAGCAGTCTCACAGTGTCTGCCAGCCAAGGCACCGCCCTGCTGCAGTGTCAAACTGCTGCATCTTCACTGAGCATCTCCATATTTACATAAAAAATGAGACATACCAAAGCATAATATATTTATGCTATATCTCAAGCCACCTGCGCATTATCATTCCAGTAACCTCTCCAGCAGGAAATGAACTCCACATCTTCACAGAGTAGAAATCTGAAAATTAATTGTTAAGCTACAAATGGATCATTGGGAAGCAAAATGTGTTGAGGATTGTTCAGCCAAAATTAAACCTCTTATCTCTGGAGAAAAGCGATTTATCACTTTAGTATCTTTGAGCCACGTTCAGGGATTTATTAGTGATTGCTTAATTAAGTATCTGCAAAAAAAGTGTATACCAATGCGTGTGAGTGTACAGCTGCAAGTCAACCAAGAAAATGTCCTGAGCTACAGTGGGGTTTATGCATATATATGCATATTTGTATGCATATGTGTTGTGCAAGTACATAAAGCAGAGTCTACAAGTCACCTGCAGCAATAAAAAATTAAGTCAGAAATATGGTCATGGCAATGTTGAACTCACAGAAGAAGAGAGCTATTCTGTCTTCACTTCCTCTTCCTTTTGAAATGTCAGGAGTGGCTTACCTTGACCTCTGTATATTACATATTCCCTTTTTGAACGTCACACAAGAGGAATAACTGCCAAATCAATATCAATATTAATATTGTCCTTCTCGAGCCAGCCCAGGCAGCAGAGGAGTACAGTGTTAGTGGAGGGAGCACATTAACCCACCAGCTGGTGAATTCCAGAGCTCAGCTTCAAAGCCAAAGTCAAAGGCTACACTGTGCAGGCCATTGCTCTCTGGCTGATTCCCTGCAGCCGTGACCCTGCTCCACCAGAGCTCCAAGCCCATCCCCAGGGTGGACAGATATCCAACAGCTGCCCGTGACCCATCCAAGCCCCTCTGTGTCCAGGTCAGCAGCTGGGCAGCATCGTAGCAGAACCACCAGCACGTCTCCATCTCTACTCTGTGATCCTGCTGCCTCGCTCAGTTGCAGGGCTGTCTAAAAGCCAGAGAAAGCAAGAGGATTTTCTGTGCTCTTGATCAGAGTTTGTAAATCATCTGTCAGTGGAGTCCATCCCCTGCCAAGCAAACAGTGCTTGAAAGAATAAAAAATAGGTCTTCACCCTAGTGCAGAAAAATTACACCTGCTATTACTTCTGAATTTGAGATTAAAACATAGCAATAGCATGACAGCCAAGCAAACCAACGACACTGCACTCTCTCTCTTCTGGTCAGGTCTTCCCTTTTTTTTTAAGTGACCACATTTTCTCATTTAATCCCATGTATTGCCAAAAGGTTTTTCCCCTTACAGTCACCAGCATCTGGGCTTATAGGAAAATGAATAACAATGGTTATGTACAGCCAAATTAATGAAACACAATCTCTTCCTCCAATGCCTGTCATTAACAGAGGTCCAGCTCTGCTGCAGCCCTATGAACCCCTCATGGAAAGGAAAGCTGAACTGGAATAAACAAGAGGAAAGATTGCCATCCAATCCCCAGCCACCACTGTGCTTTCCATTTATTACATAACCACCACAGCACAAAATGGAGACTTAGGGCATGCAGAGCTGGCACTGGACTCAAATACTTGATATATACCACAATATTAGTGAAAACAGGATGATTTCTGCTCCTTCCTCCCAAACCATACCATGTTAGAAATCCCACATGCCTTATCACACTAAGAGCATTCCTACCACTGACACATTTCAATGTTCAGCCAACTAGAATTTACAAAGTCTGCAGTCACTTTGTTCTTGTCTTCTCTATAGAGTGAAGCTTCAATTCCCCTCTTCAGCCTCCATGCCCAGCTGGTTTTGGGTGGCCACTTCTCCCAGTGTGGTCCTCACCCATGCCCTCTCTGCAAGCTCTGTGCTGCACAGCACCAGGCATGCCCCTGGTGCTTCATGAATGCTAATTAATGGGACATGTGGAATGGCAAAGAGATTAAAATGCAGCATTTTCTCTCACTGAAGAATGATTAATTTCTTGTACAGATGTGAGTGTTGTGCTTTGTTAGCAGGACATTGTATGGCAGATAGGCACACACACAAACAGCGCCCCATCGGAATATTAATTAGTGCTTCTGTATGCAATTTATTAAAAAGACAGTGTTCCACATTCCACAAGACTAATGTCACAATTAAAATACTTGAATAACTCTCATGGTAATTTCCATAGCCAAGTGCTCATCCATGCCTACACACTCAGAGGAAACAGAGCTGGAGATAAATTCGCTTTAGAACATTTAGATCTTTAGCCAAGAAGAGCCAAATTGGGAGAACAAATGGAGGATCCATCTCCAAAGCCAGGAATACACTGTGCCCAGTGGGAGTCTGCATCAATCAATCAATCAGCTGTGTTTTCATATTTTTCATATTTGGCAGCTGGTAGGATGATCTAGTATCACACTGAGGTTAACTCCCAGTAGTGTACAAGTCAGGCCCAGAAGGACACACAGGAATCCCACCAGGTCCTGTTTGCTCTCTCTGATTAAAACCTAGTTCATGGTAAAACTGACTGCCTTCCCTCCTGTGACTGTGTTGACTGACAAGACCACCACAGTGTCACTCCTGACACTGGAGCTTTTTCACTAACTCGACATACTGCTCAAGTGACATCTGATTTTGCTGGCCACAGGCTGCAGGGCAACTTCACTGCTGCTCTGGCAGCCTGTCCAAAGCAGCAGAAGACCTGTGACACCTCCAGGCTGCCCAACCACATTCCAAAGAGGACACCACCTCTTAGACAGATACCTACCTCCACATTAAAGAGGGACATCCCTCCCAAAACAGTCCACAGACAAAGAGGACAATGGCAAAAATCAACAAGCCCGGGCCACAGAGCCCTCCATTTTCAAAGATGTATTATCTAGGTTCATGAGATGGGTTAACACAGAGTCCTCAGCTCGATTTAGGCTGTGAACACCTTGGGTATAAAAATTTCCCCTTTATTTAAAGGAGGATATGCCTGTCTGGCACAGCTGTGCCATGTCCTGATGGGACCATCCCAGCAGAGACCCACCACAGCTCCAGCAACCAACCTCAGGAGCAGCTGGGGCCTGGGCTGCAGGAGGAGGGATGATGGAATGAGAGAAGTGCTGGCAGGGATGAGTGATAAGGGAAGATGAGCATATTTTATCTGTCACTGTTAAACTACATGGAAAGTGGCATTGTATAAAGAAGTAGTCTGATGCTTCTCTGAAGGAGTTCTACCTTGATATGTTCCATGGAAAAAAGTTTCTGAATAATTTAAAATCAAAATTTGTTGTCTTCCTTGATGTCCAACTGTTCTTTTCTCTTCCTATTGCACTGACAGTAGAACAGAGCACAACAGGGCAGGTTGGAATATATTTTTCACCATATTAGGTGAAGCTTCTTGACATTTATGGCACTGTTTGACACCCCACTGAGCTGCTGCATTTCAAGAAATTTGTCTAATGTTTCCACCAGAAATATTTTTAGCTTTTCTCTTCTGCAAAACATTTCAAAATTCCAGCTTTTCACCCCAGTTAAGGACAGAGACAAACTTCATGATGCTGGAATGTCTCACAGTACTTACCATTTCAGTGGGCTGCAGTTCAGCTGATGGGTATGTGTAACACCAACCTCTAACTCCATCCCTTCTATAACTGGAGAATTTCTAAGATAGGTTCAAGTACAAACATCAAACCTGACTGCAGGCAAAACTGAGCATGGTTTTCTCTGGGGCTGTGAATCACATGTGATGCTACTAGAAATGAAGGATATCATGTATATCAAAACCAAAAACCCAACCTTACAAAAAAGGGCTATGTATTCAATATTCACCTTGCTCTAGACATCACAAATTATTTCCAGGCACATTGGTCATATCTCTCTCTCCAACCCATGTCAAGGCATACTACTTTGTCAATGCTAGTTCTGCATTAATAGATATTAATGGCTGTTTTTTCTCTGTTTCAAATTGACCCAAGATCTTCAGTATCTTGACAGGTTACTTGAAATGACTGTTCAAGTCAGCTCACATTTGCCACATATTTAAGTCACAGGTATTGAGCTTGTCAGCTGAATTGCCAGTATTGGACTTGTCAGCTGAATTTTTCAATTTGATGTCAGAGAAAACCAAATTGTTATTGACACACCACAGGAAACATCCTGCTCTCTGGACACAAAAAGTGAAAGGTTACCACAAGGAGCACCTGGGGAATTAAGAATATAAAAAAGGGAAGAATGGGTTGTCATGAAGTCAGTAGGCAGTCCTGAGAAAAAAGAAAACAATCTATTTCTGCTTTTTGATATTCTACAAAATTTTCCTTAGCTGAACCTTTGTTAGTCAAGCACAGTAGGGCTCCTGGCTTTCCTTGGTCCCACCAGATTTTCTATTCATCTTGGAAGACTTTTAATTCTGGACCTCAAGTCTGTGCTCCTTAGGCACACTTGGTTTTGCATCATTTGTTCAGCCAAATTATTGGAGATGAAAGATGATTGACAACAGTCATTTACCTGTAGTCAAGTCAGTAAAACAAGAGTATAAATGTTTAGCTGTTAGTCTAATCAGTAAAGCAGACATTATAGTGGTTACTGTACGTTTAAAATACAAAACCAACATAGTATCCAGAGATAAAAAAAGGGTAAGAAGGGAGCTGGGCTTCATTCACAACTTTTCATACAAAATTATTGGGTGTAAGACTTGTATATGCTTTTGTGCTCAGCTGGGCATTCATTTTTCAAACTGCCTCTTTGACGGATAGACGGCCACACAGAAGATGTGCAAAGCAATGTCAGAGTGTGTGCAATAATTTTTAAATGACATGGTGTCACAGGGAATCATCTCTAATAACAAAGGCTCCGTGCAGGGTGATGACAGTCCTGAAGAGGATCCTGTGATACTGAGCCTGTCATGAGCAACACAGCTTCAGGTTTCTTCCTATCCTTTTTTCCTGACAGTCACTTAACTGAAAGCACCACCTGATGAAAACTGGCAGCAGTGTCCTAGGGAGAGGAGGATGATGACATAAATTCAATAACCAGGGATCTTCACCCAGATCCAGAGAGTTTCACACATACTGTTGTTTGGGTCAAGAGTAGTTATTAGGCTTTCTTTCTGACTTGGATTTTGAAAAGTATATACTTGCTGTGCTTCCAGCACAGCAGTCAGTTAAAAGAAAAGAACTACCTTTTATCAGTGGTAAACCTTTTAGCTGTGCCAGGTGTGGTTCCCCTCTCTGTGACCTTCACCAAGATCCCTTGGGAGCTCCGTTCCGCCCCCGTCAGTGGGGAGCAGGAGTAGTAACTCCATACAAGTCAATAAATTAATCCTGGAACACAATGGCTGAGTCAGATGTGTACATTTTGTCCTTGATATTGACTGCAGAAAACCTAAAGGTGTTGAGTAATAATTTCCAGGATCCCTTGGCAGCAACCCCTTGAGCAGCTGCCAGCCACTGCTCTCCACAGGGCCATCTCCATGCCAAGGTGGAACTGAACTGCTTCTGCTCAGCCTGAGCACCTCAGGACCAAAGGGAATCTCAACACTACACATCTGTTCTCTCCTACTGCTCCCCAGGCTTCAGAGGTGACCTGGGCATGAGAGATAAGGCAGAGAGCCAGGGGCGAGTGCCTTGGCCACCAGCACAAAACCTGCCCTCGCTGCTCCACCTCTGGGCCAAAGCCTCACCAGGCTGTCACTGGGAATGCCTTTCCAGAGGGCTTACTGCCATGGTGCAGCAATGCCAGCAGGATGGCAGGATGCCACAGATGGAGCCCATGGGTGTGTGGCTGCACTGAATTCCCCAGGGAGGGATTACAGCTGATGTGTTTGATGAGCAGGTTTATTCATGCACGGGATGCAGTCAGTCTTCTCATCTTCCATCTATTTTCTTGTAATTACAGGGACATATGGTTGCGTTTCGTAATTAATTTCCACAAATTAGAAGCATTCAGAGAAGGCTGCTTAGAATGAAACAGTCAGGGTGTTATGTGAGTTTGTCTTTACATTAATTGATTTTAAAACATTTGTAAGTAAGTTGGTTGTTCCAGCTGCAACAAGAAGATTTGATACTTTCAAAACTCATTTTCACTGGGACCTCAGGGCCCTTGGTGAATCTAAACAAAATTAAAGTCCCAACACTGTTCCATGGCCAGAAAATAATTTTTCTACAACTGGGGAGACAGAGACACAAATAGTGAGGGTTTCAATTCAGCCTTGTAATAGAAACTGCAGCAGGGAAAATTTAGGTCAAAATGTTTTTGTCAAAAGAGGAGAAGAATCCACAGGAATGATAATAAGACCAATGCTTCAATTCATATTTTTAGAATTCCCCTTTTTAAATGGCAAAAATGCTTTTCCTGCTAACATATTACCAAATCATAATAGCATCAGACTTTTTACTACAAAGAAGCACTTTATGCAAAGTTGTAACTACTTGGATTTAAAGAGGATGAGGGCATAGACCTTTAACAAGTGTCAGAAATCCTGGCAGAGCTTACAGATGTCTTAGGCCATGAAGATTTACTTTGCTTTTACTTCAAGTATATGCCATTAAGAGATACTAGTGATTCAGTACTTGACACACAGAAATAAATCTGAAAATAATAAGAAGGAATTAAGAGGTCCTGACATTTCCTTGAATACCCAGAAGAATTCCTGGAAACTGAAGCAGTGGAATAATTCCCCAGGGAAGCAGTCTCCCATTACCTTCCAAGTTTAATTACAGCTTTGGATGTATGACTGGAAAAACAAACAGCAATGAAAAAAATTCTGCCCTGTCAATAAATATTTTCTATTTCTGATTTGCCTCAGTATAAGTTTCTCCCTTTTTTGATATAGAGATTGAGTAAAAGACCTCAAGATACATTGCTACTTTTCAGCGGCTCCCTACAAATCTCTTCAAACAGAATATTTTACTTTCACAGCTCAGAATTCAAATATTCTCTGAATTGACATAAATTCAATTGCCCTGCAGAAAAATAATAATAACAAAAGATCTGCTGCAGGTAACTAACAAAACTTTCTTTAATGACTGTAGAATACAAATGAAATTCCAGATATTTGAAGATTTGTCTCCTCCCCACACAGCCATTTGTCCACTACTGTTAGCAGTCAAAAGAATTATTCAGGAGAAACACAAACACTGTAGGAAGGTATTTAAATAAATATGGAAAGCAGATTGCCTTATTCCATTCCTTTATTTAGAGAAAAAACACAGTGAATTTTGTTTGGCATTTCCTGATGAATTTCCTTCTTAATAATTGCACTTAATGTTCTCTGGCTGCAGAATTGTGGAAAAATTCAAGCTAGAAGGGACTGTTAGAGGTCCTCAGTCCAATCTCCCACTCAAAACAGGACTAGCTTCAAAGCCCTTCAAATTTCAGGTTTTATTTCCCTGCATATCAGCTCTGGACCAGTAACAGCAATCTGTGTGGTGCTGTAACATTTAGAGCAGAACCAGAGTGGCCAAAGATGTCACTTTGGGGCAATGTCCTCCATTACAATCTGAAGGTAGTTTGAATAAACCCGACCTGTGTGTGGATTTTGCACTTCCCTGGGCCCAAGGCTCTCTCCGTGCTGCACAGGGGTGCAGTGGGAGGCTGCCCACAGGCTCCAGAGCCCCATCCCAGCACTGCTGGGTGCCCATGGAGCACAGGAAGGGCACAGGGGGTGCAGGGCAGCCCAGGCCACCTCCAGCTGCCCTGAACCCAACTCACCCAGGACTGTGCTGAGCCCAGCACACAGCCAAGATAAAGCTGGAGCACCTGACATGTGTGTCCCTGCTCCCAGAGCTGTTTTTCACCCCTCCACAGCATCACAGCAATAGAAGAAGCACCAAGGCTCCTCGAGGCAGAACTCTGCCCTCTCTGACTGCATGAACTAGATCCAGACCTATTCAATCCAAATTATTATTCTTAATACTGTGGTGGAGAGAAACAATGCAGGCAGTACCACAGAGGTGAGACTAACAGAGTTAGATCTCCCAGTCTCCAGTGGGATTTATCATGGCCATTTTTGACAGTCTTTGAGCCCAGCAGCAAAGCTAACTGCACTCCCCCAGCACACACAGAAACACATTTTCACAAGCAGTGAATACCTTGTAAGCCAAGCACTCCCTGCACTTGCAGCAGAAAGGGATTATTCACAAAGTGGCTGTTCAGAAAAGAGCATAATAGAAATTTAATTCTGCTGTCTGAAGGATCTGCAAAAATCATTTGCCCAAGGAGAAAAATAACATCAGAGAGTAAAAGCATGAGCAGCTGGGTGTGATGGCTGTGTACCTCCCTGCCTTTGCTCCAAGAGATGTGACTCAGAAATATCCCACACCTCTCCTGCAGCAGCAGCTCTCTCCTGACTCCCAACAGCGCCGCGCAGGTGAGCAAACACGAGGAAATAACGACACGATGGAAAAGTAAATGAGGGAGAGAGGATCCCACGTTATGTAACACTGCATTTAAAGGATTAATTGGGACAGCCTGATAAGGATGAATTGAATGTGTGAGAGCTACATTTTTTTTAATTGAGCAGCTTTTCTCCAGGGAAGAGAGCTAAGTTTAAACCATCTGTCCAATTTCAGTGTCATTTGCCAAGGAAATTATTAAATATTTTAAGATTAAATCAAAAGCTGGGAATCAAGGAGAAGCCTAGAAATAAACGATTTTGGGGTTTGTTTTACATGCAGTAATATGAAATTCAAAGTTGGTGAGTTTTAAATACCATTTCTCCCTCCTGCATGCACATACACATATGCACGTATGCACATCCACAGTCAAGAGAAACATTGAGACACAAGGCAGCATCTGAGTGAGCCAAAGCCCAGTGTGCAGCAAGGGACCAGGGGAAAAAAAATCAAAACCCCAAACCCCAGAAAACTGTGAGAAAGGTTGGGACAGCATCTGCCACAGAGGGAGAACCCAAAAAGGCACCTGGGGTGAAGGATCCTCTCATGGGTGCCTCAGGGGAAGAGTGAACATGGCAGCACTGATCCCACAATGTCATTTTCCAGGAGTCTAAGAGCATTTCTAAAGTGTGACAAAGGATCTGAATTACAGCTGCTAATCACAAGGCAACTGAAGAAATATGGGATTTCAGAGGATGGCTCATACAAAATCCTTCCTGCACCACCCCCACATGTTCTGCATGGTGCCCACCACCCCTCGTGTCCAGCTGTCAGGTGCTGACCAAGGTAAGAGAGAGGTGAGGGCACAAAACAGAGCTCCTGTGCCAGCGAGTCCCTGAGTATCTGCTGGGGTAAGGCAGGTGGCCAGAGTTCCTGTTTTCCTTCCTGTTCAGGGCATGCTAGAAAGATTTTCCCTTTACAGCTGCAAAGTATCCAGCAGTCAGGACTGGAAAGAGGCCTGCTGATAGGATTACCTGCTTGGAGTGGAAAAAGGTTTGTCTGGAAAGTCACTTAGCTCTCCTGACAAACACAGCACATTCCACTTAACCACAGCAGTCATGCTGTGCCCATTGCTGAATGAGGCTGGTGGGAGCTTGATCAGGATTCAATTTTACATTAAGAAGCCTACATTTCAGATGCTTACATTTACACTGAGTGCATAAACTCCCATCACAGTCCTTGGTGTTTTGGGGACCATTTCAGTTCTCTAACCAGAGTCAATGAGTGCCATTTGAGGGTGCTCAGGGTGTCTGCAGAGGGCTGATGGGCTCACCACAATGTCTGCACAGACCTGTGTGCTGCTGGAGACACCCAGGGGCCTCCCAGGACCTCTAGGTGATGAAAGGCACTGGTGTTTAGGACACTGCATGTTCTTTGAGACACCCCTGGGCTGTGGAGCAGGGCTCAGCCAGCACAGCCTGCAGTGTCCAGGCAGGACACCAGCCCATGATGGCACCTTTTCCACAGGGAATGTCCTCCTCCTCCTGCTGCCCTCTCCACCTTTAAGGGGCAAAGCCCTGTGTGCTCCCAGGCAGACCCAGCAGCTGATGGGGACAGACCTCACCCTGCCCTGGCACCCCAGACCACGCTCACTGTGGCTACACAGAGGTGCTGTGGTTGCACTGGAATTTCACCAGGGGCCAGTGGCAGCACAGGTTTTTCCATAAAGTCTTAAGTTGCGGCTCCAAGGGTTAAAGGGAAAACCTTAGCTTTTATTTCTTCTTATTATAAATGAAGTTTCTGTCCTTTCTCCCTAGGAAGAAGCCTGGAGAACATGAGGAAAGCAAACCAAATCAATTAAACCAAGGTGAGCATCATTAGCATTTTCCTCTAAAACCTGATTATTTTTAACCCAAACTCATAATGGCCCAAGAATTCTTGCTCCTGGCAATGCTGCAGGAGAGGAATTAATCTCAGCTCTATCCAGCATTCGTCTAGTCTGTCACTGAGAGCTCTTTTAATGGCAATGAAGTGAAACAGGCACTTTCATCTCAGCAGGTGTCTCAGACACCACGTTAGATGTTGGATATAAAACTTCACTAACTCTGGGCCAAAAAAATTCATATCCTAGCTGATCACTGCTGCAAAATGATAATAGACTTTTTGAGGTGTCATTTAATCAGGTTTTAAGACATAAATGTTATTTTTGTAGGGTAGCCAGCTCCTTAAGCTCATTTACAGATTTTTTAATTTCTGGTTTTATCTTCCCTCAACAACTGGTGCATTTCCTAATGTCCAGCTAATCACATTCATCAGCTTCCCTTTCACTCTTATTAAATATTGATTTGTTTACAGAACTTTTCACACCATATCTTAACCAGAACTACTTTGTAACCAAAGTCATTTTTATCAATGAGAAAAATACCATTTTTTCCTCATGTATTCTAATAACCTTTTCACATTATTAATTTTTATTCTTTGAAAAATAGCCATTTATCAAGTACCCAGATTATGCAACCACTTGTGGAATTTACCTCCTGCTTGCACAAAATCTGTCTAATTGGATCTATGATCTCTTGCATCCAGGAAAAAAATCCTCACTCTCTGTCCAGTGGTTTCTGTACCCTTGAAACAACTCTGATATTGGCTTCTCCACAGGACAAATAAAAGGCTGACCTTCCACTATGGAAAGGGGAATTTTAACTTATAAAACTGCACTGTGAAGTTTTATAATGTGTTGTAATTTCTGGACTGCCAGGGCTATTTTACTATGAGAAGCAGAAGTTCTTGAGCATCTTGACTGGAATAGTGAGGCATTAGAAAGTAATCAAATTCTCAGCATATCCATTAGCATTTGTTTCTTGGTGAAGAAAAGACATTTGCAAATATGGGAATTTTAAAAGTGAAAGTATCTAATATTTTTCCTTCCTTATGAAAAAAGCAGGTATTATTTTGTATGCAGAATTTTTTTTTCTGCTAAAAAAGTTCTTTAACCACTGAATTTTTTCCCCCTTTTGACAATATTATTTATTTCCAGCCTGACTTTCAATTTAATGAAGGAAACTAAAGCTGCATTTCTTCCTGGTAAATTTAAAATAAATCAGAATTGTTTAGATGAAAACAATCTTCATTGAATTATAAATCATATTTTCTTCTGCCATTGCAAAATATGTTGAAAAATACAGTCTAAAATAACCCAGGTACAACCAGGCTGTGTGTCTATTTTAAAACAAGTTTATTGGATATTTATTCCTTTTTGTTGAATTATGCTTTCTACACAAAACCACAGCTTGTGCAGACTAAGATTTAATTTCTTGCTAGAGCTACTTCAGAGGAAAATTATAGAAAAAGGAAGATATGACTGAACCAGATTCCACAGTCCCTTTTTTTTTTTTCTGGTAATTTCTATCTTGTCTTTAGAGGAAAGACAGGAAAATGAGAGAAACTCTGTGCCTGTGGGCTGATCCCTCTGACCAAGGTGAAATCACCAGCCCTGGTGCAATCAGTGAGCACCAAGAAGATGTCTGCAAGATTTTTGTCAGAGTGAGGGCCTGAACCTTGGTGGCGGCTCTAGGGGAACAGGCACCCCTTCCCAGTGCTTCCCAAGGAGCCACAGCCTTCCTTTTTAGTACCAGCTGTGCTTAAATAATTACAGCCTGTTCCAGGCTGGAGCACTACTGATGTGCAACTGGAGGAAGAGAGGGTAGGAAAGCCACAGGAAGGCTGGAGCACAAGTGTTAGCAGGAGCAGCTGAGGGAGCTGGGAGCGCTTAGCCCAGAGAAAAGGAGGCTCAGGGCAGACCTTATCTAGAACCATCTGAAAGGAGGCTGTAGCAAGGCTGGGGTCAGCCTTTTCTCACAAGCAGCATGCCATAGTACCAGAGAAGATGGCTTCAAGCTGCACCAGAGGAGGCTTAGATATTAGGAAAAATTTCTTAACTGGAAAGGCTGAAAAGCATTGGAACAGGCTGCCCAGGTAAGTGGTGGGTCCCCATACCTGGAGGTATTTAAAGATGCAGCACTTAGGGATGTGGTTTAGTGCTGGAATTGACAGTGGTCAATCTCTGGACTTAAAGACCTTAGATTTCTTTTCAGCCTAAATGATTCTGTGATTCTCTGATTCCATGTTTTTATGAAAACAAAAGGGAACTGAGAGTCCAAGACTCACATCAAAAAATCACCTTGCCAACCACTAAAAATATGTTTCCATAGTTGGCTTGATTCATTGTTTTAATTCAATTTTCCAGCTCCAGCTGCAATCAGCTTCAGGACACGGCTGGTGGAAAACTTCTCAACCCTGCCAGACCACCCTGGGACATTTTGCTGGGCAGCCACACAAAGAAAAAGGGGCTGTGGTTGGGGCTTGACAATACACCCTGCACTGGCTGCTACATGAGGTGCTGCCAAGAAAAACCCAAGGCCCCTGCATGTCTCCTGAGTAGGAGATACTGCTGGTCAGCAGAAATGAGGCTGGGAAGCTCTGGCTCTGGGGCCCAGCACCACAGCCCTGCTCTGTAAGCTGAGAGGATCCTGTGACATAGGGATTCCATTGAAATAGCTTCTTGGATGGTAAAGGCACTAAAATGGGGAGGAGTACCATCTCCTAGCAGCAGAACCAGAGAGCAGCTTGCCTGGGTTCTGCTGCAGCAGCTGCAGATCACATAGTTACCTTCTGGGACCTTCTGTGCAGCCACAGGCCATGGGCTCCAGGCAAGGCTCCACCAGCATCTCCAAGAAGGGATTGTCCATGAGGCTCTGGGTGCAGCTTCCTGTTAAACTCTGTCTCCTCTGTCAATCAAAAGTCAATGTGTGTCCTACAACATCCTCTCCCTGCTTGCAAGTTATACCCCATGAGACCACCAATGAATCCATTCTGGCATGGAAGAATCACAGCACAGACCCCCTAAATAAAGCTGGTGCAGTGTCTGCTGTGACTGGCTAAAGTAGGTTAAGCACCTCTCCTCCTAAGGCAGGAGGGCATTCATGACTACAAAGTCTGTGGTGTTGCTGATAGTCCTGTCCATTGTCATAAACATCTGTGTCAAATAGCCAGAACTCCTCAGATCTCATTCTTGTGTAGTGCAGAGGTGTGGGTGTGTAGTTTGTGCACATCACTGCAGAGGTGCAGGCCAAAAGCTGAAGTGAACTCAAACTGAGGAGCTGTGAAGCTGCAGAGGAGTCTGTGCCAGACACAACAGCTCACTGCCCTCTGCCAGCCCAGCCCTCCCTGACAGGAGTGCCCAGGGACCCCACTGCAGCTCACAAAGCAGGCACCTCCCCGAGCTGGCACATGCCTCTGCATCACTGAACTAGACCAGTCTTGTCCTGAGTACACCGTGCTCTACCCAGCTCTGTAAGCCCCCATTCACTTCAGGAGATTTCAGGCAGGACATGTTTTCTTCCAGCTTTTTAAATCATGACTGATATTCATGAAAAGTTTTGCTAACCCGCGAAGCAGCAGGGGAAGGGATACGGAGGAGGAAAATTAATGTTAGTACAGAGATATTCTGCACGACTTCGAGACAAAAAATAGCCAGGGAGACTTAAAGAGACACAGCTAATCCAATAGCTTGGATTCCAATGGTCTTGAAATAAAAGTAGAAATGAAGGCAAAATATTAGCATGAATCTAGGAAGTTGTATGGTCTGGGAATTAGGAACTGTGGCTGAATCTCTACACTGAGAGAAATTTTTCTGGAGAAACTGAGACTGAAGTAAGTGCTGTAACCTAATTTCAGTGCTCCAGAAAGCCAGTGGCAGAGTCAGGACTTAACTGGCCCAGGCCCAGTGCAGTGCCTTTTGCATATTGCCTGCTATGTCTGAAAGGTGACCTCTACATCCTCATACTCCTACCCAAAACAGAGGGGGACAACATTGTCTTCACTGAGATCAGGAAATAGATTATCATTAACTTGGACCCAATTCCAACCCTAACACCTGTCTTGATGGCAACAGAGCTCCATTGGAGCAGCTCATCATAGCAATTTTTTGTGCCAGAGTTGAACATCTCACTGGAGGAGGACCTGACCTGGTGTCTGCTGCCTCCCTCAAGAAATTAACACACCCACTGAGGGGAATGTTTGATAGGAAGGATGTCTTCCCTCTCCAGGAGACAAGTGGCATGGCTGAGGTGCTTTGCTAAAGGCACAAAATGCACTCACAGTTGTACCACAATGACAATCTGACGTCTTCCAAAGACCTCCAAAAAATGTTTGTCAAAGGGATCTGAAAATGATCCCTACTTCCCATCATATCTGAGAGGGACACTGCTGTTGAGAACAGCCTTTAGCAACACTACTTTAAATGAAAGTGCAAATGACAATTAAATGAAAAAATAATCGGCATTTAATGTTCTCTTTTATGTACTTTTATTTTTTGGGTAAAGTTTGGTGTGATGGGTTAAAAACTAGATCTAGATGGGTTAAAAACTAGATCTAGATTGTGCCTCTCATGCATCAGACAGGCTAACTATAAGATACTGAGACACTTGAAAGTCAGAAATGTAGGTGATGTTGATAACATCTTCAAATAGTGCAATAATAGCGTTCAGTCACTCAAGGTCTTTCATTTTTGGAACTGCCCCATATGAGCGTGACATTCATTAGTTCAAACCTGTATCGTGCTACAGCAGTTTGGAAAAAAAAAAAAGAAGTTACTAGGAAGAGTATTAAAAATTTCATGAAGTAGTTTTTCCCTCAGGCATTTCTTTCAAGGTCAGAAAGCCTCACTCTTGTTTTTTCTGCTGGCATGAAAACATGCAGAGAGATGATGTGATGTGAAGACCCACACCTAATCCTGACCTTTAATTCTGAAAAACCTTCATCTTTACACATTTTTTTCAAATATGACTTTCTTTGATCTCCATGAAATTAAGAAAAATATGTACCCTGTTCCCTGGCATGCCTGCTGTAGGATGCCCAAATAGAAAACTTCTCAGGGACCAGCAGAGCCTCGTGAATAAAAACTGCTCCAAACCTTCCTTTACCCAAGTCAGAAGGAAATATTTATGACAGCTGAAAGCTATGATAAGGGCTGCATCTCTCAGCTTTTCGCCTTCCTTGTAGCAAAGCAAAGTTCACCTGGTTTGTGATGAGGGCCCATGTCCCCCCAGAGGCTCCCATGCAGGGCCAGATCCCAGGAACACACACTGCCTGCTCCGCTCTCCATCCCAAACCCCCAGCCCCTGCTCTCCCCATCATCCAGCCCTTCAAGTCCTCAAACCAATGCTTACAGCACTTGATCTCAAGGATCTTTGGCAACATCAAAAGGAGAAACACATTCATTTGGATTCCTCTGCCAGATAAAGCATGGCTATTCCCAGTGCCACTTTCAAACACCAAGATTTTCAAAATTGGGTGAAAATAAGATTAATGGAGTTGTGCATGGAGGAATTCTATCACCATTAAAAACAGAGCTTGTCAGTATTTTATGACTTTTCTTTCCATTCAGCTCCAGCCCTTTTTTTTTTGCCAGAAGAGTGCATTTGTTATAGTTCAGAGGTGTTTTCAAAAAAAATATTCCATTTTCTGATGACAAAATTCATCAAAACCACACAGTAACAAGGAAAAAGATTTTGAAAGCAGCACTGTGATTTTGGTACCTAAATCCTCCTCTGTAACAATGATGAAGACCCTGTTCTGCCAATTCATCAAATTTGGCTTCAGGGCTTCTACAGGAACACAGGAGTTCCAGGAGCAAAATCACCCCATCAGTTTGGTACAAATTCACCTCTAAAGTTTTAAGTTCCTTATTTATTTTTTTGAGAACTTTGTATTTATTAGACTGGAGTTGAGTACCACCTGCCCAAACCACCCTAAATTCAGACAGGAATGGTCTCTCTTAAAACCAGTTCAAAAACTTGAAGTTGATGCAGCCTGTGCCACGTCCTCTGACCAGTTTGGGAGCACAATTGCATTCCCAGCAGGCTCTGACAGGCAGCTGGCAATGCCCAGTGCCCTCTCCCCTCTGCTGTCCCAGCTTCTCATGTTTGCAGTTTGATGTCCCTCTGGTTGCACAGACACAAGTTTTCACAGGCCTGCGATGGAGTCAGGATCATGGGAATGGTCTGGGCTTTCCAAAAGACAAAGATCTCCAACAAGAAAAATAAATATCCATTTTTTTCAGGCTCCTTAGAGTTGATAGGATAGCCCTACAAATAAGAGCAGCAACAAGAGAGGAAGAAGTGACAGAACTCTGGGGGAAAAAAAATATTTTAAAAAATTGTAGATGGCAATCCAACCTGGCCTTACTGAAAATCAGGAGGACCTGATGATCTTAGGTTCCCCTCTAAGACTTTTCCCCCCTCCCTCAGGCGCACACCCTTGATGTCACCTGCTGATGCTGGTGCCCAGAGCTCCAGCCCCAGCTCCACAGCAGGGCCAGCTCTCCCTGCAGGCCACTCCCAGCACAGGCAGCCCAAGCTCAGCCAGCATTCCATACACACTGTGTCACTGGCATTTTGACTTATACAGTGAAGAAAAATACCCTAAAACAAAGCCCCAAACCAGTGGAGTTTTGTTGGTATGCTATGGCAGGATTCCCTCATGGCTTCACATGTAAGATGTGCAAGGAAGTGACTGAGTCATCGTCCCTGGAGGTATTAAAAATACACATAGATGTGGCACTTGGGGATATGTTTTAGTGGTAGACCTGGCAGTGCTGGGTTAATGGTTGGATTCAGTATCCTAGAGGTATTTTCCAATTTAAATAACACTATGATTCTAAATTCAAAGCTTCCTGCAAGGTTGAATTTCATAACCACACCCTTGCGGCAGGAGTATCTGGTAGGGCTGAGCTCTCAGTGCATTCTTGCTCTAATGGGAGCACATCAGAGCAGCTCTTCCACCCTACTCCTGCTGGGACATTGCAACTTTGAGACCACTGACCACCACCCCTCTGTGAAATTTAACTGAAACTAGCTTTTCTGTGCATGTACAGGGCTCCTTCTTTCCAAGCAGAATGACAGATGCTCTGGCACAGACTGCAACTCTCAGCTTCATTTCCATAGGAGGTCAGCCTAAAATCTTGTAGCCACAGATACTGCAGTGGACAGCTGGGCAGGCAGGATCAGCCCAAGCAGCTCCCCCCCATCTTCTCATAAATTGAATAAATTACATCCAGGAGGGCCCTGAGGCTTCTCAGTCCTGGGCCAAACCACAGCACTGCATACAGGCACAGCAATCCCCGAGGATCATGATCCAGACCAAAAGAAGCCTCCTCTAAAGTGACATCAATGGCCACAAGTGAGTCAGCTGAGGGATGTGCCCAAGGGCTGCACACAAGCCTTGGGGACCCAGGGAAGCTCAGAGCCCACGGGGACCCAGACCAGTCCCAGCTGCACACGAGGAGCAATGACTCCCATGGCTGGCAGATGAAGAGCAGCCTGACAGAACACAATGCCATGCCCTGGCTTGGCACTGCTCAGACAGACACAAGCCTCAGCTTCACTGTTTTACTGGGCACAATCCAGCAAATCCATTTACTCCCCAGCTAATGTTCATTTTATCACCCTCTAATTTTATGAGAACTTCCTAACACAGATAGCTCCTGCACTGTGTACACAGAAGGCTTCAGTGCTGACCTTTAAGGCTAATGGCTCTGTCTGCATTTGAGATATTTGGACTTGTGCACTCAAAGCCAGATCCTGGGCTGACCAGCAATATTGGTGAACACTCCCAGCAGGCAAAGCAGCATTCCAGTCATAGGTGTGCAGGGAGTCTGTGTGGGCATGGGGCAAAGGAGCTGTCCTGCCCTGGGATGAGGATGCTTCTAAGTTCAGTACAGGAAGGTGCTACTGCTAGCTTTTGGGCAGCAGTAGCATCTTTTTGGCTACAGAGGCAAAATCTGAAAGCAAAAGGACCAAAGGATCTAGACTGGCTCAGTGCTCACCACCAGTTTTACTTTCTTCCTTGTAACACCCAGGCAAGATGTTGAAGCAAAGTGTCCAAGGCAGTGCTTTCTGTAAAGTTCATGGTTCAGTGATGCAAAGTCTTCTTGGGATAAGGTACCACAGCCCTGAGGTGGCTGCCACTGCCACCATCAGCCTCTGTCCAGTGGCAGTCCATCCCATGCCCTGACCCCTTGTGTTCTCATACCCAGTGGAGTCTACAAGCCCTGTGTGCACTCACTGTCAAACACAGGAAAGTGGTGCTCCAGGGAACTTTCAGCATAGAAAGAGCACACCAGAGAGGAAAACAACATTAAATGACTGTGCTGTCCATAGCCAGCCTGGCTCCTGAGCACGGTACCCACCATGAAGTTATGATTAGGAGTTAAGTTTATCTGTTCATGCACCTTGCAGAATAGCACATTCTTGCAAAAGCCAGTGTAATTGATTTCATCACACTTTTATCATCTTACTAGTAAGACATACGAGTACTCATATCCTCTGCTGGACCAGCATAACCTTGGGCATTAGGTTACTACATAGCTGAAGGCAAATGGGAACTTTCATTACCTGAAAGGAGACTAACACTTATTTTAAAGTCCCAAAAGGCAAGCAGAATTTCGGCATCACAATTGTGTTTTTCATCAAACCTTCATGCAGATGGAAATCTTCATATAGTATAAAGCTGTGTTAGAGACCCACACAGAAGAGGAAGCACTTTATATCTGCACAGAAATACTTAGAAGCAACAAAGACCTGGTCAAAGGAAAAGAGAACAAATTAAAAAATGGACATTTCCTCTCACATCTGACTACAACACCTGGATGCCAAAAGCAATTTTCAAGTAATTTCATGGAAACATTTATTGTCTCCAGTAAAGTATTTGCAGACAGTGAAACCTGGAATGGCTAATAGGCACTTATCCATGATCTGCATCTAAGGAGTTGCCTATTATTAGTTAATGAGCAGACAGCAATTCAGAGTTCTAATTTTAGCACCAACACATGCCAGGAACTGGAAACAAAAGGAAGCAAAGAGAAACAGGCCAGGGCTGAATAAAAAAGGATGTTCTGGTGCCTTTCCATCAGTTGTAGAAACCATCCCACCTGCCACATCTCTGACACCAGAGAGTTTCGTCTCCAGTCAGCAGCAATCACACCATGGTGTGGAACAGAAACACAGGCATGGCACTGACCCCAGAGATGAGCCAGTCTGCATCTCCCTCCCTCCTCAAGGCAAGCTCAGGTCTCCTCTACAGGTCCTGATCCACCTCTAAAGCTGTGCAAAAGAAATGCTGCTACTAGAGGTTCCCAAGGGCTAGGGCCATGTCTTGGAATATCTCTTCCTCTTCTAAACCAGGACATCTTTCAAAGACTTCACTGTCAGGCTGGAGAGACCCAACAACACCATCCTAGTGAGGTGTATGTGACTGCTGTGAAGAAGCAGTGGATTGGTGCTTGGTGCTGCAAGGACTCCACACCCAGCAGGGAACAAGGATACAGCAGTGTCAGTCATGGTCAGCCTCTACAAATACCTAAGAGAGGTTTAAACACTGAATTATAACAGCACAGTCCTGGCTCTGCAGAGAGTCTGGCAGATTTACCCATCTTTGGCTTCACAGCTCCTCATCAAACATGGCCAGGCCCTTAACTGGCTGTCCAGAGCAAACAAAAGCTGAACATGGCACTGTGACATTGCCACTTTTCACTTAGCAGGCAGGCAATTATTCTCATGTTTAATTGTATCTGATGAGTGACACTCACAGGCCCCATGCTGTTTAAAATGTGACATATTTTATTTATCATAGCAGCTTCTACAGTTCTACAAATGGATGACACACAGTCCATTATCATTTTGGAAGCATTATTATTCACACAAACATGTCCCAGAACCTTAGAAATTTTTTTAATTCTTTTTTTTTTCTACATTCCTTTTAAATTCAGAATGCAAATTCCCTATCTTGCCAATGAGATTTCCTCCTCCTCACCAACCCGAAATAAATTAGAGAACAAGCTGCTATCTCTAAAAGCTTTATAAATAAAACATACAGCACACACACACATAAAGGCTACAATTTCAGAGTACTTTTGTATCCTGGATGGATTTAGAGATGTCATTGCAAATGCACAGATGCTGCCAGTCACGGGCGCTTAACAAGCGCTCTGAGGTTTGACATCCCATCAGACTGCAGCCCTTTGTGGCAGCTGGGGCCTCCCAGGGCACACAGAAACAAGACAATTGCTTCTATCAAAGAGAGAAAATAATGGCAACCACACCGGCAAATACATCAAGGGACAGAACTGAAATTACTCTTTCCTGGCTCAACTAAATAAAAAATTATGACAGTTCAAAAGAAAGTTAAAAGTTTTCTGGAAGTGGCTAAATCACACTATTCCAAGCTGTCAGTGGAAACATTTGCTTTTTTTCTTTACCTCAAAAAGAAACCATTTTTTGAAAAAAAAGTTTAAAAACTGACTCAATTTGAATTTTGATTTTTCTACTTTTTTTCCAACCAAAACAGACGCAACGTGAGGCGAGAACAAGAAAAGAAAGTAGTTCCAGAGCTAAGAAATCCTGTTTACTCGATGAGATTGTGCTGGTTTTTAACTCAATTAACACAAAGCTGCTGTTTAGGCATGGCCCATCTGTCGGTGATGCCCATAGGGGATGGCTCCCTGGCAGGGACAGAGGCTGCACCACAGCCTGAACACCCGCTCCAAGCTCTCCCTGCCTTCCAGCCCTCCAGCTCCCAGACTAAACAGGCAGCAAAGGTGGGAAAAAGGAAAAACAGAAAAACTGGAGCAGGAAAACAATACTACATTCCAAACTGAATAGCCTGAAACTTTTTAACCCGTGTTTGGAAAAATGAGATGTCATCTATCAAAGCTGTCCTCCTGTGCCACCAGCACCCACTGTGGGCCAGGAGACGGTTCAGGCACTGCCTGAGCTCACAGGGACTGGCCACAGGATCTCTGTGTGATCCCAGCACAGAGCAGGCAGGGAAGGATCACCAGCTCTTTAGGGCTTAAGAGGCTCCCAAGGGATCAAACAGATGGATTCAACAGCCGAGATGGGCTCTGCAGACAAGTGCCTGTCACAAATGCTGTTTTCCTGAGCCAGAGCACAAGTGCAGTTAGCTTCAAGTGCCACGGTGGCCACTAAAAAGCTGAGACAAAAAAGAGTCATGCTGGAAGTTTTAAAAGGTGAAATGCATTTTAAACGTTTTTGAGGTCTGGCTCGTTAGCTCTGCTTCTACAGAAAGCTGTTAGACTTCCACCTGAGCAGGTAACACAGCTCTAATGCACAAACTCCACTCTCAGCATGGGGCACACATGGAAGCCTCGCACGCCTCTGCCCAGTCGAGGTGATGCTGACCCCACAGCTGCTTGCCCAGCTGGGATGGGCTGGGAGACTGCTTGGGGAGCTCCAGCCCTGACCAACCCCCTGCAAAGGGAAGCATCTGCCCTCATTGGCATATCCCATGAAACAGGATACACACAAACTTCATACCATCTTTTTCTGCCCTGAAATGGGGAATTTCATCACCCATGCAGGTGTCTTTGTTTTTGGAAAATGCTGAGCTCCTGGCCTCAGTAAAGGCCCACAGTAAAGAGACCTAAGGAACAGCTTCCTCACGGCCATTAGACTCACTAACCTCCATTTTCACTGCATTTCCCCTGTTCTTGGATGAGGAAGAAGAGTAAAGGGCACCAAGCTGACCTTCAGCACCCCCATGCAGTATTTCCACGCCTTCTCCCAGCCCGTCTTTCTCAGTTCCTTTGCAAGCAGACAGCCCAAACCTGCTTTGACAAACCTGACACCACAGGGGCTCATCACACCCTATGTCTACTCTGCTTCTGGGCAATGGGGGCCACTTTTTCCCAGCTGTCACTTACTGCTGCTCAGTAACCAGGACACAGCTGGCTCTTGGGCCACGACAGGCAGGCAGCTACAGCAACACAGCTCAGAGCCAGAGTCTGAGGGAAGGTGGCAATAGGCAAGGAACAAAGGAGAAAATCAAGCTGCCATCTTAAGAGAGTGATTTCAGTGATTCATAGGAGGCATTTTAGTCAATTCACTGGTTAATGACTTAGCAGCACTGGCACAAGGTCAAATCACAAACGGTAAGAGCATTTCTTCAAAGCAATCACTTATTTCTCTATTTCCAGCTCTCCATTTCAACTTGAAGAGCAGCACTAAAAAGGAGAGAGAAATCAGCTTTCCATCTAAAAAAGACTTGTGAGAAACCACAAGTGCCAAGCATATTTCCTCTCCACCCTTGTCTCTTTTCATACCAGCCCAGTTCCTTAATCTGCTACAGCTGCCACTTCTCCAGTGGTGAAAAATATTTGTAATATACATTGCTGAATGCAACGGAAATACTGAAGAGCAACTGGAGATCAGTTAAACAGCTTTATCCCTAAGCAGCAACACGTTGAAATGCAGGAAAGACAAGTGATAACCAGCAATGGATTGATGCAATGCACCAGGTTCAGTAAAATCTACCTGTAAAAAGAAATCCTGCTGAAGTACAGCTGATGTTGCATCCTATTTGCATGTGATCTTCATGTAATTGGTGGTAACAAGATGACAGATAAAGGCAACAGAAAAACATGGTATTAATTATGCAAACTCCTTGGTTCTAAGTCCTAAGCACATCAACATATCCACATCGTAAGAGATCAGGAGAATTCCAAGTAAAAGCTTGTCAGCCCCTGTCCTTCCCTCCCAGAGGGCAGGAGACAGCTGAAGCAGCACTCTGGGATCAGTGCCTCTGGTCCCCTGACCATGCTGCCCCAGAGGGATCATCTTTCACTTCAAAACCATCTTTAGCCATCCCTCTCCCTTCAGACATGGTTTATTAAAATACATGCTAGAGGAAGGCTGACATGGAATAAGACAGGGAGAAAGCATGGAGGAGCCCAGATATTCTTAGCTCTGACAGGTCTGTGGGGACATCTCTAGGTGGGGCTCTGAAACAGGCAAAACAGCAGATGGTGGTGGCAGCAGATAAGAGCCTTCCCCTCATCACTGCCCCTCCAGATTTGACTGAGGCATTTAGTGAGCATCCATTCCAGCCATCCTGGATGCTATTTCTACATGCCCTCCCAGCTGTTTCCACCAGACCTGAAGCCCTCAAGTATTTTGTATATGTTGTGGTTTAACACAGCCAGCAGCTCAGCCCCACATGGCCTCTTGCTCACCCTCACCAGTGACATGGAGGAGAGAATTGAAAGCATAAACATGAGAGAAACTGAGGGATGAGATACAGGCAGTTTAATAGCAAAAGCCACATGCACAAGCAAAGCAGAACAAGGAATTCATTCACCACTTCCCATGGGCAGGCAGGCAGTTCAGCCATCTCCAGAAAAGCAGGACTTCATCACACATAACACAGACTTCTAACAACAAACACCATCACTCTCAACATCTCTGTTTCCTCCTTCTGCCCCCAGCTCTTTGTGCTGAGCATGAGGCCACACGGTCTGGGATGTCCCTGGGGTCAGTCAGGGTCAGCTGTCCCAGCTGCTTGTCCCCTCCCAGCTCCTTGTGTCCCCCAGCCCACTCACTGATGGGTGGGTGAGGAGCAGAAAAGGCTCTGCGCGAGCCCTGCTCAGCAATAGCAAAAACATCTTGGTGTTATTAACCTTGCCTCCCTACAAACCCAAAACACAGCCCAATATGAGTTATTGTGCAGACAATTGTGTTTTGCTGAGACTAGGGCACTTGCTTTCAAAAACAAACAGGCCAGAAATGTTTCCTTTTTCAAAGCCATCTCAGCTGTTTAAAACCATCCTAATTCACTGATGTTCACTCTATTAGAGGTACCCTAGGATGGGCTGGGACCTGAAAATCTCATTCTTAATGAGATGAGACAACACGCTACACCTGAGAATTTTTGACTATGGGTGGGGTTAGTTTCAATCCAGGACAGAATTTCACAGGCTCACAGTCTTACACAACCTTTTTCAGTTTCCAAGAAAACAGTTCTCTTTCATGCTGCCTTTTATTATTATTAACTGGACAAACTTGAGTGATTGGGACATACAACATGACAAGAAAACAAAGATGGTTTGAGATGAGCATTTTTCATTTGTACTGCTCTATTGGATTACACTAAGACTGTTGACCTTATTAAGATTCAGGTTAACAGCCCACTTCAGAAATATCTATGTGTGCACCTGAGTGTTAAACCAAATGCTTGGAAGACATATTAAATCAAATAAAGATTGATAGCTTGCTGCTTCTATCCTACCAATCATCCAAGCACTGCTTACTTCTGCATATACATGAAATAGTGAAAACTGACAAAGATGCTTCTTTGAAAAGAGGCTGCTCTCCCTTCAAAGCACACCTATCTTTACATAGGTACCTTTGTTGCACCTTTTTACTCCTTGCTTGTCCAAATCTAGCACAATGCAATGTGTGTTGAGTATCATCTGCTGCAAACCAAAAGCAAACCTGGGCTTGAATTCAGTCCTTCCTACTTGCAGAGGTTATAACCCTGAGATGAGCCCCACCACTTGCCTAGGAATCAGGTTTGAAAGAAAAGACAATATCTGAGAGGCAGAAGCTCTGAAATACATACCTTTCAAGGACAATCTGGATTTATTTTTGTTAATACACTCAGCCACAGCCCACTCAGATAGTGCACATATGAGTCTCTTCCCACCATTCCACCTGGGATGCAATGAAAAGAGCCCAAAGAACTACACCTCCACCTCTGTTTGCCCCTGGTCAACCAGGAGCAGTGATGGGGAGCAGGATTTACCAAGACACACATGCATTTTACTGCATCAGTAGTCAAAATTCTGCCTAAACCTCATCTCAAAGCTTTCTCCTTAACCCAGACATATCCTGTGTGTAGGCACCACCACCATTCTGGTTCTCATTCCCAACATTCTCAGCAGCAGAAACAGACTCAGGATGATAAAAGTGTTGCCTTATTTCAGGTTGTCCTCCCAGGCCTCCCATGACTAATGACTTCATTTCCTGATTACAGGAGGAAAGATGATATTCCTTGCAGCTGAACCAGACACTGCAAAAATCATTTAAGTGATTCCACCAAGACAGGGAAGCACAGGATCCTAGCCTGTCCCTGGCACATGCTTATATACCTTGTTCTTGAAAACTCTGCTGATGACTGCTTATAACCTTCCCAGATGATTTATCAGTGCATTCTTCCCTTTCTAGTTAAAATGGTCTTTCTTTACCCACTGTAAAAATTAACCCCACCCAAGCTGGGGTGCTCACGGACAACACCACCGCCTGGTGACTGCTGGCTTCAGACACAGCACTTTGCCCTCATTCACTGCATAATTCTTTTGAGTGCTATACTATGGCAGCCTCATTCTCCATTTAGCTCCTACCTAACAGATCCTTTTTTCCATCATATGAAAATCATAACAAATTCTGCTTCCCTTTTTTAAGCTCTTCTTTGCCTGTTCTGCTTCTCTCATGCTGTCTCTTGGACACAGAGTTCTCAGTAAAACTTTTTAAATCCTACATTAACTTCTCCTTGCAAGTCTCCTGTGTCCCAAAGCAGGATTGTTCTGTCAGGGAGCTGCTGGCTGGTGTTGATTCAATACCATTACTCCTGCTTTGCACCTCCTTTTGCTGCACCACCCTGCCCTATCTCATCTTAAAGCAGACATGAGGGTCACAATACAACTGCTGTGCTTAACAAGCCTCCTCCGGGCCCCAGCAATAGTCTGTGCTCACTCCAAGCCTCCAGGACACATGTGGCAATTAGATTTCACCTGTGCCTCTAAATCAAGCTAAATTATTCCATGTTTGCCATGGCTAAAAGCAAATACATGAACAAGACCAGAAGGTAAGGAACAGCAACTTGTTATGCAGCAGTCACTTGAGTCTGAGTCCTTGATCTTGGCCAAAAGAGGTCACAAGCTCTTTCTCCCCTGCAGCACTTCATAAATGGGGTCCAGCTGCCTTGAGGGAACTGCAATTAAAAGTACTCTCCAGAGGAGCAGAGTTCCTCTGACAAAGTATTTCTGTGTTCCTCTATATTAGGTTCTGATCCATGAATAAATGCAGCAGGCTTATCTCTGTTACTCTGTGTTTGCTTTAGTAGCTAGCATGAAGCCTGCATTTATTACCCAAATCCTGTTTCTAAATCTCACTCCCAGATAAAGCAGTAATGCCATGGCTGCTCTGCTCAGATTGCCCCACAGCTTTTCTTTCTTTCATAAGGAAAAACCCATACCTCTACCCTGCCCTGACAGACCTGCTGCCATTCTGCCATCTGACATTGCTACCAGAAACACCCTGGCTTGTCCCAAGTTGCCATACTTCCTGGGAAATCAACACAAGGGTCACAGTGACATCCAAAGCAGATCCACACAATTCCAGTCTCCATTAATTCAAAGACTGGAAAAGACTGTGGTTATCTCCTCCAAAGTGGCAAAGCTGCATCTGGAGCCTCACTGAGAGACACTGCAGTAGCAGAGAGCAGCCTCCAGTAGGTAGGGGAGGGTCTCACTAAGAGAGCTTCACCTTTGTATATGCTCCAAGTGTTTTAAGTAGAGGCTGATAATCAGAAAAAGCTCAAGACTTTCCCTTTCTGGGAAGCTAGTTGGCCCAGGGAGCAACGCTCTCCCCGTGATGCTCCTACACTTCCTCCCAAACCCCAGAAGAGCAGTGCTGTCCATAAGAGAGATACTATGCTCAAGGAAAGACATAGGAATGTTGTTGAGATGAGGAAAGGAAGCTTAGAAAGCAAAAGATACATTAAAAGAGAGAGCAGCCAGGAGGTTTTCAGGTACAAACTCAAATAGCTTTTAAAGCAATTCAAAATTGTCCTCTCCTGGCTCTAGTGAGATCAGCAGAGAGCAGTTCCCAGCTGCTCACCACATTACTTCATCTTCCTCAGAAAGCAGAACAGTCTGAGGGAAGGTTAAAATCTGCTTCAGACAACAACCACCTGGTGCTGTCAAACCAGGGGACCTGGTCAAGCTAGGCAGGAGCACCCAGAGCACCCTGGCAGGAGCACAGGGCTGAGGGAGCAGTGAGCTGTTCACCCATCCACCCTCAGCCACGGGCTGCTGGAGCAGCTCTGGAGGGTGAGCACCTCACAGGGAGCTGTGGCAGGACATCCAGCCCCTGTCCTGGCTGGCCCAGGGACAGCATCTCACCCAGCACTGCACTCAGCTGCTCATTCACCTCCTGTGAAGGTCACCTCCATCAACCCCATCTCACCCAGCACTGCACTCAGCTGCTCAGTCACCTCCTGTGAATGTCACCTCCACCCAAGCCCATCTCTTACCCTTTTGAAGCTGTCTGCTCCCTCCAATCCTCCAGCATAAGAGCTCGTGTAATCAGCCCCTAAAGCGGGTCCAATAAAGTGATCTGCATCAGCTTTAAAAAAAATTATTCTGTCTTGGTTTAGGGTTTCTTTAACCTCCCTAACCCGGCTCATTTTGACCATCCAAAGCTTCTGGACAATCACACATGACACGAGATGGGACAGCTGGGAACCTCTGGAAGGAGAGCAGGGATGCAAAAGGAGCCTAACAACAACTGGAAGCATGTCAGGCTCCCACAGACCCAAGGTCTCAGAGCCACAGGGATCTCAGATATAGCACTCCAAAGCAGGTGTGTTATGTTGGAAGCTGTTAATTTAACACAGGGGTTTTTTCGGCTTTCAGTGATTTATACAGATTTTAAGCAAGACTGGTTAAAGCAGTCATTTTGCAAGAGCCATCCATGTAGCTGCCTTTAAACACAAGCAACACCAAAGAAGTTCTTTTCCACTATCAGTTTTCTCATCAGTGCTCCTTTGGGCAACACTCCTTATTGAAATAAAACTTAATTTTGACAAAGAGCTTTTGTGAGGGTTTTTAGACCAAATACTTGACTGCTTCTAGAAGCCCAGCTTGGTACCAATTAAAAAACAGGGCAGTGTGACCTAGAGAATTCAAGAAAATGTCATCACCTACTGTGAGCTCCTGGGCAGCAGCTCTGTTTGCTAAAATTAGAGGAGAAAGAATCTTTGGTTTTAAACATGCCAGATTATCATCTTTTAAGTAAATGCTCCAGTGTTTCAACCTAGTTCATACAGGAAAACCTAACAATTTTTGTGTAGGTTGCTCTGACAAAACCTGGCATGTGCTGGATTTTCTAAGTGAGGTATTTTGTTGAGTAAGTGATGGAAACAATTTTTAAGAGGTCAAACCCTAGGACCTGTGAGCTGAAAACTTTACTGAAATCAGGTCCCACTCTATATGGATAGAAACTTGCAGTCTGCATTCTCACAGTAGCTGCTACCTGTTTTGTGCCAAGAACACAACAGGCATTGTCCAAGACAAGAAAAGACAGTTTCTGCCCTAGAAACACCTAAAAACCAACAGACAATGTGAACTGGAGGCCTTTGGGGTGCTCTTCTTTGCACAAATACTACAGTTCATTAAAAATAAACTGAAGTATTTGAAAGGGAGAGGAAATCAAAGTTTTGATGACTTGATGGTGAACATGGTGTGATGCTGGGTTGACAGTTGGACTTGATCTTAAAGGTCTTTTTCAAACTTAAGGATTCTGTTATTTTGTGATCTCTTGGATAGTTTATATCAGCCCAGATTAAATCTTCAAACCAGGAATCATTGTACAGCAAATCCCTGCAGGCTATGAAAGCATCCAGCTTCTCCTCCCAAGATCCTCTGATCCTGCAAGAGAGCTACCAGCTGCCTTCATCAGTGTGCCCACGAACATTGCACATCACATCTCACATGCAATATTCTTTAGATTTTAATGGAGAAGTAGTTCTTCTCTAGGATCATCTAGAAACCATATGCAAAGAGCAGAACTGCCTCAGAACCTAGATTATGTAATTTATTTTCACCATTATTTTTATCCCTGTTGAATCCAGACAGACTTTTCAGTGAAAGATATAAAATCCTGGAGTACATTTATTCAAGTAACAATCCCCCCAACTTTTGAGTCTTTCTCTCACAGTCCAAAGTCTCCTGCAAAGGGCATCATTCTCTAGCACAGCTTTTGTGTCCGTGGACAGCTACACAAAAAGACATGGGGACCATTTAGAGGTCTCATCCTACCAAGTGACTGACTGTGGTGCTGTAAGCAAAATTCAATGAGGAGAGCCTGCAAGATCAGCCTCTGTGCTTGTTAGCATCCAGCACAGGGCAGCTGCTGTGGCTGCCTATTGACTGAGCAATCGACAGACAATCACTGCATCCAGCCACAGAAACATCTGAGGAGTGCAGTGCAGGAATGAGGGAGGCATCCAAAGAAAATCAGCTGAAAGGCCTTGATCTACAAGACAATTATAAGTTTCCAAGTTTGCCAACTAAACTTCAGCATTACCCTTATAAGAAATCTTTTGTACATGACATTTTGCTTGCCTGCCTCTAACAATAAACAACTTAAACATTAATTTTGCTGCTCCCACAGCTGTAAACTCTGCAGATCAGGATCTGTCTTCTATGCTTGTATCTAGGAGGTCCTGAATCAAACCATCTACACTGAAATGTCATGGTGAGGCCTCAGAAGTATCCCACACAAGTTACCAAAAAACTTCATGTCTTATGCATATCCCTGGTTCTTTGCTCCCCAGATCATCAGTTCTCTCCCCAAAATGTTCTCACTTTGCAGGAGATGGGCCTAATAATCAAAGGCTCTTCCAGAGGAGGATTTACAGGAGAAAGGTGAAGTATTCTAAGAAAGGTGAATGACCTGAAGGTATGTCCTTTGCTGTCTTCCCACTGTTTGCACACATTTAAACTGAATTGTATTTTTAGACAGATTGGAGTTGGGTCATTTCCTTCCAAGTACTTAGGAGCTGTGACAACTCCTGAATGACTTATCTTCATAAAAGTCTCAGGAGAGCCTGGGAACGGACCTAACCCAGAAAGGAACTCTGTGCTCAGTGAAACAGCAGAGTTCAGGACAAGACTTTCAATTATTTCCCCTCTAAGCTCCAACAAACTTTCCCCTGGCTGGGTTCACACCAGTTCAGTGACCAGGCATGTCCAGGCCTGATAAAGGCAAGAATATTCAGCACAGAGGTTTAACACACACAGTCCTTACACCAACATCCCACCTATTCCACAGATGCTTTTATCAAAGTCACCAAGATCTGACACAGCTCAAATGCACAAGTGTGCTGCAAATCTTGGTGCCACATTGCCAGATAACTCCAAAACAAATAATTATTGAAATGGTCCCAAACAAGTTTGTGACTGTTGAGAAAGGACTAATGGGTTACATTGAGAGGGTAAAAACTTCCTTAGTTTCATTGCACACAGGAGCCAGCAAATTAAGACTTGAGCTATTATAAAAATTTGCATAATGTCAGAAGCATTTGGTACCCTGAGGATGATGTACTCAGCAGAGTCTGACAGTCAGCACTAATGATGGCAGTGATTTGCAGTGGGACCAGAGCCTGGACACAGCAGAGGCACCACCACCAAGACAGACTTGGCCACTTTGGAGTCCTGCATTTTAAGCAGCAAATGGAAAGTTTCCTTGCCACTTGCAAAAGATAATCAGAGCAGGAGAAGCAATCAGACTAAACAGGCGCTGTCCAACCACTGCAACTAAATACATTATAGCTTCACTTTGGATTGACACTGCATGGATACTTTATTTAGAAAACAAAAAGGTTTATCTGTTTTCAGAGTCTTTCAGCTTCCAAATAGTTAAGCAATTGCCATTGTTTTCATTTCTACAAGGAAAAACTGAGAAATTATTCCCAATCACAGAGGGACTAGATAAGTAATCACACATACACAAATCACAAATCCATGACCACAGGAGAGTTTATCCCCCTCTAACTTCTGACCTGCCAACAAAACCAAATAAAAATCATCTGCTCACACTTGTCTACAGATAATGGAGTTATTTACTAACTAATCTTCTCCATGAACAATACTTCAAGCATTCGTTCCTCTCCATCTGCTTTGCTGTTTTATCCAGTGTGATAAACATAGGAGGTTGTTTCCTCAATTTTTTGTTCATTTCCTTCTTATAATTAACCACACTAGCTTTTTACAGCAGCATGAGAAACACCTCATTCCCTGTTAAATTGTCAATAGATTAAACAACAACAATTTGTTATATCCTGCTGGATTTACACCATCTCTAAGAACGATGATCTGGATAAACACATTTCTGTCATATCCTCTGTTACAGCTTAGCTTTTGGGCAGGGATCAAAGATATAAGATGAAAATATACAGATGAAAATATACTTCCACCTTCCATCTATCCATAAAAAAAAAGAACAGAAAGAATACCATCAGCAAACACAAAGTACTTCTCTGCAAGTTGATAGTTGATAAAACAATCTGCAGAGAGTCCCTGACCTTAACTGAGCAACCTCTGAACTGATGCATGATCCCAAGGTCTGCCATTTGACCAGAGCACAACCACCACCCCATCACAACCACAGCCAGAATTAGATTGGAACCCAGAGACAAGAAACTAGACTTTATTGATCTTCTTACCTGGAATTCAACAGCACTGTGGGGAGACCAGAAACCTGGATTTGTGGGCTGAGTTTCAACTTCTCCTATCTGGTGACTTCCAGGCAGTGTCTCTTTCAGAAAGCAAACCAGCTACTTTTAACTTGGTGTCTGGCTTTGCAGCTTCCTTTAGAAAGCTTCACATGAGTGATAAACTTGTAAATATAAAATGAAATTTGAATCATTACTGTTCCAATTACTGAAATAACCTGCATTTGCTAGAATTTTATTCTTTTACTTGTGCTCATTAATAGTATCTAAATGTCAAGCAAAAAGCATCTTTGTGTCTGTGCATTCATCCTACTGTCCAAATTTATTCACCCAGCAAAGGTCAGGAAATTGCTGAATTACAAATGCAATTGTTTAGAGCAACTTTGTGCAACTTAGTGAAAGCTGCACTCAATTTGTTCAACCCAGCATCCTGAAGTTCCCATGGAAAATTTATTGTGCCAGATATATTAAGTGCAAATTGCATTATAAATTCATTTATAATTAAAACTGCCATTTCTGTGCCTCCTGCCATACCCCACTTTCTGCTTCAGCAGACACATCACTCCAGCCCTTGCTGTTTCTGTTTTAATCTGTGTAACAGTTAAATCTCTCCATACTCCTGGGAAATTATGTGCTCAAGAAACTGAGGCAGGAGTCAAGCAGTATTTCATGGAATGGTCTGGATTGGAAAGGACCTTAAAGATCTTCTAGTCCCAGTCCCCCTGCTGTGGGCAGGGACACCTTTCCCTAGACTGGGTTGCTCAGAACCCCATCCAGCCTGGTCTAGAGCACTTCCAGGAATGGGGCCTCCAATACTTCTTTGGGCAACCTGTGCTTCACCATCTGCACAATAAAGAATTTCTTCCCTCCTAATATCTAATCTAACTCTGAAATGATGGAAGCAGGAGCAGAGAAGCTGCCACCTCTCCATTGCCTTTTTCTTTCCCCCTCCCAAGACTGAGCTAAGCACAATGGCCTCAAAAACAAACGTGGCCAGCCTGGACTGCTGCTCCATAGCTCTGCTTGACTCATTCCAGTGCTGACATAGGAGTCACCAGTGATTTGATCTCCTCCACTAAATGCCTGCAGACACTGAGGGAGGAGCCACCAAGGACACCCAGCTCCTTGCACTGATCAGTGCCCATCTCTTCACGTGCCTCTACCACTGCCCACTCCTGCAGGACATGCATACTTGCCTTAGTCCTGCCCCAGGACAGAGAGGCCCCAGCCAGCACAATTTCATCTCTGAACCCGTCCCAGCATCTTGCTGGCACTGGAACCACAGCCCCTGGCCTGAGCAGAGGACAGCAGGCGTGCAGCCCGTACCCTTCCCTGCTCCCCAGGGTTAGGAGGCAAACAGCTCCTGCTGGGCTGTGGCAACCCAAACCGGGGCATCAGCACACAGCAGTCATTCCATCAAACCCAGACAGCACCTGCCAAGGGAGAAGAGCAGGGAAGTGTGGCATGTGCTTGAAAGGACTGCATCACTGGGGGACACCTCTGGTGCTGAGTTCAGCTCCACAGTGGTACAGGCATTTCTTACCACAGAAAATCACACACACACACACAGGAGTCTGTCACAGACATCTTTTGTGAAAAATCCTTTCTTTAGGATTTTTCCCCTTTCTGAGAAGCTGTGGCCTCAGCAACAAAATGTAAACAATGGTTATCTGCTGCTGTGGAATGCAACAGGTGGATCCGTGATTGGTCTCGGGTAGATGTTTGGATTTACTGATCACTCACAGCAGAGCTGTTCTTGCTTTCTGCCTGGACATAGAACTTTGTTATTCTTTCCTTTTCTATTCTTAGCTTAGCTAGTTTCTGAGAATTTTTCCTTCTATTCCTATTAGCATAGTAATAATGTAATATGTATCATAAAATAATAAATCAAGCCTTCTGAACGTGAGGTCAACATTCTCGTCTCTCTCTTCACCCTGAAAAACCCTTGCAAGCCCTGTAACAGGAGTCCACAAAGCCAGTTCTTCTCCCTCTGATGTGATACACAGCACAAGGTTAACCCACCCACCCACCCAGAGCATCCCTTCACTTATCTCTGCCACCAGAGCAGTACCACAAGACAGTGCTGGTTCCAGCATCACTTCCTCTCTGTGGTAGCACCTCACATGGGATCTTGCTGGGTCAGGACTCAGGTATAAGCTTTCCTTGTGAATTTCCAGCTTAAAGCAAGGTGATGGTATCCTTGGTTAAAAGGGCACTAGAAGTACAACTTAATTATCCAGCATTACAACACAGCTCTTCTGAGAGGCTGCAGAAGGAAATTGGCACTGTTCTGATGGAATATTCCATGTGGCTAACAACAATTTCATGCAGCCTCAGAGAGGACAGTCAGTTAGGTAAATCTGTTGAAAGGTAAGAGTGACATGCAGTGTTATTCTTTCCTTACATGTAGTACAGCTATATATTTTCAGGCTATATAGCTTATGTTTTTAGATGAGAAGAAAGCAAAATAAGAAAAAAACATCAAGCTGAAAATAAATTGGATGCAGTTCAGAAGGACAGTGGAAAAATACAGGATGACAAAGAGATGGTAAAGCAGCAACTTAATAAAAAAGGATCAGGGCATCACCGCTAATCACAAGCAAGCAGTGCCCCACAAGCACTATGTGCATCCACACCAGGCAGAATCAACAAACACCCTGCAACACCTGGGAGGGCTGGAGGCAAAGTATCACCCAGGAATCAACAGCTCTAGGATCTCAACAGGAAACCTAAATGCAGCCTTGGACATGTGTTTCAGAAGGGACACTCAGGGGACCAACAGGTGTCATCAGTGACCAGATATGCTTGGCCTTAAAGGAAAGGTTGGACTAACTGGTGGTGAGGCAGATAAGGAGGGAAAAGGGTGAGGAGAGACTTGATAATTCTCTTTAAAGACATGAAAAGTAGATACCAAGCAGAGAAGATTAATTGTCAGGATAACCAAAAGGTTTAAATCAGGAGACTTAGAGTAGGCAAGAGGAAGGATTTTTAACAGTGAGGATAGTGAAGAACCAGAGCAGGTTACCTGGGGGTAAGGCATAAAGCCTTTGTTTGGTGCATATAAGTAAGTAATTCAGGCAGAATTCAGCCTGTCTTGGGACAAGGGATGGCCTCTAACTTCTGCAGGTAAACAAACCCATGTCTTTTGAATCACTCTCTCCTTTAGGATCTCTAAAGACAGCAGCTCTCATTGTGCTCCAAGATGCACTCAACATCACTTGAGGATGGGATTTACCCTGCAGACAGGAACTGAGAGGGACATCAAGGGACCTGGAAGAGATGGTCCTTTTGTCTGCTGGGCTGCAGGTTGGTGGAAGAGCCACTGGCTGGCTCCTCACCACCGGCAGTGAGCAAACCAACCTGACCTCACAAACACACTCACTCATTTATTAATTGGGAAAATAAATCACATGAAAAAGGACATGAGCAGAAAGCAGCCTGCTGCACCAGAGGGGAAGCTCAGCTTGGCTAAGAGCCTGCACAGCAGCACATGGGGCTTTGAGCTGTGGAGGGCACAGAGGGTGAGCAGCAGGCAGTCTCCATGGGAGGCCACAGAAACTTGTGCTATGCTTGGTCCACAAACTCTTTTTCCTCATTGGACACACAAAAAAAAATTAAATATCTAACAGCTCCTGTCAATATTAATTCTCCCCCAAGTGGCTTGCTATTCACAGCAGGATAACTAAAGCAACACTCATTACTTTAATTAGTGAAGGAGACAAAAAATACAACCAGAGCTTGCAAAACAGCCACTTTTACTTTATTTGAAATGCCTACCACGAGCCCATACTTCTGCCCATAAAATTTCTAAGTACTCTTCTGCATGTGCTGTCTACAGAGCACAATTTCTTTCTGCTGAGAAGAGTTGCACCACAGCAGAAAATGCACTTCTAAAATTTCTCAGGACAGATATATCCAGAAAGATATTTTATAACTGGTACTATGAATCCCAATGCTGCACCAAAGCAAGTGATACAGATGCAATATCTCCAAAGAGACCAAGAACCAGAAAGCCAACACGTTTCTTCAGCACCCTACTGCAGTGGTAGTTTATGCCTGGACTACCATTCCAAGCCATGGCTTAGCACACAGAAAACAGGCTTTCATAGACTTTTTCCTTTCAATCAGTCACTCAAAATCCCCTTGCCAGCACTGAAAATTGGTCACCTGCTTTACCCTTTTCTGTGATCAGTCTAGCTCTGAACAGGAAAGCAGGAGGCAGGCGTGGTGGATTACACAGTGAGACCCTGAGAGAGAGCACGTCTGTCTGAGCAAGGTTCTGCCACAGCAGTGAAAGACACAATTAGGCTCATCATTTTTTAATTAGGAAATGACGTGTGATTTACAAGCCTTAGTGCAATGTGGTATTTGAACAGCGAGGAGTGACATTTCCAAACAGCATCGCAGGAACCTTCTCTTCCCCTGCCCCATCCCCCCAGTCATTTAAGCAAGTCATTCAGACAAAGAGCAAAAGTCCCTTGTCTGGGTTTTAATCCAAACTAGTGGAGTCCTGTATGTGCTCTTTTCATTCTTTTTTTCCATCTTTTTCCAGCCTCTTTTTCTTTAATCAGACACAGTTTCTCCCCTGCAGTCAGCAGTGACGATTGTGACTGCAGCTGTCTGAATTTCAGCATACATAACCAGAATCTGAGCTTCCCTGGCAAGAAGTTCACCAAATCTGGAAGAGAATTATGCACCCAACAATCCAGCCATGTCAGAGACCTTGTCTGCTGAAGGGCTGTGGGTGGCATGGACCCACCATCACCACTGGCAGCCTGATCCTGCAGCCTGCTCCTCAGCCATGTCCAGCACTCACCGCAGGTCACAGCCACATCCATTATGTGAGGTCAATATAGAGTGCATGAGTGCAAAAGCTCAGAGTAGTTGTGTGGAAGGAGCTTGCTCTCAGCACACAAAGCTTGGTGGCTCTGAGAAGAAGGATGCTTTGCTCACATCTCCTGCTGCTCCAGAACCCACAGCACTGCAGTTCCATGACTTACAGGCTGTATGATCACCTTGTACATCCTCCAACCACAGCTGCAGCAAGGAGATACACCAGCTCTCCCCAAATCTGGTGAAACTTTTTAAGCCTTCATCAACCAGCGAAAGCCAGGATGGTCATGGCATCTTTAGAAACCCATGGCGCCAATACCCAGCCAGGCTTTGCCCTGTGGGGCACTCATCCCAGCTCAGAGGTTGTGCAGTGCACTCTCAGCACTGCTGGTGGGTACTCTGAGAGCTGCCCAGAGCACACAGAACTAAAGCTATGGAATGACAGCTGTAAGGGATGTGGCTGTGACCTGCCACTTCACAGAGCTATGAAAGGAAATTCCCCACATGCAGGCAAGGCCTAAGCATAATGCAGCATCTCCAGAGGAAACATCTGCTCATTGGTACATAGGGGCAGAAGAGTTTTGAGAAACACAGTGAAAAAGAGTAATTGAAGACACCAAAATCACAGGTGAAAATCTCGCTAGCAAGAACAGCACAATCTCAAAAATAAGAGGACTGAAATATTAATATTGCCCATGACTGCAGGGGGGAACACAGCAGGAAAAAGGTGGCAGTACTTTAGACTCAGAGGCATGAGCCAAAGCATGACTTTAGATTTACAGTAGAGATGGATTACCATCAGCAGTCACAAGTGGATAGAGCCAGCCTAGGCATCAACAGAGACATTCCAACTACAACACACCATTACACATAAAACCTCACCAGTCTGAATGGACTAGCAAGAGCTTGGCCACCAGTTTCAGGTGCAAGGCAATCATTCCCTTTGGCACACTCCCTCCACCTGTAACAGTGATGTGTGAGCACAATCCATGCTATCTTTGATTGCAACCTGAGCCATGCCCCAGGTCATCACAAAGCCTCAATGAATTTAACAAGCCCTGAAGCATTACTGGGAGAAGTGAGCACTAAAAGGGAAAATATCCAACAGTCTACCTACTAAAAGAAAAAGCAGTCTTTAAGAGGTAGCTCTTAATTTTGGAATTGCATTTCTAGAAACTGTACTTTCAACATAGTCATCTGTTGTGTTTTTTAAAAAGACATTTCTTACTGTTAAGGCTTTATCAGAGCATTCACACATGAAATAACTGATAAGCCTTACACATTCAAAACCAGATTTTTTTTTCTATCTACATCTTTCCATAATGACCAAAATATCCCACCTTGGGATTTGACTTTATCTGGAAGATTACTTGGATAATCTCAATTAAATTACGCCTTCAAGACAATTAAAAAATGCTGCCTGTGGACTGCAAGTGCTTAAATATCATTAAATGATGATACAGCAGTAATTTATGCCATCCTTGGAACTTGCAGCTCCCAGCCTCAGACTCAGAATTCAAATCTCTGTAATTTAAATCTTGCCTCTCTCTCAACTGAATAAAACATGACCTGTGTTTGTTTATATTCTCCATATTTCATTCACGGTAGCTCTCTTCCATGCAAGTCTCAAAGACAAGCTCTGAAATATAGAGGACAATCATGAGGTATTTGTGGCTTATCTTACACTGCTTTTAATTCACTTCACTGTCAATTTCATTACTAAAGAACTCCAGAACAACTCAGTATTTTCAGTATTTCTTCAGTTTTGTTGGGGTTTATGCATTATTCTACCTAATTCCAGGTAGATTATTGAAATCGTAATTTCAATAATCACAACAGATTTGGCACAGTCCTCTGATTCATCTTTTCACAGAGTCATTAAGGTTGGAGGTCTTCAAGATCATCCAGTCCAACCAACAATGCAGCACCACCATATTGGCGCCTAAACCATATTCCCAAGTGCCACGTGCAGATCCTCTTGAACACTTCCAGAGACGGTCAATCCACCACACCCCTGAGCAACTCATTCCAATGCCTAAAGACTTTCAGAAAAAAAAAAATCCTAATATCTAAACTGAACTGTCTCTGGTGCAACTTGGGGCCATTTCTTCTTGTCAGTCACTTGAGACATGGCAGAAGAGACCAATCCCCACCTCACTTCAACCTCCTTTGCTGGAGGGAGCAATGAGATCCTCACTAAGCTTACTCTTCTCCAGCCTAAACAGCTAAACAGTTCCCTCAGCTGCTCCTTCTAAGAGAAGTTTTCTAGACCCTTCACCAACTTCATTTCCTTTCTCTGTACCAGCTCCAGACATCAAAGTCCTTTTTGAAGTGAGGGGCCCAGAACTGGACACAGCACTCGATGTGTGGCCCCACCAGTGCTGAACAATCTCTTCCCTAGTCCTGTTGGCCATGATTTTCCTGATCCAGGCTTTTCTTTTCTCTCCCACTGTGGTATCCGATGAGTTTTGCAAGGGAGTCATCTACTGGGGTGATGAAGAAGCAGGACGAGCAGCACGCCCCAGCAGCAAGGGAGGCAGGAAGAGTTCTTGGCATGTAAATTTGTTTCCTGTCCTATCTGAGCATGGCTTTGCAAAGGTAACACCACTAGTGGTGTAATGAAGCACTAAGTGAACACAGGTGGAAGGCTCCAAATAAGACAGGCACCAGGCAAGAGAACACATCCCTTAAATCCTGCCCACATTTCCCAGCCAGAGGTGAGGGAAGAAGTCTCTTGCACAGCATTAGTGGGGTGAGCTTTATTAGGAACATGTGTGAGTGTAGTCCAACTCCTTCAGCTGCCTCAGGGACTCGGGCTGGCACCTGATTTGGGTTGTTTAAATTAACCCCAAACTCCAGAGTCCCTCAGGGCTGGGCTCATTCTGTCATTTCCCAGGTAAGAATGGATGAGCTCCATCCAGCTCGTAACTCACAAGGAGAACTTCACAAGGCTTCCCTCACCATAAAAGGTACAGAAGGTACCTTCTGCTTCCAGGTAGCCAAGACACAAAATACACATTGCATGTCTTAGGAAGCCAAAGAGCAGGGAAGAGTGGGGCACCTGCTCCTGAAGGCTACAGCACTCAGTTGCTGGAGGCAGCTGAGCAAAGCCGGGCTGCCTTCAAGGATTCTGCAGCTTCAGCATCAGAAGCCCCTACTCTCCCCATCCCCTCAGATCACTCACAAGCTGGCCACCCTCCCCTTTAAGTATGGATGCACATCAGAGGCTCTCCCTGGCCCAGCAAACACCTGGCTGTGGAACATAAGAGGGAAAAAGCTTGACAGGCAAAGGACCGCTCCTGTGGAGCACATCACTTTAACCCCACCATGAGAGCTGGCAGGGCGACCAAGACGGGGGCACCTCCTGCAGGGACCAGCTGCTCACTGCTGCGAGCCCAGCACTGCAACCTAGAGGAAATCTGGCTGGTAAGAGGACTGGATATTCTGGGATTTTAGCCCCAGGTTCTGGGACAGCTGCAGCTGAGGTTAGCCACTGGCTGCTTTAGAGCAGGTGGATAAAACATGGGCGGTGGGACTCAGTTCTAGCCTCTTCTGCTGATTGAAAACAGCTTTTTCAGCAGGATGAGCTAAACACAAGGGGTTTTCCCCTATAACAGGGCACTCAAGCAGCCATAGCAGACCACATCCAGGTGCAGACTGCTCCTTCAATCTACAAGGGAAGCACGTTTGTTTTGCAAGACAGGAGAGATGTGCTCGACTGGTTTTCACTGCCACCCCAGGTAAGGCTGTGCATCACCATTCTGTTTCTTCACAGATCTAATCATCTGCTTCATTTCTTCACCTTGCAAAAAGCTGCTGCAAGGAGCAGCCTGGTAATAAATTGGCTGCCTCTTACACTTCAGATCCTTAACACAGTCAGCAAACTTCCCTCCCTCCACAGATTAGGCTGCCCAGAACAATGTTTCCCAAACAGGCCAGGCTTGGCCTGGAATACCCTTTGGAAGACGCTATCCCACAGCCTCAGGCAAGCCTGAGCATCTCTGCAAACGTGGAGCTTGCTAAGGAATGGTCCCCAGTTGCCCTGGATCTAGCTCTGGAGTGAGCTGCCACAGAAAATAAGTCGAGATTTGGAAGAGGGTGCATCTCTGAGCAGCGGATGGGATCTGACAGGCAGTCTTTGTCCTCATCACTGGTCTTTTCAGCATAAGGAAAAAATACTACAAGCTTTGGAGTTTTCCCTACAAGAACCTGTGAAATTCATTAGCAGCCAGCAAACAGAGGGAATTCTCCATTTGAGGTCTTTTCAGGGAATGAGACCGTACAACACTGTTTTAGTGCAGGAAAGCATAGAAGGCACATTTTCTGGGGTTGCAGGTCACTGTTAGACTGCAGGAAAGTTTATATGAAGGGTCTATTTAAAGTCTTCACATAAAGGGTCAATAACAATCAGAATACACAAATGTTTATACACATTAGCAAACATATAAACTAACATATAAATTGCTTATGCCCATCCATAATACCTACTTTCATCTCATTTGTATTACATACTCACATCCATGATGCTTATGAGGATCCATGGAACAAGTTAATCTGTGATACAGATTAGGCATGACCTAAATTTTAGTCTGCATCTCTCATGTGTTCTCTCAGGACAGAGATTTTATTCAGAGAGCTCTGGTTCCTATAGGTGGCCTCTGTGCCCACAGGGGCTGCTGCACAGCTCGGGTACCTGCCTGCATGGATGCAGACACAGCTTGAGCATCCACTCCATGCGAGCTCAGGGCTGCCTGCACCCACCTGGGCAGAGGTGCTCCAACATCCCTTTCTTCTCCTTTCACCCATATTCCACAGACACAAGCATCACACAAAACAAAAAGGAAAAAACAAACAAACAACTGAAAAAAAGACCCAATATGAACTTCACTGCTTGCATTCTTCATATTGGCTGCCTTGATGCTACAGCGAGCACAGCATCAGGGACGGAGCATGTGCAAAGAGAGACAGAGGGAAAACAGATCACACAAAGAAATAAAAACACAAACCAAAACATGTAACAGACAAGATCAGCAGCAAAAGAGGCACATTCAGGAGACAGGCCCTGATGAGGCTGCCAGGTGAAGCGATGAGAGGAGCAGGCCCATGGCTGTGGGTTCAGCAGGCTCTGTGATGCTCTCATGTCCATCCAAACAGCCACCCCACAGCTGCCTTCTCTGTGCCTATCTGCCTTGGCTGAAACCAGCATGCAGCAGCTCCCAACCCACCAGGCAGCCTTTACAAACTCAGTGATAACCTGTGAGCCCAGGGAGGGCAGCTCTGACAGATGGGCAGGGCTGGATTTGGCTGCAGGGGCTCCAGCTCCTGCCTGCCGCTCGCATTAGTGTAAGCTGCCCTCCTCGGGTTCACCACTTCAGCAATCACATAATCCCTGGGATTTAGGCAGCAAACACAGTGCCTGCTCAGCAAAGGTCTGGAAAAGGTTGTGTGAGGTACAAAAGAGGGAACCAGAGGACTGGCTTGACCCCAGTGTGATACAGGGTACCAGCAGCTGGGCAGCACTGAGATCCCATTTACTAAACCCACAAGCTTCAGAAGCATCAGGGAGATGATGTGATTCCAGCTGTGTAAAGCTGGAATTCCTGGCACCAGAAGTAAATGCCAAAACAAGAGTTAATCCCTAAGATAGCCTGTGCCATTCATGAAAAGAAATGAGGTACCTTCCATCCCTGGAAGCTGCTGTCTGACACTGGCCAGATAAGCTGTCCCTTCCCCTTCATCAGCTCTAAGGGGTACTGGGTTTACCAGCCCAGATACAAATTTCTTTGTCATAAGCATAGAGACTTAAATGAAACTAATGCCAGGACATCTCACATGTGGCACTTGCTTTTCATGCTACCACAGGCCTGCTCCATCCCAGCAGCTCATTGCCCAAGATGAATAAACTTTGACAGTGATATTTAGAAACATGCATCTTCTGCATCACATCAGTGAAGTCTGAGGGCAGTGGCTTTGTGTAATAATTAACAACTGTTTGGGAAAATTATTCATTAAGTTTTAAGGGCAACATTATTTGTCATACTTGTCCTAATTAAGATCAGCACCAAGGAAATGTGGCTGCCTTGTGGGAAATTACTCTTCTTGCAGACAGTACAGGAGGCCTCTTGAAAAGTGAAGACTTAGCAACAAGTGCCTGATTATGAGAAAGGCTGGATGCACACTGAAACCCCAGCTAGCAACACATACCATGGTACTTCAGCCCTGACCTGGTGCTCCCACGCCTCAAATCCCATTTCAAGGCAGCAGCACCACAAGCAGAGCTAACAAAACCAAGCTTTAGCAACCTTCAGCTCTGTGAATGGAGCCACAGCCCTGCAACACAAGGCTAATAATATCTTTTGGACACATGGATCTGGGTAACACAAATGACACGGTGATTCAGCTTAATTACAAACTTCCTGTTAGAAATATCAAGGTTCCTCCAATGGCCCTGTCAATTGTTCTTCTGACTCATCCAGTTGTTCCTGTAACCTCACAAAACAAAACCTTTTTTGACCCTTAAGGTATAAATAATTAAAAAACCCATTATTTTGAAAGAGTACCTGGCAATCCATAGTTTCTGGAGCACCATAGTAACACACAGAGAGAATTACAACATTCTGCTTAGGGACAGTGGCTTTTATTAGAACCTCCACTCCCTGAAAGACAGCTGTAAAACACCCATTCATCCCTCATTTGGAAGAGGCACATTAACTCCCCACACCAGGAAGGTCAGATCATCACTAGGCAAGGGTGAATCAGAAGTCCACCCATTCCAGGCCAATCTTTCAAGGTCATTAGTTAAGAAAGTCTTGCTCATTTGATACACAGGCTTGAACCCTCCTGCAAATTAGTTCTACCTTAAAGCATAGAGCTAGGGACCCAGCAGGAAAAATTCAAGGGCACTACACCCATTTCCATCTCAAAGCCTGACCCTTCCACGTGAAAACAGGACCCTCATACGCAGGTTCAGGGAGAAAATACATTCATGGTAAACAGAGACAATTCAGCCAACAACAAAACAATTCTGAGCCTCTCTACCTCAGCAGAACCTCCAGCACAAAGCAAGCAGCAGCCTCCTTACCAAAAGCTCTACAGGCTCCCAAAGTAAGAATGGCTTTCTTTTAAGAAAAAGCCATGTTTTTAACTTACCTCTCAGGAGGTCTTGAACATGATTTGCAAAGCCTCAGGACCAAGTGGGCTCCCACAGCACACAACAGAGCATCACCCCAGGCTCCTGGGAGGCATTAAGGCAGCAGTCAGTTAATTAGGGTAGGGTTTGCAAGAGCCTCCCAGCCTTCTCTCACAGACAATACAGAGTGGCAGCATTCACTTCATCAAGGGCAGGATCAAGTTATTTGTGGCTCACAGTAGCCCACTTCTTCCTCCTCAGGTTTTTGTCTGTCTTTGGCATAAACAACTTGAAAAGCCTGTGCAGCTAATTCCCAAGTCCCACACAACTGTGAGACTTCCTTTCCAATCTCCCTTTGGTGAACTCTAAAATGACACACGGGGCATTAACAACCCCCATAATAAACCCTCACTAGCATGACTTCCAGATCTATTTTTTCCATTACTCTGTATTCTATTTAAGAGCTTGATTTTGGGAGGCACAAAAGGCCTGATTTTCAAAGATGCTGTGATTGAACAGGGAGGGGGGAACAGAGATGTACAACCCTTCTGAAAATCACATCTCACACCGTGAAACCAAACACCAAAAAATTACCAGCAAGAACTCTATTTTTAGCTATCCTGTGTCACAGCATTCACCATCCCCAAGCAAACTTTCTGGCAAATATTTAGAGTAAGTCTCACAACCCCATGCCTTGTCAAGAGAGCTCAGTGATACCTACAGCAGCTGCAGGCACAGCACCTGCAGCACTGCAGACAGCATCGCTCCAGCCCGTTACCATGGCACTTCTAGTGGCTTCTGCCTGTTTGCATGTAGAGCAGGCAAGATAAACCTACTATGTTTTTAATATGTGATAAGCAGGGCACAACTAATCCCCAAATAAAATGCCTTTCAGGCCTCATCTAAGCCAGGCATTTGAATTTTCACACCAGGCATTTGTGGCAGCTCTGAAGAGCACTTTGCTGTTGGAGAGCTGTTCCTGGATGGGTGTTGGTACAAGTCACAGTCAGAAGCTGCTGTGCCCAGGGGTGGTGAGGCTGCAGCAGGAAGAGCTGAGCTTGGGCATCACCCTGCAGCCAGCCCCATCCCCTGCCAACAGCCACATCCCAGCACTTTGGGCTGGCAGCACTGTGAACACAGGTTCAATCCTCAAAGCCACCCAGGTAAACACCCCACAGGAGCCCCTGCACTTGTGCAGTTCAGGAGATGTAACACCTCAGCTTACAGCACAGCCCATTTAAAATGAATTTTAGATGAACTACCAGCACAGCAATATGTGGGGTTTTTTTGCTGCACGTCAGATGCACTCCCCCTTCTACCTGCCTTAAGTATCACCTGATGCTTTTGTTCCGCAGCAGAGGTTCATGCCTAATAAACCACCTTTAACCCCTCAACCTCAATTCACCATGTGATTGCACCCAAATAATTACTCCTGGACTGACACTACCCTGAGCTGAGAACCAACCCCAATTAGAGGATCTGTAGGACAGAACAAAAAGCCCCTCTCTGCTCTCTTCTCACCCCATTAAATCCCCCTTTCTGCTTGGACTGCTTTTATCTGCTGAAGGCTTCAAGGAGAGCCATGACCTTGATTCCTGAGGGAAGGAGTTAAGATTAACAGACATTAGGATCTCTTCCCACTGAGGGCACTTGGGGTGGCACCTTAAGAAGTCCTTTGCTACAGGAGCTATACTGCTTGTTTGCGATGGCCCCAGCACCCCAAAAAGAGCACAGCACAGTCCAAAAAGGGCTCTCAGAGAAGTGAATAAGAGAGAGCACAAACAGAGGTCTGGTATTCACTAAAATACATGACACATCTACAAGAAAACCACTCCTATCCTCTGCTGTCGTGTTGCATGGTGAATTAGCCCATACAATGCACTACAATGCACATTTACAGAATCACAGGGTTGGAAGAGACCTTAAACATCATTGAGTCCAACCTGTTCCCTGACACCTCAACTAAACCACAGCACTGAGTGTCCCATCCAGTCTGGTTTTAAACACATCCAGGGATGGTGACTCCACCACCTCCCTGAGCAGACCATTCCAGTACTTTATCACCCTTTGCGTGAAAAACTTTTTCCTGATATCCAGCCTATATTTCCCTAGGTGCAGCTGGAGACTGCGTCCTCTGGTTCTGTCAGTTGCTGCCTGAAGAGAGACCAAATCCCACCTGCCTACAACCACCCTTCAGGAAGTTGTAGAGAGTGATAAGGTCACCCCTGAGTCTCCTTTTCTCCAGGCTGAGCACCCCCAGCTCCCTCAGTGGTTCCTCACAGGGTTTGTGTTCCCAGCCCCTCACCAGCCTCATTGCCCTCCTCTCTCACACTCAAGCATTTCAATGTCCTTCCCAACTGAGGGGCAGAACTGGGCACAGCACTCAAGGTGGGGCCTCACCAGTGCCCAGTACAGTGGGAGAATGACCTCCCTGCTCCTGCTGGCCACACTGCTCCTGGCACAGGCCAGGGTGCCACTGACCTTCTTGGCCACCAGGCCACTTAGTGCCGTGTCTGTGAGCTCATAAGAAATGCACCCATGCCGCAGAACAGGCAGCTCCCCCAAAAACCCCAGCAGCCTGTACCCCATTGCCATGACCTCCCGAGCACAGCAGGATTTGCACATGGAGCCTCTTGCCCTGCACTCAGCAAAGCAGGCAGCGTGGAGCACATCCCATTCACAGGGGCAGGGAGGGAGGGAGGGAGGGCTCTGCAGGCAGCTCTGCCCAGGTGTGACAGCCACCTGGCACTGCGCAAACAGCCCGGGCTCGGCACTGTCACCGAGCTGCTGGAGCAGCCGCTGCTTTGCTTACCAAGGAGCCCCCCTGGTGACAGCCACGCGTACTGCCTGCGACAGGGAACGTGTCACAGCACGAACTGCTGCACAGGACTGCTGACAGAGAACATGAGAGGTGGCAGAGCAGTGGGGTGTGAGCAGGCACCAGGGCATGGGAACACCCTTCTCTGCCCGGAGACCTCCAGAGCCACCTGTGCCACCCCAAGGGGCACAGCAGCACCCTGCTGTCCTGCTGCCCACCTCCACACAGCCTCTGGGACCAGCTGGGACATGACTGGCGTTGGAAAACCCTTTCCCAAAAGGCTTCTTCAAACAAAACTACTCCATCGTGGTGAACAATTTTCCCTAAACCACACGAAATTCCCTCCCCGGGGGAGCCTGCAAAGCTACACTTGAGTGTATGGGCATATTTAAATGTTTCACAATCTGCTTTTGCATGTGTTATTTGGGGATATAAGTGGTGAAATCACATCTGCTTCTTGAATATCTACACAGCAATATTTAACATTTTATTTGAAATATTTTTGCTTTAATTAATTTAAATGCAACCCAGCCATCCAACTCTTCACGTATAATCCCAGGGATTTAGCAGCAAATGCAGCATCACAGCTAAATAATGGAAAGGTGGCAAAATTAAAAACTTACCATAAAATTAGCCTATTTAGCATAGTAAATAGCTTTTCAATTTGACAAGGGATAACCATTTTATGAAAATGTGTATTCAAAATAATCCTGTTAGGTCGCCTAACGTTTGCCAGTCTTAATCCACACACTGCAATAAACCCTGATCAGAATAAGTTTTCCAAAGTCTGTATATCTGTATGTATTTATAGTATTATCAAGAGTAACTGCAGTAGTTATATCAATAGAATGAGATGCAATTTTCACAAGCAGTAATTGAAACAGCAAAGTTATTGCTAACCCTCCAATAAACCTAGTGTGTTCTGCCTAAAGTTATTACCAAATCCAATATACACTTAATATTTCAATTTCTTTTATGAGTGAATTACATTTGGTCCTCCTTATAGCTGACATTGCATTTCAGTGACATTGAAGAAATTTACAGCCAGAACAGACACTAAACACTTGCCCCAGCCAATATTTCCCTATCTTGAAATGTCCCTTCCTAAAACACTCCCTGCCTCCAGCCCTGTTTCTTACCTTCACCCAAGAGCTGCTCATTGCTCCACAGTTTCCCTGCCAAGCCACTGCTGCCTGCTGAATGTTAACTTTTAAAGCAAGGAAGTGCAGGGGTTTTGGTATTCCTTTTTTGAGGTTCACCTTGAAAATAAGTTCAAGAAGAGATAAATCATTCAATTAAATACCAAGAAGAGACAGACATAGGGAAATTCAACTGTCACCATAATCTTTGCTACTTATACAATCAGGATTAAACTAAAGCAGGTGGCAACTCATGAGTGCTGTTTGTGTCCTTAATCAGAAGACTCCATTTCAATGTTTCCCAGAGCAGAGATCCAGGGCTGGGAAGATAGAGATCCATTCTGAAGCACTTAAACGTACTCACTGCAAACTTCTGGATCACATCAAACCAAAATCATTACAGGAAGTGCTAGAGCCACCACAAAAACCATTGCTGAAGCCAAATGCTTCATCTTGGTTTTGAATCACATCACGGCTTTCCTGCTTGAGTATTTGGGAGATAAATGCTGACAAAATATTTTCATTTTAATGAGGCAACATCTTCCAGAGAGAAGCAGGGAAGCTTTGGCCAACACCAGTGAGAAAGCAGACTCCCTGCAGTCCCTGGCAGCAGAGCAGCCCACAGGGCTGCAGAAGGATGCTGGAAAACAGCAACACAGGGCTGGTGTTTGCTGCTGCCTGCCCTGGATCCACTTGAGCTCACAAATGCCTCTGAGTCAGAGCACTGGGAACACCTTGGGGAGCACCATTCTGACTGAAACGACAAACAGGTATGCAGCTCCCTACCTAAGAGAAGGATAGGAAAAACACCTGGCAATGTGGCTAAAGGTATCAGAAACCACCAACAAAATGTGAAATTAAAAGCTGTGTAAGTGCTCATCTGCCAAAGATGCAGATGAACATGAAGCAAGAATGTGGAATGAACAGAAATGCACTGTCCTTCCCTGGTGCTGCACCTTTGCAGCCAGGGATCCAGAGGTGCCCTTTCTCCAGGAATATATGCAGGAGATACTTAGATTGCAAGAAATGATTTGCCTGAATATTAGTCCTTCTGCTAATCAATACCTGCAGGCATCTTTTTCTGGGGCCAAATACCTCAGTCTTCATGACTGGCTTCATTACCCCACAATTTGTTTGGATAGCATTAAGTCTTAGCTACCTGGCAATCCATTGACTTGATCCTTGTTAAAATGAAAATCTAGCAAAAAATCGAACTCAACTCTCTGCTAGGCCCAATCCAGGGCATGCAAGAATGACCCAAGCCATCCCTGATTGTATCAGCAGCACTTTGTAACAGAAGTAGCAGCATCCCCTGACCCCAAAAAGAACAGAAATACAGCTCAACATTTTTAAGGTTTTTTGCAAGCTCAGCACTCAAGATTTGGATACCTAAGAACTGCAAACTCTCCCCTACTTTCAGCTACGTCCTATAGTAATTAGAAAACACAAATTACTTACCTGTGACAGGTAGCAGAAACTGGCCTGGGATATTTTTTTTCTCAGTCTGCAGCTCAGAAGCACTTGAGTTTATCCAGAACTGGAGTCTTCACCCTTAGGCCAAGAGAAAAACCTCAACACATGTTCAGCATCAGGGAAATGCTCCTAAGTGCTGTATGAACAAAGTGGTGTCACTTGTGGCACAAACTACATACTGTAAAATAAACAGGAGAAAAGCAGGAGTAATTTGGTTATTTGAGAGAATTGAAAGAACATTTCACTAAGGTATTTTTCTCTAGATAGTTGAAGTTAAAAAAAAAAAAAAGAGAGAGACTAACAGCTGGTATTCCTTCTTCACCCAATCCAGGGTCCCACACCTATCTCTAAGAGCAGATACTAAATTACAAACACTGCCATTTATCTGCTGATTAATGATATCAGGAAGATATCACTGGGGGCTGAGATATTCTCTAAAGGGATTTTCCCCTCATTTATCTGCAGGCACAGGAAGCATCAATATTATCATTATTTCAAAAATCCATTGGGCATAACTTGAAATGTAAAACCAGTGTCTGACACATATTAGACATTTTTCCTATTAGCTGCATCTTTCACCATTCATTTCACCATTAATGTAAGGATTGTTTTACCACAGAAACCAAGACAGGCTCATAGGATCCCAGGAACAGTCCCAAGGGATGAATTCCTAATAAAAAACTATCTGTCCATCAGCAAACAGGACATGGGACTTAACTCTGCAGCTCTTAAACCTGTCCTGATGAAAGCATTTACATCTCATAGTACATTTTGCACAAAAAGAGGAGCCAAAGCTCCAAGACGTAATCAACAGCTTAAGATAAAGCAGGCTGTGAAAAATAGGCTTGGGATAAGACAACTCCCTTCACTCCCTGCTTCTGCCTGGCCAAGTTTCTGACTGAGAAATGGTGTGGAGGAAGTGGTTACCCCTTCAGGGCTCACACCACTGTTAATGTGCCTTCAGATTCACAGGCTGACTGCGCCCTGCTGCAGCACGAGCAGCTGCAATTGTTCTCTGACCTCTTCTGGGCACAAATTCCTGTAATCACCCCAGGAAATTTGAGAAATCAGGGGATTTTCTACTTGTTACACTCTGATGTTGCAGTTACTTCCTGAGGACATGGCTGTCATTGGGTTGCTTCTTATCATTGTCAATCACTGTCAAGATTTCAACATTTGACACATAATGTGAAGTGAAAATGTGTCAATTAAGGAGTGATGGAAGCTTTCTTACCTGAACCCCTGTGTTTGTCTTCCTTAACAAATCACACTAAAAAATGTAACAGGGAAAACTATGCTTGATGTTACTCTTCTCCCATTTTATCTGCAGCTATTAAAAGCCATTAATTTTAACAGCAATAAAGAAACACAGGGGGTAGCTGGGGATCAGTTATGCATAAATTTACCACTGACATTACAGCATTGCTGCTGCATCATCAAACACATCCAGTTTTACTTATCCCTCAGTATTTTTTCCTCTACTAGCCTAATCACTTTCCACTTTTCTGTGGCAATTGCAGACAGCCATTCTGATTCACTCACGAAGAGAAACATCTGCACTTTCATCACTTCAAATCACTCCTGCTTCTTCCATCTCCCCTTCAAAATATATTCCAAAGGGCCATTTCAATTTTCACTGAAATTTATTTGAGGGAGTATTAGTTTATTTTTTTTTTAGGAAATAAAAAAGACTTATCTCCTCAATTCTTAAGCGGATCAAGTGTCAAATTGGAAAGTAATCCTTTTTCAGTAAACAAGTGTTTCATCAAGACTTGGACATAATCTGTTCAAACTAAGCAACAGCAAGACATTTCAACCCTTGTGAGAAGAGAGAATTAAAATAGGTGGGATCAATTCAGATGCACAGCTTTTCTCCAGACTGTACAGGAAAAACTGCCTTGCATTACAGCAGGTACACATACCAAACCTAAGGCATTTAGACACCAGCAGCAATAAGATTACCAGCAGCCACAGCAAGCCTTGCTCTCCTGCTGAATGACTTCTCATTCTTATCTAATCCATCTCTAACGGGTGCACAGCTACAGTATCTATTACCCCCTAAGAGCAATGCTTGGCTAAAAGGAACGTTCTTCCTACCTCCCATTAAAACTGATTACTTGGCCCTCATATCCATTCCTAGCAATCCTATATTATGCTGAAAATCGTTGCAGTTCCTATTTCCCAGGATTGCAGACAGCAGATTAAATCTTTCTGCCCCAACTGTTTGCATATTGATCCTTGGCACATACCAAGGATCAAATGGGAAGAGATGGCTGTAATACAGGTAGACCCTAGTCATAGATCAGAGGTTTTACCCTTTTTCTACATCATCTAAGTACATAAATTAACAGATTTGAATATAAATTGAATACTGCTAAATCATACTCGGGTCTAAACTCATCTCAGTATTTTATCACTGTCTCCTTTGTGCCCAAACAATATAGCCTTAACATTCTGACTTCTGATACTTTTATCACTTAATTTGATCAAAGCTTTGACTGCTGAGAGAAGCCAAAAAAAAAGCACTAAGCCCAATTTGCTGAGACGGAAATGCTGGTATTTAGGCAGAAACAAGCATTAAATTTCAATGCTTCAAAATAATGTGTCTGGCTGTCCAATTTAGCACATCCTATTCCAGCTCCTAATACATTATTCTCAGGCCACTGCAATCACAGACCTGTTAGCAGCATCAGTGCTGCAAGGCCATTATTAGAGCTGTCAGTTCCTCCATCTTCCACTCCAGACTTGGGAGGATAGGATTTTTTAAATTATTTATTGGGGTCTTCTCCCTAGGATTGCCTTGTGCATCCTGCTAGCTTCACACACAGGGGAAGAGCAGTCACACACCACTGCCCTCAGTGCAATCAGGAGCAAACCCAGCAAGCCTCTTAATTTTACACCAAGGCAGCACTCCCAAAGAAGCACCACAAATACTGTGCTTTAAAAGAGGGAGCACTTGAGCAGCAAGAAGCAAACTCCCTCCAGTTTCTTTCCTGTGAAGGAAAAGGTTTTGAGTTTTATAAAGCCTATTCATTTCAACTGTGCTTGAGGAAAGCAAGGCTTGCAGAACATTCCTTGCTGAATATTAGACTGAATAATGGATAAACTCCTTCTGTGAGGCAAGGCAGTAGCCATTTTCAGTCTATCCCACTGTCATCTCATCTCACTGCAGATCATTTCCAGGAACTCTGAGACCAGAGGGACTCCTTCACACCACACACACACAGTTATATAAAGCAGACTCATTTTTTCTACTGTTTAGTGTGGAATAACCATGGTGCAGTGCATACATTGTTTTCACTACTGTTAAGTATTAAAACCAAGACTTAACTGGCATGATGAAAAGCTCAGAATACTGCACCAGCCTGATTTAGCTGAATTTACCCTGAAACATTATCTGTTTAGTGCAGTCAGTCTGAAAGTCAGAGCTAAGCACAACAATTTCACTTGATATCTATAAACCACGTGACTAAGAAGCTATTTCCTGAAGACCCTGCATTTCCTCAGAAAAGCTGCAATTCAAAAGGAAATCAGCACACAGCTTTGCCCATTGGAACACTGAAGCCAGTACAACGCTGAGTCCAACCAGCTCTTTATTACATCAGATACTGTTCCCAGGTATTCAAGAAAAAGCAATCAAGTCCGCCAGTCAGCTACATGTTATTTTTCAGTACCCAGAATATCCCATTTAGTTATTCAGCTTTCATACCAAGTTTCTTCCCATTCTTTGATATATTTGAAGAGGAATAGTTTAATTCAGAGCACCATCTTTAAATTACATACCAGAAAGAAGCACAAGTCATGAAAGGGTCAGGCTGCAAAAGATTTTGACATGCATTTTACTATAACTGAATATTACAAGACAGTTGTTTATTTTAAACATTAAAGTGCCAGGTTTATGTACAAACTATTACAATAGTTAAAATGGTAAACTTAAAACCTGCTAAAAAAGCAGTGAGGTCATCACGTAGTTGCCTCCAGAGTTTTCTAGACTATTTAACAAATTTACAACTGGAATTTTATAACTGCTCCTCTGTTTATGGTGAGAACAACAGAAGCCAGAGGTCAGTGCCCACAACCTCCCACCTTGCAGAAAGAAGTACCTGTATCTTTCATGGAGTGGAATAGCATGTGCTGGAAGATACACCTGAGCATCCTATGCATTAATACCATTGGTAAAATCTAATTAAAAGGGGTTTTACTGCAGGAGCTACGCCAGCCTTCTAAAGTACACCAGTACCCCCACACTTTACAAGAGTGGGACTTCAGTACAGCAATCAGGGCACACTCACTCAGCACACACTGAGTGCTCCCTGTGGAAAGCAGGGCAGGGTGCAATGAATGCACGTGGTCCCAGGTCACTCAGAACTCTGCATCCAGGGTGAAAGAGTTGTCTGTGGGCTTGGACATGACTCCCATCCTCTGATATTCACCTACTCGCTTCTCAAAGAAATTGGTCTTGCCTTCCAGAGAGATGTTTTCCATGAAGTCAAAAGGATTCTCTGCTTTGTATATCTGAAACACACAGGCAATTCTGTAGTCACCACAGGTGCTCACATTTTCAGTATTCAAGAGCTTTAGAGACCAGCTGGAAGGAGCCATCAGCAGCCTTACTATGTAGTGAACAAAAATCTCTGCCCCAAGCCTTCTCTACTCTATTTGTTCCTGTCTTGTTTTAGCTGCAGTAAAGCAGCTAAAGAAGCACAACTACTAAGACAGCTTTTCCCACAGCATCCTTTTGCTCTTTGTTCTGTGAGTCTCCAAACAGAATGCAGCAGCAGAACTGCTAAATCATTTTACAAGTTAAAACAATATTGCTGTAGCCAGTTTAGGATTTGGATTTCTGGAGGAAATTAACATTGTCTTTTCCCCATGAAACATTCAGTGTATTATTAGAGCCTCACCTTGTTAAATCCCAGCTCCAGCATAAGCCGGTCTGCCACAAACTCGATGTACTGTTTCATTAAAGTGCAGTTCATGCCAATCAGCTTCACAGGCAGTGCCTCCGTCAAGAATTCCTGCAGATTACAAGCATTTCATGTACACAAACTGGCATTCACTCTATCATCCAGGTTAGTTTTATGCCCAACAGCTCCCCAGCTTTGTTTGATTGCAATGGAGCTCCTAAACAAGAGGCAGACAGTTACCTGTTCTATGAGAACAGCATTCATGATGATTTCCCTTACTCTCTCCTCTGACGGTTTGTGTATCAAGTGCTTGAACATGAGGCAGGCAAAGTCACAGTGCAAACCCTGGAAAAAAGTTCCAGAAAATTATTTCAGGAACACTGATTTAAGAGAACAGAGTAAGTGGCATCACCTTTGCCAGGTTACTCTTTCCTACAGACAACTTTCTGCCTAACCAGAAGGCATCACAAGCAAGTTCTGCCAGTGTGAGGCACAGCAGCTGTGAGCACTGGTGAGAACCCTCTAATACTTTAGAGGAAGTAAAATGCTAACTTCATTCACAGGCTTCAGCAAGATCCACAATGACACATGTTTACACACTTTAGTGAGCTTTATAGCCTGCCTGTTTCTAAATATACTCCTGTTTTACAATACAGGCTCCAACTGAGTGTCATTAGTTTGAACTACTGTGGCACATTACCATCTTAACTGCTAGAATTTGACTCATACCTCATCTCTACTGATGAGTTCATTAGAAAAAGTGAGTCCAGGCATTAATCCTCTTTTCTTCAGCCAAAAAATTGATGCAAAAGAGCCAGAAAAGAAGATTCCTTCCACAGCTGCAAAGGCCACAACACGTTCTCCTGTTGAGAGAAGATTGATGGTAATACCACAGAGAAAAACAGGATTGATACACAAAAGTTGCCAACTGTATCCTGCAAAGCAAATAAAGTTGGTTTTGCCTAAGTGTATTATGGGCTGTGTTTAGAAATTACTGAAGATTTCTGATCATTAAACAAAACAAACAGGAGAGGAAATAGGAACTAATCAGAGCAGCCCCTAAGTAGCTGAAGCCAAGGCTCCTTCCCCCTGGGTCAACCCTCAATACTATCCTTTTTCAGATGGCTCACTAAAAGGAGCAGTCATTTTGGCAGCTGATTTCTGCTCATCTTTGGCCATGAAAAATGTTTCAATACTAGTGAAATAATGATTTGTACCACCTCACCTTTGAAGCAAGACAGGAGGAATCACCAAGGCAGAGGAGCTACAGTCCCCAGCCAGACATGTCTACTGCCTATAGATGGCCATGACATGTCCTGACATGTGGCACCAACTTACAGTTTGATCATGTAGTCAGGCACATGATTGCCACATGACCTTATCATTCATCATGTCAGCAATTGTACAAAGATCTCCTGTCAGTAGCTCATTTGAAAATGAAAATTGTTTTCCTCACATTCAGAATTACACCAGTGTCTTATACTGGAGAGCAGGTACTCTCTCTGACACCAACAATCCCTGCTAACTGTGAAGTCTGGAGAAATGGTGGTTCCTCCATCTTTAGGAGAGGAATTTCACTTTGTTTCCAATAGATGTACTCACCATATGTTGCTTTCTTGTCCCCAATCCAGCACATGGCCCAATCTGCCTTCTTTTTAACACATGGCAATGTTTCAATAGCATTGAAAAGAAATTCCCTGAGAAAGATAAAACTCATTAGGATAAGACATCATCACAACCAGCAAAATGAGGATTCACTGCCATAAACAGTATTGATCACTTAAACATGCTCTACACCTTCATCCTGGTAACTGTCTTTCTCCCTCTTATCTGGCACCAATGTAGCTCTATTTGTTCAAATCAATTCCTTTTTCCTTCCATACCCATCACATCAGCACCAGCTCTCCTGAATTACCATTACACTATCAAGGGGAGAACTGTTTCACCAAGTGCTCTTGGACAAGGCTGTCCAAACTAGAGATTAACCAGGATCCACCTTACGGTATGAAGGCATCAGACCTCACACATAGGTATGATACAGCAAGCTTTTTAAGTAACAGTAAAACTCACTTAAAATTAAATATACTCCCTTTGACTGCTCCACCCTTCACATTGTGTAGTTTCTTTATTTCAGTTCTGAGTGATTCCAGTTTCACTCTTAATGTAAGCAAGGTCTTACACCTCAGATGAAAAAGATATTGTGAAGTAAAGCTGCTCTCAAACAGCAGTGGCTTTTTATATAAGCCTAATTTACATCCTAAAATTAGCCTGAAAGCCAGAGAACAATTGACAGGCATTAGCTAAATTCTGAATATTTACTGAGTTCTGAACTTTTCGTCATCAAGCAATACCAACCTCTCCTGTGAGTCCTTAATGTAGGTGTCAATGAGAAGACTGTACATTTCTGAATGTATGTTTTCCATGGCAATCTGGAAGCCATAGAAACAGCGAGCTTCTGTGATTTGCACTTCTTGACTGAACCGCTCCACCTAGAGGAAATAAATAAGCATTTGCAAAAGTGTTTGTGATTTCCATGTTAGATGCATTAATGCTGTATGGATCAGTTATGGGTCAGCCCACAAAAATCTTCAGATTAATTCCAGATATGTGGATTGCTAACAGCAATATACAAAGCAGCAACCCCTCAGAATTTCAAGTCAGAAGGTATTCTTTGGCCCCATGGGACAATGTTTTAGTTTTACTTACCCCCCATTAGGAAGAGCAGAGAGTAGGAGCAGAACAAGGGCTGTGAAACAGCCAAGTGCTGCTGCAGGACAGCACTCAGTGCCCAATGGGGATGGGCAAACTTCAAGATTACAAACCCAACCCCAATTCAGTAATTAACACAGGACAGCCCCATGTGTTCTCAATGCTGTAGCACTCCGTGATCCAGCAAACCAGCTGGATCAGCCACAGCAAACAACCCGAACATGTGAATTACCTTGTTATCTACCCAAAGTGGTATTTCTGTGGGGACTTCCTACACACTCACCAAGTTCTCGTTGACAATGCCATCACTGGCAGCAAAGAAGGCCAGGACATGAGAAATGAAGTACTTCTCCTCAGGCTTCAGGGACTCCCAGTGCTGGAGGTCTTTGGAAAGGTCGACCTAAAACATAACAGGGTAATTAAGGCAGGGGTGCTCCAGAGGAAGGCCCTGCCCAGGGCTGCGGGCAGCGGCAGGAGAGGCCGTGGCCGCGCACCCCTCACCTCCTCCGCCGTCCAGAAGGAGGCCTCGGCCTTCTTGTACATCTGCCAGATGTCGTGGTACTGGATGGGGAAGATGACGAACCGGCGGGGGTTCTCCCGCAGCAGCGGCTCCTCCTCCTCCACGCCCCGCGGCACCTGGAATGGCGGGAGAGCGGCTCGGGGCGGGGCCGGGCTGCGGCGGGACACTGAGGGCGGCAGCTCGGGGAGAGCCCGAGGGAGAGGGGCTGGGGGGACGGGAAGAACCCTCCGAGGGAGAGGGGCTGGGGGGACGGGAAGAACCCTCCGAGGGAGAGGGGCTGGGGGGACGGGAGAGATCCCCTAAAGGAGAAAAAGTGCCCGGGAGGGTGGAGAGACCCCCGCTGAGGGAGAGGGGCCGGGGGGAAGTGCAGTGCCCGGCGGGGACCAGCGGGCTCGGACGGGGGCAGTAAGGAGACACCACCGATGGGGAGACAAGAGTGGAACGGGGGTTCAGGAGCCTCCGAGAAACAGGACAAGGGCGGGCGCGGTGCCCGGGCGTTCTGCACTCACCGGATTGCCGTCACCCTCCTGGAAGATCTTGCGGGCCGCCTTGCTGGCCAGCACACGGGCGCTGCTGAGCGTGGGGGGCTGCGGGGAGAAAGGGGCAGGGTGAGCGCGATGCGGCGCTGCCAGGCAGGGGGGTGGGGGGGTGGGAGGGAGGGCGGGAGCTCACCGTGTTCTCCTTGTTGCTCAGCGCCAAGCCTTTCATGGGCGACAGACTCTTCATAGGAGACTGGATCTTCTTGGGCGACGCCTGGGGCTGGTCGTGGCGGGCGGCGAGCGGGGTGCGGGTGGACAACATGGCTGAGAGTGCAGCGGCGGCAGCAGGAGGAGGAGCAGCGGTGGCGGGATGGCGGCAGGAGACAAATTAGCGCTCAGCCGGCCTTTATATGCCCTTCGAAGTTGGCGCCAGAACGGCGGCCTGGCCACTCACAGCCCTCGCCACGCCCACATCCGCCCGCCCCCGCGCTCCCATTGGCTGGTGCCGCGGGTGGGGCCCCGCCTCCCATTGTCGCGGCGACGGCGGGAGGAAGGGCCCCGCCCTTCGCTTTGGCGCCAACGGCGCGCGGAGAAGGCGGGAGGGCGCGCGCGGTCCCGCCCCGCCGGGGCAGCTCTTGCACGGAGAGCTCCGAGTGCGGGACCTGCGCCGCGCCCTGCCCGGGAAAGGCTCGGCTGCCGTGCAACAGTCCACAACTCGTGTCTGGGTACGAGAACGGAACCCGGGCTTGGGGTACAGAGCTGGAAATGGCACTGAGCCTTGCTTTCTCCGCTTCTGGCCCCTCCTACCTACCCATTCATCTTCACTTTCAGCACTGATGCCTGAATTTGGATAGAAATTCCACATTCCTGCATTCAGAGGCAGAAATTGGCTTCCTGGAGAAAATGAATCCGTGTGCCACCCGGTTTCATGTGTTTTAAATAAATAGTACAAAAAAAGGAGAACATAGGTATGAAGAAGAGGTGAATATTCATAATTTCTAAAAGCCAGCATAGCATTTTTTTTTATTAGTTTAATTGCAACATTGATTTCCTCGTCCATTTTCACAAGGGGTCTGCTTCTGTCAGCTAAAATGTTTTCCCTGAAGCAGTTTTAATGAACCAAGAGCTCCATGAGACTTGGAGGCCCCTCAGTCACATGGGATGCAGAATGGCCTGGACTGGTGCCTGTCACCTCAACGTGTTCCCAGGGACGAAAAGTTACGTGGCCCAGCACTGTGCTGTGCTTGGCTGGAGAAGAGGCAGACAGAGCAGGAGCAGAACTATACAATGGGACTATGTTAAATTTACTGCTGTGGGTTTGGAAGAAAAACAAAAGTACTCTCCTCCAGCAGCACCTCTGACACTGGAAATTCAAATAGATTATTCATTTTAGCAGGTCAGAGTCAGTCACAAATACGTCTCCATCCCAGGAGAGTGAGCACCACAAAACCCCTAGCAGGAGGCCAAAATCCTAGCAGGCAGCCTGGACAGGCACAAACACACTCCTGCTCCATTCCAGGAAGTTGGTCCTAGAGGCAGGAGTACCAGGCATCTCCCAAAAGGCTTACCAGTGTCCCTATCATCTCCTGCCACCTCTAGATCTGCTGGGAGAGTTGGCAGAGAGCTGGAGCAGCACTCTCCCCATCCCACCCAAACTCATTTACCCTCCCACCCCAGCAAAGAACCTCCAAGCCACCACAAGCCCTGGGCCAAGGGCTGTCACAGTGCCACAGCTGTGCTATCTCTGCAGTCCAGCTCCTGTTCTCAGAAGCCCGTGGCAGGGCACCAAAGCCTTGTCCTGAGCACAATAGCTCTGCAAGGAGAAAAAAGCACCAGGGAGAGCACAGAGAGGGTCGGTGAGGAAGCATTGCAGCTCTGTCCTGCTGGATCTGCCACAAAATGGTGTTTAGAAATGAGCGCCCATGCTGAATGTTTCTGTTACAGCAGTTTAACCCAGCTGCAGTGTTCCTCCCTTCACATGCATCCTTCTCCGGGATGCAGCTGCATTTTGGGAGTGACATCTTCACCGCAGCTCTTTGGCAGAGATGGGTTAAAGGCAGTAAGCTGCTGCCCTGCTCTGAAGTGCTCAGCATCGGGGATGGCAGGGATAGTGACCAGGGATGTCAGCTCCTGCCCTCTCTTCGGGTGTGTGAAAGAATGCTCTGCCTTTATGGCTTCTCAGTACTGTGTGCTAAAACAAACAGCCCCAGACTTGTATCAGTTTCTCGCCTCCTTAGCTGGCAGGAATTCAGACACTTGGGTGGAAGTAAGAGCAGCCTGGGGTGTCTGGGTGAGGCAGGTGTGGGCTGTTGTGTAAGCACCCTGTTTGCTTGAGGTGCCCCCAGGCCCCCATGCTGGGTCCCAACACCCACCTCCAGCCAGGCCCTGACATTCCCATCAGCTGCACGTGGAGCTCAGCCTCTAGCCCAGCCACTGCTGTTGTGGTTCCCTCAGTGCCAGCATGGCAAAGCCCTGACCCCCCAGGCACAGCCTACAGCCCCCAGGGCCCATGTCCCCAGCCCCTGTCTGCTTCCTCAGACTGGCTGTTCTGGGGCTCTGAGCCCACTGACCTGCTGGTAATGCTCAGGGCAGGGCTCTCCTTGCTCACAGGATTGCTTTTCTTCCATTTTAACACAGATTGCCTGCAGAACAGATAGACAGTGACTCCAGCTTGCTGACTGCCTCCCACCACTGCAGCAAGTGGTCTGATGAAAGTCAGGGAGGAGAACTGACTCATCACTAGCTGAGGACTCAGCGTTTGCTGATGGTTTTCTCCTGGTTTGTTTGCATGGTCTCATCCAGCCACATTCATCCATGCCAAATCCTGAAATTCTCACCCACTGCTCAGCTGATAGGGTTGATATTAGTACAGAGCACCATGCTCAAGGGCCCCTGCTGTGGTCTGAGTCCCACATGCAACACAAAGAAATCCAAGTGAATAAAAGCTGAGACAGGGTAGGTGAGCGGGAGAGGCCACCAGCCAACATCTCTGAGATGGTCAGCAGTGGTCTGAATGGCCTCCACTTTCTCCATCAGGTTTGGAGGTAGGCCCCAGCATTTCCTCACCCAGCTGTGCTGAGGAGAATGCTCCAAATCCCTCCAGAACCAATCTGAACCTAAGGACTCAGATCAAAACTTCAAAAATTTGAATGAAAAAGTTCCCCCCGTAGCTGTCTGCCTGTTGAGAGGTGGTCACCCTCCATTTACTCCAGGATTTATAACTGCAAAAACTGAACTGCAGGGCCTAGGCACTTCAACAGGCTGCTTCACTGAGAAATCTAGAGCAGAACAAAACAAGTCTTCATTAGCATGATTCTGGCTGGATATCACATTTGCCAGTGCAGCCCACTCATTTGCAGCGCCATCTTTAGCCACCTGCTTACCTGACAGCCTCTTGGAGATAATGGGCTGTTGGAAAGCAAAACTCTCACAGGGTTAACATCCCCAATACCTTGAATTTTTTTTTAACTGTAGTTCTTGCCTATTCGGGGTCCTTACTCAACATTTACAACTCTCAGGACAAAGTCTCAGGTAGTATATGACCACATATGGCATTTTAATGGCATAATTGGACGTGTTTCTTTGCTGTTCATGAAACTCAGCATGGTGCTGTAGATACAGTCCCACAGGTGCCAGGCAGATGATCCAGCACTGAAAGACTTTCAAGAGCTGGAAACATGAAGCTTTCCAAGCAGCTGCACTTCAGCAGTCAGTAATATGCAAGAGCAGCACTGATTCTGGAGCCTTCCTGAGGACCTGTGAGCACACTGGAGCCGGAGTAGCAGGGCCCACATGGCATCCATACCTGTGCTCAAGAAGGATGTGTCACTTTTCCTGGCTGGGAGCACCAGCTCCTTGTTTCCTGCAATAGCAGAAGGCAGTGGCTCCAGTGCCAGTGGGTGTCTCAAGCAGTCAGTGCTTTGGGCTTTGCTTTGGTCTCAGCTCCTGCACTCTGCTCATGGAGACTGTGGCTGACCCCTTGTTCACATGGACAGCTACCAGTCTGCCTCTAGCAGCCAGTCAGTCACCACAGAGCAGTGAGCTTTCCTGAGGGTCACACTCCTCAGCATTTACTCATCCAAAACTGCCTGTTGGAGGGTGCAGCCCCAGGTCCTTCATTCCTGGGCAGGCCTGTGTTGGTTGTGTTGAGCAGGGCTGATGCACAGCAGCATTTCTGGGACATCTCCTCATTGCCACCATACACACACAGTGGTCTGAGCCACCCTTTCCCTCTTGCTCCAGAAGACAACCTTGCCATCTTAGTAAGGCAACCAGGAGCCCTTCTGTAATTCCAGATGGTTGCAAAGAAACCAGCCTCAAACCATGAAAGTCAACCAAGGAGACAAAGGTGGGACTTAAATAATTTTTCTTAACTGGGTCAGCAGGGGGCAGCTTGGTTACCACCCAAACCTTACTCACAGGGAACTCGTATGTGTTCCACATCCCTGCTCGGTCTTCTTCCAGTGACCTTTTCTTCTGCAGCAGAAACTTTTTTTCCCCCTGGAAAATGCAGATTATCTTCAACAAAGAGGATAGCTCCCACTACCAGACCTCCTGATGAACATTGGCATTCCTATCCTAAGAAACCACCTAGTCAAAACTGTCATGAAAAGACAGAAAGGATGCTGCTCCAGATGGCCATGACATTTGCACTCATCCAGCAGGGCAGAGAAAACAGGGAGATTTATCACTGAACATTTTTCTGGTGGCATATGCCAGACACTTCCCTGCAGAGCATGAAAACGTTCAGTATTTGTCAGGATTCAATTACAATTTTGCCAAAGAATGGACTGGGAAAAACCAGCTCCTTTCATGCCCTATCCTGTTCTGCCATGGCAATTTCATTGTGGGGTCTAGCAGTGACCCCATGGTGACAGGAGAAGGTGCAGGGGACTGTTTACCTGGTCAGTCCCTGTGCCCAAACTAGCAGCAGTAGAAAGGATCCCAAATACATCCAAGAAAGTGAAAGATGAGCTAGGAATACTCCTATATAAGAAGGCAGTAATTGACCGTGGGAATTGAAATCAGGAGAAAAAAAAGATAAAATGGAATTTAGAAAACTAGAGAGAGGCAGTTGTTCACAGCACTTAGGGGAGCATGAAAGCACAGAAAAGTGGGTTTATGTTGGACTTGCATTGAAAGGGATAACCAGAGGTAGATAAATTGATGTAGGTCTGATATTAAATGAGACAGAGTGCTGTATGGGAATGTAATGGGTGACAAAAAAAAAGATTGTCATCCATTATCCTTTTGGCAGTACAGTCAGGCTGATAAAAAAAATCCCTGGCTTTATAAGGGCATATTTGATTCACTGCTTTGTGACACTGAGAGGATTAAAACTGGCTAACTGACAGATTTTAGAAAGTCACTGTTGGGGCACATCATTACCAGCTCAATGTCCTGAGGTACCTGCAAGGTTTTATGTGGTAGATGTTGTGGGCAGTGAGTGTGTGTAAAAGTAACCTGTCCTTGATATTAATGAGGCTAAATGCAGGATCATGCACTAGGGAAAAAAACTGAAGGCCACATTTATGATCTGCTGGACTGGCCCTGCAGAGAGGTGCTCTGGGGTGATGATGCATAGCAGCTCCATCAGCAGCTTCCCAGGCTAACCCATGGTCAAGGGAGCAAACCAGATCCTCTGCTCCATTGGCAGAGGGACTGCAGCTGGAGCCATGACTGCTTCTCTCCTGCCCTGTGTGGGACAGGATCCATGGAGCAGTGCCAGCAGGGCTCAGCTCCAGGTTCAACCACCCAGAGGCAGGTGTCTGCTCATGGCTGGGGTGTGGAGGGTACCTGAGACATTCTAAAGCATCCTGCCTCACCTCACTGTGCCAGTCCTCCCAGCCACACATCTAGGCCCTCCAGAGCCTCTGGAATGGCACAAATATCCATATTTAGGCAACAAAGTCAAGACATCCAATGAGTTTTCTGGATGTCTAAATGATTGCCATTATCTCAAACCAAACCCACCTCCTGTGCCCAGTCCCAACAGCAGAGGGTGAAAAGGGTGTTGACAATGTGGGAGCTGTTCAGAAGGCAGCTCCAGGGCACACCAGAGGATTACAACCCTGCCCTGGAGCAAGATGCTGGAGCAGGCTGTCCTGTTCACTGCTGGGGGAAGAGCTGGGGAGCAGCCAGGTAACCACCCCAGCCAAGCATGGCTGTAATCAGCCAGTGGGGAGAAAAGGCATGAGATCTTACAGCTCTGAACAGTCACCAGAACATGGAGTTCAGAGAGAAGGTATTTCCCACCAGGGGTAATTATGCATTGAACAGCTTTCCTGAGTGCATGGCAGATTCCTCAATTCCCAGTCATGATTTCAGGATTTCACATGACAGTTTTATTCAGGCACATTACATTTTGCTCAGCAGTTACCATCAAGTTTTGCTGAGCATAAAAGGATTAGGATATATTATTTTATTAGTTCTTTTTTTTCTGGAATCCATCAAGATGTGCTTTCATTGCACAGCAAGCTCAAGGGTGTGCCAGGAGCTTCTCCCCAGCTATGCCTGTTGGCACACCTGTCTGAAGAAAGGGGGTGGGAAAGAATCTTCAAGATAAGGTTTTAACACTGAATATATCAATAAATAAAAAAATCACTGACATTTTGTTGCAGCAAAACACTTTGGTCTGACGTCACTCCAGCAGAAAAAAAACCTCTATAAAACAGGAGACAACAGGTCTCTTACCCACAGAGCCCCACTGGTGCCTTTTTTTTTTTTTTTTTTTTTTTTTGGGGGGGGTTTTTTGGTTGGTTGGTTGGTTTTTGGTTTGTTTGTTTGTTTGTTTGTTTGTTTTTGAAATAACGTTAAAATGGCCCCAAGCTCCTGCCAGCAGCTGCCCTGCCCTGAGCAAAACACAGTCTCCCTATCTTGGGCTAGCAGTTATCAAAACACTTTGCAAAGGAAATACCAGAGGTGGAGATAAGTGCTGGGTTAAATTCAGCCCTCACTACACTCAGGTTTCCATTCTCCCTATCACCTCCTCTCTGCCCCAGCTGATGGGCCATTAATCTTAAAACCCAGAGAAAGTTGTGCCACTGGAAGAAAGCAGCTTGCTGGCCAAGCTGAGCAGGCTTCAGGCACACCACCTGGAATCAGGCACTACAGGGCTGCTTCCATCACACTGCTTCCACAAAACAAACACCTCTCAGTACCCTGTAAATAACCTATAGCAATAACCTTAGAACTCAGAGAAAGTAGTGCCATGGGAAGAAAGCAGAAGGAATTAAGGTCATCACTGTTTTCCTAGGTGGCTGTTATCACAAGGAATTAGTTAACCACCAAAAAATTATTCACATGGACATTTAAATGCTGAGAGGAATGATCACCAGATGAGAGCCAAGAGGAGGCCCTTGTCTCCCACAGCAGTGCTAATGGTTAGGGAAAACACACTTTAACTTCTGGCCAAGTATTTCCAGCTCTCACCGTTGCCAGGAGGAAAATGTGCCTTTTCCCAAAGCCTTTTCCTAATGTGCTCACACTGCTTTCATAGAGGCACTAATAAAAGGGGAAGATGTCAGGGATTGTGAGGAACATACACCTGCAACTGCTTCATTTTTCCAATCAGTCCAACTGAGTGCAGCCACAACTCATGCAAAGTTTTGTTAAATAGAGAAGAAAGCTGTATTCAGCTTGCCTGGCAAGCACAGGAGGAGCAGCCACAGCTCAGAATTTTATTACCTCTCAGTGGGGCTAAGCTGGCTCTGCTCCCATTGATTGTGGAGACAGGTGAGCAGCTATTATCTGCTCTGATGAAGCTGAACAGAAATAGGGCAAAACCAGACACATTTAGCAACAGGGCATTTATACAAGTACCTGATGATGTAAAGAATAACCACCACCCTGCTGTCAAACCAAAAAAAGCATTTGGCTGCCTGCCTTGAGCATGGTCCAGGCCCCAAGGGGCACAGAGTGCAGACATCACCACCTCCCTCCACAGCTCTTACTCAGCCTCCAGAGTCAGATGGGGGTTTTGATCCTAATTTCATGGTGTGAGCCTAGACTTTAGTGGGTGAAGTTAAGTCCCCCTGCAATCTACAGGTGAGAGATGGGAACAAAGCATTGCTACCTTACAGAGGTGGAGAGGCCAGATGTGAGAAAACACTGCAAAGCACCACCCCTTCAGCCATTAACCACTCTGAGCCGGCTAAATTCAGGGCAGGGGCTAAAAGCAGCCCTGCCTGTTGCTGCTGAGGCAGGAGAGGCACATGCCCTGCCCCAGGCACTCAGTGATGCTCTGCTTGGCACGGGCACATGCCCTGCCCCAGGCACTCAGTGATGCTCTGCATGGCACACCCTGTGCCACACGGCAGCACCCACGCTGGGAGCAGCAGACAAGCTGCAAAGCTCTGAGCTCCTTCTGAAGGGCCAGGCAATGGCAGGTCCCGTGGCTGGGAGTTCTGTACCAGCACAGAGCAGCAGCTGGCCCCTCAGGGCTCTGGCACAGCTCCGCAGTGGGCAGGACTGAGGAGTGACCTCGCTCACTGAGTCCTGTCCTGGATCTCCTGCTGCTCCCCAGGCTGCAACAACATCATCAGGGGTTACAGGTAGCACAGGGGGGAACAGCCTTCAAAACTGGGGGCCACAGCCAAATCACCCCACAAAAGCAGTCACCAGTACTGTTAACTCCCAAGGGACCAGGACCTGGCAGGGAGGACAGAGTCATGCACAAGGAAATGCTGCTGAACGGTTCAGCCCTCTGCATCCCCTCTTTTGAGCTCCTGGATGTAATCCAGGCTGTGTGTCAGGGACATCCTGGGTACCATCAGTGACATGTCCTGGTGGTAAACAGTGGCTTTCCCAGGCATGCACCACTGTCACTGTCAGGTTCTCATCTCCCTCAGTGCCTGATATTGACCAAAGCAGTGGGACATCTCCACGTGCATTGTGTTTTGAACTGTGTAGTGTCAGAGATGAAAGCACTGCTGGCTGCACCCCTGGGGTCTGCTCATAACTCCAAAAGGTGACACATCAGATGCTCCTGCTTCAGAGGGGCTCATAAAAATCATCCACTGAGGTAACAGAAAACAGTGACTTCTATCACCAAATTTGTCACCAAGCTGCAAATTCAGTGCCATTTTATGAGCATATTTTCAGACATCTTCTCAATGTTAGCTTGAGCCAGTTCAGTTTCTTATAATATTGTACAACCAATTAGGATTGGTTTATATTTATTCTGGATTTAGCAAAAGAAAAAACATGGTGAAGCTGGGGGGTTTTGTTGGGTTTCCTGGACATAAAGCCACATTGGCCTCTAGGCAGTGAGCTAGAAAAAACCCCATGTTTCTAACCCAGAAAAGCTCCCTGGTCTCTATTAAGTATTAAATGGCTGATTTGTTCACTAGGAGGATGGTAGAGGGTTTTTCACTCACAATCCTTTCAAGATGATTATTATTCTACTTAAAAGGCCTTCCAATGTCTGCTTTTGAGTCTAATCTATGTTAAACAGGAGCTGGGATCAAGCTTTCTCTGGTGAGCTAACAGAAGCTTTGTTTCAAACTCAACTTCTTTATGGGAAGCTCTTCTGGAAACAGTATAAAACAAACATTGGTGGGGAAAAAAAGGAAAAGAAGAAGAAATTATATCTTCCTTCTCAAATCAGACCTCTGCTACTACAGTTACCCTCTGTGTTGTGCTGAGTCCTTTTTTGCGATCCCCCTTAGCTCAGATCATGAGAAAATCCCAATCCTACATGCATTTATTAACAAGCTCAGGTATGTAAGGGTTAAAAGGCTCACTTCTGATAAGATGAAAATTAAGAAAAATAAGTAAGTGCATTGGGCTTGCAACAGAGCAACAACTTGCTAGAAATGCCTGTGCTCAGTAGTCAAAGCTATCAGCCATCATAGAACCATTTTAAAAGACCAGACATTTCCTTTTTCCCATTTTTAAATGAAACTAGATGAAAAGCAATCAAAATATTCACTAAAATGTTTGTCAATGCCAGCTTGTGTTTGTAATATCATGTAGATTACTAAGATGTTGGTTCAGCATGATTAATAGTATTTAAAATTAAGTCTACGAAATAGCCACATCAGAAATTCACATAGAAATCTGAATATTACCAAAAAAGCTTAAGAAGCTAAATAAAAAAAATCAAAGGACTGAGAATTTCTCATGTCTCACCGGGTGATATGAATTTAATTCTCCTTTATAAGAAGTTATTGAGTCCAACTTTAAAAAGGTCTTTGTTCCCCTTATGTCTTCAATGACAATTTAAGGATACAAAAGCAGCACACTCTAAAAGTCATTGCATGACTCCTCTGGCTAATAAAACCACGGTAGCCCTGGTACAACACTGAAGCAGTCAGTGTTAATAGATTACAGGGTTTTGGGCAATCCTGCTGCAGAGGCATCCAAAGCACTGCAGGAATGTGGTGGGGCTCCTGTGGGTTTCAGTCCAGGGCTGCTCCATCTCAGCAGGTGGCAGAGCATTCAGATTATGGCCTGTTTGGATTGCTCTTGCCATGGAGAGCTACAAACACGGCAAAAAGCAGGCAGGGACAGTGACTGAGGCTGCTTCTCTCAGCCCCAGTGTGCAGCTGCCATGCTTGGGAGGGCACTCCATGCCAGGCACACCCAGAGTAACCCAGGGATGAGCAAGTTCCTCTTAGCTGGGTGCAAGAGGCATCACCACTCGGGCACAGAGGGACAGACACAAGTGCACAGGAGAGCCTGGTGCTTACCATGCTCTGCCTGTACTTTGTGGTGTGGTCTAGCATGTGGCTGCATCCCCCAAACACTACTGTTGGGGTGTGGACACTTCTCAGACCACTGAGGGGCCAAGAGCTGCACAACTTAAACCCTGTCTTCAGTGGGCACAGCAAGACCCATTCTGCTAGGTGCTGAGTTTAGGTACAAGCAGCACATACCTGAAAAAAAAGAAAGATAAATTCAGTCACAAGGCCAGTTAACAGCTGAATGAAGAATAAAATCTGACCTTCTCACTCCAAGGCAGAGACCCATTGCCAGTGGTTCCCACTGTATGTTTTCCACAGACCCCAAGAGCCTTCATACTATTTTAACAGATCTTCAAAAATCAACTAAACTTATTGTCACAACAGGCTGAGATTCACACCTGTAAGATAAGCATCCTTTGGGGACCCCTCACCTCAGAAGAGAACACAAAGATCTGCTGCATTGAACCCAAGAGCTCCTGAATCACTGCCAGCTGTGCAGCAAAGGCTCTTTATGATGCTGTGGACTGGCTCAGCTAGAGGCAGCATGGCCTTACATTGCTTTATGGGAAATGAGCCACCATCAGCACAAAGGGAGCCCAGCACAAGCTTTTATAGCACCCAATATTTCCATCCTTATTACACCAAGGTGTCAAACAAGATCCTGAAGATGCAATGACAGCAGTTAGCATGCTAATGGCTTCACTCATTTTCAGCATCCTACAAACCACCCAGACTGGGAAAAAAATTGCAGCCTGCCTTGGTGTTAGCACCTTGCAATTAAATCCTCACCTTTCCATCTCTTGCTTGGAGCACTGTCTTGCCAGAAATAGTGCAGCCATGCCTGGCTTGCCACTTTTCTCACATCTTTATTATTCCAGCAGGCTGGGGCCACTTGGTTATTGAGGGCCAGCGATTCATAAGCTCTGTGGAAAGCCATTTCATGAGATCACAAAACCCACACTGGCACTGCTCTGTTAGACACAGCCTTTGGAAGCTCTGCAGTGAAATCCATTAACCATGTACAGAGGAGACACCACAGTTCCTGTGCCTGTAACTGCACCTGGTGAGTGACCCTGCAGGGACATTCACTATTAGTCACCCCTCTGGGCCTCCAAAAGGCACAAGGGGGTGTCATTTCAGTGAGTTGTGCAGCACATTGCCACAAAGGAAAGTGAAGGCAGCCTCCTCCACACCCTTTGTAACTGCAGTTGTAAAAGGAAAAAAAAAAAAAAAAAAAAAAAAAAACATAAAAAACAAACCCACACAAAACTTTTAATTAAATCACTTACTTCAAAACCAAGACCTACCCACATTAGCAGGAGATTTAGCATTAAGTCCTTCTGGGGAGGAGGGAAGTGTTTGTGCCAGCCAACAAACATCTCTGTGCTCTCTGCTTTGCCCTTACAGAGAGGAGGTAACCACATCCACCCCAAGAGGGGCTGGAAAGTTCATTAACTGAGGGTTACACAACACTTTCACAGGGAAGCCACGTGTTTACAGTTTCATTTTGTTATAATTAGGGTCACATACTAAAGCAGTGTCTCCAGGACTTTAATACCCAATTTGTGTAAGGGGCATTTCACAAAACTCAGCAAAAATTTCCTTGCTATTAAGCAACCTATTATTCCCACATAAGTACACTCGTGGCTTACAGATGCCCTGACATGTCTCAGAAGAAGCAGGTAGTAGGCAAAAAATTTGCTTTAACTAACTCTCTGATGCAGGGAGCTCTATTTACCCCACTGCTAAAAAAATAAAAAAGTAAAAAAATGTTTTGCCTTCGTTGAAAACAAGCTTGGTTCAGGTGGCCATGTGAACACAAAAATGGAGGGAAAGCAGAGGCATTGGTGTCTTCTGGGCTAAACCCAATATATTTTTCAGGACTGGTCAGCAGAGATGGCAAAGCTGTGCTGTTGATTGTGTGACCTGAGCTGTGACTTCGCTCCAATGTGTCACTGACCCCAGGGTGAGGCACTGGTCTCTCCTGGGCCCAAGGCACCTGAGCAGATGTGACAATGAGCTTCCATATGGTCTGTTAATGAAGGTCACTAAAGGCCCTCAGCAGATACATGGTTTGATATCTCTTGCACAAACCCATGTTTCCATTTGATCACTGTCAGAAGGTATTTCAGTGCTAATACCTACAAATACCTGAGGCACTTGACCTTCTTCTGGGAATTTCAGCCAGTGTTTTGAAAGCACAGACCTGACTGCATGCCCTGCTGAAGTGCTGCTGACATTTCATGACATCCTGGAGCTGGCTAGACAGGGACAAGAGCCCTAGAGGAAGAAAAGGAAAAATTTTGCAGAGATGATGTCCTGGTGGTATTGTACACAGATATTCAAAAGCAAGGGCATAAAGGGTTATTTAAGGTCACAGTAATAAACAGTTCAGCCTGCAGAAAATCAGAGTAATGGCAGAAGAAACTCACATGTGAGACTAAAGGTAATGAGTACATCATGTGACAGATTCTATAATTTTGTTTGAAATTATTTTTCTATGGAGAGCATCTCTGGTCCCTGGGGTCTGCCCCCATAAAATACCCCCATCTGCCCTGTTCTGCTTGGGTTTTCAATCTCCAGCCACACATAGGTGACAAATCTGCTAAGTCTATAATTTACTCACATGTATACCTGCCTCCAACTTTCCAGCAGCTCCAGAGGAGATTCAGAGGGTCCACCTGTGCATGTAAATAAGGGTGGACAGGGCTTGTCTAGGAGCAGGGCCCACCTGACACAGCCTGGCCACCACTCCACAGCTCCATTCTCTTCACTCCAGTCTCCAGTCTGAGAGTTAAGGGTGTAGAGCCAACCTCCCCAGCACCTGTGGAGGCAAAGGAAAAGATGGACATTTTGAGAGAAAATAACTGATGGATCTGGTCACACAAATGGCCATTGGAAGTAATCCTGAGCAAAGAACCTGAGCATTTCAGTGGCCTCTGTGTAAAGGTGAAAAGGCAGCTCCACCATTGAGCTCAGTTGTTTCTACTCCCCAGGAGCTGGGTTGTGTGCTGTTTTCCCCCTGTGCAGACAGGCTGCCTGTACACTGGCAAAAATACACCCTCCTCTCCATGTGGAATGTGATTGTCCAAGCAATCCCAGAGTTGGACTTGTGGTTCTCATATGATTCTATGGTTCTGATTGCAGTCATGGGCTGTCAGTGCTCAATCACAGCATTCATGACTCTTCTCAGAGGAGCTCAGCAACAGGACAAGAGCCACACACTGGAACAAGGGAAATGAGTTTTTGCTGTGAATGTGGTCAGGCACAGGAGAAAGCTTCCCAGAGAGGATGTGGAGTCTCTGTCTTTGGAGATACTTAAAAGTGCACAAGACCCTGAGCATCCCAATCTGGCTGGCCCTGCATTAAGCAGAGGGTTGGACTAGAGCCCTTCTAGGGATGACACCTCTAGGACATCTCAAATGGTTCTGTTTTCCCATGTGGAGATTCACTTTGCTGGAGTCTCTGCCCCTCCATGAGCTGGAAAATAAAAAGTCTGCCTTGCCAGCAGTACCAATTTGCCCATCTCCATTCCTAGTGAAGCTACTCTGTGTTTGCAGATGTCAGAAGAGATGCAGTCACTGAGCTTACAAAACCCAAACCCTTGGATCTGTGACCCGTATTTCTGGGGAGTTCAAGGGAACAATCCTATGTCTCCTCCTTCCCTTTTTAATTCCCAGCAGCACAAAGATGAAAGCAATGCCAGTTCCTGAGCTCCCATACCTCAGGCCTGCCTTCTGGAAAAGCACAGCTTGATATTTTTAACTACATGCTGAAAGGTACATTGTACACTAGCTACAGTCTGTAAAGGTGAATGTTTTTATAAAGGAAATGCTTTTAAAAACTTCCTTGTCATTAATCCCTACAGATGTGAAATACCAAACATTGTACAAATTCTTTCAACTAGAAGAATGCTAAGGCTTCCTCTGAGGTAAAAGCACACAGTTTCGCACATTAAAGACAGGGTAGATGAAAGAAGCGATCTTTTCACAAGCGATCTCATCCTGTTCACTCCACCCTTGGCAGATAAAACCCGGGGAGGTCCTGCCCTGCCTCTCCCTCAGGCCACCCAGCTCTGGTCCCGCCTCCACTCCATCCAGGAGATGGATATGCTCTATCACAGGCCAGCTCCAGAAATCCTTGTAACGAACCCACCTTGTCCCCAGGACTGGCTAGGACACACAGGTTTGCTAGCACCAGGATAGGTCGTGCATACCATGGAGGCACCAGGCAGAATCCCAGCACAGCCATTCCATGGCCTGTGCCATAAAACCCAACATTATCCACATGCATGTCTTTATCCCAGGTCATCTGTGAGGCATGGATGTAGCTCAAGTCTGAAGTGGGCTAAGGGCAGAGGGACTGCCAGCACAGCCCTGACAGCTCCCATAACTCAGACATGTGTCTGAATACCAGGTGAGTTTTTTTACTTGCTGGTAAAGCATTCACCTCAGCTGTTTTCCTCCTCTGTGCGAGTTAAACCAGTTTGATTGCATCTGTATTTGGTGGTCCCTCTCTATCAGGCTTCCCTGCTAACCAGGGCTTGGCCTTGGCTCCACAGAGCAGAGTCTTTAGTTAATAGCAGAGTCCCAGTTTGGTGATGATAAAGGCTGCAGAACTCAAGGTCCACCAACCTAACAGTGTCTCAAGTCACAGGAGTTTACATTGCCCTTGACCCCCATTGCCTCTCTTGCAGGGCTCCAGGCTCTCAGGCTGGAACAGAAAGCAAAGGTGTGGGTGTCAGAGACGAGGTGTCCCTGGGCATGGACATCTGCAAGGCTTAACCTGGCAAAGTGGACCAACAGCAATGCCAGATGTCACAGCTGCCTTTTGCTCCCTGCACAAAGCATGACAAGGCTGCAGCACATCTGAGCTGGGCAAGCAGCAGGGAAGTCCTCCTGTAGCCCCTTGCTTTCTTTCAGTCTGGGACAGGGCAAAAGCCACAGGAGAACTGGTGCTGTCCAGGCAGCAAAGCAGTTTCTGCTGTACAAAGCCAGGGCTGTCACCTGCCTGCTTCCCTACACCCTGCCTGGTGTCACCCCAGGCTTGTGCAGGTCTGCTGAGGTCCAAGCCCAGCAGCAGCTGTAACTCCACTGAAGTCTGGGATTTAGGGCCTTAGCTGAAATCCTGTAGCCTGCCAAACGCCGGGAATGGAGCCTGTCCAAGGTCAGCCAGCTTTCAGAAACCTCAACCCTGTCCTCCCTGAGGATGAAAAAAAAATCTTCACAGATCTGGAACAAGAACAAAGTTTCTGCAGGAAGGGGAGGCTCATCTCTTGCTGATTAGTTTCACACACCCACAGGATCTCTGCAGAGCTCTGGTGCTTCTTTGCACCCTTGTGTTTACTCAACAGAATAAGAGGCAGCCATCACTAAGGGCCACCCACAAAGTCCCACTGTGAATACCAGGACAAAGGGAGGAGAAGGATGTGGCTGGGGAGCCTCAGCAGGACACCCAGCAGGACTCTCTGCAGGAGAGAAGCCCCCTGGGGATGGAGCAGGGGTGTGGAATCCACAGGGCATCAGTGTTCACAGATATGCTGGGGTTGGGAGTCACAGTGGGAAAAGCCAGGGGAAGTCAGAATTGAAAGGAGCTGGGACAAACTCAAAGGGGCTGAGTGGAGTCAGAGGCAGCATTTATGCTACTGGTGATGTGAGAACACCACACAGACAGCTTGAGTCATCCCACTTTGGTAACAGCATCCATCCTGTGGCCACTGAGTGGAATTTGCAGTTTGAGCTTTCAGTCACTGGTGGGAACACAGCACTACCAGGTGGACACCAGCTCATCTGCATTGTGCGGTGTCTCACCTGCTGTGCAGCTTCCCCCCCTCCACTGCAGGTGGTTTTGGCCTTTTTCCTCATCTGGCCACTGTTTGGGACTCACAGAGGGACTCAAAAGGGAGGGCTGTCTTATGAGCACACGAGGTGCTCACACAGGATGCACTGTCACACTCCAGCTGTGGCACAGCTGCCTCTCCAGTGTGCAGAGACGCTCGGGCAGGAGCCGGCTGCAGCTGCTGCTGGTGGAAAGGCACCAATGGCCTGAGCCCTCTGTGCTCCCAAAGGAAAGATGGCAGGAGGACAGCGTGGTGGGAGACACGAAAGACAACTCTTTGCTGGGCTGGGTCTTTATTCTTGTGGTTTTGAACAAAGCAGAGCCCATCCCTTGAAATGTGGGAAGCAGGGAGAAAAGAAGTATTTACTGGCGATGCTTAGGTTGCAGTAAAATCCAAGATGTGTTGAAAGAACTCTCCTAAAAAATATGCTTTTATATTTAAACATCTGTTCTCAGCAGGTTTTTTGTGAATTAGATGAGTCAAACTCCAGCCCTAGGCCAAAGCCCATTAATCACACTGGGGCAACCTCCCTCTCTCCTCCAGCTGTGGCTTTCCCGCTGCATCCTGGCCCACAGCTGCTGAAGGGTGGCTCCTCAGTCAGGGAACTGGCCTCGCCTGCTGCAAAGCACCCACCTTTCCAGCTCATCTCAGCCAGGAAAGGTGTGTGCAGTGTGAGGGAGCAGAGATGAAACAGATTTAGGAACATTAACTCCTAACCCTCACCTTCCAACTCAGCCTCTTGGACCTTTCTTCTCTGCATCTCAATGGCCTCTCTCTTGCAGTTATTTTTCTCTGGGCAACTTGTGGAGGCGAAGCAAATTTCCTCCTCCCACTCCCCGTTTGGGTCTCCAGGCAGACAACACTGGCTCAGCCCTCTTTCTCAAGTCCAGCTTTTTCCATCCACTTAATTTCACAGCACATCAACTTAGGACATGGCACAGACCCACCAGATATAAGCAGCAAAGCAAATACCTGAAGAGCTGTCAACATTAGAAATAAATTTATCAGAAGGTTTTGGGTCAGAACTGTAGGAAAACCCAAGTGAAGATGTTATCTGGGTAAACATTTGGAAAGCCAAGTGATGGATGCTGGCTCTGCTTTGAGCAAGGTACACATTTCCTTTGCTACAAACAAGTTAATGTTAGAAAGGCAGATTAATATATAAACTTGTTCACTGAAGGGTAACACCAATCCAGCAATTTGCAGTGGGGAAATGAAGGTTTTCCTGCTTGTTCCATAGAGACTAAATCTTACTGTTTTCTTCTCAGAGCATGGCAAAAGCTGTCTAAGCTAGTTTGAAATCTAAACAACTTTCTGATAGACATTCACTGGGCTTCTTCTAAAAATCCACAGTGAAAATCTCTATCAAGCTCTCCAAGCTCTCTCCAAACGTGCCATGGTGTCCTCACAGTGCAAGGCAGGAGTGTCCAGGTCCTGGCAGTGGTCAGCCAGCATCCATGCCGTAGTGGAGGACAGCCAGGAAGGAGCAGCATCTCCCCATGCTACATTCCAGGGAAGTGGATACCCTGTGAAGGACACCTGGGAAGCATGGGAGAAATCACCCTTTCATTCAGCAAGCAAGAGGGAGAGATCCATTCTGACCTTATGTATTTAACTTTGAATTTTAATCCTTTTTGTGTTAATATAGGTGACTATGAAAAAAACCCTCACAGTTTTCCAGAACTGTTATGACAAGGGAGTGCATCCATCTTTGTTGAACCCTTGCTAAAAACACAGCAAGTATTACAAAAGAAAACTAAATCTAAACACATGTGCTGTGATATTTATTGTTACAAGATCAGTGAACTAACTGCAAATAGCTTAGACAATTTCTGTTGGGAACAAAAACTTGGAAAAACCCAGCTACCTAGGTTCTGTTTTGATTGTTGCATTGGAGGGAGCTTGTTATTTTACCCAGCAAGGAAACTCCTCATGTTTGGCTCTCTGGGGCTCCCATCATAACTCCTGGGAGTGCTGCAGGTGCCCATCACACCTCACCAGGGTGAGCAGCAACACAGCCCAGCACAACGCCCCTCCCAAATGCTGGTGCTGGGATCTTCTCGGGGTGTTTTCCCTGCCAGGGGAACGTGTCTGTGGGGCAGGAGTATGTTCTTCCATCTTCCCCATCCCTGCCTGGCACCAACACTGAGTGCCAGGTTGGGCTGGGCTGGGCTTGGACTGGCTACAGCCATGGAGATCTCTCCTGTGCCCAGAGGGTTGGTTGCTCCAGGAGTTGAAGACAAGAGACCAAAGCCCTGAGGAAGCAAAAAGCTCAGGCTCTGCATCACAGAAGAACAACAATTCCTTGGCTGTAACAAAGAACAAGTCTGACCTAGAGGGTCTCCCTTTGAGGTTAAAGTGAGGTGTAAGATAGGGTCTGTGAGATCATCCTGCAGCAACCATGGGAACAAAAAATGCTGCTGGAGCTGGCTGCAATTTTTCACATGCCCTTTCTATTCACTGATGGAAGACTGTCAGGAGAGAGGAGTGACACTCCTGCCTGTAGTCTGGGGATAGGATGAGACATGGCATGAGGCAGAGTTAGTTATGAGTTAACAGTACGGTTTAGTCTCATACCTGGGGACTGAGCAATATTAAATAAGATCTGAAAGTCACATTTTGTCCAGGCAATTGCATGCCCCAACTCCACTTTGGCCTTTGCTCATAAAAGACCAATCAAATTCTACAGCAGGATAAATAAGTGCTAGTGGCTTCCATGGATAATGGTAATCTTAAAATAATCCCACATTCCTCAAATAAATGTGCTGGTTTAGAAAGACTTGGGTAAATATGTACAGGTATAAATGTGTGTGTATATGCATGTATGCATTTATCTCTCTATAATGAAATCTTTTATTAGAAGGCATGATTGAAGGGTGCTAACAGCGGGCATCCATAGCATACATCCTTTTCTTTCCCAAAGCAGAGGCTGAGAGTGCCAGCACAGCAGGAGTCAGAAGAGGCCATCTATCATCTAACTCCATCATCATTGTCCAGAAGATCTCCTGGGCTTCTACAAGATTTGGGAAAAGCCAGGAGGCAGCACTGTTGCCTCCCTCAACACTGTGCTTTTGATGTGAAGGATTCTGGCTCCTTGCTGGTCTGGCTGGGTGCCATGCAAAATTGATCCACATGCCATATTTGGCACTTGTACTACACACTTCCACTCCTGCTCTTGAAGATCAGCCAAAACACTATCCACTGGCGCTGCTGGGAAATGGTCTTAAAAGGCACCACGCAGTCATAAAAAGGAATTTGCCAATTTAAATTGATTTTTCTGAGGAGTCATGTGCTTATTAGGCCTTTAGCTTTTGGGAAATTTTCTCTTTAATTCTCACCAGTCCTTTAAGGGCAGGGAAATATCACTGAATGGCCTCAGAGCCTTTCAGTGTCACTACTAAACCACAGCAGCATTTGGGATCACTGCTGCTCAAACACTTTCCTGGCTCCAGCAATGATTTGCTTCAAAACACAACGTTTGGCTCATTTTGACAGCTGGTTTATGGAGCCAGTATTGCTTCCAAGTGAATCTGGGGAACTGTCCTGGAATGAACTGTTTCCACGGGGGCAGCCAGGAAACTTTCCAGGAGGCTCCACTCTCTCAGAGACAGCCAGCAGGGATGGAGGAGGAGGAGGAATTTGCTCACTTCTTGTTGAGAAGAATTTTTGTCTCTGATGCTTGCAGAGCCTGTTCCCCTTGGGACATTTTGTTTGGGGCTATTTCATCCCATATTAGCTCCACCATCTCCTCCTCAGCAACCAGACCTCATCATTTCCCCTTTCTCCAAGACCTGCCTCAGATCCAAAACAACTTTGTGACTGGCCTGGCTCTGGACCCAGGGCTCTGCATGTGACACCACACCCCCACACTCCCAGATGATCTACTCTTCTGGCAGAACATCCGTCAGTCACAATTTGTGTGGGAAGGGACCTATGAAGGTCATCTAGTTCAACCCCCTGCCATTCCAGTACACCCAGTCTCTCAGAGCCCCATGGCTCTGACCTTGGATGTTTCCAGGGATGTCGCATCTACCACCTCCCTGGGCAACCTGTGCCAGTGTTTCACCACCCTCTTTGTAAAAAAATATCTTCCTTACATCTGGTCTACATCTGCCCTCTTTTAGTTTAAAACCTTACTCCTTGTCCTATCAATACATGCTCTAGTAGAAAGTCTGTTCCCATCTTTCTTGTAAGTCCCCATTGCTGTGAGCTCATCTCTCTGGCAATGATCTGACCTCTCGTTGCCTTCTTTCCTCCAGTCCCTCCATTTCAAACTCTTGGGCTTTAGCTCAGTGGTTCAGGAAGAATCAGAATGACCGACTGGTAGATGCAATCATTGCAGTGAGTGCCGAGGAGCAGCAAAAGGAATTATACCTCTGTGCCTCCTGCCTTTATCAGCCTCTGGCTTGAAAAGAAGGGAGGTAGAACAGGCTGGACACCAAGCAGACACTGTACTCCCCTGCCCTCCGTCCCTGGAGGGAATGCCAGCCCTGCCTTTAATATCTATAATCTTCCACTGTCGAACAGTGTGCAAATATTGAACTTCTGGAAGCAAAGAGCAGCCGAGGACGGCTGGGGGATCAGCTCCACAGGCTAGACAGGCTGTCGGGAAGCAGAGTGACTCGTCTGTGGCCATCGGCTAAAGGCCTGCTCGGCTGGCCCATCCCTTGCCCGGGGGCTTCCCTCTAACTCCGGGCACACGGCCGGACCGCACTCAGTGCCGCAAACCCGCCCCGGGGACATCCCCCGGGCTGGGCTGTTCTCCCCAGCTCTGCAGGACCCGTCCGTGAGAGCTGTGCTAAAGTGTAGCCCAGGAGTGCTGCTCCGGCTGCATGGCCCCCGAGGATGACAGCAATGTCCTCCCGCAGCCCGGGGAAATGTCTGTAAGGATCTGGTGCTTGGGAGGCCCGAGCTAACGGGCTGGGCTGGAAACTTTTGGAAGGGACAGGGGAGCGCGGCAGCCTGCCCAGAACCGCGATCAGAGCCGGCCGCGCACCCTCCCCGGCGCCGCCGCTCCCTCCCCCGGCCCCGGGGCGCTCCGGGGTGGGATTCTCCCCCCGAAAGGCTCCCGGACCGCCGAGCGCCGCTCCCGCCCCGGCCGGGAGAGGCGGCGGCTCCCGCGGCTCCGGCCATGGGCAGCGGCAGCAGCCGGCGGCGGGGGCCCGCGGGCAGAGCGGGGCAGAGCCGGGACCCGCCGGGGACCGCGCCGGCCGACGGCGAGGGGGCGGCGGCACCGCCCGGCCCCGGCTACCGAGCCCCGGCCGCCGGCGGCAGCGCCGAGCCCCGGAGCGGCGGGAGCGGCGCGGAGGCGGCGGGAGGCGGCGGCGAGGCCCCGCTGCAGCAGGCGGTAAGTGCCCGCCGGCCCCGAACGCGACCCCCGACCCTCCCGGCGGTGGCCCCGGCCCCCAGCCCAGCCCGGGTGTCCCCGCCGCCCTGGGCAGCCCTGCCGCAGCCGGCGCCACCCGCCGCGGCCGCGGCTTCCTCCGAACATCAGCAGCGTTACATTCTTTTGAACTTCGCTGCGAGCCAGGCTCCAGGCTCTGTTGCGTTTTCTCTTTGCTGTTCTCTGGGCGTTTTATCTTTGCTGTTCTCTTGGCGTTTCCAGTCTCCGATGCAAGGCAAACACGGTCCCGAGAGGGGCCATCCCGTTTTTCGGTCTCCCAGTGCTACTGGAAGTTTCTTTTCCTGACTTGTAGAAATATGTCGACTTTTTAAAGTTCAGTTCCTGCTTTTTCCTGGGTCGGGCTCGTAAACAGAAGGTTTAAAATGTGAACATAAAGCTGCTCTTTAATGTTTGCCAATCCGCTGCAACTGCAGTCTGGCTCGTCCTAAAGGCACATTTCAGTCTCTAACAAATAATGGATTTGCTTCTGAGGGAGTTGAGATTTATCTTTTGGGCTTTTTTTCCAATCCAAGAATAACAGCAGCATATATATCAGCTGGTGATGAGGTGAAGGATCAACGACATCTTTCATCTTAGCTTGGCTTTGGAAGCTGTGTGTTTTTTGTTAGATAAACACTGCTCTCCACAGATACACGAAAGTTGTCAAAATAAAGTAATAAATTCAAAAATTGAAAGAAATATTTAGGACCTAGGAGCATTCTGCATTGCATGCCTCAGTTTTGCTCTTTAGGTATCATTTCCATCGCTGAACTGCACATCAGTAGGTTAAGGATTACTTTAATACAAACTAAATTTTCCAGTCAGAAACTTGGTAGGGTTCTGTATGAGAACCCTTTATTTAGACAGGTTTTAAAGAAAAACCTCGAAGTAAGGTTTGGAAATTGAAGAAAAAAAAAAAATAGACATCTTGTACTGACATACTGTTTTCCTTGCTCTTTAAACTCCAGACCCTCCTGCAGAATGAATGGAGCTTATTCCAGCACTACTTTCTCCTCTGAGGGCCTCTCATTTAGGAGTAATCCTCCTGACTTCTCCCATTTGTCTTTACTTGTGGGAATAGAGGGTGCTGGTATTAATTTTCCTTCTTTTTCCACGTGTGAATATCATGGCTGTATCTTTAATAATTCTAATAAGCTGTGAGTTTTCCTATGCAGAAATCAGTATCTTAGCCCCGTTCTGAAGTGATGTATATTCTGGGTAATCACATACCAGAAAGGCAATGGAGCTGCCCTCATTTTTCTTTTCTAATGCCAGTAGAGACATTTCACTATAACAGTAGATATCAGTGAACTAATGACAAGGAGCAAACTGTAGAGGCTGAGGAATTTAAGATGTGGCCCTTGGGGTAGTGTGGCAGTCACTATGCCCCACTCCCTGCTTCAGACTTCCCTCTCTGGCAGAAATGGTGGTAAGGAACCTGTACCATCGCCTCGGCCACCCCAGGTTGTGGTGCAGACGCAGGGTGGGAATGATGTCAGGCTTTGCAGCACAGAGATGTCCATTAGGGCCCTCAAAACTCAGCATGGAGCTGGAATGTGGGGCCTTGGTCATCCAGTGAGGCCAAGTATGTGCAGCACACAGCAGTGCCACCAGTGAGGCTGCAGTGATGCTGAGCATCTTGTGTGTCTCCTTGTCCAGCTGTTGCTGCTGCCTCTTTGGGAGGAAGCTCACAGCTCTGGTTGCACCCAGACAAAGACAACAGAGAGCTACCAGTATTTCTCAAAGATACTAAAGACATCTAAGAGAAGTTTCAGGTAGTTTCAGAGCAAACTTCAAGCTTTTCTTGGTAGCCCTTAATTTTCTTGAACCTGATATGGCTGAGACAGAAGTCCTGGGCTTACTATTCAGACCCCTTGAGGCCTAAAAAGTCACATGCCTGTGAAAAGGAGGGAGGAAACAGTTTGGAGCACCAGGTTTTGGTTGTTTGCTGGGTGCAATTTAGTCTCTTAGGTTGTTGTGCAAACTGCCTTCCCAGGAGGCTGGGGCAGGCAGTTTCTGGAAAGGGGTATCATCTTCATTGCATTGCTGGTAATTTTAGGGCAATTTCTCTCAGTCTTGACAGCTTCTAAAGTCATTGTGGTAGGAACTTGCTTGCTTTGCCCTGTTCAATTGTCCAAATTGGAGGATAAGCAAAGAAATTTCAGAGAAGAAAGGATGAGTTAATTCAACAGAGTTAATGGGGGAAAGGTGAGGCAGGAAGAGGAAAGGCAGCAAAGGAGGTATCACAGTAAGAAAGTCTGATAAGAAATAGCCCCTGGAGGAGCAGATTCTGGCCAGTGGAAGTAGAAGAGACCTTTGACACTAGTCAGAAGAGAGCAGAATTGCAAACAGGACTCACTGTTCGGCTGTCACAGCTGGGTTTCTCCTGGGTGTGATGTGCATCCGTGTTGTGTTTCACAGCTGAACCCTGGCACAGTTTGCCATCCAGCAGCGAGCTGGCAGCACTGATGGGCACTCAGGCCAGGTGACAAGGGCTTGTGGAGCATGCAGCTGCCTTTCAAGACTTGAGCAACCTTAATTATATTCAGATAGTGCTTGGGAGCAAAAAGGATGAAAGCATATCACAGTAGCAGGCTGGGAGCCAGATCCTGATGGGAAACCTGCACATACCTCAGAGCAGAGCCCAGCACCTCTTTCAGCATTAAACATCCATTTTCAGCTTTGCTCTCAATTCCAGATGGTTGTATGTGCTATTCCTTGTTTCTTTACTCAAAACAGAGAAATGTAGTTGAGTTTTTGCAGCTGCTGCTGCAGCACAGAGCAGGGATGACAGCTCTTGGTAGAAGCCAGGGCAGAGGCTGTGGCCTCAGGCATTTCCCCATTGGTTTCCTGAAATGGAGGAATAATACAGACGTGTTAGGGTTTCAGTTTTAACAGCTTTTCCCATGGCACCATCTCTCCTCCTGACTGGAGACAGGATGTGATTCCATGAAGCAAATTACCCCAGCTGCAGCACAGGAGTAGCACAGCTAGAGGGTGTATTCACCAACTTCTAGAGGGACTATAATATAATTTTAAAGCACCCAAGCGTTGAAAGCTTTGCCTGATTTTTTCAGCCAGATGTTTTTTCTGCAGACTGATGTGGCACAGCGTCACCTCGTGGCTGCTGATCCTCAGCTGCAAACACAAAAGGGTCCTGAAGGGACATTAAATGCCATGCCCCATTAGCTTCTTACAGGAACTCAGGTTTATTTTTCTACTCTTGTTAAAATGTGCTTCCCTCAAACAGAAATTTGATCTTTCTGATTCCACGTTGTTAGCAGTTTATTTCAACATTCTCTTCCTGGTTGTGTTAATAATCAAAAATGCCCTCAAATCAAGAAATTGTGCTACACTTTCATAAGGGAGCATGGGGCCTTTAGAAAATGTCATCTCCAGCTGAATATCTGGGACTCCCTGAACCTCCCAAAGTCAGATTATTTCAGATTCTGGAGTTAATGTCCAGTTGTAGATCTGGCAGTTGCTGAGTTAAAGGTCTCCCTCTCTACCCCATTATATTTCTTGTCTTGTTCAAAGTACCTGAAACTTCACCAGAGCCCAGAAGCAGCAAGCTGTGCTGTCCCCTCAGCCAGCATCACCCTCCCAGCACAGCTGTGTTGCACCTGGACTTGGAAAACTGCTGACTAGGTATTCTCCACAAGTCTCCCCTTTCACTTGGCAGAGCATGGGTGGCTTTTGCCCTGGAAACTATTTGTGATCTAAAAACTACACCCAGGGCATGTGCAGAATAGCTGGGAGCTGCTGTTTTAGTTGGCAGGGGAGGAGAAGCGTGGGAACTCCTTGCATCCCTGCCCACTTCCTGTCCACCGCCTGCTCCTAATTCCTTGGCTGGCCAGAGGATGTTGCTGCAGACCAAAGCAAAGCTGGAAGTGCTTTGCCTGGGAGTGCTTTGCCTGGGCTGCAGCTGGGGCCTTGCATCACGTTTGGCACCTACTGGCACCCTAGGTAAGCCGCTTTTTTTAGCCAGCAGTACTGGCTGTGGGTTGGAGAGGCTGATTCCAGCAGTGCTGCCTGTCTCAGCCCCAGTCCTGGCAGTGCTGCAGGGTGCTGCCCTGCTGCTGCACCCGAGGGCTCTCCACTAATGGCCTCCCTCCCTGCCACGGCAGCGGGTTGGCATTTCAGCTCAGACTGATCCACCAGTCCAGTTCATGGAGTGTTTGTGTACAGGGATTTGGGAGGAGCAGAGGCAGGGAAAGAGGCACTGGCATACATGTTTCAGAATCCTGCATTATTAAACCATGCTCCATGGACTAGCACTGGCAGAGACCACACTGCTCCTGTGTAGATACTTAACGTGGCTCAGTCATTCCTTGCATGTGAGTTGCACCTGAACTGTAATCAGTCTGTATTTCTGCTGCATCTCAAGGCTGTATCTGTATGGTAAACTATACCATAGCAGCTGCCTGGCACTGGAGCATGATGGTCTGCCCCACTGAGCTGGCATGATTTTTGGTTAGGACCAGCTTGTAGTCTCTCAAATAATGACTGGGCGTTGCTTAGGGACCAGCACAGGAACCATCTCAAAGAGCTTGAATTTGGCCTCTCAGTTTTGGAGACAATGTTAGTAGTCAAGACTGCAGCTGGCTGGTTTCAGTGCAGCTTGGGAGCAGCTCTAGAGCCTCCAAAGGTACATGGCTCCAGATCACCCTGTGGAAGGTTCCAGGAAAGGGTGTTCTCACCCAGCTTATTCATAGCTGCTGGAGCTGACAGAGTAAGTGGGGGGTTAAGGGCTGGCAGGGCCATGAGGAACTTGCACTGGACTGGGGGGAGTGGGAAACTGCACCCCAGGAGTGCTGGTTTATGCATGCAGCAGAGAGAAATAACTCTTGCTTCCAGCTCTCAGCTCTGCCTTGCTCCCAGGAGCTGCTGCCCTAAGAGATGGCTGAGCTGTGTGAGCAATGACTGTCAAACCATTCCACCCCGCATGTCATGACATCAAATTAAATGTTAATACATGCTGGTGAACTTAATATCCAAGCCTTTAAACTTGGAGGAGGGGGTGATGCGGGGCTTTGTGGCACAGCAGACGTCAGCAGAGGATGCCTGTGCTGAGAATGAGGTGGAAAATGAGGAGACACGCCACGGTCTAGATGAGTAATAAAAAGATGACTGCAAGCTGCAGAAAGGAGAAGCTGACTTCATTTAACTTTTCCAGGACACAGGCCAACCAGGCCAGCAATTACTTATTTAGCTGTAGGATAGGAACCCATAATATTAAAGTGTCCTGACATGCACATCATGCTAACCCACATAAAGGGCTAATACTAATTATCTGTTGAACTTGCAAGACACCCATTACAGCACTCCCCAGCCGGCTGGGTGGGGTCAGTGTTTATTGTGTCTCACAGCCCCGGGCAGCCTGTGCTCCACTCCCTGCCTGCTGCCCGGCACACGGTGTCACCCGGGCACCCGAGCCAGGTGGCCTTTGCCTGCAGGAACTGGGAGCAGCTTCCAAACTGTGGAGACTCTCACGGCAGGGAGAAGGCAGAGGCTGGAGGTGCCTCTTGTTTTCGCTTGCCACCATTTTTGATTCATGCACTGGATGAAATGTTGGTAGACATCTACGTGTGCCAGTTCCAGATTCTCTTGGGCAACAAGTATTGCTGCTGACAGATCCCTTGGAAAAGGTGGGAGCAGGTTTTGCACAGAGAAGCAGATTTTGCTAACCAGAGCTGCACTATCCTGATGACGAATTAATTCTGTCTTCCACCCACACAACACGTACAGCTCGTAATATGGAGGAGTCACCCACAAGGGAAGAAAAAACAGACAACCTACTGTACAATCCAAACCCCTCCCTGGACTGATCCCAACCCATCCTTTGCTCAGAAGTATTGGAAGCTGGGTTCTCACTGTGGGAAAAACATCATCAAAGCACTCCTAAAGAACTGTATTTCCCTTGGTGCTGAGGATGAATAATATTCTTCACCTGGTGGAAGGAGACTCAGGCCTCAACAGTAGCCCAGTGATGATGGATGAGGAGCTGCATTGTGGGATGCAGTCCCAGGAGAAGTCAGCCATCAGAGCTCAGCAGGCTGTTCTGGCACTGCTTCTTGCTCTTGTTGCATGTGGGAGATTGCCAAGAAACAATCATAAATAACCAGGAGAGAACTGTCTTACCTCACTGTCAGCTTTCTCACATACCCTTGTCTCTGCTTGGACCCAGAAGCTCTTTCTAGAGTAGTTCAGCCTCTTCCAGAGAAAACAAAGTGTTGCCAAAGAGCAGGGACTCTTCTGAAAGGATGGGGAATGCCTTTTGACAGTTATTACACTAAAACTCGATGAAAAACTGGCAACATCTTTCATAATTTTTTGACAAAAGCAGCTAGGATGGGAAACACAGTGTACAACAGATACCTTTCCTGGCTCCTGAAACAGAAGCTACTAAGGGCTCACCTGGAAGAGATGCTCACCCAGAGCCATCAGAGAGGTGTCCTTGCTGCAGCTCTCCTCACCTGCTGAAGCATGGGAGCCAGAGGTGACCAGAGCAGCACAAAGCCCTTGCAAGAGGCAGGGAAGAACTGAGCAGTTCGCTGCCAAGCACCTCTCTCTCTGCCTCTCAGTGTCTGAGACCATGGGGTTTAAACCTCAACTCCTGTCCATCCCCCATGAGAAGCAGCTGAGGAAGGAGTGTAGTGAAAAAATATCCTTGCAAATTGAAATCAGGTGTCATGCAGGACCTGCAGGCACCCAGGTGGACATTTCTACTCAGGGGATGGCACACACAAGCCTGACCAAGATGAACAGATTTTATTTGGCACAGAACTGTGTGTGAAGCCATCACTGTTGTACCAGCAGTGCCTGTAGTGGGGCATTGCCCCTCGATAGCTGCCACACTTTCCAGCACCAGTCCCGTGCATGACCTTGAGGCAGCATAGGTTTGAGCTATTCTGAGAGCATGTACATGATCTTACTGAGGAATCACTTGATCCTATCCAGCCCTGCAGAAACACAGCAGAGCAGCAGGCAATGGCTCTGCATTGCAAGCTTTTCCTCACCTCTCCCTGGTTCCTTTGCCTCCTATTGGCAGTTAGGTTTCCTTCCTTTTGTTCCTTTTTACTTAGGGATTTCCCCCCCCCCCCCCCCCATAAGTTGCTACAAAACACTAACAACAGGGTACTTGAGAAAAACAAAAAAAGTGGCCACGCTCAGGGGAGGAGGGTGGCAGGTAAAGGATGGGACTGGGGCAGGTTGAGCCGCTGCTCCCAGGAGTGACTTGGAAGAGGAGAAGGAGTGCAGCTTTGTCCACTGGTCTGTGGGCAGAGCTGCGGCTTCTGACCTCACCGGAGCATCAGAGAATTCCCTGTTTTATATTTGACATTCGAGGTTCTCTGTCCAGCCGACATCTTAAAGTTAGGGTGAGAGGTAAAAAGGGTCTTAGCAGATACTGGATTCTGTTGCTCACATGTAGACATCACTTCGATCTGTTAATTTTGTGTTGGCTCGTTGTTTTTAGGGGGTTTTGGCTAGGTTTGGTGAGGAGTTTCTCCCATTGCATGCTGGATCCGATGTCATTTGCATGCCAACTCGATGTCCCTTCCTCTTCACTGTCTGGGTGCCATCTTCCAGGAAGCAGCAGAGTGTCATTTGGCAAAAGGGGGAATTCTTAACCCTCAAGGACAGGTAGTTAACGAACCCGACGGGTGATTACAATAATAAATGACAGCTGATTACAATAACAAACAGGTGATTAAAATAACAAACAGTTAGAACTCCACCCTGGCAGCAACTAGCCCAACCTGTGAACTCTGCAACCTTTTAAAAGAATGGGCAGCTGTTCTACTCACAGCAAGGTGCTGGCTCTATCTCTTGGCTTTGGAGGAGCACGGTAGGAGCTGCTGCCTGGGAAAGGGAATTTGCTGCTGCTGCCAGAGCCCAGCCCGGAGCTGCCTCCCGTGCTGTGGGGTGAGCCTCTGCTCGTGAGAGCAGCCACTGAACTAGGACCTTATTAACCCTCACCTCTCTAAAGCAGGGACCTGTCCCCATCTGCTCGGCTGCCCGGGATCCTGAGCTCACCTCTCCCTGCCCTGCTGGGAGCCAGGCTGCCGCTGTCCCACCCTGCACTGCTCTGAGCTTTCGCTGCACTCTAGCCCCACACCCCCTGTCTGCCGGGACATCCTCCTGGCCCAGTTTGCTGCCTCCCAGAGTCCTGCTGGGGCACCGGGATTGGTCACCCCAGGGGTTTGTGAGGCAAAGCCTCGCCTCTGTCCCTTTCCCTCTGGGCTCAGCCGCCATTGCCGTGTGCTGCCCGCGCCCCTGCAGCCCCGGGGGAGTCACCGCACCCGCCCTGCCCGCCGGGAGCCAGCAGCGCCCCTGCTGGCCGTGCCCGGAACTGCACCGAGGGGAAAGCGCCGCGGCTGAGGCGGCCGGGCCTGGGTTTGTGGCTGTGTGGTGTTAGTGCCAGAGCTGGTGTGGTTTGTTTGCTTTATCATGCACATCAGTAAAGAACTGTTATTCCTATTCTCATATCTTTGCATGAGAGCCCTGTAACTTCAAAATTATAGTGATTCAGAGAGAAGGGGTTTACATTTTCTATTCCAGGGGATGCTCCTGCCTTCCTTAGCAGACACCTGTCGCTCAAATGAAGACACTTCCTTTTTTTCCTATACAGAAAATATATTCTTCTTTTCTGCACTGATGGAACAGCTTTTCATTTCTGTTTTCTGGAAGGTCCTGATTTGGTGCAACCTGTTTAACTTGTTTGTGTTGTTGTGGGATTCAGGGTAGTTTGTGTGACGGAGGCCCACTAGCTTCAGGATTGCACCTCAGAAACAACAATAACAAGCCAAGATGCAAAGCCATGTCCCACTCCCTTTCCCTGTGAGAATACAGTGAAAAGGTAGAAAAAGACCATAGATATATTATTCTCAGTAGTACCTGACTGCAGAGGGTTCATTTTAATACTGGCCCAGCTGGGGATGAACAGTGCCATCCCTGCCCCCATTTTAAATACCATTAGGTTTGGCTTTGGTTGCTCCCCAGGTATCCCGTTAAAAGCCTGGGGATTCCAGCATAGGGAAGATGGATGTTTCACCCCAGATAGATAATTTTTCCAGGAAACATTTTTGTCAGATGAAAATTGGGTTGATGTGGCTGTGACTTCCTCCCTTAGCAGGTATTTTCATACTGTTACCTGCAGCTGGTGGCACAGTGGCATTCATGGAAAACTGTGAGGTTTAACAGGCTAGCTTTCAGGGATTTTGATTCTGTAGCCGGCAGCCACCCAGCTGTCCTGAGTGCTGAAACAGAAACAGCAGAACAGGGCTAGGAAAGGAGAGTCTCTTTTACCTGTATTGTCTCCACAGAGGTTGTTTGGAGGTTTAAACCAAACCAGGGAGTTTAAACCAGGACATGTTGCCCACTGTAGACAGAGATAGGTTTCATAGAAATAAATAATGGTTTGGGTTGAAAGGGAGCTTTGAAGATTACCTAGTTTCAACCCCCCCATCATGGGCAAGGACATCGTTAACTAGATCAGATTTCTGAAAGCTCCATTCAGCCTGGCCTTGCACACTGCCAGGGATGGGGCATCCACAGCTTTTCTGGGCCACCTGTTCCAGTGCTTCACAACTCTCACAGTAAAAATTTCTTCCTAAGATCTAATCTAAATTTGCCCTTTCAGTATAAAACCATCATCCCTTGTCCTGTCACTACAGGTCTTGTAAGCAACCCCTCTCCATGTTTCTCATAGACCTCCTTTAAGTAGTGTAAGGTTGCAATAAGGTTTCCCCAGAGCCTTCTCTCCTCCAGGCTGACCAACCCCAACTACCTCAGCATGTCCTTCCTGTGCTGAGAACATCAGACCTGGATTCAGCGCTGCAGGTGGGGTCTCACAGGATCAGAGTAGAGGTGGAGAACCACCCTCCTTGAATTCAAATTATTTTAACTGTCTTGTCTTCTATCCTAGGCTTTGTCACCCAGAAGCCCACCAAGCCCAGAGAACAACAACCTTGACCACCAGTGAGTATCCCCTGCTTTCATGGTATCTTCAGCATGGGGAAAGCACATGGAAACAAGGGGCCTTTATGCTTTTTCTTCATTTGTGACACTGTACAGAAGAGCTGAGAATGGTGTGAAGTGGTTTATAGCCCTAAATATTCCACCCTTTTACTTATTTGCAAATTATAAAAAAATCAGACGCTGCTTGAAAAGATTCAGGCTCTAGCTCAAGTGTAGTATAGAGGTTGTGAGCAATCAGAATTTTGGGTGTCCTCATGTCAGAGAGGCACATTGGAGTAATTAGTGCAAAGCTGTGGAGAATTGCTCCAACAAAGAGCTCAGGCCCTGATTTACCTGTGGGCTCTGCAGCATGTGGAAAAGGATAATAATGTCTCTGCTCCCGAGGAGTCTTAAGAGAAAGCCCATCAGGTGCTCCAGTGCTACACCAGTTAGAGACAAAAGTGTCCCTCAGGGACAGGGGAATGGTGGGGACCTGCTGCTCTGGGTGCCAAACAAAAGAAACCAGAAATTTTACGCAAGCAAGAGCTGCCCAGAAGAGTGAGCCTCTGAGGAATGGGAACCAGGAATGGGAACAGTTTAACCCATGCTAAAAAAACAGGTGAAATGAACAAGCTTGGAAAACTATCTTAAAATATCAGCTCCTTACATTAAATTGCGACTCTCTCCAGCATTAAGCTCTGACTCTCATGCAGCCCCTCTGCTCCTGCAGCACTCAGAGCAGACTGATCTGCAGATGGGTGTGTGACCCACTAACACCCAGCTGTGCTGCTGGCTGTGTCAGCAGAGCCCAGGCACTGCTGCAGCTCCCTTCCCACTGCTGCTCTCCTTCCCAGCTGGCAGGGAGCTCGCCTGGCAAGGCTTGTACAGGTGCTCTTGCAGGGACTTGAACCTCTCCTGGGCTTCCCAGCACCCTCAGTGGGCTTTGGGCTGTGATGGCAACTGAGTGTTCTCCTCCTGGGGTGCACAGCCAGCCCTGCCAGGCCCCTGTGCAGCTCCCCAGGCACCCACTGGCCCCAAACACCCTGCGAGGGCTTCTCCCTCCCTCTTTTATGTGCAAGGGGAAGGTTTGAGACAGCAGAAAATGTTTTCTGATCTGGGATGACAGAGCAGGAGATTATTTTCATTTAGATAACATTTACTTTATACTCAGAGTCCCATAGCACCACTCATGTGTGAAGTGCCTGTACTGCCTGAGATAAGCAGAATTGCAATTTCTGCTGGCAAGAACTATGCAAACATATTTTTGGAAATGGCCCAGCACCCAACAAATTTTTGAAGACATCAAATCAAAATCAAATCAAGCCACAGAAAGAGAGGTTAATGTGCATGTGTAGGTGTCTCATCCTTCACATTTCTGTGGCTGGAATCATTCTAGGTAAACACTTTGCAAACAGCAAAAGTCAGCCTTGTCTTGCTAGAGTTGCTGACTGAAGAAATTCCCATAAAGCCAATTAAAGGAGAAGCACATGCTGAGGAAGGAAAGAAGAACTAGATAGGCAGTCAGGCAAGAGAGAGGTGGGTGTGCACTGCTGTCCTAGAACATGGCCCTGTGTTCAGATGCCACACGAGCCTCTGAACCAGCCCCTGCTGAGTACTTTGGATGTGCTCCTGCTTGGGCTCTGTTACCTCTCATCCTCACTCCCCCAACATCTTTTGGGAGCTGCTCTCCAGCATCTGGTAGTTCAGGGGTGGATGACGCAGCCCAGGCACACAGGAATGATTTTATAATTGCTGCCAAGGCTCGTGGCACTGGCACGGTTACCGGGGCGTTGTTCTGACCCATTTTTCAGCTGCTAGGCCTTGCAGAAGGCATTTTAATGATTAACCCTGGACTTGCCCATCCTCAGCAAAATGATAAAAACCACTGGCCTAGATTCACCCCAACCTAGTTTTCAGCCACTTAACTCAGGTTTGTGCCTGGGAGTTTGTCACCCTAGTCATCCATCAGGGCCATTGTCACAGGAGCCTGCAGGCAGCTCTCCCCCACACCAGGCACCTGCCTGACATCAGGGATATGGCACTGACAGCCATCCCCATGACTGGGATCTTGCTCAAAGGTAGTTTTGCTCACTATTGGTGTAATTTTGTCCTTTGCATTTCCTTCTCCACATTGCATAGTTCATTGTCTTTTCACTTAACAAAAAATCCACCCATAACTCCTGCTTCCCTTAAAAAACTTTAAACACTGAGACGCCTGTAGCTGAAATGGAACACATTTCTTGCTTTCCTCTTTCCTAAATTGCTTTGCTCCAGCCTCTTAAATCACTTTTATTGCTGCTTTCTACACTCCCTCCAAGCTGTTAAGAACATTTTAGCAGTGAGGCGCCCAGAAGCCTGCCCAGTAATCCTGATGGAGCTGTGCTAGCCTTCTTTTTCCTTGCTGTCCTATCACACTGCAAATTCCCCTCGTTTGCTTTTCAGCTAACTCCTTCTCTCTCAGCTTTGCTCCTTCACAGATTTCTCTCCTTCCCCAGAACATCTGGGGTTTGAAAATCTTTCCACTCAGAGTACTGACCAGTTAGTTTCCTGGCTGGAAAGTCTAATAGCCCTCAGGTGGGCTCAGTGTGTGTGAAGCCAGGCTCTGCAGCCCTGGCATGTGGTGACAAGAAGAGCAAGGTGCCTCCTCCACTGCTGGAGCAGCTGGAGGAGCACAGGAATAGGCCTGTGGGCTACCAGCTTTTGTCCTGTGCACATCATGAGCTTGAGATATCCCTGCCTCAGCTGCTCACTGAATTTTAGGATCAGCAGAAATAGCTGCACCAATGTGCCTCAATGTGCCTTTGAGATGGAGGTTTAGGTTGGGATGGCCTCAGGAGGTCTCCAGTCCAATCTCCTAGCTCTGGCTCCAGGCTGGATCAGCTGTGAAGTCAGAGCAGAATGCTCCAGGCTTTGTCCCATCAGGTGTTGAAAGCCTCCAAGGATGGAGCCTGTGCAACCACACAGCCTGTTCCTCTGCTTACTGTCGTCAGGGTACAGAAGTTCCTCCTTTTATCCAGATTAAAGCTCTCATTTTTTATTTTATTTCAGTTTTCCTGTATTAAATGATACAGAACTTTGCCACAAATAGAAATAGTAAGAGCAGCAGCTTGCTTTTCCTTTGCTTTTGAAAGAAATGCAGCCCTCTCTTTTCCTCTCATTTCTGTGGTGTGCATAGGATGTGGAGCCTGCTTTTGCTTTTTCCAAAGCACATCTGTGTCTCAACGAGTTTTACCTGGAGATTTTCTCCATGCAAACCAAAGCATGGAGAATAATTAACAGTGGGAAATTATATAACTGCTAAGAGAAACAATGGCTCTTCTGTGGGCCTGCAAGCAAGCTGCCAGGAGCTCTGCCTCTTATTCATCACGTAACGTAAAATTAGTTAGAGGATTGTCACAATGCAGAGTTTAAATCAGTAAATTGTGTGCTTTAACTCAGATTTCTGCACTTCCTTTTCCCATTATTGCTTTGTAAATGCTGCTGTGTGGTTCAGGCTCTTGGACCTGTAGCTTTCTTCTCAGGTCTTACCTAGTGCAATGGAAATCAGATACCCTGCAGCCCTCAGCAGGAGAATGAATAAATGGAATAAGCAGAAGAGTCCAGTTGCTAAATCCTGCTTGCTGCTAGTAGAACTTGCCATCAAGGGCATAGTGCAGTGTAAGTAACTGTAGAATACCTACACTAGCCAGTGTCACCAGCTGGCCATCAGATGACTCCAGGAAAAACACCAGGCTATTTCTGACACACGGGGGGCATGGCAAACACAGCGTGGTCAGAGCAGCAGGGCTGGACAGGAGCCTGAGGATGCTGCCTGGCCCAAGGAGAGCAGTGTGAAAGCACCTCCTCTGTAGGACAAAGTGTCCTTAGAAAAGCATTTCAGGGTTCTTTTCTTCAATTCTGACTCTACATTGACATACCTGCTTTGGGGCAGTTTCTGTGATTTTGTCTAGTAAACAGGTCTTCAGTTTTTTTAATTAAAGGATGCTAATGGATGAATTTTATTCATCCCAGCTGCAAGAGCAATGGTTGGGATAGAGCTCATCCTTAGAGGAGTTCAATAGATAACAAGTCTGGGACAGATCTGGAGCCATGCTAGTGGATATGAAGATCTCTCCTTTTTGGCAAGGAACTGACACACAAAACCAAAACATTTATTTCTTGTTTACTTGTTCTTCACTAGTGGATGGTGACAAAGTCTTAGTTGACATGGCGTGGCAGACCACTTTACAGTTTGGATTTACCAGCTTAATTCTCCACTTAGCTCTGCCCCTCACTGTGATCTCCATTCCAAGGAGCCATGTGTTCCTAGCCTGCCAGCCCGGCTTGCTCACCTCCCAGAGCTCTATAAGGCCAAGGAGAAGCACTCCTTGTCAGCTGTGGCTCCTGTCTGGAGTCCTGGAGGGCAAGACCAAGTAGGCTTAATTGGTGGCATGAGGTACAGTGGTCAAAGCCTGCAGAAGACTTGTCACTGTTCTCTCTTATGCAGGTAGGGACAGATTTCTCTTGTACCCAACAAAAACCACCTCTGGTAACACCAATAAAACCCATACCGGTTCCCTTTGAGTCATTCATCAGCTCCCACTCATGGGAGGACTGTGCTGATGTGGAAACAAAAGCTGTAAGAGCAGTTTGGAGGAGCTGCATTCATATTTTGGTTGAAACTCAGATTCCTTATGAATGCGAACAAAATAATCTCTTTTTGCATAAAGCCTTAAAAGTAGCATAAAGATTACACTGTCCTTTAGCTGGGTCTGGAGCCTAACTCGAAAGGTTCTGGGAGCTTGATCCTGGAGCACTGTAAGGGTTGTACTGTAATGAACTCCCAGACTGAACTGGTGCCAAGCGATAGCAAATGTCAGCAGGCACTGTGCCAGTGGGGTATGGGAACCAGACGTGACAGAGTATCTGTGTCTCAGCCAGCCACATGCAGCTCAATCTTTCCATTCACAAAAAAAAATGAAGCCAGGATCTTGTGTCTTCAGAGCCTGATTGTCTCTCACAGCACTACTAACTCGCTCCCTTCCATGCTAGGTGCCCAGAAGGCAGCAAGAAGCCGCTGGGGCAGCCCACGATCCTGTACGATTACTCGGAGGAGGAGCTGATGGCCAGCATCGAGCGGGAGTACTGCCGCTGAGCCCCCAGGGAACGGCAGGCACAGCCCGGGGCCAGCCTGAGCACAGCTGCTCTGACACCACAGCTGCACGGCACAGGGGCCTCTGGAGGGGACTGGAGCATCGGGGGCTGCTTGGGAAGCACTGAGGAGAGAGTTCCCCTGATCAGCTCCCAGGGAGAGCAGGAAGATCCTCACCAGCTGCTGATTTCTGATTGGTGCCACTGCAAGAGGGACCAATTCATCTTAAGAATCAATATTTAGAAGCTCATTTCTAAATGCTGTTTTTAAAGGAACATGTACTAGAATTAATGTCCTGCTAGAGGTGTTGAAATGTGGTGCTTTGAAGGAAGATCCTGCTTTGGACCTAGTAAAAAATTGCAGCAATATCATCTGATTCAGAACTTAAGGAGATGTTGAAGGAAATTCATGTTTCTGCCACTTAAAATGTGCCAAATTGCACTTGTGCAAGCCTCAGGTTCAGGTCTGAGTTTGGTACTGTCTCTTTCAATCTGGTCCCAATCTGGTCCCTAGTATGGGAGATAAGAGGAAAGGGGGATTGAGCCCACCATCTAGTGCATAGCCAGTGTAATCCCAGAGTTCAAATCCCACCACACTGCCAAATTAGGCTCCTGGGAGCCATCAGGGAACACAGGATTTGTATGATCCCTTTGGGGCTGGGTCCCAGCATAGGTGTCCTACCTGGGCACAGATCCATCCCAGTGATAGGAGTGAAAGCAGGAGGCACATCCTCATTTCAGTCATCCTCCTCAAGGGGTACTTGCCTGCTCTTGTAGAGCAGCTGTTTGGGATCAGTTTTCAGAATTGCTACTCCTAGCCTTTCCCTAATATTTCTTGTCCTACAAGAAAAATCACTGCATTTTACCATTAGCTGATTGCAAAGTAAACCAGAATGTTCTCTCTCCTAAGGAAATAGTATGTTCAATGCTCCCAGACAGGGAAGCCTGGTATTTTGGGTTTCTGCTTTTATTATATCTGCATGTTAACATGTTATGAGTATCTACTTATTATCAGAAGTAGAAAATTACTTTATTTCTATCTTCTGCTGAAGTATAAAAGGCATCAGATGAAGTTTTCACTACATGTAAATACAAGAAAAAACTGCCGGACACATCTTAAGATGCTGTATTTTAAGTACTTTATTTCTGTGATTTCTGGGACCTGTGGAACACAAATAAATGCATCTATACTCTGAAGCCCTCAGTGAAGGCATCAGATGTTCTGAAAAAGGCTCTCTGAAAAATCATGCTCTGGTACCTGCAGAGACTTAGCAGGATGCATCCCTGGGGGATGGCAGGTGGGATTCCTGCAGGATGCATCCCTGGGGGATGGCAGGTGGGATTCCTGCAGGATGCATCCCTGGGGGATGGCAGGTGGGATGCCTTGAGGGGGGCACCAGATCACAGCCCTGGCACACAGTCTCACACCCCAGTTGTGTTCCCTGCAGCTGCCTTCAGCAAGGCTGGGCACTGGGAGCTGGGGAGCCCCCAGGCAGCCCAGGGTGGGCAGTGGGAGGGAGCCAAGCTCCCACAAAGCTGTGCATGCTTGGAGGCAGCAGCTCCCAGCACACAGCTAGGGCATGTCGACAGGACCAGGCATAATAAGGGTTTAAACTGGAAGAGTCTAAATTTGGGTTGAGCATAAGGAAGAAATTGTTCCCTGGAACAGGTTGTGAGTGCCCCATCCCTGGAAGTGTTCAAAGGCAGGGTGGATGGTGCTCTGAGCAGCCTGGTCTAGTGGAAGATGTCCCTGCCCATGGCAGGGGGATGGGACTGGATGGTCTTTAAGGACCCTTCCAACCCAGACTGTTCTATGATTCTGTGATACCTTAGTGGCCCAGAAATAGCTGGAGTAGAGAGCAGATGTCCTTGCATTGTTGGGAGAAGTTGGGTGGGCCCTCTGGAGAATGGCCCTCTAACCCTCCTGGAAAAAATCCAGTTTTGAACAATAGCAGTTCTTTCACAGGAACAGTCATTTTTAGACCTATTAATGTCACTGATCTGTGGCAGGATACAGTTTCTCTGCAGTTTATGGAGAGCCCACTCACCAGATCTCCCAGAGCTTGTGTTAGTTTTCAGCAGCTCTCAAAGGCCTACTGAGAGGAACAGAATCTGCCTGTGGAGAGCAGAAAAAACACAGTGACCCCAGCACCACAGGAGACCACAGTACTCTATATTCCCTTGTAATCACAATAGTGGTTTCTATTTTCTTTGAACTTGGATTTCGTTCTTTCAGTTAAGACCTTCCTTCTGTCAAGGTCCCCAGAGTCTCTGGCACATCTGAGGAGATATTTCCCTGAGCTGTCACAGCTCCCCCCTCTTTGTGAGCACAGGGCCAGCAGACTGCTGCATTTTTGGATGGCCTCCAATGACACAGCAGACAGAGGGAAGCCACGCTGCTGTCAGACCATGCTGTGACAGGAGCAGGCAGGGACCAGGGCTCTGCCTCCCCCAGGTCACCCTGCATGTCCCCTGCCTGCCCTTACAGGGCTGCTCTTGGTGACTGGCCCAGGTAACAGCTCTACAACCGATTTCAGACTCACCTACAGGAAAGCCCAAGTATTCACAATTACAGAAATTGACTAATTAAAAATAATACCTAAGCAGAACATATTGTTGGGCTGCAAAAAAAAACATCTCTACTGAACATAGCAAAGCACTGGGCTGCTTTATAAAATGAGCTTCTGAAATAACCAAGAGACAAGCACATTTCTGTATCTGGAACAAAGGTGCAGTGGTTTCACAGATAACCTTTTCAGCATCACCGGCAAAAAAGGAGGAGCTGCAGAAACACAGGAAGGTCCAGAAAGGAGTGATGCAGCTGGGACAGTCACTGCACCAGGGAAAAAGTGCAAGAAAGAACTTTGGGGATGCAAGGAGGGACCTCAAACTGCAGTATGGTCTTGCAGGCTTTCTCTGTGCCATAAAACGATGTGAGCTCAGACCACAGAGCCAGCCAGCACAGACAGCCCACAGCCATCTGTCTTCTCACCCCATGCAGAACAGGATGGTGGTACCCAAGCAGGTTCTCAGTCTGCCCAAGAACTGATGGGGACTGATCTCCTCCCTCTGGGTCAAACTGCACCCAACTCCATGCCCAAAAGGGACAGTGGCAGTGGGGCTGGTGCCTGGGAAGCCACAACTACAGTTTAATTACCTGGTGTCAGTGTAACTCTGCTTTTGTCCATCCTTTGCTCACAGAAAATAGGACACCAGATCATTTGTAGGTGAACAATAGTATGGAAGCAGTAGCTGTGCCCACAACAGATTTCAAGAGAAACTTCTTGAATTAATGGGCTCTTCAAAAAAAGGACAATTACACTATATAGACCACTGCCACATCTCAGGGATGTTATCATCTTGTTTCAGGGGTTCCATACTGTTGTCTCCTTATCACAAAAGTTTCCTATCTTCTTGGGGGCATCTCCTCAGAGCACTGACTCCCTGTCACAGCAGCCAACTCCCAACTCCCTTCTCAATCACCCACCCCACTCTTTTATAGCACTCTTCTTCTCATTGGTTACAGCTGTAGCCTGGTAAAGTCAGGCCTGTTCCTAATCTTTGATAATTGCCCAGCTGCAACTCCTTAGGGGTAAGATTACTTTATATACTACCTTTATTTTCTTATATCCTATCTCCCTACAAATGCTGATATCCAACCAGCTGAATTATTGAAAAGTTTGTTTTCTTTTCATGGTATTTCTCTATAACCACCATCAAATCACAACTGTTTGAAGGACAAGAAATTATTCAGCTTGCCAGTACTTCCTGCCCCTAAAACAGTTTGCTGGAATTAAGCAGGGCTCTGGAGAGTCTCTTACTTATCATTTTGGAAACTACCCTCCTGTTTAATACCCACAGCCTAAGACAGGATAGCTGACAAGTGCTTTTGAGCTGACACTATTAATCTCCATTAATAAACCAGCAAAAGGTTATTATTTTTAACCAAATCACTACATTATTTATCTAACAAAAATAAATGCTACATGCTGCATTTTGCACTAGTCCAAAAGGAGCAAGAGGGCCTTGCTGAGACAGAGCCTCTGCCCAGCAAGGGGGGCACAGGGGCCCACAGGCCCTGTAGCTGTGCCACAGGAACTTCATGGAGCTGCCCACCACATCTGCCAGCTGCCTGGCACAAACCACATCCACAGCAGGGCTCCCCCTCACCTCACCCTGGACACAGGACATGGCAATTATTTGCACAGGGTGAAGTGGATTTATCTGGGCAGTGATAACCAACAGAGAAGTCAGTCAAGAGATGCTACAAGGGAAACAATTAAACCTAAGGTGTTCTTCCCATCTGGGACAAACTCTCCAGCTTCCTCAAGTCTTCTGCATGTTTTCAGATGTGTCCATTGCCTTCTGCACACTTCAGCACTTAAGTCATCAATTTCCTTCTACACCTGAGGGCTGAAGCAGAAGAGGAGGAAGGCTGCATTTGACAGAGGATCCCAGGACAGCCTGGACTGTGAGGTGTGGCTGAGGCTTTGCGGCTTCCTCCTGGACTGTCTCACCATTTCCTCAGCCTGCAGGTTGCTGGGTTTTGAGTAATGATTTACTCTTGCTGCAGACATGGAAGCAATTTGCCTTCTCCTAGCCAGAGCCTGCCCGCCTCAAGCTGCCTTGCTGGATGTGAATTCAAGGTAAACAGGCAGATGGGCTCACAGGTTAAACTCCAAAACCAGTCTGAAGATTTATCCCTGAAGATGAACTCAAGCCAGAGGCAACCCTGGGGCAGGACTCAGCTCATGAGATGACAGATGAAGGATGTTGGGTACAGATTTCACAGCTGGAAAGGGAATATTAGCCAGAGCTGTGGCCTGGGCTGGAGGAGCACACCAAGCCTGCGGCATGGGCCACCTCTGCCACCTCCACAGCATCAGAGTGGATTCACTCTCCCAGTGCCCAGGCTTGAAGAGGATCAACGCTCATGAATTTGCAAGCCAGCTCAGGCTGCTGCTCAGCCCAGGGCTTGGCTGTACAACCACACAGGGTGGTGTGTGTAACAAGCAATGCCACTGTCTGCAAGATGAAACATAAGCCAACAGACATGTTTGAGCACAAATCCACTGTCCTTCAGAAAATGATTCCTTTTTATGGATTTAGAATGGCTTCAAGACAGAAAGACTTGCCCCCAACAATGCTTGTGTCAGCACAGGGGTAGTTGGGAAGGCTTTCTTGTATGCAGGCTGTTTTCTCTCACTGGATGAAGCTGTTCCAGACTCCAGCCCCATTAGGATGTGGACTGAGTGCACCTCCTGGCTACATGGGACAGCTCAGACCACAGCTTGGGTCTAAGGAAAAGCAGGAAGGTGAGCACAGACTGAAATCCATTGCCATGTTTCACATAAACAAAGCCAGGGGAAAAAAGTAAAAATCAGCAAAAAACCCCAAACCCTACAACAAGTATTCTTAGGGATATAATTGGATGCTCAGAAAAATCTTCCTTGAAAAATAGTACGGACAGGTAAGACATCTTCCCCTGGGAGACAAAGGCATTGTGACAAACTGCAGAGCCCAGGGGCTGAAGTTTGTGCTGTTCTGCCAGAGCATTAAACCTACACCTAAGCTTTCCCTTCCAGTTGTTCTCCTGAGGGGGAAGCAGAAGCATCCATGAGATCGCTTTTCACCTTCCTCACACGTGCAAGAACAATGTGCTCTTCTGTGGACAAAGCCTTGAGTCACTGCTCCCAGGTCACTCCCTGAGGGCTGCACAGACTGAGCAGAGAAAGGCTGTGACAAAAAGCTGGAATCATTACACCTTCTCCCTTTCTGCTGGAAATAAACATTTCTGCAGCCCAGGAACTGGTCAGAGGGAAACAGCATAAAAATGTACGTGTTTGCTGCTGCTGTCACTATCATTGGACACCTCCTTCCCAGCTGAGACTGGGAGGTAACACCCAGCCTGCCATGTCCCCACCAGAGCAGAAAGAACTGGGACTAGCACAGCCACCTTCTGAATTAAATTGTCATTTCTGCCTTATTTCCAGCACTCACTCCATGCACAGCTTGTGACACTAACAGAGCAGCACCCAGCACATCCCTTGCAGCTGCGGGAGGCCGGGCTGGGAGTGGTGTGGAGCTGGGAACTCTTGTTCCCAGAGAGCAGCCCCAAGGCCTGCTGGGGGTGTGCACCTTCTACCAAAACCACGAGATGAATGGTGTAAAATCACAAACAAGTGAGCATTGGTCAATTTACAACAGGATCAAAAAAATCCAGCCTTTACAGGGAAGTGAATTAGCTAGCCCCAAAGTCTTCCACTGGCCTAGACACACAACCTAATCCTGAAGGATTGGCATAGTTCTGGAATGGACACCTCTGAAACCTGAAAATCCATGATTTTTTTTATGACTTAAAACCAGTCACGTTACATACATTTTATTTAATAAAAGTTAAAAACACGTACAAAAATGCAGTTCCATTTCCGTAAAATATAGGCTCAAAATAAAAAGACTGAACAGTAGAGTTCAGGCAGTAAAGTGCAAAGACAGCAGCTATGCCAGTCATGCTTAATCCATAAATAACCCTTAGACAGCAGCAGGAAGGAACAGGCAGAGCAGACACAGGCACAGCTATTCACGCACATCCACAGGGAACGATCCACACATCCCAGAGCGGGCTGCCAGGAACTGCAGGCCAGCCTCACCCAAACAAGGAGGGAGCAGCTGCTTTTCCACATGGTGACACACATACTTGACACACTTTTTTAAAAAGTCTGTATTCTCAAGTCCACTGTTTCCCCCCAGCCCCGTAATGCAAAAAACATGACAATTTATATAATTATGACAAGAGTTCCCAAATTGTTTTCTCAGGTGAGCACCATAAATAGTCAGTCTGTAAAAAAATGAAGTGCTAAACTGGCTACTAAACTGAGACAGGACATGCTTCCCCTGGTTAAAAGCATGCAAAAACAGCATCCAAAAGCCAGACTTCTACTTCTAAGAGATTTCTGAGGGAAAAAAAAAGGAAGAGCAGCAACATCTCTTTGTTCACCACAGAAACTTGGAAAACTAGGTAGCAACAGAGAACAGCAACACCACAAGGATCCACTTCACCAGGCAAAGAGGTTCCAGCTGAGCCCTTTGGAGAGTCCAAAGCAAGGTCCACACACACCCACTGGCACGTACACTGGGATTACAGCACGTGTCAGTGAGCAGGGTGTGGGCCTTCACAAAGTCAGGCACAAAAACTTCAGTACACTTAGCACAATACTCCAATTTAGTGCAGTCTGAAAACTTACCACTCTTAATTATAACTATAGATTTTAGTGTAAAAAATAATGACATAATGTGCTTTAACTGAAACAGGTCTCTGCCAAGTCAGCACCTCCATAGATGAAATCCATGCTTTGCCCACCCTGGGAAGCAAGACCAGGATTTCAGAACAAAGCAGTAAAAGAGAGAGTGCATTCCTAGTTATCCACAGTTGATGCATATAGGAAGAACAATCCTCCTCAGTGCTCAACTATGCTTCAGTGCAGGAGTGGCTGAAGGGAGAAGAGTCCAGAAGGAATAAGCACTCCAGAAATATTTCATCTGGGGGGGGAAGCTGTCTCCCAGCAAAACAGCTGGTGCTTTGCTGCACTGTCAGCTCTGCTACAGTACACACACACTCCTCCTGCACCTGGGAATGGAGCAGTCTGACTGTGCTATGGGCATTTTGTTACTCACACCATGCTATTACAACACAGCACTCCTGCAGCCATTGGTTCCATTTCTTAACTATCATTACACTTTGTGTAAAAGAAAATCCATTCAACAGGGAGAGTGTATTGTTTAATAGAAAAGGGTGATTTTATACAAAGTACTGTGGAGAAGTATAAGGCCACATGAAGAGCATCATCAAGTTGACATGGTGGCTATTTCTTAAGACACAATTAGTATTTCCTCTGGTGCATTGATACAGGTAAAAGAAAGCCTTGAATTATAAGGTGCACAAGCATCCACAATACAAAAAAACCCTTTAATTTTTTTATTTCTCCTCTACTCAAAAAAATATAAAGAGAGACCCACTAATTTTTCATGGGCTATCTTGCCATTTTTGCATTTTTCAGTTTATTTTGATATGTTGGCTTAGCAGGACCAAAAATAAAGCATAATTTTTAGTGTCAAAATTTCTAAACAGTGTTTGTACTTCTACCTCCACCAGAGCAGTCTGGCTCCTCCAAACTTTGCGTCAGTGGCATGTGGACTCAAGAATGCTTCTACCAACAGCCACATCAGCTTCTACTTGCAAAGGGTATGAATTCCTAAAATGTGAAGGATTTCAGCTCTTGTATTCTCAAATAAGGTCATTCTGGTTTGGTTTGTTTTAAAAACTACTGACTCATTTTGATCTTCGATCTACCTGCACAAGGAGGGTGTAAGAGCACTAGCCCACGGCAGGATCAGGATTGCAAGTGCGAAAACCAAAAAATATGTTATCAAATGGTAAGTGTTTATAAAACACTCTGAATGCAATAGTTTAGGTTTACTGAAAAGGAGTTTCCAAAACTCTGGGTCTCATCCAGCACAGCCCTACTAATGCAAGTAATTTGCCTGCATAACAAGACCTAAATGAACAAATACAAAATATATTTGGTATAGAAAATAGTACTATAAAAATTAAAAACCACCCTGTTTTACTGTCCATCAAAATATTAACAGCAAGCATTACAACTTTTTTTAACCTATTGCCAATATAATTTCCAAGGAGTTCTACTTTCCTGAAGTGCTGGTGATTGCAATTGCCCAAGTACTGAAAAAAAATCCAGCAGGGAAGGGATGAGGAAATATGATAGATTTCTCACATAGCACTATCAACAGAGGACCTAAACTGCAGGAAACTAAAGTACACACAAACACGAGGAAAATAAAAGCCATTTCCCATTCTGCTGTTGCCATCGGAGCTCTTCCTGATCCTCAGACAGTCTGCAGAAGGCGCCTCTTCACTCTAGCCCTGGCAGGCGGGTGATGGCATGGGGATGAGCATACTCAGAGCACTGCTGCTGCTGCTGCTCTTGGGCTTCTCTGCTGTGGCAATTCTGCTGAGTTTGCCAAGCTCTGTCTGCCAGCTGGGGGTCTTCTTGGTGGCCATGTGGCGGCGCGTGTGCTTGGTGAGGTGGTCGCTGCGCATGAAGCGGCGCTCGCACACCGGGCACGAGAATTTCTTCTCGCCCGTGTGCGTCCGGCGGTGCCGCGACAGTTCATCCGAGCGGGCAAACTTCTTGTCACAGCCCTCCCAGTTGCAGCTGAAAGGTTTTTCCCCTGCAGGACATAAAGGAAGCGTTTGTTACTTTTGAGAAGTTGTGTTGCAGTCTTATCAAAGGGCTAACTTAAAATCTGCCTTGCAGGAACCAGTGAGTTCACAGAACTGCTCATCTGTGCAGTCAATGTAAGATTAAGCTAAAGTTCTGTTCCAGAGAATAATAGCTATCATTTCTACTTATTTCCTTGTATCTCTCTTTAAATGTTCTTTAATCAGGTCTGGTTTTTCAGTTGTCTAAAGTCCAAGTTTAAAGAAATAGAGCCTTCATAAAGATGCCTTATCTGCTGACTGAACTAGAAGCAAGCCCCTGCCCCCATCCCCATGCATCCATATCTCTCTGGCTGCAGCATGTCATCCACAAATACAGGAGTCAAACAGGAAGCCTGGAATTGAGTCTTGGGGTCCTGCTGCTCCAGTGATCCAGTCCTGCACACAAGCACACCAGCAAGCACTCCCAAGCAAAGCCTGTCCTGCCAGCCCCCAGAGACCAGGAATGGCAGCAAGGCTGCCCACATCAGCTGCTGCTCATCTTGGGCCACTGCTGGACATCCCACCTGTCCTGAACAACCACAACTGCAACTACTGCCTGCAACTCCGACAGGGCTCCAGATAAACATCCACCACGTGGCCCAAGATTATGGGAACACTTTGAGGCAGAAGAGAAGGGGCCCAAACAGAAAGGACACCTCACAGGAGCATTCCCACTTCAGGTATTGAGAGTAAAGTCTGTGTCTTCTGGATGTGCTATGATCTAGCAAGTCAGCATGCAGAGAAAAGGCAGAAAAAGAAAGCTGAACTACTCCTCCTCCTGATCCTGTAATGGGAACTGGCTAGTGAGGGGTCAGTGTGTTTCATCTGCCACTGTATCTTAACCATGATACAGGGACACACCCAGGCTCCCTATGGATCAGCAGCCACATGCACAAAGCAAGGCACTTGCTGATAGTCTGTTTATCCTGGAGCACCAGGTTTAATTCAGCAGCCTCTCAAGCCAGGAGCAGAAGCATCATTCTACCTCTGAACTATGGTTTACAAGAATTATCAGCTTCATGTAGAGGTTAAGCTCTTTCCCCAAAGGAACTGTGAAGACAAGCTGCCAAACCAATGCAAATCCCATCACACAAGCTGATATCCAATAAACCAGTGACTATGGGTAACAGCAGCCAGGGGAGAAAAGCCAAGGAAAACCAAAAATAGACAGAATTATTCTATACCAATAATCTCCCACCATGCCTATCCTTCAACATCAAAAATAATCCCTGAGAACTCAAAGTTAGTTTTAATTTAACAAGATCCTGGAAGCAGAAAAAAGGTAAGTAAGTAAAACACATATAGACTGTTTCCCCACTGACCCAATTTATGGAGCAAATCACTTCATATTAATTACAATTAATTTTCCTTTACTACTAAAATTCCCCTTTTGCAACTGAATAAACTGTTACACTCTCATAGGAGCTCTGCTTCCTAACACAGCGGCCAAAAATCTCAATGCATTCCCATTTATCCTACACAAAACTCTGGGGGAGCAAAAAAACACCAAAGAAACAAAAAAAAGCAGTTTCTGAGTTTCTCTTTTCTTTTACTCATGTGACAATTAAGACCAACTACCTGTACTGTATTTTGCCTACACCAGACCTCCCCATGCTCCAAAAAAAGGAACTTGCACAATTCATTTCCATCTAGTCCAGATGGCAGGATTCCACTTAGATCTAAACACACGCACACAGACGGCAAAGCTTCACTCCAGCTAAAGCCTGTGAAATTCAGCTAACACTACAGGGTCAGCTGAGGTCTCAGAACAAAGTACATCTTGTTTTGCCTGTCCATGGAGAATGAACATTCCTTCCATCCCTGAGATGAGCAAAAGCTTCCCCATCACCTGCTCCTTCCCTTTCCCACCCCCTCCTTGCAAAGAGCCTGCATTTCAGCACCCCACACGGGCAGAGCCCCTCACGCACCGGTGTGGGTGCGCAGGTGGGCCTTGAGGTGGGAACTCTTGAAATAGGTTTTCTTGCAGCCAGGGAAGTCGCACACGTAATTCCTCCGCCTGGAGAAGTCCACCTGGGGGGCACAGGTCTGGCCAGAAGCGATGAACACGGGAGCAGGGGCGAGGGGCAGGAGCTTGGTGCTGCCCACAGTCACCAGGGCCTGCGGGCACGGCGGCGCCTGCGGGACAGCGGGCTGTGGCAGAACCAACATGACAGTCCCCTGAGGCACAGAGGGGCCCATGAGCACAGGCTGGGGCAGCGGGGCTGTCTGGGGCAAGATGGGCTTCATGGGAGCTGAGAGTGCTGGAGCTGAAGGCTTCACATAGGCATTAATCATGCTGCTTTGTCCATTTAAAGGGATCATTTGACAGAGAACCTGGGGGCTGGAGACAGGGGCAGGTGTCACTGGGGTAGCTCTTTTTTGCAAGTCATTCTCACAATTCTTTGGTAAGTGGGTTTGTGGCGAAACAGGCCGGACCGGTAGCTGCCCTTTATTGGTCACAATATCACTGGAGTCATGTGCATAAGGCTGATGTGCCGGAGAGGTTTTGTCGATTAAATCATCCGCAGCCCACGTGTCCTGTGGCAGTCTGGAATGTTTTGGGTCATCCGCTCCACACCAGTCTCTGGAAGCGCTGCAGCCTGAAGTTACCTTTGTTTGCTCTTGCACAGCAGGAATGTGATGGTAAGCAGAACTATCACCTGTGTGCCGTATGACACTTGTTGCCATGGCCCTGCAGGGCTGAGGGGCAGGGAACTCAGAGATCACTGGCTTCTGCCTGCACGGTGGCCCCACGCTGGGAGCAGATGGCCTGGCTGTGGGAGAGGCACCAGTGGCTGAGGTGACCGAGCAGGCAGCTGTGTTTGCCATGACTGTCCTTGGTTTGGAGTAAGTCACCTGTGAGGACAGGAGCGTGGCTGCCGACATCTCAACAAAGTCAGGGCTGTGTGGAGGGGTCATGCACTGCAAAAAAACCCACAACAGTGTGCATCAGTGTAATTCCATGGCACAGTTTTCCCATTTTTACTCTGAAAAATAAAATTACATGCCCTCTCCCAGCATCTCAATGTGCCTCTTAGAACAAACTGAATAAAGTCTACTGCTGTGGTTTAATCCCAGAGGGCAATGAAGTCCCATGAAACTCACTCATCCTCCACCCCCAGATGGATGGGAAGGAGAATCAGAAAAAGGTAAAACCTATGGGTTGAGATGAGAACAAGTTAATCATTCAAATACAGGAAAATACAATAATAAAAATATTAAAAACACAGATAAAAAGACAGAGAGAAATAAAGTTCAAGAGCAACAAATGATGCAGAGTGCAACTGCTCACCACCCACCTGGCCTGATCCCAAGCAGTGACTGGCCCCTCCTGGCCACCTCCCCCCAGTTTATACACTGAACACAATGCTCTATAGTATGGAACACCCCTTTGGCCAGATTGGTCAGTAGTGTCCTAGCCATGGTCTCTCACAAGGCTTCTCCTCCTCACTGGCAGAGCAGGAGACACTGAGAAGTCCTTGGTTTAATTGCTGCTGAACTGTGCTTACTCTAAAACATCAGTGTGTTATTAATGTTATTCTTACCTTAAATCCCAAACGCAGTACTCTGCCAGCTACTAGGATGAAAACACTCTATCCCAGCTGAAAACATATCTACCCCATATTCTATGCATTTACATCATGCCCACACTTTTAAATACATCCTAATTGACCACCATTACTTTTCTTGTCTTTTGATACAGGTATCATTGTGAGCCATCCCTCTAAAACATCTGCTGAGCTCATTCATGGATTGCTTTGGGCTCCAATTCAGGGCAGAAAAGATGGTGTGTTATGTTGGATTGCAGCCTACTGAAGTTAGTTCTCATTCCATCACTGCTGTGTTTGTCCAGTTTCATCAAAGTTTGTTCTTCATTAATGTGGGTGATTCCTACTGTAATACCCCTGATGTTGTGTGTAGCCAGCTCAGCAGGGGTGACATGAGTGTTATATGGCAATTAGCATCATCCAACCCAAATCACTGGCTCCTCTCACACAGAACCAGATCCCCTGGAACAAAACTTTGGGCTTCCTTATCCTCCCACATTACCCACCAAGTGCAGCCAGGTCCTTGAGAACAGCAACCTCATGGATGGACTGTCATTGCCTGATGCAGGAAAAATCTGACTGTTTTCTCCAGCTTTTTTGTGTGCACCACAGGGACTTTATCCCGTTCTACACTATGCAGAAGTTTTGCTTGAGCACAGCTGGCAGATGCACTAGTGCTGACTGCCCAGGTGGCCTTTGCTAAATGTGTATCCCATTGTTTGAAGGTCCCACCACCCCTTGCTCTCAGTAACAGTCTGTTATATCATTCAATTTTCCTGGAGACTGGCACATGATAGGGAGGTGATAAACCCACACAATGCCATGCTCTTCAACCCGGGTGTCTGTGAGGTTGTGTTGGAAATGAGTCCCCTTGCCTGGCTCAATTCTTTCTGGGGTGCCCTGTTGCCATAAGACCAGATTTCCAAGGCTCAGGACAGTGTTCCAGGCAGTGCCATGGGGCATGGAATACATTTCCAGTTATCCAGTGGTTGCTTCTACCATCATAAGCACATGGTGCTTGCCTGGGTGGATTTGTGGGAGTCTGATAGAGTCCATTTGCCAGGTGTTCCCATATTTGTATTTCAGCCATTGTCCTCCACACCAAAGAGGCTTTAACTGCTTGTCTTGAATAACTGAAGTGTGTGCTTCACAACTATGGCTAGCCCAACAAGAGTGTCCATGGTCAAGCCTACCCCTTGATCATCACCCCATCTACATGTTGCATTTCCTCCTTGATGGCCTCAGATGTCATGGGCTCACCAAGCAATAAATAATTCACACTGGTGAATCTTGCCAATCCAGATCCACCTGAGCCACTTCAATCTTAGAAGCCTGATCCACCCATTGGTTGTTCTGATGTTCCTTGGTGGCCCAAGTCTTGGGTACAGGAGCATCCACTGATGTACCCTTACAACCAGGCTCTCCACCCAGGCAGCAGTACCTTGCCACAAGGCAGCAGCCCAGATGGGTTTACCTCTGCTCTGCTTCCATCACTGCAGCCACCACCACAGGGCATCTGCCACCACCCGTGAATCAGCACAGAGATAAAGCACTGGCTGTTCTTCCTGTTCAGCAGTGTCTAAAGCCAATGTTCACCTCTGCAAAGTAACTCAATTTGCCTTCTCCTTCAGCAGTTTCTGTAATTTTTTATAGGCTACACCATACAGCCACTTTCCATCTTCAGTGCTTTCCTACAACACAGCAGGAATCAAACAGGGCATATTGTTTCTCATTTTTGGGTAACTTATTATACAATAGTCTCTTGAGCACATGTCATCTCCTCACCAGGCAGCATCCAGGAGTCTGCCGTCTCACCAATCCCAGGAGTCTTGGAAGTAATTGAGGTTTCCTATTTGAGAACCCAGTGTGACCAGCAACACCCACTCATTCCACACAGCATCAGCTACAGGATGTGTAGGAGACCATCCTTTGCACATCCAGCCCAGCACCAGCAATCAGGATGCCAGGGAAGCTGTGTTCAGTACCAATCATTTCCAAAGCAGCTGGACCCTCTTTGTAGGCTGCCAGTATCTGTTTTACAGCTGGAATACAGAGGGCTTCAGATCCTCTCTACCCCAACTCCAAAATCCTAGAGGCTGACCTAATTCTCCCCTGTGCCTTCTACCAGAGGTTCCAGGTAGGGCCACTTTCTTTGGCTGCAGTGTAGAGCACATGTTTTGTATCTTGTCCTGCCTGGACTGGCCCAAGGGCTGGGGCAGAGTTAATTTTCTGCATGAATTATCTCCTGTTTAAGTTATTCAAAGGCTTGTTGTTGTTCAGGGCCCCATTTGAAATCATTCTTCTTCTGGGTCACTTGACAGAGAAGGCTGACAATCAGACTGTAATTTGGAATGTGCACTCTCCAAAACCCCACAATGCCTAAGAAAACTTGTGTTTTTCTTACTAGTTGGCAGAAGTGTATCTGTTATTTTGTTAATCAAATCCGTTGGGATCTGATGACACCCACCTTGCTATTTTATTCTTAAAACCTGGATCTGCTATGCAAGCTCCTGGACCTTACTTTGTTTTATGGCAGCTTTCACAGAGATCTGGATTATTTTCTTCCCTTTCTCAAAAACTTCTGCTGCTGTATTGCCCACAGTGGTACCATCAATATATTGCAAGTGTTCTGGAACTGGATCAGTCCATGGCAAATGGTTCAAAGTTTTGCCATGTGGGTTGGGGACATTGACTTCATCTGGATCTGTGGGTGACTGTGCCCTGCTCATGTCATAAGAAACCCCTCTGGTACAGCTAATTCCCTCAGGCAGCACATGTGTCTCCCCACAGCAGCCCACCTGCCCAGGTGACACTGCCCCTTTCCTGAAGGGATACCTTTCCTTCACACTTGACCGAGTTGCCTGCACAGGCTGAAGACCTGTGACATTTTTCCAATCACCTCGTCAATGCTCTCTTCCCTAGGAAGTCATTCCAACTGCTTGGCTTCCCTATCTCCTAATTCCAGTTACTAGCCCCACTGGAGCAGCCAGGTGATAATGTGCACACCTGGACAGCAGCTGAAACCTCTTCACATCCCTCAGAACCAGGGACTGAGTGGTTATCTCTTGTTCTGTCTCCTCCTCCATCCAGTTTTTGTGATGGCCCTGCTTCATCCCCCTTCACTAAATGAGCTGACTTTGGTGTCCATTTCTTCTTGTGTACAAGGAAACTGATAATGGCACAAGCTCATCATCCTCTGGCTCAGCTGCATCATCACCTGCTGGGGTCTGAGTGGTCACACTGCATGTGTGATGCCAGGGTCTGAGCAGCCACAAACAGTTGCTTAACCCTAAACAAGACCTGAACCACATCCCCAGCTCCTGGTCATTCACAGACATGGTTTCAGCATCCCAAGGATATTCAAAATTTCCAAAATTCCCATGCCTGGAGAAGAAGGGGAAGATTGTGCGTGCCTTCTACACAGGCTGGCTCTCTGAGGCAAAAAGGCAAACGGTGTCACTATTAGCAGTTTCTGATAGGTGGTTCCCCAAGTACAGAGGTGATGACAGAGGAGCTGAGAGCATGAAAACCAGATGAGTTTCAAGGGCAGCAGTTCTGTGCTATCACATAATCCAGTGTTACAAAGTACAACAAAATGATAACCTTAGCCCAGCCCCCAGAGATGATACCATAACACTAGGGGGAAAATACACAAGAAGTAAATTGTTACATAACACAACAACCCTGATAGCAAATAATTCAACACTGTGATCAACAACTAATAAACTAATAAAATGAATCCTGATAACAAATTTGTTTCAGCACAGTCTGGTCAGATCTGTCATAGAGGAGAATCAGAAAGATAAAACTCATGCGTTGACACAAGAACAAGTTAATAATTGGAATAAAGTAAAATATAATAATAACAATTGTAATTATTATTACAGGGAGGTACCAAAGAGAGAGAGAGCAATAAAACCCAAGAGAAACAAGTGGTGCACAGTACAATTGCTCACCACCCATTACCAATGCCCAGGTCCTTCCCAACATCACTGGTCATCCCAGTTTTTATGCTGGCCATGACACTCCATGGTATGGAATACCCTCCTGGCCAGTTTGGATCACCTGCCCTGGCCATGCTACTTCCCAGCTTCCTGGGCACCTCCTCACTGGTGGGAATCTGAAAAGTCCTTGACCTGGGTAAGGTAAGCACTGCTCAGCAACAACTGGAACATCAGTATGTTACCAGCATTATTCTATTCTAAATCACAAACACAACACTGTGCAGTTACTAGGAATAAAACTAACTCTATCCTAGCCAACACCAGGACACTACATTGCCTTATCTCATGGCCATACTGATTAAGCTCAAAAGTGTATTAATAAAAGGAGGGCAATGAGGCAGCTGTAAACCTGCATAAGACACTGCAAGTATACTCACTGCACCACAAAAGTCTTTCATTCCTTTCTCCTCAGCAATGGGCACAGCTGTAAGAGGCTATGAGCAGAATAAACAGTCCAACAATGGATAGCACTACTCCACTTTTCTATTTCAAGCTCCCAGCAAGCCCTAGATCTTTTCTCAATGATTACCTCATTGTTTCATGGCTACCTTTTAGATAAAGACAAATGAAACTGCTCTGTCCCTTCTTATTCATCCATTTCTCTCTATGCTGTCTTCCTGCATCACCTCTTCTTCCTCCTTTCCCACTGAAGGGTATCTCCTGTGCTGCTCCAGAGACAGTGTCAGCACTGAGCAGCAGGAGATATTATGGCAGCTGCTTGTCAGGCTGCTCTTATCTCAGCCTCTTTCCTCTACTATTCCCCTTTTACCTGGCAACTGCATGCTAGAAGCCTACTGGTTGAAATGGGCCTTAACCATCTAAAACCCTGATGGCACCAAGCCTTTTTTTAATACCTACTTTTGTTGCAACATAAATTGAAACAAAAGAAAAAAAACTGGATTCAACCAACATTAGTCAGCTGGAGTAGACCAATGTCTGGAGAAATAACAGACTACATGTACAAACACATAGTACAGAAACTAATTAAATTGCCTATTTCGTAATGGCAACGTGCACTTTCTCTTACAATGACCAGTGAAGCATAATATCATCAAGGCCTTTTTTCATACAGTGCCTGTAGAAATGCTGATGCCAAATCACCAAGGCTCACTCTGCCATTCCTACTCAAAGTGTTCCAAGGAACCTACAACAGCCATCTCGACATCCCTGTCAAATCCAATAACCTGTCAGCAAGGGCTTTCACATCTAACTTTAACAAAAGCCTCTACATTTGCTAAACCAGAGACAGCAAAAAACCACAAACTCAACATGCCCACCTCACTACTCTGTGCACAGCACAGGCTGTGGCAAAGGGACACCTGAGCAAGCCTGTCTCTTCCAGCCAATTTAAAGCATTGCAGGGCTGTGACACCCACGTGTGGGGCATATTTGTTTGGTGTTCATGCTTTTCTTACCAGTGTGGATAGACAGTCCTTTGGTAACTCAGCCGGAGCCTCGGTGTGCATTGTGAAATCCCCAGAATCCGAGAAGGGCGTGAGGGGCCTTATCTTTAATATGTCACCTTTCTGTGATCTTTGCCCCCAGGAGCTCATACAAACAAGGGCTTCAACAGCTTCAATGTCGTTCTGCTCCAGGGTGCTGCAGGTGGACCTCTCGCTGTCATGGCGCTGCCGTTCCCGGATGGACTCGTAGATGTCCACAATGTCAACCTGGGTGAAATCGGATTACTGGCTGTTAGCACGAGTCAGACACAGAACTGACACCACCCACACACTGTCTGCTCACAATGAAGGTCAACTGAAACAGATCCCATGCCCGTGGCAAGACTTTTACCAGCTGGCTCATCTCTCACTCTCCCCCGAGCAGCTCGTCTCCACACTCCCTTCTCTTAAAAAAAAAAAAAGAAAAAGAAAAGGAAGACATGTGATTTTCCAGGAAAAGAACAGATATGTGTGTGGCTCACATTTCCAAGCTTACTTTCCTGGATGACACTGCTCTGAACAAACACACTCCATGCTTCCATACAAGCATAAAAGAGGAAAATCCTGACTTTGAACCTTGTTAAGAGAAGGCTGTTTCCTGAATCCAAAAGACTTTTCAGCACTAATCTCATTCTGGAAACATTTAGAAGATAAATTTCAGCTGCCAGTAAGATGCTTTAAGGTATGATCGTTGACTTGGAGTACTGCACATCACAAAAGATTTTCAATCTTATTTTTAACAGGGAAGCCAGGATGGGGAAAAGATGGAAGGAAAATAGTTTTCAAAGTACAGTGGAACTGTTTGCATTGTACTTCAGAAAGGCCTGATGCTACATGGGTGCTAGGTACCTAAAACACACTCTGAGTAAAACGAAGACAAATGTAATCATACTGACTTGTTTCCAATTGCAAGCATCACAGAATATTTTTGTGTGCATGTGTACACGTGCAAAACACTTGACTTCTCTATACAAGGATATCCAAACTTCACAAAGCTCTCACAGTGCTTGGCAGTGGCTCCAAAAGCTACGCTAGTCTGATGGGTTATTACTCATATGCCAGCTCAGTCTCAGCGAGGAATCCAGGCTCCTCCAGTCTTTAGACACACCAACTAACCTGAAGGCTGAGATTTAGAAGTGTGGACCAAGCCTCTTGGGCCTACTGCTGTTACACGGAGTGTTTATGTACTGCAGGAAAAAGGTTTTAACTCTAAAGGCTCACCACACAGTGAGCATGGCCTCAAGCCCTAGAAGGAATTCTACTCATTGGGTAACAGCATGCACTCTAAGACAATGAGTTTTGTTACTGAGTTAAGTAATGTGGGATGATCCTTATTCAATAGTGTCACAAAGATGAAAAGCTGTGTTTGCACTCCAGGGATGTGCAGGCAACCCTGCTAAGCACCATGTATCAAAAATATTGGTACTGCACTCACAGAGGACTTTCACCTCAAACATGAGGTACCAGGCATGGAGATGTCATGGTCTGGGGACTGGAAGGGGTAAAAGCAATTAACACTTTCGAAAGAGACTTCTAAGAATTTCCACTGAAAAACGGTGAGAGGAAAACACGATGTGTGCCTGCAAGCCTGGCCCTCAATGGCCTGTGACACGGGGCACGCCAGGCGAGGCGAGGCACCGAGCACAGTCTGCCAGCGCTCCTCCAAGCGCGCCTCCAGGCAGCCAAGCCCACGGGCTGATATTCTCCAACCCTACATTTCAGGACAGCAGCTTTCCCTGAAGAGACATTTAAAAAATATGCCTCGCTTCCTCAAAAAACACCCCGAAATCCAAAAAAAACCTCACAAAAAAAGCTCTTTCTGCAGACGAGCGCTGCAGCGCGGGCTCGCCGGCTGCTGCCAGGGAAATGGGCAAGCGCGCCGGGCGCCTGTCCTCACATCACCCCGCCGGGAACGACGTGCGGGAAGCGGGCACGATTGGCACCAGCAGGGACGGGCGGGATGCGGGTATAATGGGCACGGGCAGGGACGGCGGGGTGCCGGCAGGATGGACACAGGCAGGGACGGGCGGGAGCGCGGGCAGGATGGGCACGGGCAGGGACGGCGGGGTGCCGGCAGGATGGGCACGGGCAGGGACGGCGGGGTGCCGGCAGGATGGACACGGGCAGGGACGGGCGGGAGCGCGGGCAGGATGGGCATCGGCAGGGCGGGTCGCTGGCGGGAAGGATGGGGCACGGTCAGGGAGCATGAGGGGCGGGCAGAGCGATGCGGGCAGTGCGGGTCGCTCCCGGGCACGATGGAGGCGGGGGTGCGGGCAGTGCGGTCGCTCCCGGGCAGGACCCACCGTGCGGGCAGTGCGGGCCGCAGGGCAGCGGGCGGGCGGTGCCGGGGGACAGCGCGGGTCCCACCGCGGGCAGCGCCTCCCGCCGCCCGCAGGGGCCCCCACCCGCTCCCGCCCCACGGCGGCTGGCCGCGGCCGGGCGGTGCCACGGAAGGGAGGATGGCGCGAAAGGAAGCAGGAGGAGGAGGAGAAGGGGACGGAGGGCAGCTCCCACCCTGCCGCCGCCCCCGCACGGTGGCTGAGCGAGGGCCGCCCCCCTTCCCTGCAGGTGACCGGAGCAACACCCGCTCCTGAGGGCTCTGCCCTGGCACAGCCGCCCCGCACCCGCTGCCCAACCAAGCCCCTCCCCGCCGGGTGAGTAGCGGTCCCGGCCGAGGCGGGGACGGTCCCCGCACTGTGCCCGCCACCGAGCACGTGCCCGGACTGCACTGGCGCTGGCCATCCCCACTGCCCCCGCTTCCATCCCTCTCTCCGCGCGCCCGGTGCTCACCGCGGGCGCATCTCCCATGTCCGAGCAGGGCGAGCCGTGCATGGCGTGGCTCGGGCGGGCGGCGTTGTCAGCGGCGCTCCCGGGCAGCGGCAGCGGCGGCAGCAGGGGCGCGCACACAGCGGCGGGAGCGGCACCCGGCAGCGCCGCCTCCTCCCGGCCCCGCCCGCCGGGAGCGGCGCGGCCGCGCGCGGGGGAAGCGCTCCGAGCGCGGCCTGCGCCAAACAGCGCGGGGGAGACGGCCCCGGCCAATCAGCGCCCGCCGCCACCCGCGCCCGGCCAATGAGCGGCGGCGGGCGGCGTGATCGCGGCGTGCCGGCGGGAAGGGCGGCGCGTGGGCACGGCCGGCGGGAAGGCGGGGCGGGGGCGGGGCCGGCAGGGGCGGGGGAGCGCGCGCTGGAAACTGGGGGAAAGGTCGGGGGCGGGCGGCGGCCGGGAATGCCCGCGCGCGGGGGGCGGGGCCGCCGCTGGTTCCCGCCCCCTCGCGGTGCGTGCGGCGCGGCACGAGCGCTCCCGCCAACCGCCGCTCGCGTGCGTGCGCGGGAGCACCGCCGGGCCCGCAGCTTCCCGCCACCCCCGCCAGCTTCCCGCCAACCGCCGCCAGCTTCCCCGTCTGGGAACGGCGCCCCTGCTCCCGCAGCTTCCCGCCACCCGCCGCCAGTTTTGCCGTCGAGGTCCTGCCTGCCACGTTCGACAGGGAAGGGGTCGGGTGCCTGCCCGGCCACGGCACTGCTTTGCCGGATAAAGGATTTGGGATCACAAACAGTCGTAAACCCCCTCCCAAAATCCATGAAGGGTCACTGTTATGGATCATTGGATCCGTTGGTGTTGGAAGGCCTCCCCTGGGCCAGCCCAGAATGCAGCTCTTAAAAGCCTTCAAGTCACAACATATATTCTATTAAAAAATGTGTGTTCTTTGGTTTTTCCTGTCCCCAGCCCTTGTTTTCATTTCCCAGTGGCAGCCGAAGTGTGTTGGCCCAGCAGGATTTGTGGTTGTACTGAGCAGCACCAAGTGCTGGCAGTGGCAGCACCGAGCCCAGCTGGGGCAGCTCTGCATCTCACAGCCTGCCATGGGACAGGAAACACCTGTGTCCCCAGGGGGGTCAGACCTGTGTCCCTATGGAGGGTCAGACCTGTGTCCCCAGGGGGGTCAGACCTGTGTCCCTATGGAGGGTCAGACCTGTGTCTCGGGGACAGGACAGACCTGTGTCCTGCAGGCCTCTGATGGCTGCTGGCTTTGCCAGCACTATCCCAACCCTGCCCCTTCCCTTATGCCTCCTAGACACAGAATGAGGACAGCAAAAAGCATTTTAATCTACTGAATTATCTCTATTTGTTCCTTCCCTGGTTTCTGGAGATGTTACATCCACAAGTATCCACACAGAGAATCATCTTGAACCTCTGGGCACCTTCTGCTGTCAGCTTCATTTTGCCACTGGGGTTTATTTTTTCCCTTATAGTTGCTCCAAATCCCCGTCCTTCCCTGCTGCCCATGCAGTTTCTATCTAAAGCTTCACTGCACTGTGCTCATCCCTGCCTCCATTGCTGCAGATTTCAGCTTTCCCAGCCCTGGCCCATCCCAGCCCACCAAACAAGGAGAGAAAGGGATCTCCCTGGCCAGCCCTGTGCCGTGCAGGGGTTTCCAGCAGCTTTCTCTATCTATTTGCATGAGACTTGCTGTGCTGGAGCCCTGGCCTCTGCTGTAGGATGGGAAGGAAAATGCTGATAATTCAAACTGCAAATCGAGTTCTGACATTGAAGAGTTTTGTTCACAGAAGGGAATCAGTTGTGTGACAGAGAATGGAAAAAGTTTGTGAAAATGCTGTCAGTGACTAAAAAGCACAGCTGAGGTGGCACAGTGGGGGCATGGGGTTAGTGCCTCTCAATTGCATGGATCCTTTTCAAGAAAAACCTTTAGGGAATTGTAAAACTAGGAAAATACTGTTCTATTTTGCATGTTTTCCAGTTCTGCTGTCATTAAGAAGTGACTGGTGTTCTCCTTGCTGTCTGTTGTAACACATGCAGCTCCTGCTCAAAGCACTCACTCCTGCAGCCTTGGTCACTGACAGCAGAGACTTTTCATTGAGTCAGAGCATCAAAGGCAGCACAGCACCTCACAGGGAAGAAGCAGTCACAGGGCAGCAGAGTGGAATCATTTCTCCTCACTCCCAACAGGGTGTTTCCCATGTCACACACCACAGACTCTGCCCACGTGTTCCAGGTTCCCCAGGAGTGCTCGCTACAGCCCGTGGGTGCAAGACCAGTTAAAAGAAGTGATGTTACAGGTCTGAACTCCAACTTGTGCTGCAGGGAAAATGTGCTTGATTGTGTTCTCCTTGCTGAGCTAAAAATGGCAACTCAAGTTTTTTAAATAAATCTGTGGAAATCTTACCAAAGTCATCTAGTTTGCCTTTGCTGCTGCCAGCTGAGGCAGTGTTAGATGAGGAAGGAGCACCTTCCTCCTCATGTCAGTTATCAGGGATCTGAACCCCATAGAGCCTGAGCCCCAGCCCTGGCAGCCTGAGAGATTCTCCCTCTCTCCCAACTCATACTTCTCCCTGCTTTCCTTCCCTTCCCAAGGCTGCATCAAGGTGAATAATAAAGCAGTTAACATTATCCTGCTTCTTTGTACTTGTGCCTGCACCCACTGATTTCCCCGTGGGTTTTACCCAGCAGCACAGCTTCCTGAGCAACACACAGCGAGATCCTTGGGATGATCCATGGTGGCTGCAGGGAGTAACCTGGAACAAAGCCCAGGTATCCTCGATACTCCATTCCAAAGAGCTCAGAGCAGCTTCCCCACGTTCATGACTGCAGGATGCCTGGCTGTGGCAAGGTGACAGCCCCTGTCTGGCTGTGGCAAGGTGACCGTCCCTGCATGGCTGTGGCAGGGTGGTGTCCCTGCCTGGCTGTGGCAGGGTGACAGTCCCTGCCTGGCTGTGCCAGGGTGACAGCCCCTGCCTGGCTGTGCCAAGGTGACAGCCCCTGCCTGGCTGTGGCAGGGTGACAGCCCCTGCCTGGCTGTGCCAGGGTGACAGTCCCTGCCTGGCTGTGGCAGGGTGACAGCCCCTGCCTGGCTGTGCCAGGGTGACAGTCCCTGCCTGGCTGTGGCAGGGTGACAGTCTCTGCCTGGCTGTGGCAAGGTGACAGTCCCTGCCTGGCTGTGGCAGGGTGACAGCCCCTGCCTGGCTGTGGCAGGGTGACAGTCCCTGCCTGGCTGTGGCAAGGTGACCGTCCCTGCCTGGCTGTGGCAGGGTGACAGCCCCTGCCTGGCTGTGCCAGGGTGACAGTCCCTGCCTGGCTGTGCCAAGGTGACAGTCCCTGCCTGGCTGTGGCAGGGTGACAGCCCCTGCCTGGCTGTGCCAGGGTGACAGCCCCTGCCTGGCCGTGCCAGGGTGACAGTCCCTGCCTGGCTGTGGCAGGGTGGTGTCCCTGCCTGGCTGTGCCAGGGTGACAGTCCCTGCCTGGCTGTGCCAGGGTGACAGTCCCTCCCAGCAGGGCCATCCTGCACCAGCCCCCCTCCCTGCAGTGCTGCTGCTGCTGCTGCTGCGGCACTCTCTGGATGGGGCTCTGCAAGGGCTGTGGGGTTTTATAAAGGGCTGTTTTACTCAGATCCCTGGCAAACACTTGAGAGAAAAGCTGTCTTTGTTGCAGACACACAATGCCTTTGTTCTGAGGTAGGAAGGAGCAGATGTGAGTGGCTGCAGTGCAGGGTTGAGAAGGCTCTGCTCTGGTTATCTTATCCTTTTGGCTGGGATGACAAGAAAGAATCAAACATCCTGTGTGAGTAGCAGGGAAAATAATTAATACTGGAGACTGAAAACAACAAAAGGTCATGCAGGCAGCTCTCCTCCATTCCCTTTTTGTAGCTAATTATGCCATAAACCATTCAGAAGAGACTGAATGGGGAATATTATGGGCTCAGACAGTTTTCCTAATATTTACCAGTAGTTAAAAATAGACCAAAGCAGTTGTCTGGGGTGCAGCTCTACAGTTACTGCATTTTGGCAGCAGCATCTGAGCTGGCTGCATACAGCAGCAGGCTACAGTAGCAAACACACAGAGCCTAGCAAATGGCTAAATAAATATAGATATCTTTCTAAATAAATATAGATAACTACAATCAGTGCTCCCGTGCAGGGGCCTTGAGAAGATACATAGGAAGAAGTGAAAGACTGCAATAGGATGCATGTGGTGAGACGTGTGAGGATGCATCTCTGTCCCCTCTCCCTGCTCTCTTGTGAAGGACAGGGCAGTCAGAGCTGCCACAGCCCCAGATTGTCCCAAACCACACTTGCTGGGCAGGCAGAGGAGAAATGGCCCAGCAGAGGGGAGCTCTGCCAGGTCTGGCTGTCACCAGCTGATGGAAACTGCAGCAGCCCAAGGGCAGGAGCAGGACAAGGACCTGAGGGATTCACCCAGGGGAGCAGCAGAGATACAGAAAGTATTTATAGTCAGAGTTATATACAAGGTATCTCTGAGAAATAATGGGGGAAAGGGATAAAAGGGATAACTATGAAGAATAGAGATGGGAAGAATAGAGATAGGAAGAAGAAGAGAATAAAAGAAAGCAGGCAGACAATAAATATTTCTTGATAGAATAATTTTGGAATGTAAAAGCAATGATAAATCCACGGGTTTTTACAAAGACTGGTCCGGCTGACACGAGTGTGTATGGGGGCTGTTTTGGGGAGCTGCCTCTTTGCTGTGGAGCCAGCGGGTCCCGCCGGGCTCGGGCTGCGGGGACAGGGACAGGGACACGCTGCAGGGACAGGGACACTCTGCGGGGACAGGGAAACGCTGCGGGGACAGGGACACGCTGCAGGGACAGGGACACGCTGCGGGGACAGGGACAGGGACACGCTGCGGGGACAGGGACACTCTGCGGGGACAGGGACACGCTGCCGGGACAGGGACAGGGACACGCTGCGGGGACAGGTACACGCTCCCGGGACAGGGACACGCTGCCGGGACAGGGACAGGGACACGCTGCGGGGACAGGGACACGCTCCCAGGTCAGGGACACGCTCCCAGGACAGGGACACGCTGCGGGGACAGGGACACGCTGCGGGGACAGGGACACGCTCCCAGGACAGGGACACGCTGCGGGGACAGGGACACGCTGCCGGGTCAGGGACACGCTCCCAGGACAGGGACACGCTGCGGGGACAGGGACACGCTCCCGGGACAGGGACACGCTGCGGGGACAGGGACACGCTGCGGGGACAGGGACACGCTCCCGGGACAGGGACACGCTGCGGGGACAGGGACACGCTCCCGGGACAGGGACACGCTCCCAGGACAGGGACACGCTGCCGGGACAGGGACACGCTGCGGGGACAGGGACACGCTCCCAGGACAGGGACACGCTCCCAGGACAGGGACACGCTGCGGGGACAGGGACACGCTCCCGGGACAGGGACACGCTCCCAGGACAGGGACACGCTGCGGGGACAGGGACACGCTGCGGGGACAGGGACACGCTGCCGGGTCAGGGACACGCTCCCAGGACAGGGACACGCTGCCGGGACAGGGACACGCTGCGGGGACAGGGACACGCTGCCGGGACAGGGACACGCTGCCGGCGGAGCCGAGGGCAGCGCGGGCCGGGACTCGGAGCCGAGGCAGGGCAGACGTGCTGTCCCCGCTGTCCCCGCTGTCCCCGCTGCGGGTGGCAGCTGCCCGAGGCACATCTCGCTGGTGCCGGGTGTCGGGTGGCGCAGCGAGCCCGCTGTCCGCCTACGTGTCCGCCAGCAGGGACAGACAGCAGCCCGCGCCCACAGCCAGGACAAACCAGGCCCTCACGGGCTGGCCCCAGCAGCTCTGAGCCAAAAGTCAAATTCTTCCTCGCCTGCATCGTTGGTGCTCGCTCTCAGAAGCAGATTGAGCTCTGGTGCATGGGTGAGCATCCAGGGAGTGGGACACAGCCAGCACAGCGTAAGGAAACACAGCCGGGTTACAACAAAAGGAAAGGCCTTAAGAGAAGAACCACAAAAACTGTTTCCTCCTCTATTTTAGACCCACTGTGCTGATAGAGTAAACACACGCTGCCATTTTTTTTCTTCACTCCCAAAAATATGTTTCTTCACAAAAAAAATATTAACTGCATCAAAGACTTTGTGAGCCCTGGCAGTACTGCAGGGAGAAATCACCTCTCAAACAGATTTGTTATGATGTATGTGAAACATAGTGTGTACTGAACTAAAAGAATCTAATCCACAAATACTGATTACAGGTGTGGACTGTCCACAGGTCCGCTGTAATAGAAATAAAGAAGTGACAGTGATAAGTGTGACATACTAGTGCACCATCTGCTTGCTACTAGTGCACCATCTGGGTTTTCTACTGCTGCTGCTATTTGTGCCCTGATCTTATTTTAGAGCCACCAGGAGTTGGATTCAAAAACCAGCAAAAATTAAAATTTTAATTTTATATTTTAAAGTATTTATTTAATTGTTCTTATTGCTTAAGAGGATGTCTTCATTGTTTTCACTGCTCCCTTGACCTCAGCATTGCTGTTAGCTAAGCCTACACATATTTTCTGACACACAGTACATTAAAGCATTAGCTGTGCTGATGGACATTCCCCTCTTTTGGTCATCTCAGGACTTGCTGGGGCAGGCATCAAGCCTATATGCAAACATGTGTTTAATCCTGAGTCGTCTTAACAGCCCTGCAGTGTTTTCCAGCAGCCCTCAGGTGCTGGAGGACATCCTGTGTGACCAGAGACTGACTCCTGGACCACTGGCCGTCGTTCCTAGGGGGGATTGGCACCACAGGGGCAGCAGTGGCCTGGCATTGGCAATGTTCCCCAGTACCAGCACTGGCATCTGCCCATGGACATTGTCCATGGGCAGCCAAGTGTTGTGCAGCACCAAGTAAGGAATGGTGCCAAGCCCAGGGAGGGCTCTGGGTGGTGGTGGGGATGTGGTTGCTAACCCATCAGCAGGTTTATTTATAAACTCCTCACCACCCACTCTGGCTACACCATCACCTTCGTGCAGCTTCCTTGGGCTGCGCTGTGCCCACTCCCATCTCTGCTCCTGGGTGCAGGGTCTGCATCCTGCTCACTGAGAGCTTCCTTTGCCTCCCAGACACCCCAGTGGGCAGAACAGCTGAGCTCCCACCTGCAGCTGAGCCACCCCTGCTCCCTCATGGGTGCTGCCTTTCTGTTTCCCTCTCCAGTGCCACGTTTGTCTCAGTGGCATCACAATGCCAAGTGCTGGGGGGCAGGGAAAAGCTGCAGCTGGCAGGACAGACACCCAATCCAGGGACAAGGACACGTCCCTGGTGAATGACAGCCAAAGCAAAGGAGGGCATGAGCTGAGGAGATTGCTTGTAAAGGTAACTCCCCCTCAGTGCCTGGCACTCAAACTATGCCATCAATGATTTTATACCCTGAGCAACCTCCTCCATAAAATGCTGAATTAACTATATATTGAGGGACACAGTCAAGTATAGGATTTTACTGCTGAAAAATACATTTTCCATTAATTAAAAAAAATTAAAAAGCCACCCTTCCAAGCTGTTTTGGGGAGAAAGGTCAGTGGCAATTGAGTTGTTTAATAGTTTAAATCCCTGTTCTAATATCTGAAGGGAGGTATCTCACCCCAGCAATGGCCACATCCCATCCCTGCCCAGCTGAGGAACTGGAAAACTGCAATTCCTGTTGTTGTGATACTTCCTTGGCAGCATTGCTAGTCGTGCATGACTCAGTCAGCTCCATTCACTCTCTGAGCTGCAGAACAGACCCTGCCTGTTGTTTGGATCAAGTATCCAGCCAGCTTGATGCTTTTTCTCATAACTAGCGCTTGCCTGGACTGACTTGCCGCAACTCCCCTTGCGCAGTGGAGATCCTAACACCTTCCTTCAAAAGCATTTTCCCACTTAGTTTTACACTATTTACTTTAAAAGGACAAGGAGTCCTTACTTTTTCCCCAGCATGGGTAAATCCTTACATCAGCCTTGGGTGTGCACTTCCCCTTCACTGCTGCACTGCTTCAGGCTGTTAGGAGGCACAACAAGATGACGAATGTGAAATAAACTCAGGTTCCAGTTCTGTGCTACAGCTCTTCTGTGCATAGCTGTGCTATTTTCCCTTCCTGAGTGCAGGCAACACTGTTTGCATTCAGTTTCTTTCCCCTTGGGCATCCTTCCACCGTGGCAGCAGAGCAGAGAGCTGAGCAGGCACCATGTCTGGCAGTGCTTTTCCAAGGGGTGGATGTTGTCCAGGGATGTCCCCAGCTGCACACCCCACTCTGGGCTGCTGCACTTCTCTTCCCCATGGCTGCAGCTCACCTAAAGCAGTCCCAAATTGCCACCTCATCTCTGATCTCTTATTTCCTCCAGGAGAGCCAGCACAAGACAAAAGGCACAATCCCAAACACAGGAGGAGTTTCAGAACACCAGGAAATATTTCACTGTGAGGGTGACCCAGGAATGGGTTGCCCAGAATTCTGTGGAGTCTCTGTCCCTGGGGATATTGAAAAGCCCTCTGGGCAGGGTGCTGGGCAGCTGACTGGGGGTGGTTGAGCACAGGAGTAGGACCAGGTGCCCCCAGACATCCCTTTCAACCCCAACCATGCAGTGATCTGTGAAGAACCTGTGGCTGAACATTCACAGTCACAGTTCTCTGAACTGGGGAGAAACATTGCTTTTACCCCAAAACCTTCCCTACACACCCAGTAACTTCCAGTCAAGCTGAGCCCTGGCTGCAGCTCCTTGTGCTCCACAAGCACCACCCCACCTTTTCTCCCAAGCAACTGACCCAAGCAAGCTGAGCTGTGAATTCCCTGCCTGAGTACTGTGGGATCTCAGCACCTCAGAATGGAGGTGCAGAGAGGCCGAGACCACCCTTGGGGGGCTCGGGAATCCTGGAATGTTGCCAGAAGTGTCTGGTGGCAGGATTTTGATCCTACACAGGAGATGAGACCTGTATGAGGACTGGGAGGATTCCACTGGGTGAATGGTGAAGGGATAAGTTAGTTAGAGTGTAAAACACAGGATTTAGGATTTTGGTACAGGGGGGTCTAAAGAAGTAAGATGGAGGAATTGGGGCGTGTCCTGTCCTTCTTCTTCTTCTTCTTGGCCTCCATCTTCTGTGGTGGTGGTGGCACTTTGGGATTGGTCATTACTAAAAGTGCACAGGTTAATAAGAGTAGAAAGTATTGGAGAAAAATGATAAATATTGTACACGTAACTTAGGGTATAAAGATAAGTGACCGCCCGGGGGCTTGGGGAGTGTGCCCATGGCTGACTTGCTGTGCAGACCTCTGTCGGGCTTAAAGAAAATCTTTTAGATAAACAATTAATAAACACCAAGACCGAGACAAGATCAGAAGTCTCTCCTCGTCCTTTGAAGCGTCGGCTCTCCAAGGCCATTCCCAAGGACATCCTTGAGAATTCCAGCACACCTAAAACAGCCGAGAAACAGAGCAAAAATGGCATTCCCTGAGCTAACTATCTCCGGTAATAAATCAGCCCAGCAAAGAGAAAAGAAGAACGCCGAAAAATTTACAGAGTACCTCAGCCTGACTGTTTGGGCCAAACATAGATTTTCCTGGTTGGCAGCTTGGTTTTTGCCCCAGCTCAGGTCAAGTCCTCCTCCCTTCATCAGGGCATGAAATCCCAGTGCTGCTGCAGCCAGCCAGGTCCCTGCTGGCCACATTTCCCCCTGTACTTTATGGCATTCACATGCTCTGTCACACTGGATTACATCTGCCCGAGTGCTGTCGTCAGGGAGCTCAAATATGGTTCATAAAAGCCTCAAGATGTACCTTTAGAGCAAAATAACAGCAGGGTAATGGGTAGAGGTAATGCAGCGTGAAAAAAAAACCTTGAGAAGCAGAGAGAGAGGGTTTTCAAAGCAGGGTGATGGGGGAAATTCCTCCAAGAAATTAAATATTGCACAATTTGATGGTGTTGAAGAGCATCATTAACTTCCAGCACTTAGGAGCTGAAATATGGACCTAAAGAAAAAAAAAAGCACAAAGGAGAGTGATTTAGAGTCAAAATCATAATCTTCATTTTTCTTTCTCTTGAGATATCTTTCAAATTTTTTTTCAGTCCTGGAGAAGGGCTCAAATTTTTCCTTGGGAAAAAAACAGTGGAAGTCAGAATGGGGTCTTGGGGGTGCTGCTGGCCATTCATGGGGCAGTGTTGTGGTCTCTTGCCCTGCAGCATGTACAGAGGAGCAGGGACAAGCTGTGCCTCTACAGAGAGGAGGTGGATTTGGGCCCTTCTCTCACCAAAACCCTCACATCTGCTGAGGCTGGGCAGCCCAAGGCATTGCAGCAGCCCCCAGGGCTGGGCTGGGGGTCACTCACAGGCAAAGCTCTGGACAGGGCTGCCATGAGGGGCCAGCTCATTTGGGAACAGCCATGTAGCACAGCAGGGGGTGATTCAGGCAGCAATGGATTGGTTTTTAGCTTGCCATCTCTGATTTTATAACTGTCTCCTTCTGTCTCAGGCATTACCCTGGCCTGAGGCTTTGTAGACAGCAGGTCTCAACCAGCCTCTTTGCCTGCAGCCTGGGCTCTTTTTTAAGCACACAAAGCAGAGGCAAGTGGGAGGGGGCTGGTTTAGGGCCCTTTAGGATATCCACAAGATGGGGAACCCAGCACTGCTGCTCCCCAGAAATGCTTGGTCAGCACTGGCTGACAGGCTCAGAGCATTTAAAGTGAGAAGCTGCGGGAACACAATCTGCAAAGCCGACCACTGTGTGATCACTTCTCTTTTATTTACTTATTAATAGCTCATGTAATTGTTTAGGAAAAAAATCAAGCAAGCCTTATCATGACAAGTTTATAAGCACCATCAAACCAAGCACTGGCACCAGCCCCTCCCTATGCCCCTGGCACCGCTGCCTGGCAGAGCCAGTGCCACTCCCTGCTCTCCTGTGCCCTTCTCCCAGATACCTGTCACCCCCTGAGCAGGGCTCAGCACTGCTCCCTGTGTCCCTGCAGACAGCAGCTGCTCCAGGCTGTCCCTCCAGGCCAGGACTGGGCTCTGTCTGGGCATATTCTGATGGCTGGAGCAGGCAGGTTGGCTCCATCCAAACTCCTGGGCAGTAGCAGCAGGACAGCGCCCTGTTCAACCCAAACCAGCAAGCTCAGAGTTGGAAGAGCAGATTGATCAAGTTGGCAGGGCCAGCACTGCCTGGCTGGGGCTCCATCCAGCTCTCCTCTCCTGCTGGACACTGAGGAATTTCCCTGGTGCTGAGCTACCAGAGGACTCCATTCACTTTTCCCCATGTCACTTCACCCTCTCCAAATTTCACTCCAATTCCCACTGTCTTTTTCAGTGGGAAAAACTTTTTCACTGTCTTTTTCAGGTGGCAGCAGCCACCAGCACAGCATGCTCCACCATCCCTCACTGCTGTAATCCCTGAGCCCAGGGCTCTCTCTCCTCCACCTATCAAATCCCAAGACACCCAAACACTTTTCCACTCATCAGAGTGCATTCCCACTCATCAGAGCTGCTGCCAGGCTTTCCTCTGCCTTCTTCCCAGACTGCAGTGGTGGTGAGTGACCTGCAGGCCAGTTCTAGGCTAGGGATGCCACCCAAGGTGACCAGTTCTGCAGCAGGGACACACCAATTCAGAGCTGTTGACACTGGTCACCAGCTGCCATTGGCACATGCATCTGCAGCCTGCAGGGTGGCTGTGCTGGAGGCATGACAAAATAAATCCTGCTTGAGCCAGGGGGCACACCAGAGCTGCATGCACAGGCACACAGATGCATGGGGCAGGGCAGCACTGCCCTGTGGGATGTGCCAAAACCCCACAACCACCCCAACCACAGCAGCTACTGACACTAGCCAAAGGGGGAAAAAAGCCAAATATTCCTTCTGCAGCATTGTGAACTATGCAGTGTTTCCAGTGGTGTGGCAGGATAGTCCAAGGACAAGCAGCTAAACAAATTCTGAGAACTCATATATTAGATAAATCTAAATATTGTCTAGTATTTAATAATTCAATTGCAATAATGGCTCCAGTGATCTAAAATACAAACCAAATTGAGGAGCATTGAAGCTCTGTGCTCTTGCAAACCCTTATTTGACAAAGTTCCATCAAGAAGCTGGAGGGTAATGCAGAATTCAGCTTTCCCATACAAAAAGAGGTCAGATCTTAAAAGCCTAACTAAATGTTTTCACTATTAGAGCCCTGAGTCATGCCCCAGGAAGAAGCACTGAGTTCCATGTAAGGCTCCCTACCCTGGGAGCTCAGAGCTGCATTTCTGGAGGTTCATCCTCACTTCCTCTAAACTCACTTGAATAGAAAAGGGCTGAGGGTGTCAGGAGGAGGAGGGAGTGCTGGCACAGACACAGGCACACACACACCATGTGAAGGCTGAGGAAAATGGTGGTGCCACCCAGGCAGGGAAGAGGGGGAGCAGCTCCTTCTCAGCCAGCACTGCAGCAGATTCTGTATCATGCTGAGGTTTGCTGTGAGATGGCCACACACCAGCTGTGGGGTATGGGGGCAGAACCCTGCTCAGTCTTCCAGCAAGCACAGGCACAGGTGGAGATGACACAGGGCACCCCCAGCACTAGTGCATCCCCCAGTCATGGCACACTGCAGCATCTTCCTGCACCTGGGGCAAACCTGTGAGCAGAGCCTGCACAAGAACTACAAATAAATAAGGAAATAAGGAGAGGTTTTCCTCGCCTTTTCCTGGCCCAGAAATGTTCTGCCCCCCCCGCTGCTCCCCACCCAGCCCCAGCATGCTGACACAAGCCTGGTGACTGGGAAATGCCAGCACAGGAGCTGCTGCAGGGGCTGGGAGCCAGCTACAGCAAAAGCTTGTTGAGACATTTTCTGAGAGTGAAAAAGAGGAGGCGAACACCTCTCCAGGTACCATGGTGCTAGGATTATCCTGGAGATGTTAGTGTGAATTTTGTTTTCAGTTTGGGCAAGTCAATGCCAGCAGCTTCACTAGTGTTCCCCAACACACCTGAACTTACCCATGGATGTTCTGCTCCCCTTCCAAAGGAAAAGGTCCTATGGAAGCAAATGCTGCAGCTTCCCCACACACTGCACTGAATGAGGTCAGCTGGAATAAAGCAGGGAATGAGAATGGAGCTGGCCATCTCTTAGGTGGGAATAACAACAGCAAGGCTGGCACTGGGATTATTTTCTTTTGCAAGAAGAAATGAGGAAACAATCACCAGGGTTTTATAGATTCCGTGTCAGAGGAAAATTGAAGGGATAAGAGCAGATGCATTTGTTATATAGAAGACTCATCATTAGAAATGAACATACAAAATTTAATAGCTTGGTTTAAAATACATTTTCAATTAAAAAACAGCAGGCAAAACAAAAAAAAAATCAGTTTCATAAAACATACATGACATTGCTGCTACTGTTATAAGACCCGTGTCCCAGAATATCTTATAGTGGAAAACAATTGTCAGATTTAGTTCACATACTTCATTAAGCAGTAAAAAGAAATAACATTCATGTCAATCTTACTCTATGGAGATTCTAAATCTACTTCCCTGACCCTAGACCAAGTTTCTGTAATAAAACTTCCACTCTCAATAAAAATGTGTAAATATATATATGTATTCTATATATCAGTTTTTTTTAAAAAATTCCCTTGCCATAGTAGAAGGATTCCCGTGGCTGCTGAAGGGAAGCCCGAGCAGGAGCTGGTGCTGACTAGGCACAGGTCCCATGGCTGCTGTGCCAGAGGTGCATTCCTGCAGGGGGTGGCAGCTGCTGGCCAAGTCTCTTCAGCACTGAGCTGCACATCAGCCTCTCCCCTTGGGCCTGAGCCCACACGCTCTGGCCACACAGCCACAGATGCACCTGTGTGAGTTTGCTGGGGGGAGCTTGCAGTGCCCAGAGCATCACCAGCCCTCTGCTGGGGTCCATCAACAAAAGAGGAGAAGGAAGGAGGAGGGGAATAGAGGGGGGGATGGAATGAACCAGCTCAGGATTGATCGAAATACAAATTCCAAAATACTGTATTTTATATAAATCATTAAAAAAGAATGTGGGGAGGGACTTCAAGTGGTCACCTGGACTCACCACCAAGGGAGAATCAATTACACCTGCGACAGTCCAAGGATACCTTTGCTCAGCCTGGCTCTGGGGACCTTTGATGCCAAAGCACTGCCTCTATGGGCAACCTGCTCCTCTCACTAGAGAAAACTGCCTCAACACCCAGCCTGAAATTCTGTGATTTACATCCCTACTCCCTGTGCTTGCCATGGACAGGGAGGACATGTCCATGGGTCGGGAGGCTGCTCCCATCAATCCTCCCATCTGAACATGAGCCCTCACCAGCCAGAGCATGCAGGCCTTCCTCCTCAGAAGCCATGAGCCTTGGCCAAAGGACCACGTGGTCCATGCTCCAGTGGAGACCTTGGCAGTGCCAAGCAGAGCCAAAGAGGAGGACGGGGTCTCCTTTTCTTCGGGTCATGCTCCTGTTGAACAACTCAACGTGGCATTTGCCTTCGCCTTCCAAACAGCACCATAAGAGAGCTGAGCAACAGTAGGTTACAATTTGTTAACCATTAAGTAGAATCATTAATTATTAAGTAAAATAATATGCTACTTTTCTGGACTATTTCTCCAGTCTTTCCAGGTTGACCTTCATGTCCTAGGTGAGGTATGTGCAGCTTTGTACTGTCTGAAAATGTTACAAACCTCTTTCCATACGCAGATCCCTAACTAAAGCCTCACACCAGACCTGGCACTCATGTTCATCTGCTCGCTATGTAACTGAGGTTTGTGCCTTAGTGCTGCCCTTTAAGTGCTCCTCTTTCACTTGTTATTAACCAGAGAGTGCCTTTCCTTCATAAGCACACACACAATGAGCAAATAGCACAGGGCAGTACTCTCTGGGGGTGTCTGGCACTCCCAGCTGGGGCTCAGGATACCTGCTGTGCCCACTGGGTCTCTCCAGCTCAGCAGCAGGTCCATGGTATGTACCGACACCAAGAATGCATCACCTGCTTGGAGGCCCTACTCCCTGCTAACACTTGGCCTGCTGAGCCATTTTGGCACCCTCCTCTCTCAAAAGCCTTGCCTATGATTTCCAGTTGTTGACGTCCTAGGCCTTGCAAGCTGGCTCCTCTAGCCCATGGGTTCATCCAGCCTGAGCTGCTGGTGCAGACAGCATCCAGCTGAGCCTTAAGTACACTGCTTCAGAAAAAAACCCACCCTTGAGGAGACCTTCTTCCTGACCCTCAAACATGAGGCTACAAGAGAACTGCATCTGTCCAGCTCCTCCTGTGAACCAGCTCAGACTCGGCCCAAATCACCTCCCAGGACAGCAGTACCCAGCTGTTTCAGGACTTAGTGGCAGTTCATGACAGAAACCAGGACTTCCATCACCTGCCTGTGCATGAGGATTTAGGAGAGAGCAGTATCTTTTTCCTTCCACGTAGGAAGATCCATGTTTAACAAGCAGGTCTCTTGTGCCTTCTATGAATGTACAAACGTGTGCTCACCTTTGGTGCATGATAAGGGTTTGTCCATTGTTAAATATTTATGTTAAATATGATTTCTCTGTATATGGCATCCTTTTAGATGGGCTTCATTGCATATATTCACGGTATATACAGAACACCATATTTTATATATATTATATATTGCTTATATGTACACATTTACAAACCTTCAAAAATATATTGCACTTATATACAATATAGCTTCATCTGATGAGAGTTCACACAGTTACTAAGGCGAGTTCTTCATAAGCAAGGCAGTTTTACATTCCCCCCAAATGACACAAGTGATTTCAACAGTCTGCCCTGGTCACAAGTAAACATTATAGACTTTTCTCCAACCTGCATGCAACTCCTACTAATATCAATCAGTAGTTTTGCAGCTCTCCCTAGCAGAAAACAGTCCAGTAAAATGGTATTAGCTGATAACAGGCTCAAACATGGTTACTAAAAAGATAAATAAGACATCACCAGTCTAAAAGGCCACCTTACAGGAGATTTCCCCTCCCATAGCTACTAGTGGTTTATACACTAGTAAAAATATATACACGCTCTCCACTTAATTGTCAATCTTGACTTGCCCATTTCAAGTGCAAATAAGATCATGAGCAAGAACACAAACACAAATGTATTAAGCAAAACCACTGCTCTGCTCCCCAGAACAAGTCAAACATCTGGCTTTCTTCTGGAGGTGATTAGTGTTTTGCCCAACATACTGAATTATGGGAAAATGTTCACTTGAGACCTTTGTTTAAAATCCACAGTGATCTGTGATCTTAGATCTCAGTCAAAGTCAGCTTGTAAGATCCTCCAACCTCCTCAATCTGCAGCTGGAAGGTATCTTCATTAGAATAGTGTTTCACAATGTTATCATCCATGTTGACCAGAATTCTGGGAAAACAAAACAGATCAGGTACTTTACAGTTCTAAATGCCAAAGGCACTCTCAAACCTAAAAAAGCCTGGACTATCCAAGGGTAACACAAGATCCTGCTCATCTCTCTCTGACTCATTGCTTGCCACAGCAGATCTGGCTGTTCTGACCCAACCCTGCCATCAAGGCTGGCAGCCACACTTCTCAGGAGCTGAATGGATGGATTAAATCTGGCTCCTGGACCAGGGAGGGAGAGAGATCTTGGACCCAGCAGAATCCTTCTGAAGCTGCAGGCACCTGGGGCTCTGAATGGGTTTGCTAGTCAGTTATAAACCACCAGCACAAAACCCTCCAGAGCTTGCAGGGAAGAAACCACCCGTGCTTGGCCACTTCTTTCATTTGCCAGAAAGGTCAGTCCCTGTGTGCTTGTGTGCACACATGCACACAAAGCTGTGCTTAACAATTGTTTAGAGATCACAGATTTTAAGCTTTTTGCAGCTGTTCTGGTGGGGTAATTCTGCTATGAAAGCACAACTCTGGAAGGGTGTAATTTTCTGGCTAGAAGGAGAAAGGGCTGAGACACCAAACTGACAACCACTTATAGACAACTCAAGAAAATTACTGAGAAATTAAAAGATAAAACAAAAGCAGACAATGTTCAGAAACTCAATTACTTATGCTACAAAATAAAAAGATTAAGTATGGCCTCTGGGAGAAACAGACACTTCACAGCTAAGTTCTCTTCAATTTAGCCCACAAAAATACAACCAGGGTTCAGTAATTGTAGCCAAATGCAGATACAGTAAGCCCAGACACCACTGGAACAATTTAACATGGGTTGAAGGAAGTTCTTCATCACTGGGAGTCTTTTAACAAACTGAACTTTTCTTCCTCTGACATGATCAACTCTGGTTCAAATAACAATTAGCTCAGAGAGGTTCAGTGACTTGTATTTACCCACAAAGCCAGACTACATATTTCTATAGGGCCTTCCCATAGTCTTCAGCTCTGCGGATGATGTTGCAATGTGTGTAACTGTGCACACACACACATAACAGCAAATGGCATTCACACATCTGCAGTGCATGGAGGAATTATACAGCAGATGTGCCTACAGCTTTGAAAAAGGTCTTCATATTCTTAGGCAGTTACTGCACAGGTACATACTCACCCTTTTTTACATTTTTTGAAGATTTTTCCTATTTTATCAAAAGGAACATCATACTTGTCAGATATCTAGAACAAAAGAAAGCAATGATTGGTGAAGTAAGGAGACTGCTGTCATTGTCTTTCGCTTCCTATTTTACAGAAAGGAACAACCACAACAAAAAGCCTGCAAATAAGGACAACTGCTCTGCCCTATAAAGGTAACACTAAATCCCAAACTATAGTGTAAATGTACAGATCAGAACCCCTTCTCTGCATTTAGCTAACTTCTGTACAAAAAATGTAACCATGTTTGAATCTGGATACTTCTCATACAGCAACCTCCCGCCCCTACTCTCAAAATCCCACCCACTAAAAGCCCACTCCACACACCCTGACTCTCATTCTCTCTTGGCTCTCTGTTCTCTTGGCATACTGAAAACCATTTTTAAGTTTAGTGTCAGAGGGATCAAGTGAAAACCAGTCATGACAGTGTCTGAGAGAAGAAAATAGCAACAGAGAGAGGACCTCTGCTGCTAAGGGCATGAGGTGATCAGAAACATTCTCCTTCCCCAGCAGGGTGACACCAGTGTGGAGCCACGGCCACTGACCATGGCACTGCACTGCACAACCTCCAGAAAGCCTTGAGGTCAGTAACCTAAACCTGGTTTACTCTGGCAAACTGCTCCATCACACCACAGTAAGTACCAAGCCAAGACACTGCTTTGACATGCAAATGTACAGGGAGTTTCTCCCAAGCTGCAGCTGTGAGCACTTGGTTCCTTGCTTTAAGAAATCAGAGTGAAACAACGGAGGTGCAGCTTCACTTCAGGACCATGGGTAAGGGAGGACTTCACAGCCTTCAAACCCTCTCTCCATGAGCCCCCACCCTCCAGCTGGCAAAGCCTCACAGCCAGGAAGAGATAAAGATTCTGGTTACACAACTATCTCTACAACCACAAGTTAATGGCCAGACCTGTCTGCACATCCCCAAAGCCCCTGTTCACTGAGCAGAGGCATTAGTCACAGAAAGAGACAGACAAGTGCCAGTTCTGAGCTCATGCCAAATATGACACCATTCCTTGGACTTAAGCTCTGTATTTCCCTTGCTCTGCAGCAGCAGGAATAGTGGAAGGCTATTTTGGAAGTCAAGCAGCAAAGAGCAATTTCACACATGTGTGCACAGATATATAAAAGTGTTCAGCAACACACAGAAACTGGGACTTGCAGCTCTGCATTACCAGCTTGTGAAAGGGCAGTGCAAGGCCCCAAACATGGTTTTGAAAGGCTGAAACAAACCCAAGCCACTGGATACATTCTGAAAATCACTCCATCTCCTAGCAAAAGTACCCTCTCTGACAAGAGGAACATCCAATAATCAAGTCTGACAGACCTGGATCTTCTGGAAGGCTTCTTACACCCAGACCCCACAGATGTGGGGTAAAGTAATTAAAAGACAAGCCTCCTGAATTACCTTAACAATAAATTAAAGCATTATTTGCAATAATTTCCATGTTATTGAAAGGAAATCTTCCTTATTCTTCTTATCCAGAAGGGCAGAAATGTGTGGACACAAGCTGTGACTGCAAGTCTGACTCCTGTGTCTGGCCAGTGTGTAAGGACTGGGTAGCCAAGGCTTCTTCTCAAGGACTACAGAATGACCTCATTACTTACAGCTTCCATGAGGCCTTTCAGAGATGGTGTCTTCAACATCAGCGCATCAAAGACTTCCTCTGACTCTTTTCGGACATACAGCAGCACTGGAAAGCAATGTGGAGAGGAATTAACTGTGCAATTGCTCCTCAGGAAAAATCTGTATCCCACAGTGGCTAAGCACACAAGGACATTCACTGAGGACCTTATGAAGAAATAGACATGCATACATTCAATATTCATTTAACACTGCAGCACAAACACACACTGCTAGGTTAGCTCAGAACTTACTTCTTGCACATAAAGCTGCTGTATGCTCAAGCATCTTTATTGTCAAAATACCTCTGTATTTTCTTTATTCTCTCTATTATTAGAAAAAAGGTCATATTTGAAACAAATAAAGGAGGAACACAAAACACAAATCTTTGAGACTCTTGGGTTCCTCCATATCTTAGTCATCTGCCATAAGACTTGCCACAATCAAATGATTTGACAGATGCTATGACAGCAGGTGAAGCCATCCTGGCCAGCTCCTAATTTTAAAATAATTTGTTTGTACAGTTCTGTGCTCTTCCTACACTGTCTCATCTTTCTTCCTGCCCCTTGCTGTGTTTCAGTGATACTCTTACACCAGAGCTGACACACAGTGCAGGCCTGGTCTGCTCTAGGAGGGGAATGAAGAGCAGGAACCCCAATTAGGTGAGCATCCCTCACGTTCTCAAGCTAGCACAGACTCACTGCATGTAACATCAGCCTCATTAAAAACTGCATTAAGGCTGAGGAATTAGCCAGGAGAGCAAGAAAGCTTGGACTTTAACAGCTTTGCTGTCTTTAATCCATCTTCTAATGACCAGGTATTGCAGCCTGGATTGTTTGCAAGGGTTCATCAGGCACAGCTTTGACACACCTGCAACATGCAACAATTACTGGCATTTCTAATGGAACAAGGTGAACTCAGGACAGCACAGCACCTTGATGCATTGCCCAATTTGCCTGTTAAAGGCAGCTTTAAAAAGGGAGGACTGTAGATTTGAAAAAGGAAGACAGGACACACAGTCTCAGTTACAGCACAGGTCAGATGAGAGTCAGCCAAAGGAGAGAGAATCTCATGGGGCTTCTTTTATGGCATTCAGCAACATGAAAAAAACAAAAAGTCTGATTTCCTTCTATAAAATTCACCCTTCCTTACTAGTTTATCCAGACTGCAGAAGTGCAGCCCCATTATGGTCAGACTTGCTAGACTTAGCATTTGCTTCTTCACAGGTTTAATACTTCAATAGGTTTAATACTTCAAGCTTTGTTCTGGTCCTTCCAAACACAACTATCATCAATCAGGCACACCACCTCCAACACCCCAAAGGGACCTCTCATCTCCTTTCACACCACCACAGCAACATGAACTTGCAAAGACTGAAACTCAGTTAAAAATCAGCTGAATATTCTCTTAGCTTGGCTTTCAGAGGTGAACATCCAATTTCCTGGCACCATGAAAGATGCAACAGTTTTACACCCAGAGCCAGTTCCTGCTGTTCACTGCTTATAGTCCTGGAGGAGATTTCCCCAGTATTTTGTAGCAGATTACATGATGAATTCTCTGCCCCAGTCCATGAGGGACACTGGTAAGCTGCTCACCTCATCTTGACTCTTTCCTTAGAGGTTCAGAGCCCATTACTGTCTGAGTTGGCAGAAACCCCCAGAAATTCTCACAATCTAAAATATTTACAGAGCTGAACCATATCTTGATACATGAACTATCTACTCAAAGCCAGAAAAATCAGTCTGAAGTATACATCAATATGAATTAAAACATTCTTTAACCTCAGATGCCTCTCTCTATCATGATGTATAAATACTCCAAAAATTCAGTCCCTGAAAGAAGAAAATACCTCTTTTTGGCTCTTCTACTCTGGCCATCTTATTTGGAGTAGCAATAAAGTCCTCTTCACCAATATAAGCTCCTCTCTTCAGGTTGGAGCTGTCATTGACAGGGCAAAAAGTTAGCAGTGGTACAATCGCAGGGACTTGTCCCTCTGTCTGAGGGCAAGTGTCAGGAGGTTGAAGGGCAGATCTTACCTTTCACCCTCTAGTTCTTCTGAAGCAACAGGAAGGACCTTTAAAAACAAAGGGGAGATTTTGTGAGTATTTCATCCAGAACTAGAGTTAATTTTCTCTTATAATCTTTCAACGCTAAATCAAATGACATTTTGGCTCCAAAAGCCAGTAAACATCTTCTTTACCTTTTTTTGTATAAACTAATGAAGGATCTCAAATGAGACACAGGAACAAAAAGACGCTAACTAGCTTCCTCCCTGGACTGGTGTAGAATCTTCTGACAAAACTCAGTACTAAGGCCTTTGTAGGAAACATGCAGGAATGTCAGGCTTATGGATACAAGTTTATTCTCCATTCTTTGCTAGGAGTTCAGGCAATGCTCTTAAAAAGTAAGGTTTACATTATGTTAGAGCATGGCAGAACTCCTGGCACAGCAAAATTCCAGATTTTGAAACCTGGCTGCATGCTAATTTTTCCCCTTCCTGTTTCTTGTAAGCTGGAACTTTCCAGGAACACTGAGGCAGGGCACCCTGGCAGTGGATCACAGAACTCACACACATGCCAGTTCCACAGGGTGGATTTTCACCCTGCAGCCGGATCTGGAGGAGTCTGTGCTGTACAACAGCACACCAGGATCCCAAGGGATGCCACAAGTAAAAACCACCCTGCAGTTCATGCAATGGAAAAATCCTTTCAGGTTCACAGAAACTGGACTTGATAGCAAAATAATTTGATGGAGAAAGAAAGTTAACTTCAGCCAATGTATCTTGGAGGAACATTTCTTGCCCACATGAGACTCAGCCTGTATTTGATTACAGCACTGATGCACTCTGACATTGCATATATACACACACAGCATCCCAGGCCTTTTGCAAAAACATCTCAGAGCCTCCTCATCCCCAGAGCCATGAGCTTTACTCACGTGAGCCCCACGCTGCAGGTTTGCAAAGTGAACATCAGGGATGAACAGGACAGGCTGAGTGTCGAGGTCCATGAAGGGCTTGAAGATGGTGATGTCAGTGCGTTTGTGTGAGGGGAGCATGGGCACTTTGACATCAGAAACTGTGGAAACAAAGACTGGGATTGAGGATACTGAAGGCTCTGATGGGGCCCTACATCATCTAAAAGGTACATACACTGCTGAACAAGGGTATTCTGCAGTCAGGGTCAAAGCAAAAAGCTCCTGCGGTAAAGGGAATTGGAACTTTGGTTGTCTCCCTCTCAGCTGAGGGCCTGGGCCCTGAGGGTTTGTTTCTCAGAGCAGTCAAAGCTTTCTCCACCTCTCCAACTGAATGGCTCTACTTTGTTTAGATATTAATTAGGATGGACAATAACATGGCATCAGCCCAAGAGAGGAACTGAGGTCTTCCATGTACCAAGTCAGCCATCCAAAGAGAGTGCAAAAATCAGTCCTGGCCCCACCTTCTCCCTCTGCAGTCCCTCAAAAGCTTGCTGGTGTTCCTATGCCAGGAGGATACATAGAAGAAAAGGGACAACTTGTGTGTTTCCAATTGGGAGTGTCCTAAAGAGACAGCACCAGAGTAGCTGTCAGCACCACAGAGTGAGTAAAAACACTGGTTTGTGCAAGTTGTTATATTTAAAGTTACATTTTGATTCCACACTTCCAAGTTTCACATGCTAGTTCCTCCCATTGTTCATCCTGGTCACCTCAGGGTGCCAGTCCCTAGTCCATTCCCCCAGGATCTCTCTCCCACAGAGCCCTTTGGCTCTCACAATGTACCAGCTGATGTGACACAACCCACCAAGAGGGCAGACTTCATCCACAAAGACCCTCTGAGGAGAAAGTGAGGCAGAAGGTGCCTTAAACCACATTTCAGACACATTCATGTCAAACTATCACAGTTGAAGACTTTATTTTACCAAGTGGAAACACATCCATCTGAGGTCAAAACAACTGCAAACAAAATAAATGTTTTCAAACAAAACCATTTCTCATGTCCTCAGTAGAAAATACACTATTTTCTCCTTGCAAAATGGATTTTTTTTAAGATTTCTCAATTTCTGTAAAAATAACTTTGCCCAAAAGCCACCAACTGTTTCTACTGTTGAATAGCTCATGTACACATGACATTTGTGATCCTGGAGGTGAGTATAACAGCTTATGGCTTCCAGGAATCAAAAACTTCCCACATAAGAACTTAAAAGCCAAAGATCATACTTTCCAGGAAAATAAGGATTACATCAGGCTAAATCCAAGCCTGGAAAATTAACATTGGAAAGCAGCTTTTGTCAAATCATGAGATCCTGGGCACTGTGTACTGAAGCTGCCTTCCCTTTCCAGCCAGGATGCCAAGGGTTGCACACAGGAATCTTCTGGGAGCCGCTGGGGCTGCTGCGCTAGTGAAACGCTAACAGTGCGCTAAACCTGCCTCTTGTGACGTGCTCTGAAAGAAACCAAAAACCCAGCCCTTTCCACAGCTTCCCTTGAGCAAATGGGATCCCTTCAGCACTATGTTCTGAAGCTGCTCCAGCTGCTGTGTCAGGAAAATCCTGCCCGGCGAGCTGGAGGCGCGCTGGCTGAACCAGTCGGGCTGCGGCAGCACAGCGAGCGAGAGCACGCGCCTGCCCCGTGCCAACCAGCAACAGGAGACACATCCTCCTCTGAGCTGCTCTGCTGCTCGATAACCACTCATCCCAACACAGCACCTGCCAGCTGCAGCAGCTAGAGCAAGATGCTCAGCAGGAAGAAACTCCTCATCCTTTAGGTACGGTGATGCTGAAGTCTCCACATACTTCACACATGCAGACACTCTGAAATGACTTGCTAAGGACCACTTTGCTCTAGAAGAGTGAGCACAGGGCCTCAGGCTGCCACAGACTTGCTGACGAGTGGAAAACACGCTTTTTAATCTAAGTTAAAAGCTAAGTTTAGGATCAAGCTGAAAATACTTGAAACTGATCATTCTCACTGCCACCTGGATTGAGAGGGTCTCTAAGCCCAAAAATCCTACCTTCACCTCACCACTTCAACTGCTACAACCCATCCTGACTGAATACACAGCAGGACCCTGTCTGGGACAGAAAGAACTATACAGAATGAAACCCTAAATGACCCAGTGTGCTGCAAAACACAATGACTGTTCCATAACGAACTGCTTAAAACAAGCACTGGTCCATAAAGGATAAAAATTAACTTGAGAGTTCTACTGGACAAGCTATTTGCAGCCAAAATTAAATCCAATATTTAAAATACTGATAGAATAAGTTCTACTTACAGGCATTCAACTGAGAGCTGGGATCAGTGCACTTTCCTTTTCTTTTGCTCTGCTTTCGCTCTTCATCCCTGATCTTCCTCTCTGCTCCCTGTCAGACAAAAGATTAAGGGAAAGCACAATGGGTAAGTGAAGAAGAAGAGGAGGGGGAGAGAGAAAGATAAGATATTTTTAATTTTTTAGGTTTTTTTCAGCTGCAGAGGGAGGAACACCAATTCTTCCAGAGCTGTGTTTGTGGAGGTCAGTTCCACAGTACCTGAGCTGCAGGTTTGCCAAAGTGTGTGTCAACTTTGAGATCTGCTTACTTCTAAGTCCTGCCATCTAATGAAACCCAACAACCATATCCAAGACGCAAACACTTGCTTTTCTTTCAAGTCAGATTGAGATATGCTGACAAAAGATACCTACATCTATAAGGATTGTGTAAAGCATTAGATAAAAGTATAGTTGAAGGGTTTAAAACAATAAAGAATTGCAGGTTCCCCCAGTTTAGGAGATCCCTTGATTGTCATTAAAGCCACACCACATTTGGATGACCAAGTGCAAGATACCTCCTGCACATTTCACACAGAGCCTGCAGCAGTTGCACCAGCCTCCACTGAGCTCAAGCTGCAGACATGCACTGCTTTAAAGCAGGGATTATTTCTTATTTTTATCACGGCCAGGTCATGGTGGAATCCACAGATTCTCTAACTGGGTTCATGCCTGCACTGTTTCTGGCCTTCCAAACCAAGCAGCAGAGGGGACAGTGCCATATTGCCATGTTTTCTGCAAGGTGCAGATAGCCATGACAGAAAGAAAAGGAAGAAAGAAGCTTTGGAATAGTGTTCGTTCCTCAAGCTCTGCCCAGACCTCACACGTGACTGTGGGTTAAGTCAGGGATGTCACACTGCCAGCTGCATGAAGTGATAAGCCCACAGGAGATCCCCAACACTCAGTCCTTGTGTCAGTCCAGGTCACCAAAACTGGCACACGCAAGTTCTAGCTGTCTCCCAATGCCCTCCTGCAAAGCAGGGCAAAAGGTAACAGTTGCCTGGCCACACCAAGCCATGATTTCTCATTCCCTCTCCTTCAAAGCTGCGGAAACACACCCACATGCTTGTGTGGTACTGGAGGAACTCTTGATTAGCTACAGAAAATGAGGTGTCAAAACTCCTGTGGCCATGGGGTGGGAATCTGTGCCTAATGGTGCATGGGAGAATGGGAACAGCCCTCCTCACTTTCCAGTAAATCAATGCTCTATAGATGCCAGGCTGCTTATGCCTGCTGATAGCACTGGGCTTATCTGCACCAGCAACAAAAGGGAAAATTAGCCAAGATATTTGACACACATTAACACATATCGTCTTCTCTTCCACCCAATGAAGGGAAAAAAAACAGCTTCAGGCAGCGGCAGTGAAAGAGAGAAGACACACGAAGACATAGGCATTGCCAGCTTTGCTTGACCCAATAAAGCTGATATAGCCCACTGCAGTGAAGACATTCCACCTAAACCTCAGCACAGCTGCACCTGAACCCTTCTGTGTCCAGTGCAGTCACAACATCTCAGTTTGACAGCAGGAAGATTCAATTAGGTTCCACATCTGATTTTTACCTTTCATGTGGAAATAATAAAGTTGTGCTACTCAAACACTCTGCTACAGAACAGCATCTGCTTCCTTGTGGAGAACATACTGATTTAATATGAGCACACATTTTGAGAAAACCTCTGCCCTCCCATTCCCCACTTGAAAGTCAACTTGATGCAGGCTACTGAGGCCCAGGTAAATAGGTCTCAAAACCCACATTAAAAAAAAAAAGTTATGTCTTGGTAACAGGCTTTTCTGCCCTGCAAGCAGAGCTCAGGGAGCAGTGGTTTCAAACTGAAAGAGGACAGTTTCACACTGGATATAAGGAGAAGGTTTTTTTCTGATGAGGGTGGCGAGGCACTGGAACAGGCTGGCCAGAGAAGCTGTGGATGCTCCATCCCTGGAGGTGTTCAAGGCCAGGTTGGATGGGGCTCTGAGTAAGCTGGCCTAATGGAATGTATCCCTGACCATGGCAGAGATCTAGATTAGATGACCTTTACAGGTGCTTTGCTACCCAAACCATTCTGTGATCACTCAGCTGAAAGAGCAGCTCCATGCTGCTGCCCATTCAATGGATACCAATGCTCCAGCAGCCCTGCACCCACTCTTTCTTTCCAACAGCATCCCACTCATTTGTTCCTACCATCCCAAGAAAGCCTTCCCATAGCACTGCCCCTCGCTAGCAGGGTAACAGCAGATCCCAGAGGGCAACACGAGCTCTAGCCAGTGAAACAGTGAAACCCTGTATTTAATTCTTCTCATCTGGAAGCACAGCTGAGGTTCCATTCAGAATAGAGGAGGTCTTCTTCCTCTGGGACAGGTCAGCCTCATCCCTGCTCAGCCCAAATATTGCTGGGCTAAGCCTGAATGCAGCTTGTGCCATAACATTCTACAGGATGACACCATTATACCCACACTGTCCTGGAACCACACAGGAGTAGATGAAAACCAAACATCCCAGGCACTGCAAGCACAGCCTTGACAAAGGAATAGAGGAAACATCTGTGTTGGTGGCTACAACTTCATCATTTTCTGCTGGTTTGCGTTTTTTCCAACAGACCTCCACACCACAGGCTTGGCCCTCCATGAAGGGTACCATGGGTAACAGAACTTCTACAGGTAAGAGTGGTCACATGAGGACAACCACATTCAGGGATGAATATAATAGTAACAATGGTCCTATAAATATTCACAAGCAGCTGGTTGATTACATACAGTTCAATATAGGGCAGAAAACAGGGCAGGTGCTCCTTCTGAAATGCCAATGCTCTTTAGGAGCCTGAAGCCAGCAGCCAGCATTGGGGTCCATGAGTAGACAGGGTTTGTGTATGATATGATAGCAAGCAGGGCTACAGGCATGGATTCCCTGAGGGGATGTTTATTCCAAAAAGCAGCTTCCCCATGCCCAGCAGAGCCAATGCCAGTCAGCTTAGGATGGCCAAGGCCCATCAGCAATGGTGGTAGTGCCTCTGGGATTATGTATTTAAGAAAAAGTGTTCTGCAGCAACAGCTAGGAGCAAAGTGAGAATATATGAGAGAAACAGCTCTGCAGATGCCAAGGTCAGAGCAGAAGGGGGAAGCCAGGCACTGGAGCAGATTCCCCTGCAGCCCATGGTGCAGCCCATGGTGAGGCAGCTGTGCCCCTGCAGCCCATGGAGGTCCATGGGGGAGCACAGATCCACCCACAGCCTGTGCAGGACCCCACACCAGAGCAGGGGGATACTGAAAGAAGGCTGTGATTCCATGGGAAGTCTGTGCTGGGGCAGGGTTCTGGCAGCACCTGTGGCCCCATGGAGAAAGGAGCCCATGCTGGAGCAGGTATGCAGGCAGAACTTGTGGCCCTGTGGGGCACCAACACAGGAGCAGCCTGTTCCTGAAGAACTGCACCCCATGGAAGGGACTCATGCTGAAAGTGTTTGTGAAGAACTGTAGCCTGTGGGAAGGGCTCATGTTGGAGAAGTTTGTGGAAACTATCTCCCATGGGAGGCACCCCACACTGAAGCCAGGGAAGAGCGAGTCCCCTGCACTGCTGCAGGGGACAAGGGAGAAAATTAGGGAGTGAAGTTGAGCCTGAAAAGAAGGGAAGGGTGAAAGGAAGGTACTTTAAGATTCAGTTTTGTATTTTATTATCCTATTCTGATTTTGATGTACATTTCTCCTTCCTTTTTTCCCCTCCTCTTTTAATTCAGGTCCAATTTGCAAAGTATCTGGAGGAATAAATCAGGAATGTAAGTCAAAGTCCCAAAGGGAAATAAAAGATGCACTGGCATTACTATATTACTAGATTTGCTGAAATTTCTGCCATGGCTTGAAGGAAGCCATTGGAGTCTATATGCTGGCTACACATCAGCCTTTTTATTAACTAATTTGTCTTATTAGCAGTGGCACAAGCCTGACAGCCATTTTAACACTGTGTCAGTAATTGATTGGACAATTTAGGAGTAAAAGATCCCCCCTACCCTGTATCAAGCCTTCTCTGTATTGTAGAGAAAAAAGGTTGATAGCACACAGGATTCCCAGATTACTCTGGTGAAAAAACATTAGATGACACAGTTGCTTCAGTCTCATCTTGAAAAAAGAAAAAGAAAACAGAAAAAGAAGGAAAAATAAAAGCCTGAAGAAATCTCATGAGACCCAAGCCTCTCAGGCTTACTGGCAAGTCTTTAAGATGGCTCTGGAGAGCTTTGCTAAGTCCCTGTAAATTCTCTGCAGAAAGTATCACAAGAGGAGCAGCTACAGGCAGCTCTCCCAGCTGGAAGGAATGCAGAGAGACCCATTTAAAAACCCACAGATGGACAACAGAACGTGGCAGAGTGAGTTAATGGGATGCTACAGCAGGGGCACAGTGCACAGGCACTGGATATTTTGGGAGGTAAGGGGTGACAGAACAATGGTGCATGAGATGAATCTTTGTGCCACTGTCCTGGGGAACACCAGGCAAGCCCACACACTGGTCTGGCAAAGCCAGCACAGACCAGAGAGGGGGTGACAGATCTGCCTCAGCCCTGCAGCTGCACTGAGAGGCATTTCAGACCTCACCTGAAAGAGTCTGCCCTATGGAGATGGAATCCAGATTCAAAGAATAAGAGGCCTAAATCAAGCAGGATATCAGCAAAATAGGAAGTCAACATGGTTCACAGCAATCAAAAGGAATGGGGAAGTCCAGGAAGCATTTATCATGGCCTAGAACAATCTTGGTCACTCTGGAAATACCAACATTACACATTACTTGCCCTGGACCTTCAAAAGACTGCTCAGGCAGGAACAGGTTATGAAGATTGGGAAATTGCCTTTCTTTGCAAACTCAGTTAAGCTTTTACAGCTACTTTCAGCTCAGCTTCTGCTGTTTCTTTCATAGCTTCTGTTGCATACTGGCTTTGGGATAGGCATTAATTCTGTGTGCTAAATTAGTTAGGCAGAGCAGCTAAATTACAGCACCCATCCAGCTTATAAATGGGTTTTTTTATGCTGCTGTATCTCACAGTGGTACATCTTTTGTTCACCAGCTCTGCAAGTTATTGGTTTGGGGGTGTTGGTAACAAATGCAGTAGGAAAACATGAAGAAATTTAAAAGGACCAACACAACAGAACTTGGGCAAAAAGACAAGCCTGCACTTGCTCCAGTCAATGGCAATGATTTCTCCTGCTGAAGGCTCTTCCCAGTGTCAGTATGCCACTGACTGACCTTTCTCTAAAGTCAATGCTCAGGAACTTAGCACTCCAGCATTTTGAGAGCAGCAAATTGAATTGAGGTCATCATAACATGTATGAGCCAAGTAGAAGGGGTTGAAATGTTTTAAACACAGACAGGACTTCTCAGTGAGTCAAAATAGCAAGTGACACAATTAGGGAAAGGAAAATAAAAAGCTGCTAAGCTGTGGAGCAGCCTTTCCAAAACAGTCACTGCACATTGATTCAACCTTACCTTGTCGCAGAAGACTTTAATTTGGCAGTAGGCTCTGTGGACAGGTTTGTTACTCCTGTTATTGTAGCTGTAAGTGTCGATCTGAAGATTGAGGGGCAGGCCTTTAACTCCCTTCTGAGAGGAAAAATCTGTGCTGAGGCAGTTGACAGAAATGAAAACCTGCAGAGGAGGAAAGCAGCAGCTGTCAGTAGTGACACACAGACTCCTGGCTGACCACTGAGCAAGGGATACTTGGGGAGTGCTGAGGCTCAAATGCTGCTCCTTGCCACTACAGCAGCACCTTCTTTCTCCTGGGACACCAGGTAAAACCCCCAAGAAGCAATATAACATTCTTAAGTCTTTACATAAGCCACTGGAGGGGACAAAACCACTTTGTCCAAAACAGATTCCATCAGACCCTCCAAACTCTAGGAAGACTCCACCCATCTTTCCAGCCAAGAACTCTCAAATGTCACCATCAAACTTTTAGCAAAAGGGATGCTCCTACAATCAATCCTCACTGCTCAGTGTTTATTAGCATCTTGGTAAGACCACAACCATGTTCCAAAAAATTCACGTTACTATGGGTAAGTTAAATCTTTCCATGAGTTTGACACGAGCACAGCTTATGCTTGAAAGTACTTGGTTGAGGCTTTTTTCAAAAGGCTATTAAAAGCTTTTAAAAAAATATTAGGCAATATGTAATCTTTAAACACAGAAATAACACCATTATTCCAGTGAGGGTTTCTGGGTTTCACACTAAGTTGAACACTTTGAATATTCCTTAGTAAGACCTTCAATACCCTGTTAACATTCAGCTGGAAAGGGTAAGAGAAACAGTTCCATTATTACAAAAAATTAATTACAGGGAAAATTAATTACACATAGGAACATATCTAATTTCATTTTCATAACTGCTTGAAAAAACAACAAAGAAACCCTCTCAAAAACACAAATCACACACAACCAGAGAACAAGTCCAATGCTGCTTAAGAGAATAAAGAAATATCCTTAAGTGGATATGAGCAGATAGACGAGAGTACTTTGTATCTAGATAATGGGCTTGCAGTGTGCCGGGCTTTTCTACAGACACAAGGCCTATTACTGGCACACCTCAGAAGCTATGAGGATTAATTACCAGGAATTTACAAGCCACCAAGACCTGCAACAGCTTCTCTCCTCTCTGCCTGAAGAATAAAGGCTGGGAACTCACTGCTTTAAAAAATAATCAAAGCCTTGGGAGCCAGAAGCACCTTCCCAGAGATTTTGCAGGAGCACCATGCCAGCCCCCCATGCTCGCTTAGGTGGTGCCTCCAGCAGCGCCATCAGAGCAGCGAGCTGGTGCCACCTCCCGGAGCTGCACAGGCTCACACAGCCTTGGGAGAGCTACAGGCTCTGGCTTTGCTAAGGGCTGCTTATCAGCGTCCTCTTTGCAGGGCTCTGAAACATCCTTTACCAGTTTTAACAATGATGGGAGATGGAAATGTAAAACCCTGACCTGCTGATAGTTTGTAACCACTGACATTTCCCTGCCATGTATAATAGAGCCGTATAAAAAGCTGGGGCAGGGAGGAAAAACAGTGCAGGTGAGGGACTTCTTTTGCAATAACCTGTCTGAGTACTGGGGATTCACATGCTGCTTCCTGCAGCCCCTGTGCCTTGAGAGGGCAGCACAGCTGCTCAGCAAGCAGCCCCCCTATTCCCCCCTGGGCACACACCATCCCAGAGATTCCAGTTCCCATGTCCCCACCAAGGCCTGCTGGGCCAAGGGACATGGAATGAGTGAAACACCACCCACCCAACCCAGGCCAGCACAGCAGCCCCTGACCCACACTGCTGCCTCTGGGGGGACTGAAGCCAGGAACAGGTGCAGGATGCCAGGGGAGCTGGTGCTCAGTGCCTGCTCACCCTCCAGCTGTGCCCCAGCATCCCAAACCCACGCTGTTCCAAGACAACTTTTTGTGAAAGCATTAAATACATCACAAATCTCAGTCAGGAAAATTATTTTAAAAGAAGCTGTTTGCAGTCTTTCCCAGACTAACCCAAAGGATGGCTTTGCCTGCTTTTATCCACCCCACTTCCCTTCCTGCTACCTTTGCCTTCACAAGGACATTTTGCCTGCAGTGCTGGTACAGCCTGGGGGAAAGCTTCAAGGAGTTTGAAGAGCTGCTCTCACCAGCTTAGGAGTTTGGTAATCAGATGTATGCACACCCTGAATAATTGCATTTCCTGAGCAGGGGTTTTGTTTTTTAAAAGACCCTCAACTCTGGTGTTTGCATATTTTTAAATTTTAAATTTACCTATACTGAATATTCACTCAACTCATTTCTGTATTAAAAAATTACTACAATCTTTAAGAAAAACATGCCCAAGCAGCCACATCAGCAGGTCCACCACCATCTCAGAATTTCTGTGAAATCCCTCAAATGAGTTTCACACCACTGGACACCAGAAGATTCAGTGTGCAGCATCAGCAGTTCATTAGCACATGGTGTCACTTCTCTTCTGAGATTTCAAGTTCATGGTTTCAGTTTTTATGGCTTACCAGCCACACAAAGCCCACTGGGCTGAAGTAGAAGAGCTGGTCTCAGCACAAGAGACACATGTTACTACAGCAGAGCTGCACAGGTATCCCATGGGAATTTAGGACTGCCTGTCAGATGTCAAAGATTATCCTCCTACTTCAGAGTCTCCTCATTTGATTAGCTTTGGCTTTAAGCAGCTGACTTCATTTTCATGCCATTTAAATCTTCAGGACTCTAGGCAGGAGATGACAACTAAAACCTAATCATGTCTCTGAAGCAACAGAGAGCCAGCCTGTCTTCTCCTGTTTGTACTAAACCACTTCAGCTCAAAAGGAGCATCTACTTCTCCCTACCCACCCTGTACCTCCTATTTTGAGCAACTTCAGGTTGCCTCAAGCTTCACAAAACAGAATTTTAGCAAACAGCTTTTCCCAGTTTGGGCTAAGACAGTTTCAGCCAGGTTCTTAATGTACAGGAATATTTGACTTACATTAGAAATGAAATGTAAGGCCAAGTGACTGCATCAGCTATATCCCCACCCCAAAATTGCCAGAAGAAAGAAAAACGCAACCACAGAAGTTGCTCTGCGTCTTCAGCCTGCTGAGCAAGATTCCTTTTCATGTGTCCAACCTATTTTTCTAAGGGCAGTTCCGCATTCTCAGCTATATTAAGATTTGTTGTTACTTTTAAAAAAAACATTTTCATCTCGCCTCCCAAGATTCAACATAAAGACAGCACTTAAAAATAGAGCACTGTCAAGCCTGGGCACTTACACACATGAGTCAATCCCTCAAGTTACGCAGATTTTCTTTAAAACTGAGATTTGTAAAGGGATTAGAAACCTGTTCTCGAGTTATTTTGCTTGCTTGGCAGTTGAGCCTCTAGTCTATATTTGACTACATATATCTAGGCTACCACATAGCCAGGCTTTTCTCTCTAACCCAAGGCAGGCTTTATTCCTTTTTTTTTTCTGTTGATTTTTTCCACACTTTTTCTAACCCCTTTTAAAAAAAGCTGAGATACTCATTGAGGCAAACGGCTTCACAATGGTGGCATATCAGATAAAATCAAACAGCATGAAAACTGTGAGCTGCTACAAGTTGCTAACCTCCCACACCTGGCATTCACTCCAACACTCCGGAGCCTCCTTTCCCCAATGCCATGCTGGGTTTCCTGCAGCCTTTGGGGCAGCCCAGCTGCACACAACAAAAGACTGAAGGCACAAGGATTAAAGCACCTCCTCTGGGATCATGCTGGAAGTTAGCGTGGGAAGAAGTCAGACCTCATGACTTCTCTGTCTGCTTTAACCATCCGACCCCTCATGCCCCTCCTCACCAAAGGTGGGAGGAACACACCGTGCCTACACTCAAATCCACGAGAAACAATCTTCCATTTTAATAACGCAGAAAAAAAATTAATCCGACAGCTCTGCCGTGTGCCCTCAAGGAAGGGCAGCAGAGACAGCCAAGTTCTTTCCACACAGCACCTTCTTTTAACAAGATCTGCCTTTCAAACAAACCAGGAAAAACAGACATAATTAAAGGGCAATCAAAGCACTGCAGGAACCTCTCTGTCAGCGAGATGAAAGATGCCTTTTTTAAATGAAGGCTTGCATACCCAGATCTCTTCTCCTCGGTTTATCTTGGATGCCGAACTTTTCTGTCACACAAAAAGCACTAGCAATTCTGGTGAGTCCAAAGGCTACATATGCAGCAGCTTTAGATGAAATGTCACCTTGTGCAGGCTCATCTGCCCAGTTGGAAAGGAGCAGTGTAGGTTCTCACTCATGGCAGCTGGGGCTGCCACAGGCAATGGGGAGCAACTTGTGTTAGCACACCATGAATTCTGAACAGTGAGAGCAAACACAGGCACAGGTAGCACTATCCTGCAAAGTCCTGTACATCCTTCTGGATAAGGACCTACACAGGCAGACCTGGGACTTTTCCAGGCTGATCACCTTGCTCCACATTTATTTTGTTTCAAGAGAAGGCAGGTAAATGGTATTATCTCCTCCTATTTATGAACCTATACATTTCTGTGTCCAAAGGATTAAGACATTACTCAACAATCCAAGTCCACTGGATATTTCTTTCTCTATTAAGAATTCAGATAACAACCTTAGCTCTTTTCTAACACTAGTACACCAAAGCCTCTCATTTTAACCAGTTTGGGTTGGAAGGGACCTTAAAGATCATCAAGTCCAGCCCCCATGTTATGGGCAGGGATACATTTCACCAGACCAGAAGGCTAAAAATCCCATCCAACCTGGTCTTAAACACTTGCAGGAACGAGACATCCACAGCTTCTCTGGGCAGCCTGTTACAGTGGCTTAGCACCCCTCACAGTGAGGAATTTCCTCCTAATACCTAATGTGACTCTGTCAGTTTGAAGCCATTCACCCTTGTTCTATATCACTGTAAGCCCCTGTAAAAAGTCCCCCTCCAGCATTCTTTTAGCCCCCCTTTTGGTCCTGGAGGGTGTTCTAAGGTCTCTCCAGAGCCATCTCTTCTTCAGGCTGTACAACCCCAACTCTTCAGCCTGTCTTCATAGGAGACATTCCAGGCTATGTTATATTCAGTCTGTGTTATATTCAACTTAAAATTGTCTGTATGTTTTTGATCTTGGATGACTGTGTTTGTACAGAATACAGAGTTTGGAGCCTACAACACAACAGGTTAAACTGCAATTAGCTTCTTTCCAGGGAATGCAGCTGCTTTTCTCAGCCTTGGCTAAATAGTTTCAATGTTATGCCCAAAATACAGTAGGTAAAGGGATTCCAGTGGATCTAAAAATCATTTTCCTGACACAAAGGCAGTGTATCCCTCTTCCATAAAGAAAAACTAACCAGAATCTCAAAGTCTGTAATTTCAATGCTGATAGCTGAAATCATATGGTTTCTCTAAAGGCTTGGACAAATATAAACAGCAAAGAGGAAAAAAAAAACCCAGAGTATTTTCTAAAGATTGGTCCCCATATGTTTCCTCTATGCTGCAAGCTGGTTGGATGGAAAACATCTCCTGTTCAACAGCCTTATGAAGTACACCAACAGAGTTCCAAGCCCTTCTGAGAGGCAGAGCTGTCAACCTGGGCACTGCCTTGTGCCAATGTAGCTACATGGCTTCCAAGATTGGCTCTGGGTGAGAGCCAAGCAGCTTCGAGTGCAGGCAGGGCAAGCACAGGTCTGCCTGCACACATCCACGAAGGCATGTCCTAAGAAAGCAGCTCTGGGAAGACTCTTCTGTATTTAAAAGAAAAAAACCCCAAACCCACACTTTGGTAAGATCACCTGAGAGGTGGCTAATCTTACTGCTCTCACATTCGTTTCTTCACCTCCCACACGCACCACAGGTTTTGCATCAGCAGGAGGTGAGCCAGGAAAGAGATAAAAAATTGGGCAATTCATGCACCTGTGGGCTCCTGAGCCGCCTCCTGCCTTTGGGATCGGATGCTCCAAAAAAGGCTTGTCTGGCACATGGCTGATAGGGCTGCATCCGCCCCAGCTCCGCCAGGCAGCCCCAGCACCATCCTGCTCACAGCCCAGGAGAGTGAGTTTGCATTCAAACCTACCACTCCCAATCTGGGTGACTTACACAGAGGCCATCATGGGTCCCACACCATGTCAAGGAATGACAAGTGGGAAATACAATCCGCCTCCAGATAAAGAACATCCTCCTAGCAAGTTTACTCCACCAACAAAACAAAAAGGAATGGTAATGAAAGGAAAATACATATTCTGCTCACAAAGAGCAATGCTGATTGTTATTCCAACCTGTTCTGAGGCAAGGAAATATAGGAATGTCTCTGCTCACAACACCTGGGAAACATGGGGATAATGGTTCCCAGTTCTACTGATGCTTCCTCCCACCCCACGCTTTGATAAGATAAAGCTGTGGGCCAGGTTTTGTAAGGTTGATTGGAAAGAAAGTAAAAACAGCAGTTTGGAAAAAACAGTGACAATGTGTTGAAAAAAAACCCCAAACAACAAATAAACAACAACAAAAACAACCACCAAAAATCCCCCACATCAACAACAACAACACAAGTCTCCAAAAACAATGACAAAAGCTGAAACACAACAACAAAACACAAAACAGAGAATTAAGTCTATAAATGCACAAAAATTACTGAAAATAAAGAGTTGCCATCAGACAAAAAAGTAATAGAGAAAAGGGAAAAGAAAAACAAAAAATCACCTCCTAGTTTTCTCTATAGAAAAGCTAATGTCAAGAGATTTTCCTTTCAGTTTTGGCAAACACCCTGTGAGCTCCTACTTGGAAGGCCAGACAATGGCAGAGGCTTGGGACATGAAGGTGAGATAAAATACTGGGTTGAAAACTTCTAGTTGGCAATGCTTAAAATCAAGGACGGCATATGCTTGTTTTCCAGAAAACCCAGGACAGAGCAGGGAGAGGTCAGTGTTAAGAGGCAGGTAAGCAATACTTGCTATGACTTTCCTATGTCACTGCTCCAAAGGCTCTGTGTACCTGCCTCAAAGTATTTCTGGTCTGCAGCCTTGGCTTCACACCAATCTCTTTCCTTTAAGTATGTTTGACTCATCACATTTCATAGTTTCATTTCCAACTAGTCAAACCTGTACCTCCTCAATGCTGCTGAAGGTGGCAACACCTTCTTTAATGAGGCATATGACTGCTGCTTCATTACAATGGCATCCATATAAATGGATGCAATATTCATCAATCAAAAAAGTTTAAATTCTTTCTACAGCGTACACCAAGGGAGGATTAGGCTAGAATAAGCTCCTAAAATAAATCAGTAGTGTACCACCCAGTCTCGCTTCAAGTTGTAGCAAGAGATCCACCCTCTCCAAAAACTGAACTCCTCTAAACAAAATAATCTTGCCAACACATGGGAGGATCTGCCAAGAAGACTACCTTATTGCCTAAATTTCTATTTCAAAAGGCTATCCCAAATTAGATGCAAATTACCATAATATTAGGACCATTCCACTCTTCTTGGACCAAAAAAAAAGTAATAAAAAAAGTACTGTTGAATTGCTCTGTCATTCAGGGCATCAATTAAGACACACTACAGCATCTTCCCTTTGGTGAAAAGCAGCAAAAAGCTCTGTCATGATATTCCTGAGCTCAAAATGCCTGTTACACTCTCTCCATGTATTCCCTTTTAGTAGAATGAGGTTTTTCACACAGCATCTGGCTTACAATGACTTTTTTTTGGGAGGGAAGGAGTAGGAGGACAATAGAACCCTTAATGTGCAGTGACATCATTTTTGGCTGCAGTCCCTATACCCAGCCTATAGCAAGCCAGACCAAAGACCTCCACGGGGGCCTTCTCTGGGAGCTGCTGGAAGCAATGCTGCCTTTCAGAAGGGGTGCCCCAGCACAAGGGCAGGATCCCTGCCCTGTCAGAGCTCCAGAAACAGGCAGGAGGCTCTTGCAGTCACTGTGCAGACAACAATTCACCCTGTTCAGACAAGAGGCCCCAACCCTCCTGCTCCACAGGGCAAGAGCTCAGACAGGATTTGAGCAAAGCAGGATCCAGCAAAGCCAGTTAACCCTGGGGAAACCAATCTGTCCAGATTGTTCAAGTGCCACTGACCTGAGAGCAGGCCATGTCCCCAGGCCAGAGTTAAGGGACAGAATTTGCTTTGCAGCCTAACGGGTAACATAGCAGAGATAACAGGACAATAGCCAACCTTAGGAAGAGCAGTATGAAATGTGCATTTAGCTGCAACATAGTGGCAATCTTCATTAAAAGACCTTTATTGGGTTCCAATCAAGAAAAGGAGAGCCTGGCATGTTGTACAGACCTGGGAAGAGATGGATCCCAACCTCAAAAACTCATGACCTGAAACTAAAACCATTTATTCTGACTGACATGGGCGACACAGACACAAAAAGGGATGCAAGGATTCCTATTCCCAACTTCTAACATCCCCACATTTCAAAGACAGCCAAGCCTGCTCAGTGAACAAGAAGGGGCAGACACCTTTAGCGAAAGCTGCACCCCAGCTCTAGACACCCTAATGAAGTCATAGACGCAACAGATGACGAGCTTGTGTTCAGACATCTAAAAGCTTCTCTGCAGAAGAACCCCACCTTGACTGTCTGCCCACGGCAGACATCCATCATGGGGTGGGAAACTGTTTGAAGTTTCCACAAGCCTCAGGGTAACTCAGCTGCACATCTCAGACTCATCAGATCATGCTTCCACTCCAGCAGGATGGCTCCTAATTGAGGAGCTACACTGGCTTTCTTAAATACCCCATTCAACAACCCACCAGTCATCAACTGATTTTCTAGTCCACCCTCTTCCCTTTTCTGCTTACAAAGCATGACTGCCTCCCCATTCAACTATTCCCTTGCCCTGCTCTGGCAGGTGATGGGATCAGACCTCACCTCTAACACAGACATCTGAAAGCCCACCTGAATCACTGCTTACCCCCTCTGCAGTGTCTCCTGACAATCCTTCTAATCCCACTCTCACTTCTCCTTCAAATCTCAACAGTACCACTTCAGGGCAGGTTGCCTCTTTCAAAGTCTGGCCTTCCTCCCCAGCCCTCGTTCCCCTCACTGTCTCAGAGCAAGGAGGCTTTGGATGCTGGGTTCTTTTCCAGCTTGAACACACTCTTGCAAAGGTCAGAGAATACTTAAAGCAGCCTCTGTTGAGAAGTGGCTGCTTCCAGCAGCTCCTGTGATGTCCCAAAACAACAGAAGAGGGCAGAGAGGAGCTGCCAGAGAGCTAAGCACATTTGCTCTGAAATCCATGAACACAGTCAGGTCCCAGACTGGGCAGTGTCTGTCATGCATGAAATATCCCTGGTTTCTACACCCAAGGGCTCACCAACAGCACAGCAATGCAAGCAGCTGTGGGACAATTCCACAGCTGTGCAGAGCCAGGCTGTCCAATGTGTCCAGCAACCAGAGCCCTGGCCTTGCTCTCTGCTCTCCCAGCACAACACAGCTGGGAAATTCCTTTCTACAGAAGGAGCACATGACTTGTATTGTATGAAAAGAGCGTTTCTTCACCAGAAAGGTGCAGTTTACTAAACCCCCTTAGTGCCCCAAGGGCACTGGCAAAAGCACTCTCAGGCAGGTGACACCCTCCTGAACAGACACACTGGCAGAGGTGCAATATTCCTGTACATCCCCACAAGAAGGTACATACATGGTCCCAGAGCTGCTAAGGGCATCTCCTTGTGATAATATGCTATTTCTGCTTCAATCTGACACACACTCTGCACGTCCAAATGAGTAACTACATCAGAGAGCCCAGACACAGAGCCTCATCACCTCCCATTTGACATGGCTGCACAGGATCAAATAATTTCCACAGCAAACTGGAAGCAAAAGCAAGAGGGAAACGGGAGAAGCAGTAAGCCCAGAAGAATCACTTGGCACTGGTCCTCCAGGGCTCAGGAAGCAAATTTCTAATGATCAAGGCTTGCTGGCTGGTTAAACATACTGTCTATGCAGCACTTCTGCTGTTATTAAATATAAACACTGTATTTATTGCTGTGAAGGAATTTCTGTAACATCAGAAACTCAGCTCTATCTGTTCCTTGCTTTCTTCATATACTTTAAGACTGCTGTCAGGGGTTGGGGGGAAGGGAGGGAAAGGAAAAGAGAGAGCAAGAGCATACAAGGTAAATGAACCATGCAATAAAAATTGTTGAAATTGGCTCAGACATCTCCTGATAAGATCAGAAGTAGAGAAAGAACTGCAGATCTTCTTGTGAGAAATTCAGTCACTGAGAAAACACATCCATTCAGGGAAAAAATGAAGTTAAACAGACATTTAAGAACATGGAGCCTTTGCTAAAAATGCCAATTCTTTAAATACTGAAATTGAGGGTGTTTTTGTCTTAATATGATTCTGATCCCAAGAGTCTAGGCTTGCATATTTGGTATCAACAGCGCCCTCTGAAAGTTCATATAAACCAGGACTCTCAGTATATGGATCTCACACACTAAGACTGTGAATCTGGAGGCAAATTTGCCTCTGTAGCTAAAAAAGTCTGTCTCACAGCTCCCCACACCATTTCATCCCATGAAGTTCAGCCATGAGGTGAAATATCACCATGAAGGTCCTTAGACCCTTTCAAGATGCTATTGGCAATTTCATTATAGACTGAAACTAATCATTCATGGGTCTGCAGAGTAACTTGGCAATAGCCACCTGGTAGGAAGGGATGGCTTTCCTTGGGGCAGCCACAAAGTTCTCAGCACCAGCTGTGAGCCCTGCTCCTGAGTTAATGGCTCGTTCCTACTGCTGCAGAGTGGCTGAGCCAGCAGAGAGGCAGCTGCAGAAAGTGCTTCCAGCTCCTTGAGGACTTGCATTGTTCTGCCTGCATGATCCACCCCTGTGTGCAAATCCTAAGCCTTTGCATACCTCCTAGACACCGACTCCCTGCGTTTGTTAAATGTCTGACTGGCTATGGCAGCAGGATAATACTTACTGACTCCTTTTGACAGCTCTTCTGTTTGTTCACAAAGTGAAGTGCTTCATGTTTTAGAAATCATGTCAGCCTTTCAGCATCCTCCAGCAGATAAGGCCCTCCCTGCCAGCCCTCTCAACCCGACTGAAGCCAAATCTGCTGAAAAGGCGATCCTGGCACCCAACACCAGACTCAAAAGTAACGTCCCACACATTGCAAAGCACTGTCAGCAGCAGCACACACACAGCTCCTCACTGCTGTCTGCTACGCATCCCAAACTTCTCCCACAGAGCTGAAACCTAGCAGCAGTCTCCATACAGTATTTTCTCCACAGCCCTTGTGCAGGACAGCGCACAGTTTGTGGTGACAGCAAGCTCTGTGCAGTGACAGCAGCCCTTGCTCCTCCTGCAGAGCAGGAGCACACACAGCTCCAGAGAAGGAGCTGCGTTCTTTGCTGAGAGTTCCCCCAAGCCAGGCTCTCCCTAGACATGGCACTCTGCAGCCATCAGTGTTTGTCCCCATGATGCTGGTGACTACTGGGACTGCTTGCTGGTACCACTTACTAGCACTGCCAAGGAAACAGCCAGTCTCCAAAAAGGAACAGAAACCATTCCAAATTTTTAAAGAAAACCCAGGCAGTAATGAAATTCTCAAAAGAAAATTCCTTCACTTTGACTCCAGCAGCTAACCAGTGAGAAATGCCTCTAGAACTGGGTTGGCTCCACGCTTTGACTTTTCCTTGAACCTACAAGATACACAAGGCTTTTCTAGCAGCCAGAGTGGCTCAAACAGCTGCAGTAAGCTACTAGCCAGGGAAGCTTCCTGTACCTACACACCTACAAAAGCACCCACAGCTCTGAGGAAAGATCAAACCAGAGTTCACCAGGAGGCTGTTCTAGTTAGAAACAGGTCACTGGGTGTTGGGATCCGTGGTTTAAGCAATGCATGCCACAGCTGCTCCCTCTCTGGTGGAAGGCAAGGCCATGGCTGGAGCCCCAGCTCCCCTGCAGCTGCCCCCTACACCTCCCTCACACCTCCTCTGCTCCCAAACGCTCCTCTGTGCTTCCTTCTGTCAGTACTTGTCTCTCAGGCAGCCACTTCTGCCAAGAACCCTAAAGCAGTTGCAAAGCTCTCCCAGTTGCACATGCAAACCCTCTTAAGAAATAGCCAGAAGGTTTTGCCTAATGTAGGAGCGTAAACAAACTTGTTACACGCTAATCACCAGGTAGGCCACACACCCTTCCCTTCCCCCAGCCCCTGAATCTGCTCAAAGGACAGGAAATACAATCGTGGTCACATACCTTTGCTTCCTCGTTGATGTCCCAGGTGAAGGATATTGCATTGTAGGCAATCTCCTCAATGTTGCTGATGGTGTTGAAGCTCTCCTTATAGTCAGCTGTCACACAGAAGGGTTCATGAGGGAGAGGAAGAAGAGATATTACCTGAGTTCTTAATCACATGAAGCAGCCAGAAACTGTACCTCTTCAGCAGCCCCTTGGGGGGCAAAAAAAAGCTGAACTGTACCTTAGGAATGGATTTTTAAAGAGGCTGGAAATGGTTCTCACAAAAAAACCCTCAACAAACAGGAGGAAGGAGCAAAATGGGACTTGCAAAAATTCTAAACTAGAAACTGCAGTGACAAAGGCAGATCCCAAATATGAGGTGTTCTGTGCTATGTGCGGGAAACTCTACCCTGTATGGCAAGGACATAAGCTCTCAATAAAACTCCTTCAATAACAAACAAAGATTTGCATGCGCGTCTGCTTTAAGTGCCAAGTGATTAATCCCTGCTTTGATTCACAGAAGGAAGGGACCAGGAGTACAGCCCAGCCTTCAGCCAGAGAAGGCTGGAACCCAGCCAGCCCCAGCCTTGTCTGGAGGCAGGTGGAAATTTGCAGTGTTTTCTTTTTTTACATGTACCAAAGACGAGTTGTGAGCAAAGCTGTGGGAAGGAGGATCATTAGGCTCGAGGTATTCCTACAAGGATCTTGTCCTTTGAAGAAACACAATATTTAGGACAGCCACTGGGACTACAAGCTGTGACTTAGCTACAAGTACCAGGATATTCTAAGAAAACCTGTTGTATGGAGGGGATTGTTGGATTTCCCAAGACAAAACCCACCAATCAAAATCCTAAAAAAAAAAAAAAAATCAGCCTCTTTAGTGAGTTCTAAAAACTACAGCATTAGTTCCAATCACAAGCCATCTCTGGGCTTTCAGCAAAGCTATGGAGGGCAGAGAGGGATCCAGAAGTTCCTTAAAATAACAAAGCTTTGGCAGAAAACGGAACCTTGCCAAGGAATTAAGTCTTAAGTCTGACATCAGCAATGAGACTGTTCCTTACCTATGTCAATGCATCTTTGTTTGGCTGTGTGCTGTCTTGAGTGCCAGTATTTCCAGTGCCTGAGCTGATCTTCCCTTGTTTTGTCTTCAGCAAACACAACCATAATGACACTCTGAAAGGAGAGAGGGAAAGATTAAAAAAAAAACCCAAACAAAAACATGAAAGAGAAATAAAGAAAAGGCCAGAGAGTACATTTGGTTTGGAGCTTTAGGCTTTTCCACTTGAGGCAGTACAGTATACCTGGAACACCGTTGCCAAACAGGAAGGCAGACAACAGCACTTTCTTGGTCATAAACAGAGATGAGCAAAACTGCTCTCCTAACCAGAATTCAAGGATCTCATTCCAGGTGTTGCATCACCTTTACACAAGTGCTGACACCACTTCTTAACAGTCTGAGCCAAGCTGGGCTGGCCTGGCAGTAGGTGGACAGCAAAGGAACGAGCACTGACGTAAGAGCACAGCTGAGTTGCCCTTTGTGCTGATGCTCTGGTCGAGATTGCTGCACTTTAAGGTTACCATGGTGCACACCCTCCCTCCCAAGAAACCACAAGTGCTGCCACTCACTCGAACTTTACTGATGGGGTGGTGGATTCCTTCAGTGCTGCTGACTTCTTTCAGCGTGATTGGGTAAAATTGACCTTTATTCAGGTAAGTCATTGTGCTGTCCCCAGGCTTCTGGCGGAGGGACTTGGAGGCTTCCAGAGTGTATTCAAAGTTATTCCTATAGAGTGAAGAGTGTAGTGATTGCTAAGGCATTTTCCTGGAAAGCTGATTAAACGTCCCACATTTAATTTGGAGAAATTCCAAAGTCGTTAGCTGACTCATTAAGCCATCAACAGGCAAAGAAGTTGGAAAACAGGATGAGCCCCTTTTCCAACCATTTCCTTCATGAATGAACATTTTAAGAGAAGTTCTTGGCAAGCAAAATCCTAAGACACATGAGCAGGCAAGACTGGAAGGTCCCTATTCAGGCTGAGAGCAGCAAGCTGCCCTCAACCAACAGAAAAGTATCTATTAGCAATTTAATTAAATTCACAAGTTAATAAGCTACTCAGTGGCCATCACCCTCTCAACTGCAACTATCAAACAAGTTGCTCCCCTCCTCTGGAGTTCAGGTGAGTTTTATTTCTCCTGTTTTTGATGTAAATTTCCAGCAGACTGAGAGCAAGACAAGCACACCAGGGATGGGGGGCACAGATGGAAGCAAACTCCCAGATCACTCCCAGACAGTATGGCCTCTTCCCATGGGACACAGATTTGGTGCAAGGACCCTAACTGAAGATGGATGGTATTTACAGTCTTCCAGGTAGTTTTCTTTAAAGTATTTGTTTTCTTCAGAGATACAATTTTATCTTTACAGCTACAATTTTCAACTGTGAAATTCAAAAAAGCAGACAATTGTGGGTTTGAGATGCACAAGCCCCCTCAAAATCCAACTGTGACTTGGTGCAAACTGGCATGAGTTGTACTGCTTGCTCATGGACAACTAAGAGAATAGGAGGATATGGGCAAATGGGAGCCTTAAATCATTACCCAGAAATGCTGTCAAAAACATAATCTTCTGAATTCATGTTAGCCATTCGGAGATTCAGTTCAGTAGGAAAGAAAACCTGGAGTAGACAAAACAACAATTAACACTGCAGCAAAAAGAAAAGTCAGTATTAAATAGACACTCCTTACCACGGAACTTCTGTCAGGCAAATTGTTCAACAGATAACAAACGATTTTTGGTTTCAACAAACAGGACACTTGAATAGTGTTTTAATCCAAAACTTCTGGGTGTCAGCTAAGCACAACATCTCGTAAGCCTTCCAAGTCAGCTTAAGGCAAAATTTTAATGCTTTCCCGAATCTCGAAGGGTATAGCTACACAGCTCCTTGAGGTTTGGCTTAAAAATCAAAACATGGTTACACTGCTATTTTCAGTTGGTATCATAAAACAAAACCCACAGATTTTCTCACTCAAGGGCCCTACATAATCCAACTGTTTTCTATGGACACACACCACACCTAGAAACTGGCAGTAAGGAAGCTTACATACAGTCACTTCACTTTGGTACCTGCAAAGGCACCACAGAGTGCTGAACTCTTGCAAAACCCTGGCTCTATGGATCGAGATAACTATTTCCACACTCTGCAAGCCAAAGCCTCTGTCACTAGTCAGATTAGTCATTCACTTTTGATAATGATTGCATGTTGCGAAGGTTCTATTTACTAAGTTTTAATTATGCACTTTTCTGGGAAGGCCTTCTATTTCTAAGCCACTGGACAGCTTTCTGTCATGTAACAAGAACAGTTTAAGATGGAAGTGAATCTCTCCATCCAGATCAAGACAGACACGCACACAGCAGCTGCCTCTCCCGGTACCTCTTGCACACCCTCCTTGAAGGTCTCCGAGAAGGTGGAGTCTGGCGTTCGCCTCTGCGAGTTCTGGGGCTGTGTGCTGGAACTGAACTGCTCGGGGTTGAGGTTCCTGTCGAAGACCACCACGCGCTCGGGCGGCTCGGGGTGGTACACGCCGGGCGGGATGCCCACGGCAAAGCCGTGCGCCTGCGTCTCCGTCTTGATGGAGTGCGTGGGCATGGTGGCAATGGAAACCGTCACCGTCGTGTCAGGGGTCGTGAGGTGGCCTCGCTTGTCCATGCCCATCTGGGGGGTGTGCGGAAGTACAATATTGAAAGGCACATTTTTCAGAACCTGGACCCTGTTTTCTCCAGCAGAAATGAGCGATTGTTCTGTCATGTTTGGGATGCTGTTCCTTAAAAGGGCAAAAAGAAATCAGGCATAAATTATACAGATTATTTTCTCAATAAACAAGAGCTAGAAAAGCTTTTCAACCTTTTGGACAAGGACAGCTGACTCAAACTCTCCTGCTCCTGAAGCTCAATCCTAACCTGAAAAGCTGAGAAACTCATTAAAAAAACCCCATAACTCCTCTCCCACTGTTAATCATCCCACCTTGGACAGTAATTACCCTGGAGCAAAGTGTGAGGGTTCACAGCCCAGATCCTCACTGCCTGGAAAACAGCAGACCAAAACTAAGCACTTCCCACCACACAGTGGCACACACAGGCTCCACGAAGCTGCTCTTTGGCAGAGGGAGAAGGACTGACAGCAAGGCTGCTGCTCCCCTGCCCCAGGACTGTGCACCACCTGGGAAGCACTAATAGGGAAATTACACCCCTTGTTTCAGGCACAACCCCCCAAGAAAATCTGCACCAAGACTCCTTGGAATGGTTTGCATAACTTACCACACTCATTTCTGCCAGGACAGCACTGAGATCTGTGGCTGAGCTGACCTCATGGCTAGTAACCACTAAGTCAGCCTGCCCTCTCTTTCTCCCTCCCCATCAATTGGTCCTGCCCCCTCCTTCACATCAATTCAGACATTTCCCCTGCCTCCTTGGTGAGCCAATTCAGCTTTCCTGGCTGGCAGAAAACTAGCCAGCTTTTCCTTCCCTGTTTGGTGATGGATCAGTGTGAGACCCAATCTGGTTCAAGAGGAGCAGTGGGAACACATGGCTGGGAACCAGCCTGCTCTTTTCAACGACAAGTCACTCAATCTGCTCAGCCAGACCACAAAACCTCACCCCAGGTCCTTAAAGCATTCTAGTCTGTCCAAAGGAAGAGGATGGTAGGAGTGGAAACTGGCTTGAGTGAACCTCCCATTTGTTATATTCACCTAATTAGTAAAATCTGCTTGGGAGGCATGAGAGAGAGAAGGCAGGTAGGGGAAGCCAGACAGAAGTTCCAGAGAATACAAAGAAAGTCCCCAGACAATACAAAACCAAATCATAAGCACTTGGAAGAGCTTCCCAACTGGCCCATGCATGACACAGCAATGCTGCTGGCACCTGAGAACAAAAATCAGCAGAGAGCAACAGAAGTAACTCCATGAAAAATGGAAAGCGTCACCAGTGACTGCAGCCTGGGCGGATGCCTGCACCTAGAGTTAGAGAGCAGCTTTTGCTAGGCTGACTATATGACATCAGCACACCAAAAGCAGATGGATGGCATTAAGCAGCAGTTTGAGCCTCAGCTCTCCACACCATGGTTCAATCCCCATCCTGTTCCTAAGGCAACACAGAGGCACAGAGTAAAAGCTAACAATTTCTCTCCACACTGCAGCAAGTTACTTTCCTTCAGCAGCTCTGCTGGTTGAGGAGGCAATGGAGGAAATAGAGAAGCAGTAATAAAAAATAATACCTTTTGTTATGGTCTTGTTCAGGATGTTCTACCTCAGGCTTGGCTGTTGAAGATCTCCTCTCCCTTGGAACCTGAGAAATTTAAGACATACTATAATTCAATCCTTCCTCCCATACAAAAAAATTAGCTCCTTAAAATTTGGTCAAATTAAGGAAGCCTTACTTTGGATGCCAGGCCAACCCCAGGAGATGCCCCATAGAACCCTAGGCAGGCAACTCAGTTCCCAGGTGTCAGCCCTGAGCTCTTGCCAGCAGCAGGTGGTGAGAACACCAGTGCAGAAAATGATCCATCTACGGCTGGAGCACAGTCCTGGGGTGAGCAGGACCAAGAGGAGATTTCCCAAGGTTTTCTGGCAGTGCAGGTTCCCTCAGAGTTCAGCTTGCTGGATAAGCTCAAAGCTTGTGAAAGGATGCTGTTCCACATCCACTTCCCCAAGTGCTCTCCAGGCCATTCCCTCTAAGACCAGTTGAGGCTCTCCTCTGTGATCAGGCAATTTGGGGAGCACCATGTCCACTGAACGTATCGAGACACTACAGCACATGTTTGTGTATGGCCACACAAAACACACTGGCCAAAACTATATTAAAACTTTTATAAACAAAATGTAACCAGCATTCTGGATTTAAGACAGCTCAGTATTGCTTCTTGTATTTTATGCCACAGACAAGATTTGCCCTGAAAACACAACATCAGTCAAACAAGTCACCTTGCCCACACACATGCCATTTTCCTGGCTGCACTGCAAGGCCAAGGCTCACAGGAGAAGGTGAACTCTTGGAGCTGTGCTGGCTCAGCTCCTTGCATGGAGCACATAACCAGCACTCCAGCAACCCAAACAGCTCTTGCAGCTGCTGGCACAAGCCCGTGGTGCTCAGGTCCCCTCAGCCACACTGCAAGTCCACACAAGCTCTCCTGCCAACCCACACGTAAGGCCTAGGACTTTTGTCACCCTCATCATGCCTCCTGAACGAGCAAGCAAACATCTTCTGGTGTATGTATGGAGGAGTGAACTCCCACCACGCTCCTTCACCAAAGCCTGCTCAGATCCTGCCTCCATTTGCCAGCCTGGGTGCAGGGTGGGGAACCACTTCAGCATGGAGGCAAAGGCTGAGAGCACACTGGCACCAACAGCGTTCTTCTCTACACAGCTCTGACTGGAAACTACATCCTCACTCTTACACCTGGAATCCCCAGAAACATCAGAACTGTTTGATTTCCCACAGTAACCAGCAAAATGTGGAGAACCTCTAGATGGAGACTGCTGGGAGACCAGCACTAACTAGTCACCGAAAAATAAGAGTTTTCCAATCTGCGTTTGGCCAACACTCTCAAAAGAATTTTTATCCAAAATTTGTTTTCTATAAAGCCTTATTAACCACAGTTGAGCAAGCTCAGTAGTTAAATGGAAGGAAACAAAAGTTTTTTAGTTTTACTGTTTTGTTTTTTTTTTATAGGAAGGTGATCTCATCAGCTGCCTTTAATATGCAGAGTGTTAGAAATGCCTCGACATCATCTCTCTATAACATTACTCCATAGCAGCCCTCAATAAATCTTTCAACCTCCAGCCATTCTGCTTTATCCAAGTGTGCAGCCTACCTGTTCTTCCACCAATTTTTTCTGTACATCCACTCATACCCAAATATAAGAGCAAACCCTGAAACAGGCATTAATGTACAGCAAATCCCTTCTGCTTTGCCGAGCATGACGGATCAACATCAACATTCTTTTTGTAATCTACAGGTTTAGAAATCAAAATTGATCTTGTGGATTAAAATTGTTCTGGTGAAAGCATGTTGTTGTTTGGGTTTTTTCCCCAAAAGCACAGTAAGCACAAGCACAAAGCAGAAAGGCAGTTTTCTCACAAAACTAGCTGAATAACATCCACATCAGTGAGTCTGTGGCATTTTGTCATGCGTGTGTGGAGTGTTAATCTCCATATTAAGCATTACAAGAATATTTTGGTATGTAAGACATATTCAACTCTTAAAAGGGCAGGCAAGGGTCTTGTCTGCACCAGGCAATCTCTCCCAGTGCTTGAAGAACACAACTGAGGGTGGCAACTGCACTCACCACTGTTAAAAGACACAAGCCACAGTGCCAGGCAGGAGAGCCAAGTCAGCCTCCTGGCCTTCCTGCATGCTCAGCAAAGGAACAACAGGCATCTCCACCCAATGAGCCAGGCCACCATAACACAGGCGTCCCAACACAAGCAGGACCCCTCCCTGCCTGGAAATGCCTGCTGGTCCCACTGCCCTGGCTAGAGATAACTATCCTAGCTTTCGGTATTCGGGAAACAGAGCTCAGCAAAATGCACCCCATGCAGACCAGAATGTTCTCTGACTGCTCAGCTCAGCTGTGAGCACCTAGGAAGGCACAGGTCTCCAAGAAGACCACGAACACTGGGCAAGACAATCACTGCTATCAAAGGATTAACAGATTACAGCAGCTGAGGCTCACTGAGGGTTAGAGGGATGCAGACAGCAACTCTTTCAGATGGACACTTCAGCCCCACACAGCACCAAAATCCTGTAACTGTATCTTAGTATCAGCTGAGCTTACAGTAACACAACAAAGCCCCAGCAAAAGCCAAAGGTCCACCAGAACAGGGATCATGAGCAAAAGGAGTCTCTTACTCCATGTATATATATATATTCAGGCAGGGATATGGTACAAAGGTGTCACTCTTTATGACATTGCCTCTTGCAGAACCTGGGGTCAACAGAAAAAGTGCTACTCAAGTTGAAAGGCAGCAAAGTGCTACTTTTACACCAAGATCTTTTTACAGAGCTAAAAATAAAACAAATTTTCAGAAAGAGAGACATAGGGTTTTTTCAATTTAAAATCCACACTGTTTAAAGTCCTTGAGATCTGTTCACAGCTTCTGTAAAATCCTCTAGCAAATGACACCTTTTCCACAGGTGGAACACGAGGTCTGCTGGCTAGCAGAACAAGCCCAGGCCAATCTACCTTGTAGTAATCATAGAGCAGTCCGAGGGCAGCTGCACTGTCTTCATCCCCATTGATGCTCATCATAGCTTTGGTAGCTGCTGTGAGGGGATTTTCAAGAAAAGTTTTCCAGGCCTCATCTTCATTGGTGTAAGGACGTCTCTGAGAGTAGAGAGAGTCATTCTGAAGAACCAACACGGGTCTTTTACTTGAATCATAAAAAAAGAAGAAATAAAAAAAAAAAAGCCACCTGTTAGAACACATGAAAAACATTCCAAAAGTTCTTCAAAATTAGCTGCCCCAGTTTCAAGTGGTTCATATTCTGATTCAGTGTACTGCAAGGATTAGTCAACACAAAAAGCCCAGAAACTTAATTCTGATCTCACTCATGCTCAGAGTAAATCAGGATTAATTTGACCAAACTCAGATGGATTACACCAGCCTCTACAAAAAGACAAAGCCATGTAAGAGCACAACTGACCTGCTCATGCTCTGAATCCAACCCAGAAAGAGCAACACACTTTCTGGCCAACCACCTACAAAGCTCCAGCACATCCCATGTAAAACTGCCAAGGCACAACCTGATCTAGTTCCCATGTGGAACTAGAAGACGTGCATTAACGAAACATCTCTTTTCTCCAGTGCTTTCAAGTGTCTTCACTCTCAGAATAGATCTAAAAGCACCACCTAGAAGCTACTGATAAGTTACAGATGACATGGGGAAATAGGTAAAGGGGGATTCAAATCAATTAGGCAGTGTTTTTTCCTGACAAGGGGGAAAAAAACCAACTTACTGCCTAGTTACAGTTAAAACAATCCAGCACACTAGTTTGAAACACACTCAGATGAGTGAAGAAAAAGGGAAAAGATGAGTTATTCCCTTTATGCTGTAGTATATATATATATAAAATTATATTTACTCTGAACATTTGGAGATTGCTGGGAACCAACTCCAAAATTACTTGGAGATTCTGTCCACAGACAAGAGCAAGATGTGTAGAAAATGTTATCCTGCCAGCCTAGATAATATTTTTCTGTTCTATTGTAAAACATATGCTTCATCTTTTAAGTCAGCTCAAGTTAATTTTTAAATCTGACTTTTAAACCAGTTCAGTTTTCTTTCCAGTGCAAGTTTAACATTAGTTTACTGCAGATGGGCTGGGGGAGCAGGAGAGGCTTTTTTACTTTCCTTAATAACCCCAAACTTGACATTTTTGGTGAACTGGCTACAGTTAAAATAGAAAAGTAGTTATTTAAAAACAACTACCCCCACAAAAAAAAAAAAAAAAACAAAAAAACCAAAAAAAACCACCAACAAACAAAAAACCACCACCTTCGTATCCTTTTCCTAGTAGGGAATCCTTCTTTTCATCTATTTCAGATACATTCAGAGACTGAAATATACTACAAATACAAAAAGTTGTGAAATAGAAAGTTGTGAAATACTCTAATCACTATAATCAGCTTAGCAGTATCCTACATTTATCACCACCTTCTACCAAAAAGATTGCAAAGCAAATTATGCATTCGACGCTTTATCAGTTACACAAGTCACCCTGCCGAGCTGCCATCGCACAGCTTGGCTGAGCTGAAGGCACTGAAAGCAAGTGGGAGTTTCCAGGACTTGTAAGAGCACTTTGTGGCTATAAATCAGTATTATGGAGTTGAAAGAAGAGCAAACAAAAATGACAAAAGAGACAAGTTCTTGCACCAAGCCCATTCTTTAGGTCCTCATACGTATTTGTGCACACACTGACACAGACACCCGAACGCAGAGGACAGCTACTTTCTATCAAAGTGAGACGACCCACAGAAGAGAAAGCAGAATTTTCTTTAGGGACGTGGTACAAGCTATTGTTCTTAATATAAAGGAATCCTCAAATATCCATAGCAAATGGGAAGACTCACAGAGGAAAAGGCAACTGAAGTAACCTGGGTGCAGTTCCCTTGATCCATCCCACCAAGCTGAAGGGCTAAGTCAGCCTTGCTGAACTCACAAAAACACTATACTGATTCCCTCCAGCAACACAATACTCACATGGGAAGGAAAAATCATCAGAAAACCAAAAATACTGAGAACAAAAGCCTCAACTAGCCAGAAGCCTAGCGAATGCAAGAGCTAAGTATTTCTGTGTGATTTTTTATCATTGAAACACCGAAATTCAATGCACATTGCCCTAAAGGTAACCTACAGAATTATCAAGAAAAGCAGCGCTTGGCAGGAACTCCCTACTTCAGGGGAACCACAGCTTCTTTCACAAAAATGAGAACATATTGATAAGAGAAGGCAAACACATCTTTTTTCCCTACATTTTAGAAGATAACCGGCATGCTGATCTGCTCACACAGTGGTAGAAGTCCAGCAGAGGCAGAAAATTAAGCTTCATAGAGCAGTTCTAATAATTTCCCAATTATACTTTCCACTTGACCACAGTGGGAGCAGAGAAATACCACAAAACGCAGAGACTCTTTGCCTGTGATATTCCCCAGCCTGGGATGTTCTGTGTTCAGAGCACATAAACGATTCCTCCCTCCTTCACTGCTGCAGGTCCTGTCCCTGTCACCCTGTGAGCCCAGAGCCGCGCAGCCCGCTCCTGCACAGAGCTCGCCTCTGACGCTGGGGCAGCACCCAGGAGTGCTGTCACTGCTGTGCCAGAACAGCAAAGGGCACGTACCCAAACCGCTACGACCCCGTCTACTAAGTGTCACTGGAAATAAAAACACCTATGAAAAACCCTAGTCAGGGACATGAGTTAAGCGAGCTGCTGCATTGGAGTCCTCTTCCTAGAAAGTAGCATGTTGAAACAAAAAGTTGGGTTTAAAATCCTACACGTTCCCGAGGAAACGAGCGCATTTGAGTCACCAATCATTCAAAGTATAGAAATTTTTAATTCGGTCCTTGAAAGCAAATCCCTTCAGAGCTACCCCATTTTCTGGCACTCAGGTGTCCACGGCCACTGTCAGCAGATGGACACGGTGACAAGTGCAGCAACAGACCAGAGTCCGTAAACACAGCCTGGGATCCGCTTGAAGGCGACGTCTCGTACTCAACACCACGGAGTTACAGAATACACACACCTTGAGCTCAGTTTAACTCTTTCAGGACCCAACTTCGGCTACTCCGGGGTCGCCGCAGCCGAGCTGCCCGGGAGCCGCCCTTACCTGCCGAAGTCCACCTTGCCGGAGGGATGCGCGTCATAGAAATCCATGAGGGCGGCTGCGGCCGCCGGGCAGCGGCGCGGGGGCTCAGCCCGGCTCCCTCGGCCCGGCAGCTCCTCCCGACGGCGCGGCCGCCGCCGCCGCCGCCCGGGTTTAAGGCGCGGCCCAGCGGGGCGGGGGGCGGCCCCACGCCTCGCTGCGGGTGTCGGGTTTCAAAGCCGGCCCAGCCCCGGCGCTCGCCCCGCTGCGCCGCCGGCTCCCCCCCGGGGCTCAGCCCCCGCTCCCCCCGCCGTTCGCGCCGCCCCGCCGCAGCCTCCGGGTGCTCCCCCGAGAGAGAGGAGCGAGGGGGGGGGCGGGCCCGCGAGAGCGGCTACTCCGGCCCGGCCCCCGGGCGGCGAGCCCCTCTCACCGCAGCCCCCCGGCGGGGCGGCAGCACCGGTCGGACCGGACGCGGTACTTCTTCCCCCGCCCGGCTCACTCACTTGTCGTAGTCCTGTGTCATGTCTGGCGGAGGCAGCGGGCGGCAGGACTGGCCGGGCGGGTCGGGAGGAGCAGCGCCGCGCACCCGCCGCTCCGACGGGTTTTGTCGGCTCCTCTCGCCCGCTCAGGTGCTCCCGCAGCCGCAGGTGGACGCGCGCCGCGCCGCGCCTCCCATTGGCTGCCGCGGCCCGAGGGGCGGGGCCGCCGAGCCCCAATTGGTCGGGCGCGCTCGGGGGCGGGGCCGGCGGTGTGAGGGCTCCGCGGGCCGGGGCGGCGGGACAGAGCTGCGAGCGAGCGAGGGGACAGGCCGGGAGCAGCCTGGTGTCCTTCCCGTGCTAAAATGGAATTCCCTTCTCCCTCTCTCCCCTCCCATGTAACTTTATTGCTTTTTCATGTACTGCACCCACTTTTAGAAAAATCTAAACTCCCCACAATCATATGAATTGTCTTTACTATAGTCTTAAGGTGTGCCGCGGCAGGTTGACGTTGGACATTAGGAGGAATTTCTTTGCGAAGGAGCGATTAGACATTGGAATGGGGTGCCCCGGGAGGTGGTGGCAACCTTGTCCTGGCGGTTTTTAAGGAAAGACAGGATGTGGCACTGAGTGCTCTGGTCCAGCTGACAGGATAGTGTTTGGTCATAGGTTGGACTCGATGATCTCAGATATCTTTTCCAACCTAATTGATGCTGTGAATTTGCACAAGCACGGCACCAGCTGCTAAAGGGCAGCAGATCCATGTGTTACTCATTGCCTCTCAGATGAACCCGGGTTTGGGGAGCAAGGGACATGAACAATGTGGACAGTGCTGAAACTGCATCAAAATGCTCCAGTGTAACACCAACAGCAGCATCACAAACAGCAGATTTATTCAAACTGGCATGCATGAAGTTAAATCAGATCTTGAGTTTCTCCTTGAGAAATAGGGGTGGGAGGTTGCTTGTCTAAGTAACAAGTTGAATCAAACCCATATAGCAACAGTGCTATCTATCATATGTCAAGATGCTTCAGATAGCTACTGTAATTTAAAAGTATGCTCACTAATAAGAGGTCTCCTTCTAGGTCAAAATCTCTTCTCTATTTGTACAGGATATACTCCAATGCAAAATTATAGAAGAACAATTCAATTCAACCGAAGGAAATATGAAACTGAAGACAGACTTTAACTAAGGGTCTAATCCTGGAAGTTGCTTAATATCCTCTGACTGGATTACAGTTAGTGTTCTAAAAACAAAATGCTTTGTTTGGATCTGCAAACACTGCCATTAGGATAGCAAAAGATAAATACCAATACTGAAGTAGGATCTCGCTCTACAAAGTGAAATGAACTGATGTAAATTTCTCTTTATGACACGCAATAAAAACTATTCTATATTTTGAACTCATCTTTAAAATGTAATTCAAGATTACATAGAAGAAATTTCTTATCTGATCTCACATTCGAAAAAAATACTGTCATCTGATTAAGAGGTTGGAAAGTTACATTTTTCCAAACAAGTATAACTTGCTTTGTTTCCGATACAAATTACAAAAACAGCTCAAAATCACAAGTACTGGGAAGGACTGCTGACTTTCTCGGGTGCCATTCACTCCTCGTGCTCCCTGCTTCTGTTCATAGAATTCTGGGATGTGCAGACACAACAGCTGCTTTTTGGCACAGGGGCACACTTTTCATTAACAATAAAATCTAATACTGCCCTGTAGCCATAGGTGACCCAGATGCAGGATGTGCTGGAGTTCAGTCACATGTTTATATTGCACCCCAACTGCTAAAATCTTAGTGACGTGCCACACTCAATATTTATATTTAACTAGAGTTTACCATGATTTTATTCCAAATAACTCAAAGCTGTTTGTCTCTGCAAAAGGGCTGCCTTTTCTTAACAGCCTGATCCACTGATGAAAACTTGGTTATCACCATAGCAATCACTTCCACATTCAGGAGACAATGATATAAACACTGGATTGTGACACCGCTGACTAATCTGCCGGTCACAATCTAGACTCTGCAACACCACTTGTAGGTGTATTTATGTGATGTCACTAACTGGGTTGCATCACCACCAAGTAAAATCAGGCAAGAAGCACAAAGGGATTTAGCAGAGCTTTGGCTGGGGCATAAAGCCATGCCAGCCTGGTGGGGCAGTGCTCTGGCAGGACTTCCCTTGCCCTGTTTGACTGCCCTTCCCTCCAACTTCTTCCTTCTCTTAGTCCTTTCACCTCAAATTCACTGCTCTCCTCCACCTCTCATGCCCTTCCCTTAACCTCTCCCTCTGCCTCAGTCCTTCCTTCAGCATTCTCCTTCCTCTCTTCACACATTTGTTTCCTTTTAAATGAATCCCACTCAAAACAAGGAAGGAACCCCACCACACTCATACATTACTGGCACCCATCAGGTTGAGCACTGTCCCATCACGCTTGCCCCTCTTCCCAGCCTGTCTTTTCATACTGCTGTGTAGAGAAACTGGGTTTTGTTCTGGACAAGAATTAGCTACTGTTATGACTTACCTAACAAATATGGGTTTAAAATCTCATACCTGATAATTATCATCTACATGCTCTGGTCATTCACACCTGTGTAATAAACAAACAAGTTGCATCAGGTTTGTGGCAGTACTTTTGATTTCACAAAACACGGCAGGGAGTCAAAACAAGATACTTTTTGCTTAATCTGAAACCCTAAGATACAACAGCTGGGCTGCAGAGCTGGATGTAAAGAGCAGGGAAGATGCTATGCTTTCCATTACACAGCACACCAGGCAAGCTTTCCTTCTCTGCCAGCAGGCCTGTAGTTGCTAAGGATAGACCTGGAAAAGTGAGCCCAAAGCTGATCACTGACCCCTGCAGAGTAAGCCTGAAGACATTAGCGAGATTAAAAACAAAACAAAACAAAACAAAGAAGACCCCAAAGAGAGTTTCCACAAACTCAGTGGAAACTGAAAACTGAGGTGAAAGAAGGCGCAAGGGAAAGAAATAGATGAGTGACAGTGGAAAAGGAAGCTGGAAATGCCTTGTAAGAAAGAGATGGAAAAAAGGTATAGAATAAATGAAAGCACAATGTGTGAACTATCAAACAAAGAAAGAGTTTGCTTTCCACTTCAGTCATATCCCTATATGCAATCTTGCAAACATTCCTTAAAGATTTCCCTTTTGATTCTGTATTTATACCTAAAGATAATGTAAATCTTGTTAAAATTAGTTACAAACTACTAGGGTCAAGTAGTTACAAACTACTCAGGGCCAAGAGATGTAGTTCCATCAGCCAGACTGAGGACACTCTGAATTTACTACAATATAAATTCACCAATTTTGCAGCAGCCTATATATTACAAAAAGTCAGCCTAAAACCTGAAATTTTATTGACGATAAAATCTTTAGCACATTACCCAGTTTCACTGAGCACTTATCACCTCTGGTCAATATTGTGCTCCCTCTGGGGCTGACTGCTGTGCCCATGGGTCCTGCCACACGGGCCCACACTGGTGCTGTGAGAGGACAGCGGGTGCAGCTCCTTTGCTGCCCACTGTTCCCTGCCCAACCCACTTTGCTCCGCAGCACAGAAGCCACCAGCTGCCCAGTTGGGAGTTATGAATGCCCCTGGTCTCAGTTCAGGAAACAATTGTTTGCCACAATTTTATATCAACACAGCACGACTGAAGCACCCCAGGATTGCAGCACAGGCACTGAACACGCTTGGTGGCATTGTCACAAAGCTGTGGCAGGGGCTGCAGCTGGTGAGCAAAGTCACTGCTGGGACAATGGGATGGTCTGTGAGCTGACACAGAGTACTTCTACAACAGAGAGCAGCCGTATGAGAGTACCAGAGGAAAGTGCTTGTATTTTCTTCTAAAAGCACCTGATGTACTGCTGGAGGCAGAATGTAGATGCTGAGGGTGAGGGAGGCATGTTCTGGCTCTGGAAATGCTGCCATGAGCAGTTGTACAAGGGCAGCAGTAACCTCACGTGAGGACAAAGCTTCCATCTCCTGTCCCGGTCATCTTTACTCTTGCTCACCATTTCAGCAGCATCCTAGCAAAAGGAGCAGTGAAAGATCTTTCCACAGCTTGGCATCTCCGTTATGCTCTCCCTCATCTAACCTGGCCAGGAACAAAGAGCTTCACACATAAGGAGCTACAGGACTAGTAACTGTGGAGGAGATGCTGGAAAGCATCCTGCATTTAGCACAAGGACAAATGCAGCGAGAGACACTGCTGTAATGTAACCAACCCACACACAAACATGCTCAGCCAGGAAATATCTACAACCATATGTGCTGGGAAGCCCATTCCATTTGGGATCAAAATAGAAGATTTATTACACAGAGTCATCCTGAATTTTCTCCACCTGTGAAGGACAAAACTTATGCAACCTGACATGGGGAAAGGACAGATGATCTAGGGTGCAGACACCTTTGGGGATTTAATGTATCCAGACTTTACCTGTCCCAAAGGCCCTGTGGGTCCTGGCTCTTTTGCTCCCAGCCCTGCAAGACTATCCCCTTGACTATCCCCTTTTTATTCAGAACAAGCAGAAGTCCTATCTGTCTAGGACAGGAGAAAAGCCATTTGAGGAAGGGACTTTTGAGATTTCCAAGACATTATGAGAAAGCAAGATACTCATTGCCTTGCCTGCAAAACTGCATGAAATTTTCTTAAATCTTCTACACATGATTGTTTCAGGGGTTGTGCTAAAAAATGGGTTAGAAAAGATGAAATTGCAGTGAAGCCCATGCAATACACTATGGCAAATAAATTAGACTAGCATTGCTTACAGGCATTGGGCTTTGCTGATTTTCATTCTCTGGTTAAATCAGGTTTAGGCCTTTCACTCTGTGTAACTCAAAAACCTCCCCTTCATGTCTGGACAACAGCAAAACTTTGAAAATAAAAATGTATTTGACTGAGATTAAGTTCATACTGAGAACACAGACACACTGATGTAGTGAAAAACTACTAAGGGTAAAATACCAATTCTGCGGAAGGCTGTGCCTTTCAAAAGAAAATGAAACATTTGTTGTATTTCTCCAGCAAAACAACAGAAAGCTTGCATTTAGGAGAATTTGTAAAGCCAGGTTACTTTTGCCCATTTAAACACACTTTTTTCCCCCTAAGACATAAAGTAGGAAAAAGTCAAAATTCACTTTAGAAGGCACATAAAAATCTTAGAATAACTGATTTGCTATTAAGTTAATAATTAATTAAGTCTTCTCAGTATATACTGTTTAAAAAGTTTATTCTAAAACCCCCACTTGCCTTTATCTATACACTTAAGAACTGTCATTCAAATTTTAGAGTAAGAAACTAAACAAGGGGAGCCTCTTTTACTCGCAATTTACACGGGATTAAGTACAAAAAAGTAGCTGAGCTTTACCTGGGCACTTTCAGCAACTAGTTACAGCAAGGAGCTGTAATTTCCAGGCCGAAGAGAGGCGGCTGGAGGTGCTGTGCTGCGCAGCCACCCTGCCCCGCGGCAATGCCCGCAGCTGTCTGTCTGTCTGTCCGCCCCGCCTCCGGCCGGTGCTCACTGCGCTCCGAGCAGCCGGCCCAGGAGAGCTCGGCTACTTCAGCCAGGATCAGGCACTCCTGGGGCTCGTCAGCTTCTTAAACACCATTACTCCAACACAAGTGTTGATTGATTAAACTGCACAGAACGAACAAAAAGCATTTTTGGGGCACACCCTTTATTTTAAATCTGACTCTTAGCCTGTGTGTCCACAAGGCACACGGCTCTTGATGATTAACTGCGAGCTTTATGCCAGTTTATTAAAGTACAGCCTTAATTTAGCCTAACATGTAAGGGAGCTTCCTTACGTTTGTAACAATGAGCACAGTATTTTTAATTTGCGAAGCTGAGATTTTACTGCTACAGTAGTTTTAGAAGAAAGCTCTACCTATAATTAAGTGTGTAAGTCCTTCAAATAAAGACTTCTGAATTAAATTAATCCTTTATGTATACTGAGGTGTCTTTTAGATAGGTAATTCAAAACTTTAACAGATATTACAGTAAGAAGAATGAGACGCTTTCAGTCATTTGAGCCAGCACTGTTGAAAAGAGTGACAATGTGTATTACACTTCTATAGATTTTTAACTGATACAAATATTCTTCTAGAAAAGTGCAAACACTAACTTTACCAAATACCTACAAATATTAGTAATTCACTCAGGTGAGGTCAAACATAATAGGTAATGGCTAATTTTAAAACACAAACACAGACACGAGAGGCGATTTAAACTGCTATGTTCCAAGTCCACTAATGTAAACATCAGTTCAGACACACCTCGCCAGAAGTCTGAGGTATCTAGCACAGCATGGCAATAGATGTAGACATACTGCCCTGTGCCCACTTACGAAATCTCTTAACCCATACAACCAAGTAATAATTCAGTCTCTTTCCTCTTCCCACACCAAGCACAGTTTACTGCTGTATGGCTACAACTATGCCTTCTCATCTGCCTGTTAGTCACTTTATAGGACCATTGCTTTAAATCCCTGTTCTGCAATAATTAACTAAAATACCTGAAAAAGCAAAAACTTTCACCCAAACTGTGTCTTTTGTGTCACCCCAAATCAGGACACCATATTACCTCCTGCCTCTACTGAGCCAGCCAAGCCTCTTGGTTTGCCAGTATTTCCATGTAACTATTAAAACTTACTTTTAATAGTCCTGTCTGCCCTGCTTGTATGTCAAATACCACTTTATCACTTGCTCCAGACAGGTAGGGCACATCACCTCTCCTATCATTCACCTGTTCCCAATTTTTAAACAACTTCATGGTTTAAACCCTTTGCAATCTACTCACCGAACCGATTACCCTGCCAGATTACATCTCACTGAAGCCCTTGCTCAGGGAGGAAGTCATTACTCTTTGTCAAGTCTGCAGGCACCATTTTTCTTAATTATAACAATGCTTAGAAATAGTTGTTGGTTTTGATCAAACAGATTTAGTAAATTCTGTACTCTGTACTGATGGTTGGAAATGATGACTTTAATTTCATTCAGCTGAAAGTAGCATTATTCATCTGGGTATCTACACAGCATCTAGGTTCAATATATGTATCTATATTGTTATGGTGTCTTTCATGTAGTGGCAGCACCCAACTTCATTTACATGTCCTCTGGGACAGTATAAAAACATGGTGCACAAATAAGATCCAGCATGAGAAACTGGTGGAATGGCCAGGGCACAAGCTGCTGAAGATGCTGCATTATAAAGTGGTCAGAAGAAATTCAAGGCTTTAACAGTAGACTTGCAAAAGAAGAATGACAGGAGGACCTGGCAGCTAGGATCAGATTTTATACTAGGTACAAAAGTATCTGCAAAATCTGTGAAGCCTGAAATGGAACTTGGACCTGAAAGGTGTTAACCTAAATGATAGTCTCAGGCACAACAAGAGACTGAGAAATATACAGTATGCAAGGAAATGTAGAAAACAGTGGCAGAGTTGTTCCAGAACAACTGGAATGCTGTTTAGAAATAATAAAGAAAAAACTCACTGCAATGACAACATTAAACAACTGTTTCTTTAATTTGTTAACATGGTATTTAAAAACAAAATAAGAAATAGAAATATATTTACTGTCATACAATGGTAGGTAAAAAAAATAGGTATTTTAATTGCAAAATCTCACAATGTAATTAGATGTTAATGTCATGTCCAGTACACTCAAAATATGTACAATTATGCCCCAAAAAATGGTAATTTCACAGCTTCCTGTTGGCTCTGATGCAAATTAATGAAATAAATGGTCATTAACAGTTTCCTTGGCAGTTTCCTTTCTCAGTAACAGTCACTTAAATTATAGATAAAATGACACTAAAACTGAAGTATAGTAGTCGATCTCAGCACTCCTATCTTTACAAAAAATGTCCATAAGACAAAAGAATCAGTGTAAGTTCAGATGTAATACCATGGTTTGGGATCCAACCAACTAATTTACATGGGTTAAATACTGGAGGTTTTAGGCCTTTTTATCTTCCTTAGCACTGTGTTGTATTTTAGTTTTTTACAGAGTTTTTTATTAAAAAGTCTGTGTTCTATCATACACACCTCGTCATGGATATAAGAGGGTTGAATCCTCAGTAGAAAAGAGAACAACCCTAGCACAAAATGGTAACTCTGGGGAAACTCCACTTCTCTGTAATGAGCCAGATGACCACACAATCTGAAAAGAAATGGAGAGAAAACAAAAGCCCTAAATTACAAGTACATTTAGTATTTAGCTAGCATTTATATATTAAACTGTAATTAGAGACAAACTTTACACTTTACCAACAGCATAAATCACAATTCTAGTTTACAGTGTTGATTCCTGTGAAGTGATCCACTCCTGCAAAACCATGAAGCATAGGACTGAACCAAGGTATCTTCAGAGCTGGTGCAAACACACTAAGAAGAAAAAGCCACTATAGCTTCTTGCATTATGAATCAGGATCTTACTCAGCCAGGCAAAGAATACATGTTTTGACTTTCAGGACTAAATGGAATCACTGTTTGTTCTTCCAGCTTTTAGAAAATGTAGCAAAGTCTTAAAATGACTACCTCACCCTATGTTTTAAATTTCTAAGACTATCCAATTCAAACACCTTAGGTTCTTTACTCTGTTCTCTCTCCACAGGGTTTCCCCTCTCATCTTCCTGACACTATGTCATGGGATAATAACCCATTCATTTATTGTCCATTGCCTTTGTGTGCTAAATACAAATTACATGTATAGAAACAAGAGAGAAAAGCTAAATTAAGTCAATGGAGTAAAATAGTAACATAGGAAACACTCAAGCAAACACTGATGAGGTCAACAGAAAGTAATTAGTGCTGTAGCAGCCTTCTGCTTCATTATTTTGTAGCTTTTGTGGTTAAAATGTTAATGAAAATGATGAGGTGATTTTATTGATGAAGTATATAATGAAAATAGCAGACTAGATTTGCTGGTAACAAGTGTCAGACCAAACAAAAGATGACAGAGAGGACAAGCTGCAGAGATAGCTCTGTAAACATTAAGTTCACCAACTTAGGTTGGAAAAACACCAAACTGGATAAGGCTCAAATTTAGTTTAAAATACTACAAAGTTTCAATTTTTAAATAAAAACACTGTACATTGATATGGGGGTTCAGGTGCTATATTCACCTATAAACTCTATATATCTTCTAACTTACTAGGTATTGCCTTGGGATGTGGAGAAGCAGTTTAAAATGTTCCCTGTGTCTGATTCAGAGCAGCTGTCTTAAATACTCACCAGAACAACAACTGGGATCTGTCTGTCCCAATTTACAGGTAAGTGTGCTAATTACTAGACTATAAAGTCATTTGCTCGCTCCCTCTGGCCCAGCAAACATTTACATTTTACCTCAAACTGGAGGAACAGTCAGACCTGTCCTGAGTGCCAGGCAAGCTGCACTTCAGGGAGCACAGTCTGCTCAAAGCCTCCCAAAGTCTGGCACATTGGAAACCTGCAACTAGGTCTCTCATGCCATACATCCCATCCTCTGCCCTACCTGACACCTCCCAAAAGAATTACAACATTTTTCACACACTCTAGTACCTCATCATGTATGGAATTATACAGCCCTTCAGCTTGGAAAAGATCTTTATGAACATTGAGTACAACTCCTGTCACCTAAAAACTTAGGTGTAATAGTTTAGGTAGAATATAATAAATAGAATAATAGAATAATAGAATTATAGAATTATAGAAAATAATAAATAGAACAGCAAATCAGTTTAGAATCCAGTTTAAAACAAAGTTTTAAAATAAAACATAAAAAACATTTCACCAATGATTTGACTGATCTCAGCTTTGCTGACACTGTAATCATACTTTAGTCCCAGGAATAAAGCATTATAGCAGTCCTGTTAGGCCATGCTGATTTTTAAATATAGAGAATTTGTAAGTTTTTTTTTAGCTCTATTCTACATACACAGAGGATAAACCCTCATATCTGAGGGAGTACATGTTGTTTTCCAATGTTAAATAAGTGTCAGATGTATACTTAACTACTTGCATTGCAAATGATATAATGGGAAATTTAACTGGTAAGAATTTAAATTCAAATCTTGTTTCATGAAGGCTAATGACAGTTTGCCATTAACATTTTAATATATTACATATGAAAATGTAGGTTTAAAAACAGACTTTGCATGGAAGATTATTCACACAAGCATACACCGAAATATCCACTCACTCAATGTGTACATAAGATTTACGCAAATCTGTGGTAAAAGGATTATTACCTCTACTCCCTTAAAAAAAAAAAAAAAGTTCTTATTCATACAAAAGAATGAATCCATATAACCAAACCTCTTGTAAGGTAACACTGTGCTTACATTATTCCAACCCATTTATGTCACTGTGGGTATGTGAAAAGTAATGTGAAAAGGAAAATAAAGATAAGCAACTAAATCCACCGAAGACAGAAAAAACAGCATACTCATAAAACCCAGCTAATCTCAAAGGGAATGGAATGCTTTAAAATCAGGACCAGACTGCACAGGGGATATTGATCTCTGAATACCATTTCAAATTATATACCAGATAAAGATATCACATGTTACTCAACAGACAAATGAAATCTCATTTCACATGAATGTAACCAAACCTTCTTTCAAAAAAAACCACTTTTCAATAGCATACATGAGAAATTCAGAATTCAGGAGACTCCAAGCCAGCTACAAGAGTTGATCTTCCTCACTGATATTCACCAGTACATTCCTCTTCTGGATTAGGGTTTCATAATACAACCAATAGCAGAACCAAAGTCTGGTATATGATCCAGAAGTCACTGTGATTAAGGCCATCAAAAAATCAGTATAGTGATTTAGAAAATTAATTTTCTGTGCTTTTTTAGAGGCCAGGGAGGAGAGGAATGGGACTGTTTTTCCATTCTCTGGAGAGCTGCATCACACATATTTTTATAAAACACTGTAAAGAAATGAAGTATTTGCACCTAGCTGCTACTCTTGCCATGTGACTCTAGTTGTTGATTTTGTCTCATCTCTCTTCTCATAAGCTCATTTTGATCACTCTTCATGTTACAGTTTGTCTACTCACAGTCCAAGACTATCCATTCCTCACACACCCCTTTCTAGAAATGACTGTAACTGTATGTGAGCACATAGCTGTGCACACACCCTGTATTTGTCATTTGCAAAAATGTATGTACAGGACTTTCTTTTCAGGAGAACTTTCCAAAATTTATTTAGCAAAAATGTGAATACTTACTTCTCATTACATAGTTTAACTGTACACAGCCAATAGTCAGGGTTCATGACTGTCAGTAAACCACATTTTTCTTGCAAAACTCCCTTCAGGCTATGCCCGTGAAAACAACTCCCATCTGTGTTTTCTTCAGACCAACTTAACTGAAAACTTGAAGGATTTGGCTTTTCAGCACGTTGCACTGAACCAGACAGCTTGCCAAACTGATTTTGTAAGTTCACAACCATTTCTGTGCAAAGAGAAACAAAATAAACAAATGTAAAACTACTAAGTACCAGAATACTGTTTAGAGGTGACTTATACAACAAGAAAATGGGGTATTTGTGCTTTTTAATTTTTTTTTTTTAACCTCTCCATGAAAGACTGAGAAATCCTGGAAGTCTCTAGGTTATCTCTGCCACCCTCTTTGCAGGTTTTAATGAAACATTTTGAAACATAATTCAAAATGCCATGTCTTTTATACCTAATGATATTAGTAGTGGGGCACTCTTAAAACATTCCTGCAGGTAAAACCTGTAAAATCCATTTGATACTGCCAGGATTTTTATGCTGATAGAAAGCACATTCATACACACATGGATTGAAGGTTAAGCTTTCCATGAAGCAAATTTCAACTGGTAAAAAACCCCAACAATAAAAAAAACCCATTCCATGTTTGCCTGCTGCTAGTGGATGAACGACAAGCTTTCCTAAGTTATTGAGGCTGAGAAGGGAAAGAAGGTATCATGATAGATCAGCACACACTGTATGACTGCCTATGCCTTGCTTCTCTAGGATAAAAAGCAGGTTAAAAACATTGTTGGACCTTTAACTGCTTTTTATGAGCTGTATTTAAAGAAACACATTCATGTACTGAAAAAAAAAACACACTGAAAAAAACCTCCGAAAATCATCCAAGGACTGGGAAGTTTTTCTTTCAAGATGACACTAAAATCTATGATCAAAATCAAAGGTTCAGGAAGGTTTCCGAAAACCTGTACCTGGCACATAAGTGTTCTAGAGCACCATCTCTATTGTGGTACATTTGCTTTAAGATCAATCCTGCCCAGTTGCAATTACGTGATATTCCTGCTCACAACATTATGATAAAGCTCCATAATCTAAGTGGTCCTCTTCTAGCTCCAAGAGAAGCAGAGCCAGAAGAGGAATCTCCTTTCCTATAAATGCATGAATTAAAGGGCATGTGAGTAAACAATCAGCTTGAAATGAATACATCTAAACATAGTTTTCCATGGAACATGACTTGATGGCAGGAGCACTCCAACAGGATTTTGAAGAGTGAGTACTTAAACAAACTCCCACTGTTTTCTTGCAGGAGAAATCCAACATGTGTAATTCATACCAAATAGGATTATACAACTTGTTTAGAAGTCCCTGAACCATCACTTCCAGAAACTGAAAGAACATATAAAAAAAAATACCACTTGCCATACTTAATAACTCTCTTCAAATACCTGCTGCTTTCTGGATAACATAAAACGTAGAATGAAGAACTCCAGATCTCATTTGGCTGAATAAAATTCTGCTTTTCCTTATTTCTGCAGACAACTGGGGTTTTGTGGTTTTGTTTCTTTGCTTTTATGTCAATACAGACTCCAGAAACTTCTCACAAGTACTTCCAGAGCTACTAAAATTCAGCAGCTGTACCTGCATTCTCACCACATGGTGCTGGCTACCCAAGTAAAGCCTTCCTTGCTTTTTGCAGAGGATTGCAAGGAGTGGGAGAGAAGAGGGACATGCAAGATCTACTAAAGGACATACTGGGATATTCATACTAAAGCATTCAAGAAACTAAAGGAGGAAACAGACAGGAAAGCTACAGAAGAACGACAACTCACGAGGAACAGTGACATAAAGGCAAACTAGAGAAGATGAGGACAAGAGCACTCATTCTGAGACATGGCTCAGTAGGTTGTTGGGAAGACTGGCAAAGGCAGTTTCAGCTGTGCATGTTTGAAAAATTCTAGCCACAGGTTGTAAAACAGTACTACATTAATTGTACCCAGAGATGAAAGAGAGGAGACAAAATATTTTAAGATGTAAATGTTATCAGTCACAGCTGAAGATCTATGATGGGAAAAGTTGGAGCAGATTTCTGTGTTGCTGGGAAGAAGCAAAGTTTACTCACGTCTTCTCTTTAGAACTTTAGATTTATTCTTGACTGAATAAAACAATGGCTTTTCACATCTCCACAGATACCTACCAGTAAGAGACATAAGAATTGTTAACAAAAAGAAAGCTGGACCAAATGAATAAATGAATAATAAATTATTACAAATACTGCTAAAGTTTTAAATTAAAATCAAAATAATCTAATGTTTAGTGCTATTAAGAGCCACTGCCCCTCCAACATATAAAGGAAATCTTTTTCTGAGCAGGTAAACCAAGGCATGTTAGCCCAGATCTACTGTAATCAGTTAATTGTTCAGCTGTATAAGCTATTTTTCACAGTAAGTGAGCATTTAATAAATAATGTGGATAAAGCTTATGAGTATAAATAGAAAATTAAAACAGTCATTCTATTCACTCAAGCTTGGTGAATGGATATGTGGAACAAATTTCTAACTTTTTTCATTTCTGTAGGGATCAGAAGTTCACGCAGAACTGTCTACCTTAAAAAAGAAGTACTTAAAAACCTCTTACTTGGCCTTTTCTTCATCCAGTTTCTTTTGCTCCACATCCAAGGAATGTTTCACCACCTCATACCACTTCTTGAACTCAAAATATGGGCCCCCTGAATAAAACATACACACTTTAGTTTGGGAAGAAATGAAAGAAATGACAGAGAAGGTCCATAAGCACTTAGACCCTGCATCTTGCACCTGTATACAAACTAACCCAAATGCTATGTGCTTAAAGAAAATATACTTGATCTAATAATTCTGTAAGAAAGAGAAACACAGAAATGGAACGAAGGAACAGCATGTCATAGGAAGTGCAAAGAAGCCCCATATCTTAGGTTTCATTGATTTAGCACAAGTCAAACCTTTTCCCTCCTTTCTGGAAAGCTAAGCCTAGAAACTACCTCCTCTCTACCAAATCAACTAGTTCTCCACTGTGTGGAGTGGCCTTCAACTGTTTCAGAGTTGAATTCAAGGGATTAATGAAACTATGCATCAAGCTTAAGTTTAAAAAAATAAAATCTAAAGAAGATCAGATGCAAAATTTCACATATGTATTTCATATAAAATTTCACATAAAATTTCACAGATGCAGTGTTTCACCAGCTCCACACTGTCAATCCCACTACCTCTGAAATCTTATAGGATTGGAAAGATAAACTAGACAATGGTCGTCATATCAGTCTCTCATGGTTTGGAGCACAGGAACTTCACTTGTTGATATGTGAACAAGCATTTACCAGCACATGCAAAAACATGAAGACATAGGACATTTAGCAGCACCTTTATCCCTGATCCTCCAAAGAGGCTCAAGACTGAAGCAGACCAACTGGGATAAGAATTCCAAACAGAAATATGGTGTAGACTTACATATTTAAAAATAATCAACTCTTATCCCTCTGGGTGGAATATCTGCATTGTGAATTAACCAGACTTTGCATTTCCCCATGGCCTGAGCTGCACTGCATGCGATGCTTGCGTCATGCTCAGCTTTGCCAGCCAGTTGTTCAAACTCTCCTGAAGGTGCATACATTGTTCTTACAATCAAACTTATGTACCTTTTGTATTATTTGCATTTCTGCTGTTTGTACTATCCTGCTTCAGAGAGTCTAGATTCTAAAATCATAGATGGTCTCAAAAAGCAAGAGATACATGAAAGGAACAAAGACCCCTCAGAAGTCCTTGAAATTCAAAGGTCTGGATACAACTTCTTTTATCAGCTCCTTAAACCCCGAGGTTTAAGTAAATACTCCTAAATTGCTAGGAGAGCAGTGTGGGAGCCAGTAGAAATTGGTGTTAAACTTTATATGAATTATTAACATCTGTCACATGCAAATCCATTGTCAGAGACACAATGCTACACTGTAATAACCCTTCACCTGGCCAGTACTGCTGGTCTGACATTCATGTAGCTGAGCTGACTGGAAAATACACAGCTCTGATACACACATATATATACATCTACATAAATCTCAATCACCTTTTATTTGAACAAAACCCATATTGTGGATGTGTGCAGTTCACAGAACACACATGGTAGGTAACTATAACTATCTATTGTACTGCTTCTAGTGTGGTTTGAAGAAATGTAGGAGCTGAAATACTATTTTTAATTTAAAAAAATTGACTAGAGAATGGATAGTTAAGTTGAGAATGGAGTCAACATAAATTGAATCTTTAAAACTCAGTATTAACCATTATTCATTTAAGCACTCTAACTTTGGGAAAATGCCAGAGGCAGTTTTGAGCTCTGGCACTGATCAGTCATCTAACAGAAATTCTCACATCAGCTCCTTTGTGCAGCTGCTCACCATCACCCCGACATCTTAAGCACAGGGACAACAAAACACAGCACATGGATCATTTGCACCAGCAGATTTTAAAGTAAAAAAGTGGGCAAAGAATGAGCTGTTAATTCCCAAGGGCAATGAGACTTGTTAATAAGGGAGAAACCCCATTAAGACATTAATGAGCCTGAGCTTGTAAAGCAGTTGCACAACTCCTCACTCCTGTCACTATCATGTACTTCAAGTTTTCAAGGGAAGTAAAAAGGAAAATAAAAATCCACCATAAGTTTGTGTTTCCACCTTAATGTGAAAATTACCAGTTTTAGTTAACAGGGATGTCTCTAGTTACAGCAGTAATTGAGCTCACACATGACTAACACCATAATTTTATTATGGACCTAAATTTTAAACAAAGCATCAGAAGGGTCAGAATGACCCAAAACTGGATAAAAGGCCTTGCAAATAAACTGCAACACATCTTCAACTGTGATTTGGATCAGGTCATGGAACATCTTCCTGAAGATTTCTAATCTCTGATTTGGTCTTTCTGCCCTCAAAGAACCATGTTCACACCATTATCTTCTCCATCTTAATTGCTGCTAGCTTTTCCACACTCTCTCAGGATTATTTGGACTAAGAAACTAGATTACATCTGAAATATGTTACACACTAAGACATTTTATTTAACAAGACTAAACAAGTTTGGATTTTATCATAAATGTGGTTTGATGCCCCTAGTAAGTATCTGCTATTTACGATCAAAGTGTGCTCCCTTTTCACGGTGTATCCATTCATCTCCACCTACCACACATAAAACTCTAAACCAAGAGGCAAACATGCACAAGCAGAAGAAGAGAGGCACCCAGCAAAATGTGTACCAAACTCCCCTATCCCAAACAAAAAGAATTGTGCAGGTACTCTGGGGCCAGTTTACATGAACAGGATCTACTCTTTTCTCTAAATAAAATTTCCCCTTAATGAATGAAAAAACACATTTTCATGATCAATAAGAAAAGTCTTTCTAACCCTTACTGCAAAACAGTTTCATTTACAAAATCGTTACACTGCTTCTACTAGAATATTTATATACCTTCTGTGTTGTTTTTATTTCTTTCTTCAGCAAACTCTGAAAGTAACCTGTAAAAAAATTTTAAAAATCAGGCTCTTTTGTAGATCCAAATGCTTCACTTTTCACATGAAGTTCAAATACAACAGACAAAAATGTCATCCTAATTTTATTCCAATTATCAGATACAACCCAATGAATTTTAAAAGTAATTAATATTTCATGTCTAAAATGCCTTCAAGTGTATGGTTTAAGCTACTGAACTTAAGTGAAATTTGAGTAGTATAAATTTAACTCTAAAGAAAGAACAATCTTAGACAAGCATTTGCACTACTTGAAATTTGAGGGTTGCTACAGATTTGTCTGTACACTTACCATTCATAGTGATCATCTAATAAAAACAATAATTTGAGCACAACTACAATAACTGCTGCAGCAAGAACATCATATTTCACTTTTCTTGTTGACTTATTTCCAGGCATTAGAGTCAGGAAATCCACTTCTCCAATACCAGTCTTTTTCACCACTCGACAAGTCCAATTATGCAATTCATCTGATTAACATAAAAACATAAAATGTTAAGACAAACTAGAAATGTTTTTACGGTGCAAATATGTTGGGCATTGAGGAAAACACTGCTTAGGTATTTTAGGACCATTTGACAACCATATTTTTTCGGTTGAGGAGTATTTTTGGATACTTTTAAAAATACTAGGCAACCTTCACTGTGCTTACATGGAAAACACTTGTGACTTATTATATATTCATATGGAGAATAAAAAAGTCACATATTTAATAGTGCTTTGATGTTACTTGAACAATATAGTGAGATCATCCTGAATATTCTTGCAGGAAAGCCTATTGCAAATCCACATAAATATATTTTCAAAAAAAATGCCCAAAAGCAAAAAACTTGTCACAAACTTTTTTCCTGCATGTTGACTGACCAGCCCTGGCAGGAATCAGCCCTGCACAGAGGAGGAGCAGGGCTGGCTGTAAAGCAGCTGGTTGTGCAGGCAGAGCAGCTTGGTGGTGGCAGGGCAGCACCGCTGCTCCCCAGCAGAAGCTGTGCCAGGGAGATCCAGCTGCAGCCCCACAAGGTGCACAGCAGGCATCTATACAGGCTCTTATTACTCTGCTTATTTTTCACAGATACAAATCCCCCAAATTTCTCACCTTTCCTGTTCAGCAAGAAATACAGGAGTTGATTACATCACCATCAGATTCCACAAAGGTTAGCAATGTATGACTAAGTACAACCTTAATCCAGCTGTACTTATACCCTCTTGCTGCTTACAAAGAGTTCAGAAGGAACCTGTTTTCAATCCTCTCGCACATAACAGTAAAAGTCAGAAAAAAAGTGGAAACTAAATTTTCTTATAAATACTAGAAGCATATTTAATTTCAGATACATAAAAGAGTCTCTTAGTTGGTATTTAGTGTCCTTTAACACTCCCAATTCATTGCCTTCTTTTAGGAGTTGTTAGACAACAGCAGCAGCCCTTTTCAATTAATAAAAAAAATGCTTATACACGATAAAAATCTAAGTTGCACGGAAAAGGACAATATATTCCTCTTTTGCAGTAAGTTTCAAAGAGTACTTAGTTTTGCATTTCCTGTAAAAGATCTGAAAATAACAAATTTGCAGCCTTTTTAAAATTCAATTTATACTTCACAATCTGTAAAATAATGTAATCCTCTATGGGATCACAACACTGGCATAAAACTACAAAATCAGAATTACCACTCCAGAATTTTAGCCCTAAACCTTTTGGTTATCGTCTCTCTATTCAATTGTGACTAAATATAAAAACCAAACACTTTTATTCATTCTAACTAATTGCAAAATAACACAATAACTCCCTCCCCTACTATGAACTATTGGAATGTTTTGAGAAAAAAATTTACAGGCTACTTGTCTGTGTAACTCATCTTCAGTCACAAAGATATTTGACAGAAAATATGGTAACATAACAGAGAGTTCACATACTAGGACATACTGGTCTTTTCCTTGACAAGTCAATATTCAAGACTTCATTATAGGACAGACAAAAACAGTCAATACTTATATATCATTACAGAACTAAAATATAAATGAAGTGAGACAGAAGCTGATCTGTCACACACCATCAATTAATATTAAAATAAATAGTAATATACAATATTATATAATACACAAAATATATTCTTTATTAAAGAATATACATCCATTACTACATATGAGAATTTCAGAGCTAAGCAATCAGGTGCCAACTACATGAATCATTTAGCTGAAGTTAATATATCACATGAATTCAACAGGTGCCTCTTAGTTCACATGGATACTGAAAGATTTAAAATGAATGATCCACTCCACAGCCTTACAGAACCAACATCAGAGTGCCCCTGCATATCTGGGCCCATAACACGTACTCTAAATGTTTGAGGAAGGTGCTTTCTATAGAAAGAATATCTTTCAGTTCAAGCTGAAATGGGAATAAATTAGAAGGAAAAGAGCAGGCACTTTGAAGTAGTAATTTAAGCCTTTTTGCTAGAGTTTAATAAACCACAGAAAAATTTTATCAGTTCAGGCTAGGGAAAATATTTACCAGGTAAATTAGCTTCCATCAAGTACTTCATGCACAGCATGTCTGGATGAAGAAAGCAGCTTTCTGTTATATCTGGAAAACGAGGCAGGTCTAAAAATGCTGCAAGCTCATGCATTTTGTTGAATACTTCTTTATATTCAGGCCACGACTGCAAGACAGGATTGTAGGGGTTATACATTTGCTCTATTACCATATTTTTAAGCTATTTAAAATTATTGATGTTAAATTCTGAATTGTTTAATACAGGATTATTTATACAGATTTTTTTAGCAAACTATAACTAAACACACATGCAAGAATGGAGCCACTTACATTACAGTAAATTACAGCCATTACAGTACTGCAAAGAGAAACTGCTAGTTTTAAATCCCATGAAATACAAAAGGAAAAAACAGAAAGTTGCTTCAGATCTTCCACCATCTCACCACCTTTCTTGTGAAATGCTCATTATGCATCCAGATTCTCCAAAACTGAGAGCTTTGGGAAAAAAACAATAGAGACGTAACTGAGGGTGAACTGTCTAAAGGGCTAAGAGGTCAGAGAAGCACAGAAGGTGGAGGCTGGCAGGGACTGCTTGAGACCGCTGGGTCCAGGCCCCTGCTTGGGTCAGTTCAATCAGGGTGCCCAGGAGCACATCCAGTCAGAAACTGAACATGGCCACAGATGGCAGCTTCCAAGGGTTGAGGGAAATCTCCTCCAGTGTTTCACCAACTCCAATGTACAAAGGAAAAAAGGTTTTGTTTCCCCCTACGCTTAAATGGAATTTCTTGTATTTCAATTTGTGCCCTTTTCCTCTCATCCAGTCACTGGATAGCACTGAGGATCCGGTTTTCCTCCTTTGCAGCCTCCTGCAGGCACCACACCATACCTGCCCTGACTATCCTCCAGCTCCAGCATGAACAGTCACAGTGCTCTCAGCTCCCCTCATTTGTCAGGCCCCACTCCCCTATCTCCAGAGCCCTTTACTGGACTCTCTCCACTGCATTCATGTCTCCCTTGTACTGGGGAGCCCTGAGCAGCACCCAGCACTTCTGATGCGCCTCACCAGTGCCAAGCAGAGAGGAAGGATGCCCTGTCTCCCTTGAGGACTTGTGCAGTCACCAGAACTGCTCAAATCCTAGTGACAGTGACCTTGCAGTGACACCAGCCAGCTGCCTCAACACTTGTGCAGCATCTCATTGCAGCCCATGAACCTTCATATGTCCACTTCATTCACATGTTCCCTAAACTGCTTCTCAAAAACTGAGGCAAAAAAACCCAATCATCACTTTAGCCTTCTCCTTGGTTTTTGTAATCATATTCCCATTCAGCACCAGGCCCACATCCTCTAGAACCCTTCCACAGAATCTTTCATGTTATTTAGTTGAAAAAAAAAAATCCATATTTGCATATTTATTAGTGACTATAAATCTGAAATTCTCTTTTTGAAACCATTGGCTGCATGAGAAAGTTCGCACAATTTGTACTGAGGTTTGCTGCTATAGGAGAATATAAATTACAGCAAGATTTTGACATGTTTATTCATAATGAACTCAGCAGGACCTGAAGTTTGCGTAAGTATGGATCTGAGGTTTGACCCTCATTTCACAATACCTGAGCTGCTTCATTAAATATTCTTAATTTTCTGTAGTTAAAATGATTACTTCAATTTACCTCTAAAAGCAACAATTTCAGTTGTTCAGGCTACTTTAACATTTTAAATGTATAAAAAGCAATGATTTTTTTGCCTTAGCTAGGGATTTTTCTAATTCAGCAAGCACTTTATCATGTATTCATATTTTATAAAGTCAATTTGTAAATTTGGAACCTTCCATTAAAAGAAACTTAGCAGGGCTTTACACTTTATGCACAACTTCAGAACTTTTCTGAACAAAAGTGAATGCAGGCTTCTGCTCTTTTTTTAGTTCAGATTACAGAGTAACTGTGTTTACAACAAGACATGATGTGACCTAATGTAGTTTCATTCAATAATTTGCCTTCATTTATTTTAATATAAGCTCTGTAGCCAATGCTCAAATTTTGTTTTGAGTGATTACCAACATTACGCTGTCTCTTTTTAAATGATCTCCCCTCAGACTGCAGTTCAGACTTGCATGAACACATGCTAAGGCAAATGAATAATTCTGCTGTCACCTACTATTACACATGTAACTTTTTGTAACAGTTAGGAAGTTGTATCATGTTCATTATAGTTTCTAAACAGTGTTAAAATTGGCTTAGACTGCTCCAGGACTATCTTGAGAAACAAGTAAAACTTGCACTACCAGAGAGCTCTGCAGAAGACCAGGCTCACAGTACTTCCCATTCCTTCTAAAAAGCAGTGCTAAATTGAATACCAAACCAATCTTGGAACAAAACCTGAATCATAGGTAACTTCTCTTGAGTGTACTGGGAGAAAAATTAAAGTCCCACATAATTCAAATAAGAACATTACATGAATACTATTCATAATTAGATAGCAAGAAAATATGCTTTCCCCTAATGAAAAGCAGTTGAATTAGTAGCTTCTTGATAATATATCACAGGTGAAAATAAATGAAGACACTGGGAATTTAGTAATTTGAAGCATTCCTGTTCTCAAACATCAAACTATCACCAACAGAGTTATCCAAAGTCTAATCTGACACTGAGCTACTTTAAGGAATATAGATCTTAACTGGAGGGCTCCAATAGACACCTTTATCACCTTTCACCTTGGCTTCCCTCCTTGCACCAGGGCAAGGAGACAGCTTTCCTATCCTAGGTATTGGTCAAGCAAACCTTCTTCCCTCTGCCCAATATCTGCTTTTGGTTCAAAGCTTTTGTTTGCAATCCACAGAAGGCAACTGGGTTCTTTTTCAAAATGGCTAGAGAGTGCTTAACTTTGCAATGACAACCAATGTTTTTTTTTTTTTTTTCTGAAGACAAAAAAGTGGTATAAAAACTACAAATAAAAATTAAGACTGAGAGCTACCACTTAGATTATTTTTAAAACACTGTTAACAGACAAAAACTGTTCTTGACGTCTGTTCGTAAGAGATCAGAAAACACAGAATGTGCATCCTAATAGAAGATAAAGATCAACCAAATCAACTGCTGTTTCCCAGGGTTTAAAGCCTAAGCCCAAACACATTCCCTGTAGTAGTCCCAGCACTATGCCATGATGGTGAGGCTGAACTGAACCCCTGCTTCCAGCAGCAAAGTCACCTCTGGAACTGGGAGCTGCAAGCACAGCCGCATCCAGCACAAGGTCACACCTGCCTGAGACACAGCACAGGGCTGAAAGGCCAGGGCTAAGGACACTGAAGGGTTCCTGCAGTAACCAAGCACTGGCTGTTTTCACCAGCCACTGTATGCCCTGTTCATACTCTGTTTAACTCTGAAAGAGCTGTGGGTTCACACAAAAAATCTTTTATTCTGTCAAATTTCAAACATATTGGGAGGGTTAAAAGAGAAAGAACTCCCAAATTCCACACAACCGACACAGCAACTGTTGAGACAATATTAAGTAAAGATGCAGCATACAAGCAGCCTCAAAACTAATAAAAGTTACCACCTTCTACTCAGCTATGTATCTCTGAAAGAAAAGAACCTGATAAAACAAGTTGCCTTGGAAGTCAACCAGCAAATTCACTAGGAAAGCAAGATCCAGAGCCAGGGCCTCCCTCCTTTAGTTAAAAAACTCTGCCTCCAGCAACCCATGATTAAACCCCAAGGGAGGAGTACTTGGACAATAGAGGACAGTGTTAGATCATATGCCACACACCCTCCAAGTATAACTTTCACTTATCCAATCATAAATTAAAAACTTCAAGATGTATTTCTGTGGTATATATTAGGACAACTCCCCTGTCCATCACCACATGAAGTTACTAAGTTCTCACCTTGTTTTGGGAACCTGGGAAACACAATAAAAACCACATATAAAACTCAAGTTACAAACCCTTAAGGGCACCTAATAATTCCAGGAAGACTGACAAAAAGCCCTTTTAAAGCTATTCCACCTGCTAGTCTTTTCAGGTGTTTTGCAAGCTGGGATTCCTCCAAGACTGATCAACAATGCTGACAGAGTCTGTAACTTGTCCAGATGGGCTACAGAGGTTGCCAAGACCTTTTCTTAAGCTTTGTTTTAAAATCTTTGTCTCTTATTCCCACATATGACAAATAAGGTCACTCCAGAAAGCAGTATAGAAGATTAGTATTACTTGAGAGTACTTTCCCCTGCCCCCTGAGCACAGGAGAACAAAATACACATCGTTGAGTCAGTGAAAAAGTGTCTATAACAAGATTTTCATAATGATAAATATTCATTAAACTATTTAAATCAGTTGTCTTTATCTTTCAAAGTTACATGGCATTTTTCACCTGTATTAGAAAACAACAAACTGGTTTTCAGGAGCAGAGGAGCCAAACTATTAGCATGATAATCAGATCAAGTAACAGGTAATTGTTTTGAGTAAGCCAAGATTGCAGCCTCTCCTACTTGTTTGGACAATATCAGAATATTGCTGATCAACAAGCAGAAAACAGTATGCACTGGCTGGCTTTCTAGAACAATTTGCAGGCTCCATAGTTTCTTGTTTTAAATGTGGTCTGGCTGACTCTTTTCTTGGATAACTGTGTAAGCCATTTTCTTCACCCGTGTCAGGACAATATCCCATTACTTACATATTCACAATATTCACAACTCAGCTTATGGTATAATGATAATGTTCTACTATTTCTGGAAATAAATAATTATACAGTTATTCTAAATTCTTCATTTCATATTTTTCTCTTTCATCTTTCTTTCCTGTTCAGTATTTTTTTGCAGCACAATTCCCTTCCTTATCTTTTTACCTGTGCATTTCCATCCTGGGATCCTTTTTTCCCCATGCCTGCACATTCTCTGAAGTTCTACTTATGTACATTCTCTGAAGTTCTACCTACTTTGTGATGCTTCTATTCCACACTGGACATTTTTCCCAAGGGATTTCTTTAATGATCATTTAATACTGGAACCTAATAAGATCTGACTAATTTTTTCATTATCAGCTTTTTGTGAATCTTAGGGAATCTTCTAATGTTTAGAGTTGGATATGCAAGGCTTCATCATTTTTAAGATGACAAATTCAACTTGGACTGAGTTTGAAAAAGAGTGTACTAAACTTACCAGGAAATGGATTAATAAAGCCATTCAATTTGTAGGTTTGGAAAACAACAAGTTATGAGGGTTGAGGAATGGGTTTTTGCAACACAATCCAGAATTCTGCTTCATACCTTGTGTAAAGCAGGGCATGCCCATAAAATAAAATAAAATATATTTATTGTAAAAATAATAAACCAAATGGCTGCCCTAGTGCATGTAAAGATCTTTGAATGCTGCCTGGATTGAAACACACATTCCCAGGAACCTAAGCTGGCTCTACATTTACATAAGGTAAAATCAGGTACCAATAATGGAGCAGAGCAGTCAAGTTCTCTATGGCACCTGGCTCACCTTACTTTGCTTCTGCTGCTCAACTGGTTCACATATATCTGGTCATCTGCAGCATGAGCCTGATGTGGGATGACAGCAGCCACAGTGCATGCAGATTGCATAAAAGACTTGACAGTAGAGACAATAACTGTATTAACTGTGAAATTTACACCCAAATTAGTATTTAAAACTGAAGGAAATTATCTTGTGGACCAATTATTACATACTAGATCATTAACATGGTCACAAATCATATTTTTCATGTTTTTTGTATATTGTTACAGTACTACTAATCTAGCTACCTCCCATATAAACCTACACCAACACATACTGCCAATTTATTTTAAAACAACATCGGTTTTCCCCCTTGCCTGACCTCTATCTACCTCTCAGGCACAACCACAATCACACCTGGAACAGCCACAAACGAATGTAATAGCCATCAAACACAAATTAAAGGTACTTTAACATTGTGTATTACAATGAATACAAACTTTGAAAAAATAGGAAATAGTGAAACTTTTTTTTTTCCATTTAACCTAGCTGGAAAAAATTAATGTAGGCAACTTTGTAATGGGTAGATTCTGAGCAGTCTTTTCAGGAAAGCCTTCTTTGTCAGAGCAAAGGGTATACAGAAAAGACATAGGCAATGTTTGAAGAGACTCTTTAAAGGGCCCTTCCAACCCAAACCATCCTGAGATTCCATGGCATAGTCAGCACTGTCACCACTGCTGTATAGAAACACCCTAGGCTTGTGATTGGCTGGTGAGTGTGAAATTGGACAGGGAGGAGCCCCTGCACCCTGCTCCTGCCTCCTTTCCTCAGTCTTATCTGAAACAGGAGAACAGACTCCAGGACCCCCACGTCTGACTCAGTGCACTCATTTTTACGTGGACTGAATTAACTGTGAAATTTACACCCAAATTAGTATTTAAAATGAGTGGATAGCATTTAAATGAGTGGATAGATTTCTCCAAACCCTGATATCCATGAATCACATACAGACGCTGATGTAACAGTGAGAGGGTGTGCCTGGAATTATTAAAAGGGGACCAAATGACAAGAAGAAGACAGGTGAAACTGCTAGAACTCCATTTAGATAGCTGCAAAGAAATATGCATCTCGTGGAACTTCTTCCATTAGAAAGACAAAGAGACCAAGCACACAAGTAAAGCTGCTCCTTTACAAGCCTCCTATCAAGCAGAAGGAAGAAATAAAAGGAAAATAATTTGTCGACCTGAAAGACAGGGAGACAGGTTGTCCAAGTTATGTGTCAGGTCACAAATGGGCAGAAGGGAAGAAAAAAGAAGTTGGGATACCATCTCAAAATCACAGAAATCACACGGGCAGGCTCTCACTTTCTCTCTCCTTTTAATAACTGTTTCAGCTGCAACAACTACTACATCCTAAAATCCCAAATTACTCCTGGCCATTGCTGTAGAGCAAGTGAGAAGGGCCTTTACATAGCAAAAAGATTAATTTTAGAAAATGACTCAATAAACAAAGTTTATGTCTTTTTGAGAGAAAAAAGGTGATAGACTGCATTAAACTGATCCAGGCAGTTCTTCTTTACTGAAGAATTCAAGATGGCACGAGGATGAGCCAGCAACCTACATACAAAGAAAAAAGCCATCTGAATGTCTATTATAGATGTACTCCTTTACTAGGGGAAAAAAAAATATTTGGCTGCCTAACAGGCTTTTTAATGGGCTACTTTCAGAGGAAGACATATTTTTCATTACATGATTCCTGGTTAAAGTGGTTTTTGAATAAATGAGTTTCAATATTATTAAACCACGAGAGACACGTGCTTGAGCATTACATTGTTCATGCTCACAAGCAAACTCAGTCAAGTATCACTTTTCCAAAAAATGTAGTCATTCTAAAAACACATAGAGGACTCCAATAAGGACCTGAACTGTCATAATGTATTGAAATCTAAGAGCTTGGAAACAAATTTTATTGAATTTCATAAATACTTCGGTAAGTTTGTTTTCTTTCTTCATTAAGTAATGCTTAAAGACAGGTATGGACAAGCTAGAGTTTCTGTTACACAACAGCAAGCTCTCATGATAAACTTGATTACAATAACCCTTTCAGCAGTGAACTTCCTCCTCAGCTTTTTTCTTTCAAATAAAAGCCTCACCCTTGCTTCTTTTCATTCCGCACTACTTTCTACCCTGAACAAGTACTGCATGCACCTGCTAAAATGCACAAAAAATACAGAGTTAGGCAGAGAAAAAAGCCCCTCTGATGGATACACACCCACTCCAAAAAACCTTAAGATTATAAGGTATCTCAAAACACCAGCAGAACAAAGCAGGAATCCCTCCTTGTTTGGGAAAGTAAGTGCAGCACAGCTGATTAGCAGAATTTGTATAGATAGAATTTTATCCCTCTCAAAAGATTTTTTTTTTAATAAATAAGAATGAACACCTTCTGTCTGAATTTGAATTCTTTAAATAGTTACCACTGAAAACAAGAAATAAAAAATCATATGGCAATTAAGGTAATTCAAATTTCAGTCAGGAAAAGAGGCTCTTACACATTAGACCTGGAATGTTTTGAGAAGAAGACTTCAGCAAACAAAGGAACATGTCTAAAAGCCGGTCTGATGGATAAGCTTTCAGGGAAACAGAAAGCTGTTAACATTCCTGTCCAAACTCTCCAAGAGCAAACAGCAAATATTTTGACCTGTATTTATGAGTTCATGAACAGATTTAGTCAGGAATTACTCTGTCTGAATCAGACCCAAACTAAAATATATATATGCAATCCACCAAAATTCTAAGTATTATGTACATGTCCGCAAGTCAGCAGTTTCCTAAGAGCTGTGTGATGACTTGAAGACATGTGCTTTAGCCAGTAGCAGATTATTAAGGGATACAAAATCCTTTCAAAAAGCCAGTGTGGAAAAAAAAAAAACAGGCACCACTTTACAGCATTTGGAAAATCATCAGGTTTCTTCATGACTGTGGCACAAACCCACCCCAGTCCCTCAGGCAGGTGTCTTTGTCCCAGTTTTCCACCTTGGGACAGAGCTGCACAACACCAGCCCTGAGAGCCCAGCCCAGAAGCAGTCTTGTGACCAGGGGGAATGATCAGCATCAAAGGAGGAGAAAGGACCAAATATTCTGCAACTGAGTTGGTTTCACGTGGCTTGTACTAATGCAGGCTTGAACTCCATATTAAATGAGGAAAAGGAAAAGATTCCAAGCAGCTCCCTACTTCCTGCATACTGAACTCAGACGCTACCTCGCTTTAGAACCAATATGAGATGAAATTGTAACGACTACACCCTAGAGCATTTATACAGTCTCAGCTAAATGCACGTTCTCTTCAGTAATTCCTAAATTTCATATGGTCAATTGTAAAACTTTAATCAGCATTCAAAGAAATGAAAAGAAGATAGAGTATTAACTTAATCTGTTCACAAATCAGGACCTGTACTTGCTGTTAGGGCCAAAAGAAGACTGCACAGAACCAAGGACTGCTTAAAAATATTAAGGGTAAAGTGCAAAACCCCTTGAGCTGTGGTCCCCGTCAGCCCAGGAGCTCCCCCATGACCTAGAATTTATTTATTCTTACATGGCTTTTCATGTTTCTCTTCTCGCTACATTCCTAGGCCAGGCTTCTTGCAAGTGTTCCTGCTTCCTCCTGGCATTGGGATCATCACTACTACTCAACAGTAAGGAATTTTACATTGTGAGTTATTAAACAAGCAATTCCTTTATAGTTCCTCCATCAAAACAAACCAAAAGGTCACTAGAAAAATACAAGCTATTTTTCAAATAGCAAAGTTTTGCTTAAGAAAAATGTGTCATATTTACTGCTTAGAATTCTTTGGTGTAGGCTAGACATACCCCTTTTATGCAATGATTTTGTGTACTTTTACCATTTAATCATTCCTCAACATTTTTCAAGTTGAATAAGAAACACCCTGAGATCTGTAAATGTGAAACTTTATCAGACCATATTTAGTTCACTTAACTTAAAGGCTTGAACTATGACTTTTATTTAAAAGAGTTTTTCTAAGATAACTAGTTAATGAAAAATGAAGTTTTACGATCTTTAAAAAAGTCTCCCCAGAACACAAAACCCACAAACTGAAAGCTAAACTGAAACCCCAGAACAAAAAAAAAAAAAAGTGACTGTACCACATCAATCAAAATAATCTATTTAGCCTTGCACCCAGAAGCGAGCAAGCAAAATGTGCAGGGAGAAATTTAAGAACCAAGCAAGCCACAACACTACCAAACATCTGTCCAGCTTTGTACCTTTTGTGGCTGACTCAGCAGTGAGATCTCACTATTCTTTTGTTTCCAATCTCTATTCCTCCATGACATTTGTACAGTCAGCATCTGGCCCTTTTAACATCCAGAGCATCATTTAAGGCAAGGAATTTCACCAGTTACCCACAAAACATATGAAGCCACATCTGCTGCTGTTTGATTCTGAACCTGTAAACCAGCAACCTCTGCTGACACCTCCCAGTCCTTGAATTGGAAGAGACATTGAACAATTGCCTCCTGAACATGTTCTACAAACTACCACCACATCTTCCTCTTAGTCACCTCTTCTTTAGGTTAAAAGATAAGTAGATAATATTAATTTTTTCTGGTGAGAAAGTTGTCTCTCCTTGATAATGCCTGTTGTGATTCTGTACTCTCAGTTCTTCTGCAACAAAAGGAAGGGTAAGAAAAGCAAAACAATCAAATCTCTGTATAGTATTTAAGATACAGTACATTATAGATTCATACATTAACATAAATTTTTTTCATCTCCATTCTTCATTAGATGTCAGGAATTATTAGAAAATAACTTTAATGTAGCTGGTCTATAACAACTGTGTGTTCAAAAACTGCATCATGAAGGGATTACAGAAACCTGTATCATTAAAATCACACAGGTATTTAAACTAAGGCTGCTACCTGAACATAGCAGCATTGATAACACCAGCTTTCAGAGAACACTGCAAACAAATTTTTCTTTACTTAATATTATTTTTTCCACCTAGAATAAAGATATTCCTGTTAGCTGTTGGACAAGAATGAAGTCTGAGAAATTTCAAGCACTATTTCTCCATCTGTGTTCACCTAACTATGAAGCTACAAGATTATATATCTCAGTAGATGCAACAAGGGGAATATTTGACTTGTTCCAAACTGCTCACACAGAATCTGGAATTTTATTAAGGAAAAAAAAAAGAGGAAAAGCGAAAAAAACCAAAGACTCAACAGAATGATGAAAACTTAGGAACTTGCAGGTATACCTTTGTTTACGCTGGATTTTTTTTCAAAATTATCATTCTTCTTTGAAAATTCCTTCTGCCTGTGTAAGTAATCTTTGCATGTATCAGCAATATGCATTTTACTTTTTCCTACATGGTTTATTAATCAAAAATGGTCAGCAGACCATTTTATTTTAAAACCCATCTTCAGACTAGAAAATTATTTAACTTGCTACTAGCATAGCATTGTTATCATCTGCCAAATAAGCAACACTAAAACAGTCACCAAACATTATAAATCATTTCCACAACAACAATTTCAGTACAATGTCCTCACACAAAATTCACAATACAAAAGTATACAGAGAATTTCACTCCTTAGACAATGGGACAAGAAACATAAAGCCTTAGAACAGTGATTCACTTCACCTGTCCCTCCTAGAAGAGTACTATAATTAGGAGACTAAGTCCACACCCACAACTAAAGAAACACCAGCACTTATGAAATACTCTACAGTTTATGAACTTCTATTCACATACTCAAACTCTGTAATGAAGCAAATTCTAATCCTTTGCTTTTAAGTTGATGAAATTACAGTACCATAAATAGCATCTTTGATATAAAACATTAAAAAAGAATGAACTATCATTTGCGGTATGAAAGCACTCAGCCACATTCCATTCAATTTAGGGTACAAACCAAGGAATTACAGGAGAAAACTGAAGGGACGCATTAGCCTGAAGAGCAAGACAAGTACCTATATTTTTAGTGATGCTAAAAACAGTCATAATGAGATTTCCATGGATCTTCAGTGGTCAATATTACAGTTTCATATTAAATTATGCCTTGATCTATGAGCAGAGCACTCGAGAGATTTCCAAGTAGCACCATCCCCTCTGCTTTTCCCTGAGCACTTCATGATTCAAGGATAGAACTCATTCTTCCCTGTAGTGCAATGAGGGTCACCAGTGATCTTTTATTATGAGAAGATTATTAATTCTTTCAGTTTGAAAAGAATGATGAAAAAGTCCTTAGGCTTTGTTTTCAAGCTTTGCAAACTTGCACAGACCTCCAGAAGAGCTGAGTGCAGGCAAGAAGAGAGAAGTATCAGTACTCTGATAACAGTCCCTCTGCTAATTTCTATCCTTCCTTGCTATCGAGATTTATGTGACCTAATGAAAATACTCAGTAAGTGAGAGAGCAGATACTTTTCAAAGCTTCCCAGGGAAGATCCTATCTAAGTTTATACACTTCAAACACAGGAAAATATCTGTGATATGCTTCTGACTGCAGGAAACAAAACAAAAGCAGCTCAAGGTATCTAAACCAAAATGCAAACAAGTGTTTCCAATGTGAATAAGCCAAGCAATACACTTAGATACAGGAGAGATAGTTTCCTTGTGTTATTAGGTACTGTAAATCAAAGAATTAGTTTTCAATAAACCCATAACACTGATGCTACTTCTGGTCAGAACACAGATAAATTATTCAACCAATCCCAGCAGCATATTTTACAAGAACCCCCTCACACTTTGTAACAACCTGGTAGAGATTATTAGAAATTAATGGGGATTGAATGCCAAATTATTTCTAAAATTGAGCCATTGTGCTCAAAAGCTAAGGACTAGCCAATTCCTGCTTTTGCCTGTATATGGCAGGTCAAATCACAGAGCAACTGTCTTTCCTTAATCCATGAGAAACCCTCAATTTTTATGTTTTCCTCCAGGCTACCTGACAGTTCTTCTGCCCCCAACATTCACAGGGAAATCAAAATCAGGAGGCGTCTTAAATTACTTAAACTTTTCAGCCAAATTTACAAAACAAAATGGCTTTTACTATGCTTGAACAAAGCTGAATTGATTCACATACATTTTTGTGGCACATCCCCATGTAATTCAAAGCAGCTTTGCTGAGCTACTGAGTTGTTGGGCGGTCACAGGGCACAAAGTGTTTATGTGGTACAAGTATTAACAATCATATTCTGATTGTAATATTGCCTGTAATGAAGAGAATGAGAGAAAGAATACAAATGTGAGGCTCCATATCTGTAACCCATCTGCAGTAGTGAAACTCTGCAACATATAATCCTATTGTAACATAAATGATTAACACTACATGTCATTTATAATGTGGAAGACAAGTCCCACATGGGGTAGTACTGCACAAGGATATAAGTCCTGAGTTTAAAACTTTTTCTCAAGTAGACCTTGCCAAATACAGTCCTGTAGGTCACTACATTCCCAGACAGATCTGCCATACTCCTCTTTTTATTGTGGGATAATTGGATAAAGGGAAAATCACCAAAAAAAGATACTCCTTTTTGAAGCAAGGGGAGGCATTTGACTGCACTGCTCAGAGACATATCCTAGATAAAAAAAAGAGACAAGAAACTACAGATATTCTGCAATGAAACACAATGTAAAGGTGGTTAAGTTGTAAGCACCAGGGAAACTTAAAACCCAAACAACCCAAAAATCTTGAATTTCAATGCCACAGGTAAATAGGTATGTCACGAAATAGGAAGAAAAGCAAGACTGTGCTATAACTAGAAAAAGAATACGAATCCATTGCATTAAAATCACATGTAAGGAAGAGAAAAATTATGTCTGCAAAAAAGTAAACCACTATCTGATAAAATGGAGTATTTTACAAAGGAGAGGCCCAGATAATTTACACACAAGAAGCTTCAAGGAAATAACTGAGGAGTTCTCTGAAAAACAAATGTTGTTTTTTAAATAAACTTAAGAAATTCTAAACATCAAAGGGCTCTCCACTTTAATATGCAGTATTTAAAAAAATGTAAAAGGGGAGATTCAGGAACTGTAGAATGATTAGCTTGGCATGGATCCTGAACAAATTAATACTATGGCAATGGGAATAACAGAAGCTAAAAATATCCTGTCAGTCAAGCAACCTTTGTAAGGTCAGGAGAGGAGAGAGTGGACTGAAGCTCCAGCTCCCATAAGAAGCTGATCTGAAAACCCTTTTCCTTTTTCACAGTAAAGTTAAAGGGGAACCAAATCAAAATTACCACTAAGTCTCACTGGAAGAACCTAACTCATACTTTAATCAAAACCCAAGAGCTGCTCTGCAGGAAAGAGCATCATGAAGAACAAAGCTGCAAAACAGAAGCATGCTGGATTTGCTAGCAAAGGAACAGCCTGGCAAACTCATCTCAGAAATCAGATCTCTCATATCATCATCAGAAGTGAGACTGAAGCTGACACAGAAAAATGGGTGACAGAAGGATTAGTGCTAAAGAAACATGGATACCAAAGTGCTGCCAAGAATAAAACCAGGCAACATTTTAAAAAATGGAAGAGAAGAACAAAAAGAAAATACAAACTACAGAAAACTGTAAAAGAAGAAACAAAAGAGTTGGAAAGTTTCCAGGCAGAATAGAGAAGAATGATCATCTCTCACATTCTTCAGGGAAACCTTTCATTCCTAAATAAAAGAGGAAAGAAATTTACTAATCCAAGCTAGGGAGGGTGTGTGTGTAAATGCATAAGAGCAAGGTATGTACTCCTCCAACACAAATAAAATAAAGCCAAAGCATCATACAGAACAAAACACTTCATGCTCCACTGGCATATTCTCAAAAGAGCTGAAGACTTCCAGTCTACTTTATAAATACATTGTAACATCTACTTCAACACCTATCACAGGACACCATTAGGGAAGGAAAGCCTTGCATGAATTATAGAGCACAAACATTTGTTTTCAAACTGTTCAATTTTCCATCAAAGCCAACATCAGTTCATAATGGAGCATTAATTAAAAGTCCTTATTTAAATGAACATGACTGAGCTGCCCAGAGCTACTGGTCTAATCCAGCACAGAAAGAAACATAATTTTAATGTAGAATGATAAGCAATTAAACCTGAAAGAGACAAGGTATCAGCAAGAAGGTAAGAACAATAAGCTTTCCAGTTAAGTGGGATAAAAGGGAAAAAAATCATGGCATGTGATTTTGAGTTTCATGACTCATTTCTCTTGTACACAACAGTGATTTATGACTAGCGGAGTATATTTCTGCTGCTTTACCAGGATGCATTCAAGAATTTTCCACAGGAAAAGGTAAGGAAGAATGCTAACATCATTCTCAGCTGGAAGTTTGGAAAGTGTTTCTGTATCATGGAAAATTCTGAGGAGTAACACTAGGAGTCATTTCAGAATCAAGATATCCAGGGATGGAAATAGGCATATTAGAGCAGAATTCAAACTAAACAGTGCTTCTGTTAATCTAAGCTGGAAGTTGCATGTGTAAAAAGAAACAAAAAAAAGCTATACTAAGACAATCAAAAAGTAGTATAGATGGTAATTGTATCATGCTGGCAAGTTCAAATCTTTTTAAGTGAGTACATTCCTTGTTACAGGCAGCAATACTCCGGATTATACAAAATAACAAACAAAAACATGAAAAAAGAGAGGATGGAATTGAATTACAGAACAAAAAAGGAAGAATTTTTAAGATACAGATTCCTAGGCAGCAAGGTGTTTCAACAACGCTGTCAACACTAAAACATTCAGTGTCCTTGTAGAACCTGTGGATTTAGAATTGTGCAGCTACTTCCACCTAAGAGAAAGGGAAGGGGGAATGGAGAAAGGCTTCTAGAAAGAAGCCATTCTGTGACCACACTCCAGGGCAGAAGAAGTGGCAAGGATAATTCAGGAAATACCCATTCTTTTTGTCTTCAGGGACAAGGTGGTAGACAGGTCTGAACAGAATTCAACTAACCCACCAAGCTCAACTTCCTCCAGGCCCCCCCCATCACTGGGGAAAGAAAAAAGAGATTCTTAACTCATTTCTTCCTAAAGTTTTCTTTTAAATTTGGAGAAGAGATTGAGAGAAGGGAACTTCTCTGAGGTCCCACATCATGCGCCTTGCCAAGTCCAGATACTTGAGCATCCAGAGACAATCACTTGCAAAGCTCTTTAGCACAAGAAGATCTGAAAGATGCTTATGAGACTACACCTATCCTGCTGCACACAGCACATACTCCAAAGTGACGTGGTTGTTATCTTCAGTACTTTAGTAAATCACGTTGCCCAACATCCATGGGAGTGACCTGCTTACCTATATATACACATAATTTAAATTTGTGTGTGCATGAAGAATGTGAGAATCAACGCATTACTTTTGGACATTAAAAAAAACTCCACTTACAATGCATTAAAGGTAAAATACACTGAAAAATAGTGTGTTTTATAAAAGTAATGAGAGCTAAAGGTAAATTTGAGGAAGGAAAGCATAACCAACTTTTAAGCCCAAGAAAATAATACTTGAGAGATAATTTGGTATATAATCCCAAGTCAAAAATGCATGGCAAGACAGACCTATGGCAAAGACAACTTGTTGACAGCTCAAGGCAAAAGGGATGCTTTAATCAATTTTGTATAAGAATCAAGATAAATCCTTAAAAGCAAAGTGGAGGATGTGTATCTTAAAGATATATCCCTACTTCACGCAGAAATAAAAGAGGGAATTTGTGTGCAGACAGATTATATCAATAAAATAATATAAGCTGAAAACAAATTATTCAGTGAACTTTATATATACTAATAATAATTTACAAACACAATTTAACTCCTATACTAATGAGTTTTAAAAGAAATAGATATCCCAAAATTCTAGATATCCTATGTGCATTAAAAAGGGAAAAAAGGTGACTTCCACCCAAAGCAGAAAAGATGACTGCACTTATCAAAGATGTATTGGGTACTGGCACAAGCCTTAGGATGAGCAGAGATCTACTGTAGTTAATTTGCAAACACAAGGAAAAAAAACCTTCACCTCCTGCACAGAACAAAACCAAACACTTATATATCTTATTTTTCTTTCATACATACAAAAAGATTTTAATCAAATGGAATAAGAATACTTCTTTTAGAAAAAGGAAATTTTGCTTTTCCTTTCTTGTACTGGGAAGTTAGAACTTCTGAACAAAACAGGAGAATCTTGCTGCTTGCCCTGTTAACCCTCTCACTGTACCTTTAGGTAAAACCTATTTTCCAAGGGCTAATTTCTAATATACACGATTTAATACAGGAAGGGATAAATAAGATTACTAATAAAGTAAGAGCTTAGAAAATTGACTTGGAACAATGGAAAGATAAATACATATGGAAGATAAACAACTAATTTTTTCTCAAAGATCTTCTATAAAGTACTTTTATCCTTCTGACAACACTTTAGAGTAGTACTTCTCTCCAGCTAGGCCCTGACACCTGTCTAACAGTTATACATCATGATTAAAGACAGTACAGAGAGCAGGAGGCTCCTCTCTCTTTATGAGACAATCATGCTCAAAGCTCCCACACTTCTGTACAGAAGTGTTCAAATATAACCATACCTTTGTGGCAGCTATTTTAAATAAAGTTCAGTTTTAGCAGAATGAAGAATTATGCCCTTCTTGTTAGCTGTTCCACCACCAAAATATGAAGGCCCTATTTGCCACCTACACTGAAAAGGTGGAACAGAATACAAGGCATTCTTGAGGTTAGAAGGGACCTCTGGAGATGACACATGGAGTCCAACACCTCTGCTGAAGCAGGATCAACTGCAGCAAGCTGCTCAAGACTGTGTCCCATCAGGTTTTGTCTACCTCTGAAGACAGGGACTCCACAGTGGTCCAGGGCTGCCTGTTCCAGCACTCAATCACCCTTAAACAGTGAAAGAGTTTAATATTCAAATGGAATTTCCTGTTTTTCAGTTTGTGCCCTGTATTTCAGTTAGGTACTTTCTTTCCACTGCACACCACCAAGAGGAAAGCCCAATGCCATCCTCACTCCTCCCTGACAGACATTTATACACATTACTGACATTGCCCCCAGCCTTCCCTCCTCAGTGATAAACTCCCAGCTCTCAGCCTCTCCTTGTACAGCAAATACTGCAATCACCTCTAACTGCTAAATAGGATGCAACACAAGGAAAAACTGTCAGTGATACAGACTCCACTCCTAAATACACAACAGAGAAATTTATCACAGACGGGAAGCCTGAAACTTGTCCCATTCCTTGCATATGGAAAACAATTACTAAGTGACAAGTTATAAAAATCCCTTTGTGCATGTACACATACACATGCCATTACACAGAAAGTAGGTGACTCACTTCATAATAACGTTGCATTTACTTTTCTAAGACCTGTAACAACTTCAACCTTGCACAAATTCAGCATATTTTGAGTGTGTGGGAAATTGTTACTAAAAAAAGCCTTAAAGCCCCTGAGAATATTTATATACAAGATGAGCCTCATCAAGTTAGGCTTCATCTGCACTTAACTGATAAAGTGATATTTAGTATGATTCAAATCCTTCAAGTTACTACAACAAAATTACTTCTTGATTCAAATTTGGGATGCAAAGGACACAACTAAATGCACTAAAAATCTGTTCAAAATTAAAAAGGAGACATATGGAATAGTCCTGTCAGTTATCAATATTTTGGAACATGTTTGCAGCTTATATTTACCAGACTTGAAGTACAACAAATAATGGCATTAGAGCAACTTACATACCTGGTTATAACAGCCATAATATCATAAAGGTTTTTAAGATAATTGTCTACAAAATATTCAATACAGAGCAAAGCAGAAAAGAATGTAAGCTATATTTTCAGAATGGAATATTACAGAATCTCATTTCCTGCTCCAGGACAATAAGCTCATCTCCTGAATTTCACAAAACTCAGATGCCAAAACTAGACACAGTAAGACATTGGTAATCTCAGTGCTGCAGTGAGAAACATGAGATGTAGGAAAGAGCTAGTAAGGATTTTGCAATTATCAGCCTCATGATGTAGTAAAAAAACCATTAAAACTAAATACAACTGAGTATATGCCTTACTAAAGTAACATTGAAGGTAGAGTAAGGAACAAGGAGCAGATATTTCTAAAAAGAGGAAGCCATAATAATAATGGAGTGGCTAGAAAACAAATGGTACAGTAAGCCTACAGAACTACACCTATATATCTCAGTGAAAACACAGTTAAGAGATTACCTGGTTAGTGTGCATATCTACTAATGCTTTGGAAATGAAGGGAGTAGCCCTATCCTAAAAGGAAACAGTAGGATCCTCCAAAGGAAACTCATCTCCTCTCGGTGAACCAGTTCTCCCACTTTCAGGTATGCTACAAGCTTTACGGTTGCAATTCACAAAATAAAAACTCATGCAGAAGATGAAGGCAAAGAAGGACAAAGACTTAAAACCAAGTTTATACTCATATTTCAACCTAACATATTTTCTGTTAAGGAAATTTCTAAGACAAAGAAATCAAAAGCTTTTATATTAAATTTATCTCCTGATTTTTAGAAGTTGAGGTAATAATTCTCATTTATCCAGACAGGAAAGCAGTAACACAAACCCAAAAATGCTAAAACTTCTGAAGGGTCACAAGCCCTGAACAACTCATGACCTGCTGAATATAAGCTACATATTGGAGAATGTTAATGTTACTTGCAACATCATCATGAGGGCTTGGCAGAATTGCTGCTTTCTGTTCTTAAAAGCTAAGATTTTATTTGCACACTTCAAAATTCCGTAATAAATTTTTATCTGCAACAGAAATGTCATTGGGCAATTGTTACAATACATAAGAATCTTAACAAGGGAAACTAAATTTCACTCAAGACTGTCCATTACTATTCAGTTCCTAGAAGAGCTGTATTCCCTTACATAGATTTTAGGTTTGATATATTTCAATCAGTACAGCAAGGAACAGAACAAGAGATAGCATCTAAACCATATTTTATTAAAAGAATATGGAATTGCAAAAAAATTCAATAGCTATTTCAGATAAGCACCAAAAGGGATAATATATGGCCATTACACTTGAAGCTTAATCCTGTTTCTGAGTGTTTTGAGAGCAGTTCTGAATACCCTTTTCTCCACAAGTACTTATTGATTTCATTTTAACTTAGGTAATCAGTATAATAAGACTGGTTAAAGATTAAAGCACTCCAAGTCACAGAGTGCGCTAGGTTCTGCCAGGCTCCAATACTGTGAAACATGAACTGCATTATATAACAATAGATTTAATCAATTTACTAGTACAGTGACCAAAATAATTAAAATATCACTAAATAACTAGGTTTTGGTTGGGGTTTTTTTAACTTTTCCTTTAAGAAAAACATTACCTCTACACAAAAGATCTTAAGATCAAGTCCACATAACTTCATTTTCTCTGGAAAATGCTGGAAAACATTCATATATGGAATATGCCCTTCAACAACAAACCTGCATTAAAAAAAAAAAAAGACCAAATCAAAATAATATATAAGGTAACAAATAATTATGTTTATTATAAAATTAATATACAAATCACCTTTTGATTTGAAATAACACCAGTATTATGCTACCTAAGCAATTCAACCTGAAGTTACACACTGGAAATGTCCACAGAACAAAAACCAGTTCAATCATTTAACAGGCTTTTAAGTTCAAGCTGAGATGTGACTGACAAATGATAACATTATGGCAGTAAGCATACAATCAACAAGCTTACATGGAGTTTGTTCTACACATTCTTCAACTACTGCATTTCTTGAACTGCTTTAAGCCTCCTTTGAATGGCATGATTTTTTTTCAAAATTCTCAAGCTTTAAGTAAGTTTTACTTTTAAACCACAGACTTTCAGCTGGAGAAGTTTGAATTGGATAACACGATAGGGAAGAAAATCACAGAATGATGAGCGGATACACAGAACTGAAGCCACATTACTTACATTTCTATGATGGTACTTTTCAAAAACAGGATTACTGAGGGATAAATAGAAATTGTTTTGTATACTAATAAATAAAAATAGTTTCATTCTTATTTGCACACAAATAATGCATCTTTGTTGTTAAAAACTGGTTTTGGTAAGTGGTTGACAGTATTATTTGATATTTTTCTTGAAAACACACACACATATATATGTAAAAGACGAGACTTAAGAACAGATACCAATAAAAAGCCACCACTACGCCAAACCCCTCCTCTTATCCAGCATCTTAGCAGACACCCACAATAGGACAAGCAAGCATTGAACAAGCACAAATCCTCACAAGGCAACACACCCATTCCACACTAAGGCACACTGGTAGTCTCCCATAGGACTAAGCTAGAAACGCCTTCCCATCTCCTCTTCTCCAAACCAATTTTGTTAAAAGAGTACATTAAACCTGAATAAGTTAACATTACAGAGAAGACTCTAATAATCAGGACTGAAAACAATTTTCTTCCCTGCTGATGAGTGTTATCTCTCTGATCTTGCTACATAGATTAGTAACTTCTAGATCTACAAATATTTAATGTCCCTTCTGAGCCTACAGCAATTCACAAGCTCACCTGCTATCTCCCTGTTCTGTGCCTCATCACTATTTGTTCCATGTTATGTAGTGTGTATCTACTGAAGTTGACTAAAATTCTGTTTAAAGCTAGTTACTGCAAAATTTACAGTTACAGTCTACTTTTTTGTCTACTTTTTTTTTAACCAGTCTTATCTGAATGTTCAGTTTAATTGAAAAAAATTAGTTAAACCCAGGATTAAAATAAAAAAGTGCATTTCATGATTGAAACTGTCTCAAATAGTTAGAATAATTTATAATGATTCCTGAAAAATAACAGCAATATGAAAAATCATATTGCCCAACAGCCTTTGTTCCAAAGCTCTGCTTATTAGTCTTTTAAGTGAAGAAGTAACAGGTGGTGCACAGTCCTTTCTAATCAAATGGTGTAATGATCATTTTGCTAGTGAAATTTCAGTAGCTTTCCTCAAGCAGCAGCAACAGCATTTTCCCCCCCCCCCGAGTGGAGATGCGCGCTGAGCTCTCATGAGGGTGCTCTCCAAAGCAGCCCCCCCTCCACTGCTGGTCCTTGCCACCCTGCCTGACCTGCTGAGCAGCTGGCACATCTGCTCCTTAGCTCCTTTTAGCCATCCACTACACTGAGGAACATAAGCTTCAGGTACGGTTTCACAAAGTTGATTGAGCCAAACTAAAAGCTCAACACAACTAGCAGGATCTCCCTCCTTGTGAACCAGCCATGAGCTGCTGTTGCTGGTCTCTTCCCCAAACCCAAATCACAAGAGCAGCAGAAAACCACCTGTTACCCTTTGCTAGCAAGGTTTCTTTCATCATCTAACAACTGTAGAGAAGCTCACAGATGGCTCTGCAAGTGACACAGTTGCCAGAGGGAAGGGGGGACATGACACAGGCAGGAGTAGAGGGAAGCAGGACCTTCCCCTTTCAGCAGCAGTGATGCATTACTGGCTCAGCTGATGATAAGCTTTGGCTGACACACGCTAAGGCACAGTCACACCATCAGCTGTCAGACATGAAGGCCTGGAACCAAGGCACTGAGAGCAGCAAACGCCTGAGCCAGCAGAGCAGCAGCTGGAAGCGCACAGAATCAGGACCTTGTCTCGGGTGTGGTGTGGTGGTGATGTAGGCAAACCACCCTCACAGCTTGCTGCCTCTGAGATGGGAATGAATCCCACCCTCCTTCAGTCCCCCGCCACACATTCCTCCTTGCTGACAAAAGCACTTGTGTGACTTCCCAGAGCATCAGAATGGAATTAGTCTCTTCAGGGTTTCACTCCAACAGACTCAGATGATTGCAGGAACATTACTGCCAGCACAAGGCAGAAAGGGACAGCAGTGAAGCACTAAAATGTCCAGTGAACCTTTCTTTTAAAAATTTATCTTCTCTAGATCTACTTCTTTCACCTAATAAACCATAAACCACATGAATGCTAGCATCCATGGCAAGAGAAAGAACAGGAATGTTTATGCAAGACCATGGCACCAAGAACTTGGAGCAGATTAAACTGATGCTGGAACCCCATCCCTGCACTGCAAGAGACAAGCAGTGTCCACCAAAATTTTTTTTTCAAAAAAAGTTTTCACTAATTTGGTTGTACCAAGTCAAAGCACTGCAACTGTTTAAAAGTAATATCTTTTCTATCTTAAAATTATTGTCTCCAGAAAAAAAAAAAAAAAAAAGAATGCTCTTTCTTCTCAGGTTAAAAGTTGTTTTTACATTCTAAAAATACAGCACAAATACCCTGTTGTGAATAGAATGTGCTGATGATGCAAATTTTAACACTTATTCCAGAAGTATAAATTTGGAATAGCACTTCAGAACAGTTTCTTTTGTCTGCTGCTCCTCCAAACCTTTCATTTAACAGACAGATGGTCAAAACACCTGTAGGACTATGTTCTGTCAGGGAAGTGCTTGAAAACTTGGCTGGCAGATGCAGTACACAGTCCATGTTCTTTTAATTACAGCAGCAACATACATTAATAAGGCCCAAGTATGAAAAAAATCCTCGGTCCTCAGCATGTTAGAAGGAAGTGATGCATTTGTTAAAGCCACAGTAATGCCACAAACTGATTATAAGTTTAGTCTTGCCAGCACAATTAGGTATAATCTCATATGAAAGGCATTATTTCACAGAATCTCAAAAGTCTAGCATCTTGAACAAAACCTAACTACTTTATTATTTAGATGAATAATACACATCATATGGAATATTGTAAGACTGTTAGCGATGGAAAAAGATTTAATGCGTAACGTAGACATGAGCAGAAATGCTGTTGAAAGTGTTATTTTTAAACCAAAATGTTCCTGTCAGAGGAGGTAATTGTAGTGTTTTTCTGCTAAGTGTGTCAAGTAGCAAGGAGGAGTGTATTTTTGGTGTTGTAAATCCTTTAAAAGCTGGCAGATTGCCCGACTGTAGTGCCTAAGCATGTATCACAAGGGAGGAGTGGTAGTCAGCTGACTTCAGGGTACAGAGAAAACCAAACTGAGGAAAAAACAAGGCAGAACTTTAAACAGAACTCTAATTCAGCTGGTTTAAATAAAACAATTTGCCTACAAAGACTTTAAAGGTAATGCTGAATACTTAATGCTTTCTCCGCATAGTTTTCATCTTCAGTCTGTCGTTATTTTGTATCTTAATGCATGCAAAAATGTGAACATTGTCTGATTTTTTAAACTTAAATATTCAGAAGTCAGAAAACAAGTATTTTATGGTAGTTCATGCAATTTAAAATTCTTTCTACTTCTTCATCAAACTTGTTGAAAGGCAAAGACCTTAAGGGTAGGGAGGGAAGCATGATAACGTAATTACAGTCTTATATAACTATCATATCATGGTAAAACTTTGCAATACAAATAACATTCTTTTAAACTTCACTTTCTGTACTTCATCCAGTTAATATGTTCAGTGCATTTAAAGTTACAGAATCATTGTGATTTATACAATCTTATACACATAAATTGTATCTAATTACATTATATATTCTCATTCAAATAATCTTATTTCAATTTCCAATTATTAGTTTTAGATTATGCCATTCTGTGCTACATTTGCTACTTGATTTTTAAAATCCTTTTCCAACCTTTTTACTGCTTTCATGTTTTCTCTAAATCCATTCAAGTGTGCTCATCTCTTAAGGATATTAGTCCAAAGGATAGTCTCCAGGTTCTTTTTCCAGGATCTTTTCTGCAGTCTCCAATTTTTAATGTGCCAAACACAATAATTTACCATTCATATGCAAACAAAACTATCTATCTTCCCTCTTGACAGCTGACTTCAGCAGTTATTGTTTGGTTGGGTTTTCTTCCAACCACACCATTGTACTAAGAGAGAAACATGTGAAGATGTCTTTGCCTGGTATGAGCCAACAATGCTTCCAGAGACAGTTTCCAAGGTACAATAACCAAAGAATATATACTTAATTATTAATTTTTCTCTCCAAACAGAATGGGGTAACTAATAATTTTTTAGTGTGAACCAGTTGCTCTGTCCCAGAAATTGTAATTTATTACCTGGATTTTTGCCATATACAAACATTATCAGACAGGTTTTACATTATATATTTGCTAATCATTAACAAAACTACAGAGTATGTTATGGTAGTTCTGACTCATACAGAATTTCCTAAGGAAGAAGGTAGCCAGTAAAAATCTTGCTATTGAACACTACTTTTGAGTTCTACTATTTCTTAATCTACTCAATAAATACTTTTGTATTGCAGGATATTAGTTTGAATTCTGAATATTATAGCATTTTAATGAAAATTTTACAAGCATCTTTTATGCAATAGCATATCCAGTTATGCAAATATGGAATGGTTTGTGCAATTCTGATCAATGAAGGCAACAGCCACCCCTAAAGTAAAATCAAAGCGTTAAATTGTTTTGCATAGAAATTGATTATCTAGTAGTAACTACTGTACTTCAAGACATAAAAAAAAACCCTTTTGGAAAGTAGAGGTTTTGCAAAAAAGATCCTTGAATATCCATCCCTCTTGGAAAGTTGGTACAAAGCTAGAAAAGTGCAGGTGGAACCTGGCATGCCAGGGGAGAGAGGCCATGATGGAACAGCAGAGTCTGGGGGAAAAAGCCCCTTACATTCATCACACTTTCAGCAGCTACACCAGATGTAAGCACCATAGGTAGGGGAAAATGTACCCACTGCCTTGCCTTGTAACTCACAGGTTACATATTTGAAAAATAAAAATTAAAGCACTGAACTTTAAATCAGTTTTTCCCTTACTTTGTCTGAGTTTTCAATTTGATTTGCCAATGTATTTACTTGAGTATTTCTATTCCATATATTTTGGCTGAGTAATATTTTTTCATCATCTGTTTAGAAATACTCAGTATTTCAACAGTTGTTAATAAAGGGTATCAGAATACAAAAGGTTTTCCGAGGAAAATCTAGGAATTCCTGAACTTATTTAGGCCTGATTTAAGACATTTTTTGCCAACAAGAGTTGATGAATTATTTTTCATTTCTGAAGGAAAGTCCACAAGCAAAGTGTTCATGGCCTTGTAGGGGAGAGAAGGGAGCTGCATTGTCAGCAGTAGCCTGACAGTCTCCATTTAGCATCAAACCCTATTATTAGAACAATTTATTTCTACCATATTAAAAGGTATTATTCTGAACTCTCATAATTACAGATACAAAGATATGAAGACAAAATGATCTTCTTATATTAATTTCAACTCCATTGCATGAAGTTACTTTGCTGCACTTCAGATCACTGTATACTGCTGGTATTGTCTGCAGGATGACACTGATGTAAGTCCTGGAGAATGTTTAGTCATTTAATTCTGACATGCTGACAATAGCAAATATCACAGAAGTGTGGCCATACACACCTCCAGCAAGTCTTAAGAATTTTTAAAGGAGAAGGATAAAAAACTTCTCTAACTTCAAAACCTTGTTCCTTACAGGTCTTTGAAATTCACTGCAACCAACAGAGAATGTCCTCCAACAGCAGCTGCACAAATGGTTATGACAAAGGAAAGACAAGACAACTAAATATAAAGAACTTCTCACTATTACTGAGCAAATTCATATGAGGGCAATAGTACAGATCTACTTTTGAAAAAAATATTATTGTTTATAAAAGCAACAATTCTTCACTAGAGACCATTCATACCTTAAGAGCTCGGACAATGTAATTGGTTCTCTCACCCAGAGCAAAGCCAAGTAACAAAATGAAAGTGTCATTGGCATTGTCATCCTCAGTTTCTCCTTTTGGTTCTTCATTAAATACAAGCTGCCATCTACTGATCCAGAGTACACAGAGGTGCTTTCTTGGGTTTTTGTTAAAAGAAAAGAAAAAAGGCAATTGATATTATAGATACATGAACCATGCATGCAAAAATCAAGATAAAGGAACATACAAGACTTGTTCAGCAACTAGTAACATTTTGAAATCATTACTTTGAATTTTTTGCTTGTTTGTATGCTTTTCTATGAAACAGTTTAACCCCAATTTATTAATCTACCACAATATGAGAAGAGAACCTGTTACACAAAGTGCTATTCCACTTGACTAGGACATTAACTCCTGTAGAACATATAACTAGTAGTCCTTATGAGCCGGAAATACTGTTTTCCATTTGAGACTGTGAGGAAACAAGGGAAAATCTGATGCACTTAAATCAATGCCTCTGAGTTTGAGATTAAAACACAGTTTTAAACTTCAACACAGGCAAGACTTTAATGAAAAAGTCATTTACATTGCAGAAATGTTACTGATGTTAAAAGTCTGCCCTGAATCCATCTGTCCAATGAATATATAATCTCCAACTGTGGAAAAAAAGGTATTCTTCTAAAAAATTTATATAAATTCACTGTCAAAGAAATAACTTTAGAACAAGAATGCAGGAAATAGTGAAGAGGGTGGGAAAAAACCCAAATAAATTAAGACCCAAACCTCCCTACTTCCTTACTCAGGTGAATCGCTAAAAACGAAGAGAAACCGAGAGAAAAGTTTGTTTAGTAGAGTGATTTATGAGTTTGGAACCTTTTCAGCAGTGAAACCTGAGAGTTCAGGAAAAGAGGATAAAAAAAAAATAAAAAAATCTGTAATCCCCTCTTCCCTTCATTATGACCCAGCCAGGACGAAGGAAAATGTATTTAAAGCACACCGGCACAAAATGTCATCATTGACTCTGCAGAGATTTTTCCCATTTCATTTCCCCACAAACTGTTCACCCGTTCAGGCAGGAATGGCGAGAGCTGGATCCACAGCTCCCCGGCTGGGAGGGCAAGGGCAAAGAGCCCACTGGAAACAACCGGGACCTTCCAAGAGCCCGGCAGCTTCGCGGGCTGGCGACAGCCACACCTGCGAGGTGCCAGGGTGAGCGGGGCAGGGCCACAGCGCCCGCAGGACGGGGACACCGCGCACAGCGCCTTCCAAGGCCGGGCTGCGGTGCCACCTACCGGCCCCGGAGCTGCGGCCCCGGCACAGGCACGGCACAGGATGGGCACGGCCCCGGCACAGGATCGGCACAGGCCCGGCACAGGCTGTCAGAGCCGGCCCGAACGGCCGGTGCAGAGCAGAGCGTCCCAGCACACACAGGTGCGTCAGGGAACAAAGGCAGGAACACGGGAACATCGGTTTAATCCCAGGAGTCAACTGCTTCACCTTTCACATGGATACTTGCGCTTAAAGGCAGCTTCGTGACTGAAGCTTCATTGTTAATTTCACATTCAACTCAATTTATTTAAAATAATCCTCATTATATTTGTGGCCTTAATGATGGCACACAATTTCCTTTTATTTCTTCCAGCTTATGCGTGGCATGACAATGCACAGTTACACACAGCTAATAATTTAAGAGTTTTATAGGCTTCTCTAGCATTATCTCAGTACTATACTCAGTGGAATTTGCTATTAACCCTAGATGAAAATAACAAAAAAAACCCAAAGCCAAAAAACCAAATGCCATTGGGACAAGCCTCTTAGGGAAAGAAGGGTGTTGAGCTTTCTAGTCGGTAGCAATAACAGCTCAGCAGAAATGACCCCAAGGAAAATATTTATGAGTCTTCACAAGAGATTACAACAGACTAGAACACACATCCTTATGTTGAATTTCAATAGACAAAACTATTTCTATGTTTGTCTGATTTCACTGACATTTACTTTAAATATCACTGAACTCGTAACTAATTTCAAGTGATTTCAGTGAAATTGATATCTACTGGAAGCTGAATTCAATCTCTGAAACAACTAACCAAGACAATAAATTATGGCCTACTTAGGACTACCTTGCTGTTCTAAAACTTTAAGCAGCAGACCTATAAAAGGCACAAGTACTGAGGAAGAAAGGAGCTACCCTGGACACTAAAAAGGGGAAGGAAATTCAAGGGAATACTTTCACTAGAAATTCTTCACTCAATTCTTTCCTTTTTGTATTATATTTGTATAACACCCAAGATTCTACATGCACAAACATACAGTGACTCTTTACCTCAAAATGTTGTCATTTTAATATATAAGGATGAAAGGTTCTAGTATAATATTTTAAAAATTTTGCATCACCATTTTTATACCTTTTCCCCCCACTCCCTAATTCTGTCTGGAGTTTTCTAATTGCTGCTGATCAAATTTCTCACGCTATTACACTTCTGGACTTAACAAAATAAAAAGCATGAAAAAACAAGATTGCATTCTTCTGAGGGTAGAGAGGCAATATCACAGAAAAACAGAAACATGCCATAAGGAGGATAGTACATAACAGGGGAATAAAGAAGGAGATATGGATAAAGAAGGAAAAAGTAAGCAAAGAATAAAGCAAGAGCGAAAACCATCCTAAGTTTAAAACACAAGCCAAAGCTTTCAAATATGCCTTGAAATGCATTTCCAGTATCAGGCATTGCAGCATTGTCTGGTATTACAGTTGCCCAGCAGACCCTAATGCTCCATTTCTCTACAACATTCTAATGAAGAAGTTCAGCATTCTGTAGGTATTTTCCTGCTGCTATTGTGAGCAGAAAAGAGAAACTGATGGAATGGTAAAATATGATTTTTCATAGAAGGGGTCATTGGGAAAGCAGTAAAAAGACTGTGGAGAAAAAAGATACAGAAATACCAAAATAATGTAAAGAAAAAAGTTAAAAAGCTAAATATATGTGTGGGAGAGAAAAAAGAATACACCCCCTTAAAGAACAAATAGATGTTTTTAACATCAAAGTCATGACAGACAGCTCTGCTATTGGTTAAATGCAGTTTAAAAAAATGGTTAAATATGGTTCAAAGCTGCTGTGTTTGTGAACATCTAGCTTAGAAGATATAACAGCAATTTTTTTCTCACTCCAAACAGGAGGCATGGAGCAAACTTGCTATAAACCAGAACTTCCTCCTGCATTTCCCACTGTATTTCCAGGTCCTGTTCAACTTTTATGTCCTTGGGTGGGGGTTGGAGGAGGAAGTCTTCTATTTCTGGTAGAATATAAAGTGTCACACGAGACTGAAAACTTTACAACTTCCAACCAGTTCCTCCAATACACTGTACACAAATACACTTTAAATCTGTTTGTATTTAAAAACTACAGAAAAACTGGTTTTCAGATAGTTCAGCTCACTGCTCCTACCTGAGACCTTGCTCACTGATGAGGCAAAGCTGCAGTCGGTCTGGAGATCCCCCTCACTTTCAGAGAGAGACAGCAAGTGCAGGAGGCTGGGTCTCTCTGGGTCACTGTCCACATCAGTACTGCTCTCACACACCTGGGGGTTGTAAATAAATATTTGCATTAGCTACTTTTAGTTACAGTTTTGATCTTAATAAACCACGTAAAGCATAACAGATGCAAAATTAACAGCAAAAGTTAAAACCCAAACTGTTCACATTTTTACTCCACAAATCACCAGTAAGTGGGGAAAAAAAAAAAAGAAAAAAAAAGAAAAGGAAGTACTTTTCAAGGATTTCTCAAGATCAATAAACTTCCAGTGACTACATTTTAATCTGCCACAATGACCAGAAAGTTGGCAACACACAGAATCAAAGCTTGATCAAATGAGTAACTTCAAGAGAGCAGGCAGGAAAGGATGGTAGCTGATGATACAGTTTGCATTGTCATTTGTATTTACTGATTGTTTATGTCAAGACAAAGCAAAACTTTTAAATAAGCCATTTCAAATAGTCACAGAAATATTCATCTCTTGAAATAAGACTCCAAAAAGCTCCAAAACCCAGTAACATGGACATGTGCAAGGCTGTTTATATGATCTCCTTCATAATGAGGTGACATTATTACCATCAAGATAATTACATCTCCTAAACAAGGAAGATTTCTGTTGTTGCTTTTAAAAAGATACCAAACATCTCATAGGATTGGAGCTTTCACTTACTGATAATGTTTTGACAGTTTCCCCAGCTGGTCTCTTGCAATATGCCTGTTTGCTCTTCTGAAGGTAACACCTCCAAAAATTGCACAGAATTTCATCCTGATAAACACAAATGGACGGTAAATGGTACAATGTTTAGAGGATCATTAATTGCTGAGAGAACAGAGTGTAATTTCTAACTCGGGAATCTGAATTATATTCCATCTCTAGTTTTACTAACTGTGATTTATAAAATACATTTCAAAATTAACAGAGAAACAAATTTTTATTTCATATGCTCAATGATTTTAAACAGGGACTAGTGTGATTCACTTTAAAAATTAAAATCTTTTAAAATCGCACTTTCTGTAACACACACACACACAGAGTGTACAATTCACACTGACATCTACGTACCTTCATTTGAGGACATACTCCTAATGCTTCTAGAGCTTCCACTTGTTTCTTGAGTACAAGCTGAAAGCCTTCACAAATATACCATTCACAACCTCCATCTAAGGAAGAAAAAAGGGGGACTATGTTTGTTTGTACTATTTTGGGTTTCTTAAACCTTATGCACACATATCCCAATATATCTATTTAGTAATTTCAGACCCTAGTGCATAAACCAGCCACACTGAACACTCCATTAACTTCCATTTATTCACAGCCTTAAACGAGAAGAAAAGTTACTGAACAAGAACTTCACACATTTCCCAAGAATAATATAATTCATTATAATGTCTAGTGTGGCATTTGTAATTGAGCAGAGCATTGTTAAATTACCAGTTTAAAAATAACTGAGAACCTGCCATTAAAAATGAAATATGAACATTCCTTTCCCACCCCTGACACAGAAAACTGGAACATTAGTGAGTCAGGCAAAAAACAACCAATACCACTTTGGTGCTTTACCATTTTCTCCCATAGAATCATACATGTTTAAATAAAAGAATATCCCAACTTCTAACAAATCCTAGCCCAACATGAATTCCACAGGGAGTGGGCCTGCTCCAATCTAGTCACTATTTCTTCAAGGCTGCATTGCAATTACATTTCGCCCCTACCTCTCTAAATTCACTACTAACCTTTTATACAGGCCTTTGGTTTTAGAAATTTTATCTGCATTTCTCAACTCCCTTTTCATTCCTTCCACACCTGTTCTTCACCACTTTTGTTCTGAAACACACCTTGCATCTCACCATCATGGGCATTATCTGCCCAAAGCTTCTGCCCTGCTTTAATGACGCTGCTCTTAACTGTTAACCAGCGAGCTAAGAGACACAGCTTACTCCCAAACATTCATGGGATACAGTGTAACATGACTGCATTCTGAAGGTAAGGATTTCTTTCTTAAGAAGCCTGGGGCTGGCTAATGACCTCCTCAACAGGATACATTAAAAGCATGAGTGGTCCAGACTTTAGAAGCAATACAAGATAAGGAAAAGTGGAGGGGTCCTTTTCACACCTCCCTTCACTTCCACACAAGTGCTCTTTTTGAAGGAATGTACCAACCCACTGCCTCTGCAACAGAGCAAAGGTCGATGAGCATATCAGAGAGAAAGATAACCCCTCACTTTATTTGGCATTTTAATGCAGTTTTGTTTTCTGAAAGTGGACACTACAGTAAGAGATGCATCCAGCCAACAAAGAATACACACACAGCTCCAGCAGCAGCTTTACCACTACATCCTTATGGCCAGATCCTCCTGTGTAATGACCACTGTTCTTCTGAATATTCTTAAATTAAAAGTAAAAAAGTGACCCTGGATGAAAGATGCAGACTGGTTCAGCTACTGGAACTGACTGAAACCTCTTCTGTGCAGTTTGTGTGTAAGCTGCAGGGCCCAGTGCCTGTAACACAGCCAGATTGACACCGAGAGCTGGACCACCATCACACCTCACCTGCCAAGACAAACAACCTCTCTGGTTTTGTGATAGCCATCACAGGGCAGGAACAAAGGATCACCACATCTGAATGCATGCCTCCAGTAGCTTCAGTGAGTATTTGCTTCCAGAAATCAAAGCAGCAGTAGCACATAGCTCCATTCAATCAAAAAACCCCCACCTCCGGGCTCACCAGAGGTCACCTGTGGCTCAGGAAGCCACCAAATGTGATCTCTGAAGGTTGTGGCAGCATCAGGGAGATGCATTTTGCTCCCACTCCTACAGTCTTTCTTGCCTATCTGCTTTTGTTCTCCACCAAAGACATAATGGCCATGGTGAACAGTGGCTGAACAGCCACCCTTTTGCAAAAGACAGACAGAAACTCATACATACCGTTTTTTTCCTGCTTTTTTAAACCTTTGGAGATTGTTTGGACTCTTGAATTAGTAATAAAATCAGTGTTTACAACTTCTCTAGTTCTCTGCAAAAGATGAATACAACTTAGCAAAAAAAAAGAGCCAGGTCTAACTTGCACAGATTGTCCCATCATAAAACATAATGGAAGAATTTACTCCAAGTTCCTAAACTAACAGAAGACAAGACAGTCCGAACTTTTGATTCAGAAATTTCAAAAACAGACAATTACTACCATGGACACACAAGTGACATGCATCAGGGTTTGCCTAGATTTGGACTGCACAAAAGGCAGCAACACCCAGACAATGCTTCTAAGGCACTTAGAGAGCACACTGACACCACAGCTACAGCAACACAGCAGGCCAGGATGGCTCATTCTAAATGTTGGGATTCCAAGGAACGTTAGTTTTCAATAGTGTCAGCTAAAGCATGAGGAAATGCCCTCAATGCCAAGAAGAAAAATCTGTCATTTTCTTCTATAAAGTCCAGAAGCAATCACAATAAACCTTTTCCAAGACAGTAACTCATCTTTTTACCTCAGTAACGTTGTGGCAAGATCTACAATAAAATCTGCCTCCATCAGTGAGACCCCAGTTCACTTCTGAACACTGAGCACAGCGCTCGTTAAAATCTCTCTGAAAGAAAGAAAAGCCAGACGACTTTCACAATTGCTTAAGTAAAACAAATGGCATTATTGCTAGGCTACTGCACAGCTTCTGAGATGATTTATAGAGGAGAGGATTTACAGCCTTTGTGTTAGCTCTGGCTGGTAACAAGCGATCATCGCACTTGCTATCAGCCGCAGTAACTCTGAACACGTAATTGAAGCTGCGAAGCGCTCGTGTGTGTGAGCGGCAGAACAGCAGAAATGGTGATCCATGCCTCGCACACACGTGGAGCGGCTTTCAATAAAGCCACCCATCCGAAATTCAAAAGGAGACACAAACTCGAGTGGGAGGCGAAAGAAAAATATATTTCTAGAACTGTAAAGAAACACACGCGGTGAGAGAAAGTCCGCACTAGCCGGTGCTTCCCGGAGAAACGGGAGAGGGGAAGAGAAGAGGGAAACCGACAGATTAAAACGAAGTGGTTTCCAGAAACACCCGCTGCGTGCGTGCTGGGGAGAGGCAGCTCCGCCAGGCCCGGCTGAGGGGCGGCCGGCACCACATCCGCGGCCGGCACCACATCCCCGGCCGGCACCACATCCCCGGCCGGCACCGAGCGCTGGCCAACCCCGAGGGGCCGGGCACGGCCTCGCCCGCCGCCTCCGGGCCCCGCTGTGGGCAGGTCCGGGCCGGGCCGGGCCGGGGCAGGAGAGCCCGCCGGCGCCTCCCCCTTTCCCCCTGTCCCGCCGCCCGCAGCCGCTGCCCGCCCGGCGGGGAAGCGCCCCGGGCCCTGCGAACCCCGCAGCCCCACCGTGTCCTCCTCGTCCATGGCGGCCGCTCCGGGGCGCACCATGGCAACCGCGCCGGGCGGCACCGCGGCCCGCCTGGAAACCGCGGCCCCGGCGATTGCGTTCCGGGCCGCCGCGGGCCCCCGCCAGGGGACACGGGGGCTCTAAGGGGTCACTGTGTGCCCCAGGTGTGGGACATTGCGTAGGAGCAGGAAATTCTTTTCTGTGAGGGGTCATTGCGTGCCTCACTGAGGGGACATAGATCCAGGTGTGGGACATTGCATAGGAGCAGGAAATTCCTTCCTGTGAGGGCGGTGGACGCTGCAGCAGGGTGTCCAGGGAGGTTGTACATGCCGCGCCTTTGGAAATGTTCAAGGCTGGCTTGGATTGATGACTTGAGAGGCTCCCTGGACAGAGGCTGGGCTGTGGTAAAGGAATAAAGTAGGGATTCACTAAAGGCCTTCAAGGGATACACCCTGGGCAGTACAAGAGCCTGGCCATGGCTCTACCCAAGATGGACTCCAAGTCACGAGTTTTCACACTTTTATAAGTTTTGGTCCATTTACATATTGGGGTTAATTGTCCAGTTACAACTCCAGGTTATGCAGTCCTATCCTCCCAGTTTGCTCTCCTCAATTCTCTCCTTTTTACACTTTTTGGGCCTGAAGCTGCAATGGTGTCCTTGGTTCTTGGCTGGAAAAGGATTGGTTTGTCTGACTAAACTGTGAGGAGAACTTGCTAACACTTTATATGAAGTTCAGAGTTACACACTAATGTAGTACAGAATCTGGAAAATATGAAAGTTAAAACTGAAGGCATCAGAGGGGGCCCCAGGCAGCTTGGTCTGGTGGAGGTGTCTCTGCCCATGGCAGGGGGGACTGGGGCTCGGTGATCAGTAGATCCCTTCCCACCCCTTAATATCCTCTATATACACATGGTGGATTCTATGGCTTCTGTGCTTCAGCCACGGAGGGGACACAGCAGCTTCAAGGGGATGTGGGGTGTCCCAAGGACTGCAGGGTACTTTCCATCTCACAATCACTTGGGTTGGAAAAGACCTCCTGAGATCATCGAGTCCATCACCATGGCACTGAATGCCATGTCCAGTCCTTCCTTAGAGACCTCCAGGCATGGTGACACTGCCACATCCCTCGGCAGCCCGGTTCAAAGCCTAATCACCACTTCTCTGAATAAATTCTTCCTGAAGTCCAACCTAAACCTCCCCTGGCACATTTTAGGACTATGACTACATGTGCAGCTTAAGACTAACACCATGTGTGCCCTCTGAGCCTCAGCCCATCCTCTCCACTGAGCTCCTGCATCCTCATCCTCGCATTGCCTCACTGGCTCCAGCTGGTGACCACCAAGGCTGTACCAAAGCTGTGGGAAGGGGGCTGCTGCTGCCTGTAAAGAAGGCCCCAAAACCTCATTTAACTATGTAAGAGTGTTTGGAGTTCATTGAATGAGGGAAACTACAATTTGAAATCCACTTTCAATTAAAAAACAACACCCAAACCTCCAGATCTTGATGTAGGTCTCTAATTTCTTGCATGCTAATAATAATGTTTAAAGATGTCTAAACACCAAGATCTGTTATTGCAGTGAATTTGCCCACAAAATTGGAGAACAGGTTTAAGCCCTTTAAAAAGAAAAATCCACTAAGCGAAAGCATGGGAAAAAATTAAAGTTAAAATATACATAGAAAGAGGTGAGGCTACCTTGACAGCTGTGGTTACATTGATGTTGGAGGATATGTAGAGAGCTAGAGGGGAACTGTTTATGTTTAAGAAAAAAGTTATTACTCATACCAACTGTGATCTTTTTTCAGTGTGGGCTGAACATTTGTAACACCCATTAAAGAGAATTACGCATGTAATTCCTGCCATGTTAAAAAGGTGATTGTCAACCTCACAGAAATGCAGCTAATACTTTGATGGAACAGATCCTACTCGTGTTTTTAATTTCCATATTTTTTGTTTGTGGAAATACTGTTCTGGGAAAGCAAGGCCATTTTGTGTGACAGAGAGGGTTTGATCTTTTTCTAATGTATTTCTAAGATTAAATACTACCTTGAAAAAAAAAAAATCACATCTGTACCTGTGATAAGACAGGAAGAGTTGTGTTCCAATGCAGAAGATAAGACGTTGCTCCTACTGAGAGCAGTGCTGATGTGTGACTTGATGCTGTGAGCAGGCAGTGGGCCTGCCCAGTGGATTTAATTAAATTGAAGAATTTGTTTAAATAAAATGTGGAACTGACTGCTTTGATTAGGCAGGACCTCAGAGTTAGGTCTTCTGTTTTCTAATTACAGCTGGTCCATAAAATATTAAAGGAATCACAAGACTGCCATTTTGTCAAAACCTGATCACTTCATATTTAACAGCTGTAGTTAAAGATAAACAAGAGAAGAAGAAAGATGTGGGGGACTGCACAAGGAGCTGTTTAGGTATAATTGTGGCCATACTGGTGTGGCATGGCAGTAAAGTTTTTGAACAGAAAAGCCCTTACTCTCTGCTGCTGGACAGCCCAAACTGCTTGTCTGAGCTGCATTTTCCATGCAGGTGAAACAGATGTGAAAAGGTACCAAATTTTGGAAAGGAACTTCTACAAAGAGTGGTGCTGATATTGCTAGTTACTTGATAGTGTCCAGGCTCCCTATAAATGCAAAGTTTCTATTGGTATTTCAGAAGTTCATAAATTAATTAGTGCAGACTACTAATCTGGTAGAAAAAAAATCAAAGTACAATAGCGTTACCAAGTCTTATAACTATTTCTTAAACATTTTTTGAAATGACATGTATAAAACCGGTTTTTCAGCATTTAAAATGATGTGTAACCTTTGTCCCTAATTACAAGTTACCCAAGCATACTGATAGGGGCATGATAATTTCAAAGCCAGGAGACAGACTGTCTTCCTGCTTTGGCTCACTTTTCTAATTAAGATCATTATGCATAGTAGTCAGATTGATTCAAGGCTTAGATAAATAACACGTCCTGTTGTTTCCATTGATTTGAATTTTTAATGAACTGAGTTCCATTGCTGATATCACATTTCTGGTTCTTGACTGCAGACTTTCTGCATGTGAAAATGTAAGAAACACATATTGGACTGAAAGACATGTCCCTTGGCCTGTCCTTTGGGTTACTGTTCATGAAATTGTGCTGGCTCCAGGATACAAACTTCTGTAACAGAGATTCTCTCCAGAGTCTTTACCCATTGTCAGACACCTACTACAAAGAGTTAGAGCAGAACAGCAACCTCAGGTGCTCCAGAGATTGTGTACATGAACACAGGGCAGATCTAGCAGATTTAAGTTTATAGAAAATGCACACAGTTATTAACACACAAAATTTCATCTTTGCACCATCTCTCCATGGAAGAACACGTGTTTACAGGCAGACAGAAAACAAAAGAGAAATTAGGAGAACAAGAAGCAGATGGCTTCACTCTGACTGATCTTTGGAGACCAGGCTGTAGAAGGGGTCAGGGGAGAAGCTGGGCCAGCAGTGGAGGCAAAGGTGCAGCAAGTTGTGCAAGGACAAAGGTGGGAACAGCAGCAAGGCGTGGGGGTTACAGCAGGCTCAGCAGGGAAGGATAACCAGGGAGGGGCTGAGCTCAGCACAGCTTTGAAGGAAGCGACAAGAAGGAATTTAACGTTACAGCTCAGACACACCCAGCACTGCCTTGCAATAGTGTTTGTTATACAGTTTCAGCTTTCAAATTTTATTAGTTAAATAAATTTCCATCCCTGTTGTGGAAAACCTGAAGATATGATCTTAAACATACAAATCACCAGAAAGCAAATAATCTTTTTTCCCCAAAGTTTATTCAGGTTTTCTCATAATTTTCCTAGGATATAAGCGACAGGAATTTGAATTCTTGATTACCAAAAGCATCAATAGTGTACCCATGAGGGAGGCAAACTGATCCAGTCTTAGGCACTAAGTTTGGGGCTCACACCATCAGCCTTTTCTTTGCGCATGTGTTGCAGCCCAGCCCACCTCACAGAGTTACACTGTGGTGCCACAGTCCAGTCCCGGCCCAAGTTCAGTTGTGGCTCTCCCGCCACTGAGAGCTGGGGATCAGCTCTGTGGTCACCCAGCCAGGGGGTCTGGGGACACACACCTCAGGGCAGGACCTCACAATCAGACAAGGTGCTCTAGCAGGCACCTTGGGATTTGGGAGCCTGGGGATGCTGAAGTCCTGGCTGGAGTCAAGGAAATACCTCCTGGTGTGTCCTGGCCTTCAGAGGCAAGATGTCTTTCCTGAGGAGCACCACAATGCCATCCTGCTGCCCATGCTCTCAGAGACTGCACCCCTCAGTACCTGGTGACTATGTTAACCTGATCCTACAGAGCTATGGAGTGGGAGAAGGACACTTGTAGGAGAGAAGCCACACAGCAACAGAGCAGGCAGTGAGCATTTGAATGTCCCATTTCACAAGGGCATCTATAATGCCTTTATTTTCTTGTTTTTCAGATTTTATTGAGCAATTGACATGAAACCTTCCTTCAAATTGTAATACTTCAGAAGTGTCAGACTTTGTTTAGTGTTCAGCCTTACTGAAAGAAAAACGTGCCACATACTAAAGGGGATCTTGGCTTCCACTGCAGCATTGTGAATCCATAGAGCCATGAGGATTGTTCTCAAGATCATTCTGGGATATATTTAATCCACAAAAGCAATGGTATTTTTAAAGGAATCAAGAGCCACCTTGTGGAGCTGGGATTCACAAAGGGATTCCAAATAATACAGCTGGGAACAGCTACTCCTGCTAGAAATTCAGATCCAGTGTGATCCTGGAGATTGTCAGTCTGGGACACATGCACTATGCACATGTCTGTGCATATTCAGTGCACAGTGCATCACAGAACTCCTCTCTGATTAAGACTGAGTGACAAAGAAATGTATTTGTGGGCAGTGGCAGGTAGGAATGTAAAACTGTCAGAAAAATGCAGAAAGCAGCAGAATCAGGGAAGCAAAGTAAGGTACTCACTATGACCTACACAGCCTTAGCGTGTGTGGGGGTGTTGCTCACAGGGCATTTTTCACCATATAATTAATTAAACCCTCAAAAATGCTGAAAAGTTTTGGAACCATTATATGCAGATTTCTGTCACAGGTTTTTCTTCTGCAGTCATTTATTAACATAGAGACTTAGTATTACCAGAGCTCAAATACTTCATAATCGGAGAAGTAGCAAAAATGGGATAACTTATGTGAGACTTATTTCTTCACAAAGTAAAGAGCTGTCTTTACTTCTCAGTCTCTGAGGCTGCTGCAGGGACTCTGAAATGTTTCATTTACCATTTCTTTCCCATCACTCCTCATGATGGACTCTGAGCTGCTTGTCAGTACTGATATGTGGATACCAGCACATGATCTTGAAAAAGAAAAAGGTATTTGCTTTTTTTAAAATCTTCTTGGTCTTTTCCAAGACCTTTATGCAGCACCAACTTTATCCTCAGCACATTAGATGATAGCTTAAAAATGTATTTTATGTAAGGACAAATGTTTAAAAGTCTCTCTAAGTAGTAGACCTTAAGTATCTGAAGAAACTCAGAACAAAAACAAACAAGCAAACAAAACCAAAAAACCACCTGAAACCTAAACAAAACAGGATTCTGATGCTCAAGTCATTCTCCAGGTGCTAGAGAAGCCAGTGCTGAGGCAAATGGTTGGTAGTCCACTGGTCATCAGTTTAGTTATTGAATCATGATACAACTGTCCTACAGGCTTTACCCATTTTCTGCTGAGTGAATTTTAGGTTCCAGAAGCTTTTAAAATTAGTTACACACTAGCAGAGCTTGAAGTTAAGTCAAATTTCAGAACAGATACTACTTTCAAAATCTCTGTTAGCTAAACAGTCACTAATATCCCAAAGCACAGTACAAAGCAAGTAGAATGTTAAAGCAGCCTGAGAGGTCGTTCTTTTTAGACCAAGTCTTAACAGACAAACCTAGCATATCCTTTATGCTTAATAGAGTTCAGTTTTCCTCTTTGTTCAAATGTTGTTTTGGTAAACAGGAGATATCTATGGGTGTCATTAATGGTTGCTTCAGACTGGATTAATTTTTCCCCAGTAATTTAAATGTAACCACTTATAAGATTACATGTGGTAGTAGGAGAAAATTCATAAAAAGACACCACAAGGCTATGGCAAGGAGTCAACAACTTCTGGTTTCAAAACTATGGAAATCTCCAAAAAAGTCTGCAACTTTTCCTGTCGTACTTCATTCCATCATGCTTCCAAGAGGCCACGGTACATGGATGCATGGAGCGCTAGGAGCAGGTTTTCAATGTTTGTTCCAAAAAAACTATGATGGATGATTCCATATTATAATAAGTAGAGGTGAAGGGGAGCCAAATCTAGAAGAAATAGAAATAAGTAGAATGCAATTCCCTATTTTCAGAATGTTCCCAAGCTTTGGTCTCAAGTCTGCACTTTTCAAGTTGTCTCTGTCAAGAAGGGAACACAGCAGCATTCAGGAGAATCCAGAAGAACCAGTAGGATCACCCTAGCCAGGGTTCTGTGCTCCTCAAAACTGACATGCACGTTCAAGGCTACAAAGGATGTTTGATAAATGCTGTCCTAAACTAGACATGGTTCTGGCAAAGTGAATTTTCTGTGAAGAAAATTAAACTAAGAATAGTATTTTATACACCCTTAAAATAAAGAACAGAATATTGTTTCTCAATTTCTATTCCCCACCCAAAATACACAGCTTTTATGATAGTTTTTATTGTAAATACATATGCAGGTTCATGGAGTTTAAGAGCATAGTTAAGAAAGATAAATTTTCTGTTTCTAACTACAATGATTTAAAAAAAAAAAGCAATTAAATTTATAGGACCCCCTGCAATTCATGAACTGTTTTTTAAAGGGTAGGCTATAAAACATAGTACTGGGTGCTATTAATAAAAATGAAAATATAGTAAAGTTGAGGCATAGCTATGCTTTGATTTACAATCTCATTACCCCACTGGTTTTTGCCCTCTATTTCTCACCATCTATTTTTCTGTCCCTTTTTTTCTGAAGAAAGAAAAGGTCACCATCCCTATTCAAAACTTGATTAAGTCTGTAAGTTACAGCGTGCTATGGGACCTAGAACATTTGTGTCTCAGCAAGGCTCAGTGCTGTTTTGAGCTCACCACTGCACTGGGGTATTTGTTGTGCTGGTGGTACAAAATAGACCTTAATGATTAAGGGACAGAGCTGTGATGGTTCTTTTTTTTTGTCTCACCACTACATAATATACTTAAAAGAACTTTTTTTCCGCAATTACATGGAAGGGTCACAGAGGAAAGCTTTGCTCCTTCAATGATGAATCATAGAATCATTACAGAATCACAGAATGGTTTGGGTTGGAACAGACTTTAAAGGCCATCCAGTTCTGACCCCCTGCCATGGGCAGGGGCACCTTTCACTAGGTCAGTTTGCTCAGAGCCCCATCCAACCTGGCCTTGAACACTTTTAGTGATGCAGCATCCACAGGTTCTCTGGGCAACCTGTTCCAGTGTCTCAACACCCTCACAGGAAAGAATTTCTTCCTGATTTCTAATCTAAACCTATTTCGGCACATCTTTGTTTTAATTATTAATTATATGACAGGGACATCAAAGTGCAGAAAGTCAGGATGCACCTGAGACTCTGTGAGGACCTGTTAGAGTACTGCAAATTGTGTTTCAGGCCTGTTTTATCAGTACAGTTCTAGGAAATTTTTAGCTTAAGCGGGTGCATTTCACAGTGACAAAGGGATCATGCATTATAATTAGGAGAAAAATGCTGAAGCCAAATTTTAAGAGCTTTTGTGCAATAAGAAGAAAGCTAGGGATGAGTCATGTTATTTTCAGCTTTTCATGTTTCATCTTAAAACTTAATGGTTTTTTAACAGTGTTGTTTCTACTTGAGGACAGTAATTTAATTATGATTGAAAGTTGTCCATCTGGTGGCCTTTTAATGCCATTAAAAGTACTGATTGTATTCCTGCAGTGGTTGTTTTTCTGGTTTGAATCATAAAGCTGTTTGGCTCTTCATTACAGTATAAGCTTCAAGATCCTACACAAAACTTGTTAAAAGACAGTGGAAATTTTCTCACCCATTTCAATGGATTTTTGATCATGTCCACTTGGACACTGACCCACGTTAGGTGTATGAATGCATACAGCAGCAATTATCCCACAAGATTGTATTTAGCCTTAGCTCACCCTTGGGAAACAGAAGTATCACTGTCACCACTTGCAGATGGATCTGTAGATCTGCACACCACGAGTTGTCTTAGTCAGATCAACCATAATCCTGAGCACGTTATTCTGGAGCGATCACTCATTATTGCATCAGGGATTTCACTCCCTGCCATGTCTTTGTTATTTGTTTACTTATTTTTATTTATTTATTTATACCTGCTTTTCTGTTCCTGGCAGGTGAAAAACTTTTAAGTAATAATTTCCTTACAGCCTCCCCTTCTTGGTTCAGTCTGCACACAGAAAATGTTTTACAGCTTTTAAAAAATAGTATACAGCTATATAGCTTTTAAAAAAATAGTAATTTTCTTTCCCCATCTTTGCTGCCTACCTAAAGCATCTCTTTAAATGAGTTTTACTCAGAAGATATTTTGAAAATAGGAAGGTGGGATGCAAATCCCCAATATAGGGAGTGCTCTGGGAATCCCACCCTTGCCCAGAGGAAAATCCAGGACATTTCTGTGTAATAAAGTCACCCTTGCTTAGTGGTCTGCTAACAGTCTGAAGGTAGTGTGGAGAATCATGTGGCCTCATGGAGTAGGGATTTGGGTTTTGATTTTACTCATGATTTTTTTTTTCAATGGTAGCTAAAGAGATGTTTGCTTTCTCACATGAATATAATGTGTGGTAAAAGGCCACGTGCCCAAATTACTGGTGCCTTCACCATCTTTATTCTATTTCTACTTTTTAGCCACACACATAAGGCACTACATGCTAATTCAAGAGTATACACAAGATAGGAAAGGGATAATTTACTGATTTTAAAATTCTAATGTACTCTAAGTATCCTTCACAATCATCAGAAAGGAAGAAAAAGGAGATCTCAAAGTCAGACCAGGAATCTTATTTTCGTCTACCCCTGTCCATAAGACAAGGGCAAACAAACCTAAACAACTGCATAAACAACATCCACCCATCCCCAGAATTGCTCACACCATTTAGGCAATTTAGAGCAGTAAACACAGATAAGCAATCTGCATAGAAGCAGCTTTGGGTGACCACAAATGGATACCGCTGTTTAATTCAAGCCTCTCTCACCTAAACAAGTTTGTTTTCTCAGCGGTGTTTATTTGTATAAGGGAGTGCTAGGGAAAAAAATTCCATCCTCCCCCAGATTATCTGCTTCAATGTTGTGAAAATTCAGTATTTCCCCAGCATGGGAATATATTCCTCCTACAGACACAATCTGTATTTTGTGGTCTTGCCAACATTTGTTAGCTGGTTGGGTTTTTTTCCCTGTAGCTCATAGCATTTAGCTGGGACTAGAGCTGATCTTTGAAATGGGAGAAGTTCTACAAGGTTCAGTCTGGAAGGGAAACCCCATCTGATCAGCATTTCTGTCTCAAGAGGCAGGAAAATGGGGGAAGGAGAGATGAGGCCAAAATAGATACATAAGGTTTGAAAAAAAAAAATTGAGGGATGATGCCACAGAAATATTTTTCTCCTTTTCATATATTTTCTAATACTGGACAATGGAAATGGTGACAAAAAAGGTAAGAAAAGCTTTTGTGATTTTTTTTTTTTTTTAAATCCACAGTGAAATAGCTGTCTGGCACAAAATTGTAAACATGTCAAGTTGTCAAAATGTTTTCCCTAGCTCACATTTCAATCTTTTTCACTTTCCTGTGAAAACATACAGTATAAGGCAATGGCTCATCCTGTGTGGTGGTGCTGGCCTGGATACTGGAGGCTGCACTGGCTGTCAGTCCCTCTGAGCCATAGCTTGGTTAACATCTCAGGTAGAGGAACTCAGTTGGAAGAGCCCATTTGTTTCAGGTTGCCCTTAACTGTCTTCCTTCTAATCTTTCTGCGCAAGCACAGTCCTGGGACAGTGGAATAAGGGAGCCTGTGTTCTCTTACTCCTCTCTGGAGTTTTGGGTCTCCCTGATCAGGCCAAGGAGCACACCTGGGCTGGATGGGTGTGTGGGGCAGTGCTGGGGTAAGGAAATGGAAAGGGAATGGAAAAGGGAAATAGTCATAGGAAGAGAACTTCTGTATCAGCAACTACATTCCAAATGTGGGGCTACCACAGTTTTCCCCTATCTATATCCAAGAAGGTCTTGGAAACATCTTCAAAATCCACATCATCTTCTCCAAAGAAATTTGAGATAGTTCCCTGATATTTAGGGCCTGGCACATGCGCTTTGAAATTTCAGGGTGACGGTCTTTGAGATACCTCAGACTTTGCTAGGGTAGTAAGAAATTTTCTTCATTTTATTCTCTACTGCAGTCCAGTGCAGCCTTTTTCCTGTCAAACAAAAGACCTGCATATGCAAGGCGAATACATGAAACTGGTGCAGAAATAACATCTGAAGTGAAAATCTGGCCACTTTCCACACTTATTCATTCTCAGACCCATGAGAAAAAATGACACATGGTTTACTAGCTTGCTTTGTTATTTCTAAACTTGCAGGAAGGTCCTTTCAACAAAATTATATAGTAAAGTACGTTAAAATAATCCATTCACAAAGCAAGTCTGAAATAACTTTGAAGCATGGGCTGACAATGACAGAAAGTACTCATATGTGACCCTTAGCTTCAAAAGAGTTCAGAATGTGCTGGCAACGGCACAGAGATCATCTCCACCCACACAGGAGAGCATACATGGCTGAGTGGCTCTGTAGCACACAGGGAAACAAAACAGTCTAGCCCAGAATTATCCTTGTGGAGGAAAAAGTGCTCTCTGCTGGGTAGCAGAGAGCTTTCAGCCTGGCAAACAGATCAGAGGCTTGCACTCATGTTTGAACTCTCCATCCTTATGTCTCCATCACTCCTTGGATAGGGTGTAACCACCAAGAGAAAGAACAGCTAAACTTTATACAGATTCTGGCTATGAAAAAAACCAAGGTGCAAAATATGATCCAGGTCTTCACAGCACCCCCTGATGTCAATGGTCTGGGTGTCCCAGGCAGGTGCTGACCAGCTGCTGCAGAGCACTCCCCAGTGTCTGGGGAGATGCTGCTGGGGTGTGCCAGGCTGGCACAGCCACTGCATTGCATCTCCCTGGGTTTGCCCAGAGCTTTTTGTACAAACTGCTATGCACTCCTGGCTTCAAAGACTTCATCGTTAAGGAGGGTAAAGTAATACATGAGGAGACTGAAAAGAAGTAAAATCAACTATTTCTATATCTCAGTATTTAATATGTAGCTGCAATTGTCACAGCTCTCCACTCAAACATCACGTTCAGGGAATGTCTTGTATTAAGAAGCAGGTCTTGAGGATGGGTTTACACATAGTTTAAACACTTTCTGAGCCTAGCTCACAATAGCATCATGAGGAACATTCCTACTAGAACCAGAAAGACAGAATATGTTTCTCAGTCTTTTTCTGAGGCAGAAAGCTCTAGAAAAAATCATGTTTGTTACTTCTTTTTGAAACTCTCAATTTATGAATCACAATTTGATTGTCACTGAACCTCAAGGGTATGTCACATTCTTTCTGTCTGGGATGCTTATCATCAGGAGAGCATGAGGTTCATTAGAGATGTGGTTGCTGTGGTCAGTTCACAGCAATCAAGCAGGAAACTGTTGTTTACAGAATATATATGACAAGCTGGGACTTCTTTTCCATTCACCTTCCCTGCTCTTCTCAGGAGTGGTAACTCCTTTTGTCTCCTAATCAGTCTTATCAGTAGCCTTTTAACCCCAAACACACAAAGTGAAGCACCTGAAGGAGGCAGTATCTTAACTGAGGATTTTCACTATAGGACCTTCTGACAACAGCTGACAGCCCTTTGCAATTTCCTTCTTACTCTTATCTCTTATCTAAACTCAGGTACTGCTGAATGGAAAAGCTCTTGGTGGCTGAGAAGCAACGGTGACACTACCAGTGTCCCAGTGCTGGGGAAGAGCTGGTGTGTGCTCTGGCGTGGAGGCTGCTGAGGCAGGAGACATCTGTCCAGCTGTGTTGAGGTGTCAGGTGTATTTAGGATCTCACATGATTAGCAGCATGAAGTTGTGTCAGGGGAGGTTTGGGTTGGATATCAGGAAAAGGTTTTTCACCCAGAGGGTGGAAGGGCACTGAAACAGGCTCCCCAAGGAAGTGGTCACAACACCAAGCCCGACAGAGCTCAAGAAGTATTTGGACAATGCACTTGGGCACATGGTGGGACTCTCAGGTTTGTCCTTTGCAGGAATAGGAGCTGGACTTCAATGACCCTTGGGGGTCCCTTCTAACTCAGGACATTCTAATATTCTGTGATATAGCTCTATCCAAATTCACTTGTACTTGGGCTTCTGCTGTGTAGGCTCTTGGTGCCAATAGCACCCACACTCAGGAAGTACATTCCAGTCCTCTAATTTCAGCTTATTAGGAACATCTATAATAAAGCTCCTAATTTCAATAATTTGGATCATATTTGGGTTACACGCCTGAAGTGAGCAGTGTGATAAACAAATCTGCCTTACTCCCAAAGTGATAGAAGCCACTGAAACACTATAACCATATTCCCATAATTGTGCGCATTCGTGTATGGTGTAGGGCCTATGATAGTTCAAAAACTACTACAGTTTGCAGGTCCCTGTCTGAAAAAGTGGAACAGATTTTCATTTGAGTTCCCATTTCTTTTTCTAAGCATCCTTAGAAGATTCTGTGGAGGTTTGCTACAGCACAGGGTGTTGCTGATGCACCTTCCCCTTGCTGCAGTAGCTGCTGTCAAACCTGTCCCTAGGAAATACTGTTCCCCTTTCCCATTCCCTACACTGGTAGTTCTTCTCATATTACAGTTTATAAAGCATCAGTATGGATACACAGTGTACACTTTTAAACCATTCTCAATTTTTCCCAGGAATAAAGCAGCTAGGAAGCTCTCTATGCTGTGACAGAAGTTAGGTCTGGCTGCTGCATTGCAGCGAGGCTGGTATCATTATGTTGCCTTGTTTCACACAGGTTGCCTGCCAATAAAGTCAATACTTCTACACTTTTACATGGCTGGTTGCCAAGTTAGAAACAATAAATATGGTGAAACAAATATAAACAGTGCAAAGGAGTTTTCAGGCTTTCAAATGTAGCCCTGGTTTGCAGAACTCGTGCAGTTGTGCCCAGCCCTGGAGTGGAGCTGCGAGGCTGGCTGGTGGCCATCAGAGCTGTAAATACAACCAGTGTTTTCTGTGTCCTCAATAAATAACAGCTGTGGGAGGGCTGGTGACACTCCTGAAGCAAAACCTTAATAGATATCAGAGAACTTGCCTTATAAAAAAGTAAGAAAAATGAAAAATAATTCAGAGAATGAGGAGCAGTGGGGAAGTGTCTGTATGTGGACACCTCCTTCTAGTTTCATTCCCACAAGCAATATAAGATGCATAAATTATTCTCTCCATGCTGGGAAAAAAGGTACAACCTCAGGACTATTAGCAATGGGGGAACCTTTGCATTTTAGCACTGTGGAGAAACACACATCCTTCTGAAATACTGATAGACTAAGCCATGTGCATCAGCAGCTCCTACATTTACTGCTGGTTGGAGCTGTGTCATCTCACGTGGATCCAGTCTGCAGACAAGCACCTTTGTATTATGGTGAGACAATGAAATAGGTAGAAAAAATCATGCTGTCTCATTAAGGTAAGATTATAGCATTCAGCAGGGGAATATAGGCTGATGAGCAGAAGCAGCATTTGGAGAAGATGTGCAAGATTTGAATCAGGAGGAGAGCTTCAGTTCTTCCCTTCACAGCTGCCTTTGGTAGGTTCAGGTAGCAAGGATGGCAAGGGAACCAGACTGCTCAAAACAGAGTCCAGCTCCTTTCCAGGTCTTGCCAAAATCCTTTCCAGCATCTTAGCCAATGGGAATGGCAAAGGCAATGTCCTTCTTTCTGCTAGAGTCACCTCCTCAGAGAGATCCCAGGGCATTGTGGGGGCTGTAACATGGGAGTTATTCTCAAAGTGAACCTCTTCTGGAGATGGAAGCTGTACATGACAAGAGAGATGCAAGTTTAGGTCTCCCAACACACTCTTCAATGTAAAATGACACTGTGTTACTTCCAAGCAATGCAAATAAAGATGCTTATGGCATATTGGTTTTAGAAATATACTTTTTTCACATCAAATTGGGCACCTAATAGATCACAAAGTATTAATGTGCTCTTCAAAACCTTTTCATAATAATTCTGCTTTTTATTCTGTGGAAGTTAAACTATCAAATAAACAAATTCTTGCATTTCTAATAAATGTATGTATCTGGATGCCTCCTAGTGAAAAAGCAATGAATCACATTAGTAACATATCTTGCATTATACAGGTTAATTTGTCCTTGAACACACCATTAAATATATAATGATTTTAAATTACATCATTCATACCCACTGACATTCTACTGATAAACCACATTTAGCAGAAACAGCTGCAGAAAGATTTGTTAATTGAGCCCCCAAGCAAATGGTTACAGTAATCAATTACTTGCCGTATTTCTAAATAACAAAACTGGGCTGAATTCCTAGCTGATGCAATGTTGCTGTCTTCAGAACACTCTGTTTATCTCGTTGTACTCAGATAATTTGCTACTTGCATTTGACCAAACATTTTAGAATTCTCTTGAGGCATATGTACAACTTTACATCCCTGTTCTGGAAAATCTCATAGCTTGTCCTTAACAAAGACCTTTCTGTAGGAACAGGGGTTTCAAATTATGTGTTTCTAAGGATTCAGCTTTCTGGCATATAAATAGCTCAGGGGCCTGCTGGGGTGCAGGTAGCTCTCCCAATCACTGATGAATGAAATATCAGTGGAAATGCAATCTTCTACTGTCATTTTGAGTATTTTCTTTAGTTGAATTCCAATATTGCTTTCATGCCACTGTCCCATTAAACACATCATTGGTTTATCTGGATTGTACTGCAGTGACTGACTGTAGATAATTCATCACACATTTTAAATACTGTGGGCATGTATCTGCTGTTTCAATGTTGGACTATAAGCAACCACTTCTTTAATATATTTGGCTTCCCAGTGTTTTTATCAGTCTGAGATTTCCACTTTTTATTATTACATTGATTTGCTTTATGAGTTTGGAAGTGTAAGGATTTTTTGATGGTTTCCAGTTTACACATAGTTTTCTTGAGGCAAACATCAAGGAGGGACTGTGGTCATTCTCCTAGGGAAAAAAAACTTTGCCAAACTAGGTAGTTTGGAAGACTCCTTTCTAAGCAGAGTGCAAGAGAGAAACAAATATTTCTTTTAAATCTGTTCAGGACTACATACTGTTACTGTTTGAGCAGATTTAAAAATCCCATTATCTATCTGGGAGCTTGGTGTGATTCAGCCAGCACAAGTGTGCCCAGCACCCTGGAGCCAGTCCTGGGGGTTCCCAGGGTCCCTGGGGAGGTTTACCTGCTCCCACCTCCCATATATACTCAGCTTCCTCTGGCAGCTGAATCCAGACACGCTAAATCCCATGGAGCTGGCAACTCTGCTGGCCGTCAGTCAGACAGGGAGCTATGGGCTGCACAGTCTCCACATTTATTTTGTATTTCTGAATTTACTGCTTGTAAACCTGCAGCAGAGGAGCCCAGCCATGAAACTCTGTTCCATAAGCACTGATCTGGGTTAACCTTCAGTCAAGTCCTAAAATCTGGCTTGCAGAGGCTGCTGTTTTGTATGTCTTCCATGTATTTTTTTTATTTCTAGTCAACTTTCCCTGAACCCATGAAGAGCAGAATTGCCTTAAATGTGTGGTATGATTGACTGCAGGAGGTGCCTCAGTGATTGTGCTTTATTGTTCTATAATGGCATTCTCCAGGCTTCTGCTGAAATTTGGGTGGTTTATCTATTGATTGAATGAATTGCTGCCTTTGCCAGCTATTTGTCATCTCTAACTGCCGTTTGGAATACAGAAATATATTGTAAAGTGAGGGTTCATTTTATTTTTATTTTTGGCAGCTTGGTGAAGCTTTTATTCCAATAGCAACATGGATCTGTGCTTGATGTGTTACAGCTACCTCTTCAGCTTTAAGACTGGGGATGTTAAGATGTTTTTGGCCCAGTGTACGGTATCAGCACATATGGAAACACAAATGGTCACAAAAGCTTCTTGATTTAAAAGTTGGGATTTATTTTCTTTTGACTAAAGCTCTGTAATTTGAAATATTTGTAGTGATGAGCCTTGCTTTCCTTATTGCAATGAAGAAAGCCTGAGCTGGTTGTTGAAGGTGTTAGGTAAATACAAGGGTTTTCATGGGGGGGAATTGTCAGAGCAGGTTGAATAGTGCACCATAAAGGTGAAGACTCATTTACAGCTGTGGAAAATAGTTCCCTTTCTTTGCTCCAAACCTATATGCTTAGAACAACTAAAATTTTCCATGCTTTTACACACAATGCAAGCCTGATAAATGTTCTGTCATTAAAGTTATTTTGGACAAGCTGGAAGTACAGAAATAATTCTCATTCTATTTTTGTCTTTAGCACATTGGCTCAGCACAATGGACAGGACTGCATTTTCCTACAAGGATAATTCACAAACTCTCTGGCTTCCATCCCATTTTTGACTGAATCTTCTTAATTTCTTGCCAAGAATTTCAGTGCTTACCTAAGAAAACTCATGCCAGGATTCAACAGCTCATGTAATCTGCAAGATCCTATCAAAAGTCATTCAACCATGCTGCTATAAGAGTCAGTTAGCAGACACAGAGGCCCAAACCTATACCTGCCTCACTTTCTCTGCATATCCAAGATGCTCTCACAGCTGGAGAGCAGAAGTGACAAGGAAGGAGCTCCATTTTTAACTATCCCACCTCGCAGGATTCACCTGAAATGGCATCTCTGGGACACGAAGGGGTTCTGCTCTGGGGAACACAAAAAAGGAAAGGGTCCTTGATCTTTTTAACATTCTCAGGTCAAAAGAGATTTTTCAGAGGTCTAAGAGAGACCTCATCATAACTGCTGCAATGCTGTTGGAGGTGCTCTACATGAAAAATAAAGAGCTCTTCCAAAATTTCTTTTAAAAACCTTAAAAATATAAAATATTTGGTAACCTCAGTATGTGGCAATGGTCTCCTCATGAACACTGTTCTTGCAATGTGTAATATATTATGCCTAGCTGATGTGAAAAGGGAAGGCCTGCACAGGATCTAACTAAACCACTGAATATGTGAGGGTTTTAGTTGTTCTGAAAATCAAGACCTTCTAAAAAAAATCATGCAACCTTTTATAATATATCCTTTAATCTGTCATATCTTACAGTGCAGCTAAATTATCTATTAATATTCAGATTTTTCCCAAAATCCCTTACGAAAAGTAAATATATGTAAGCAAGGCATATATATACACACACCAAAAAATGCTTCTGTTTAGCAAAGAGCCATACCCTAGAAATGCTTCTTGTCTCTGCCTATATATGCATCAAGGTTAAGAGTTGCCACGCAAGGTGGCTGTTGAAGAAGCATGACTATAAAAAACTCCTTGAGTCTATGGAGGACAATATGTTTAGTGCACAAAAATAAATACTCATGTAAAATTGATTGGGAAAAAATTAAAATAGGATAATTATAGTTATAAATCCACTGGAACAGTGGGATGTGAACAGCGTGGTTTGATTAGACGATTTGCAAGTTGATTAGTGATCCTTATCTTTTCCTGCAGCATTTAATTGCCCTGTTGGTCGTAGCTGGCCTGATGAGAGATCTCAAGGCAGAATTTAGCGCCTAATCACGAGGGCAGGTGCTCTGAGAACAACCACAACACCGCAGTGGAGATCCGAGCTCTCCCTAAACAATCTGCAGGAGGGATTTGCACTGTGCCAGGGGAATTTGGTGCAGGATGACTTTATTCCCAAGTCTCTGTGGTATATGCCAAACAGTTTTTCTGTCTTCTCAGTCTAGGAGCTGTGGCTGACTTGCAGTCCCAAATGCTTGCTTTCCACTGGAGAATACTGAGTGTTTCGTCCTCATCCATAAACCTTCTCCTGGAAACTAATTTTTTTTCTTGTTGTTTTGCAGTAGTGCCCAGACCTCTCCTCTGTTCCAAAGTTCCAGAATCTTTGCTAATGGCAGAGGAGAGTGATGTACCCAAGTTTTTCCTGCAACCCAAACTGACCTCCCAGCACGCAGTGGGCCCCATTGCATGGGGATAAGGAAGGCTGGCAGCACCTCCACTTTGTATCCTCCTTGCCTTGGTTTTCTCTAGGAAAAGAGGATACAAAATAAACTGAGAGCATTTATGCTCGTGTCTGACCCACCTCCTTGGACTTCAACTAAGTCCAGCACCTTCATCTTTGTAATGCAGCCATCAATAGGGGCCACCACCTGCATAGAAACATGACCCCAAACCTTGGTAATGCGTCCGGTCGGGCTGTTTGTCTCTGCCCGGACACGGGTAGGATGGCCTTGGGACAGCCCGCGCTCCAAAGGACAAGTCTGGACTCTTCAGATTTTCAGTCTTCAAATTGTTTATTATTTCTTATCTATAAAATTTTCTTTCAGCCTGACAGAGGTCTGACCAGCAAGGCAGCCAAGGGCACTCTGACCTCCCACTGGGCAGTCATCTCTTTTTATACTAAAAGCTACGTGCATCATATTTACCTTTATTTCCCAATACCTTTCACCCATATTAGCAAGGGCACCTTCACCATGGACCAATCCCAAAGTGCCAACATCACCACAGAAAATGGATGACAAAAAGAAGAAAGAAGAAGGACAAGACACGCCCTGATCCCTCCATCTTGTGTCCATAACCCCCCTCTACCAAAACCCTAAAATCTGTATTTCACTCTGTAAATACTTCATTCTTACACCATTCGTTCCCAAGTGACTCTCATGTCCTCAAACAGGTGACACATCCCTTGAAGGGTCAAAGTCAAGCCACCAGGTACTTTTGGCAACATTCCAGGATCTCCGAGCCCCCCAAGGGTTGTCTCGGTAACTCTGGACATCCGGAGTGATGTGCTGAGTTCCCACAGTGATGTGGCTCCACATCTCTGCCGAGCATTCAGCTGCTGTTTGTGGCACAAATCCATCACTCTTACCCAGGGAATGTTCCTGCAGGAGGGCCCCCACCCACAGCAGCACTTTGCTGGGGCTGAGCTCACCACCACCACCACTCATTTCAAAAGGCAGACAGCAGAAGTGTTTCAAAGACAGGGTTGAGACACCCAGTCCTTTAAAAATAATTGAAACTTTAGGTGTCTGGCTTTTCTAGCCTTGCTTACCTCCCATGCATTGCTTCAAGAAAAAGTCAACAACACCACACAGGATGAAATACTGCATGAAGCAGAGCTTTCATACCAAATATTTCTTGGGGATGTTCATCTAATCTAACTTTAGACATTCAAACTTTGTAGTCTAAATTTAAGGTAAGTTCCATACACAGGTCATTCTCATTTTATAATAGGAAGTCACAGTGTCTCATTTCTTGTCACTGGCTGTTAGGGGAGTCTGAGGTTGAAAACACCAAGCTTACATTTTTCTTCACCATAGTTACCTGGCTTAAAGGCACCAGTGGTCAGTTAATCCATAAAGTTTCTTACCCACCAATAGATTAATTCCAAGCTTACAGCAGAACCACAAAAAAAAAAAAAAAAAAAAAAAAAAAAAAAAAGAATTACTGCATGGCTCTGTCCTTGAAACTCCATCATTTGCTTATTCTTATAATCCTGAAAGCCCTTCTGGTTTTTCTGAGCTGTATTTTGATTCTTCTGTCTTTGTCAGTGACAACTGTCATGTTTTTGTTGAGCTCACTAATAAACAAAAAATGGTTGATTCCAAGATCAGTTTTTTAGTAGCACCCTAAATAGTTGTCTTCTACCCCAATTGTTTTTTTAGCTCCTGTTTTCATATTAGCCATTTCTTCACCTGCCTTTGACATATTCCTCATTTAGTTGTTTCTAAGGCGACATCATATGAAATACTTTACTTAGGATGAGAAAAACATTGAGGATTTTCTCTGCTAAGAATCCATTAAGCTTATTAGAGATAGAGCAGGTTAGAGACCTACCTTGGATTAAAACTGTGCTAAACTATACTCTTTTGTATATCTCTGCCAGCTGTTGAAATGAAAATAACAGTTGGTGTTTAGCTAGATCAAAATTTTTCATGCTTTCTAAAATATAGAAGATACTCTTGTTTTTCTCCCAGCATCTGTTCCTGAGGATACATATCAATTTACTAGTTTGGGCAGGTTCCTGTGTTGGTTGTGTCAGGGTTTTGGATAGAGATGGGATTTCTTTGCCCGAAAATATTAAGCCCTTAGATTTTTTTTCTGCTCCAGATGCTGTCTCATTCACCTGAGTCACTCCATCTTAACATGTCACTGTGCTGACTAAAAACTGAAGTGAAATTTTAATTTCATTTTTTGGCCCATACTTAGGTTATCTTTCACCCCAATTCCCAATTTTTACAACTTAACAGCTTCAAACTCCTCTTTTTGCTCTCTATTTGTTTATATGACTAAAGAATATTTTACAACGTGTTTTTAATTTCCTTTGCAAGGTGTAACACAGCCCTGCTTTTGGCAGATCTCACTTTCTCTCCACACTTTCTGACCTATAAGATACAATTTTCCATGTTAGTCAGCCCCTTTTTTTCCATTTCTTGTAGGCTCTTTGCCTGCTCCTCATATTCCTTTCTGGTTGGATTGTCACCAGTTGGGTCTGGAGTTCTTCATGAATTTTTTCTCCTTCCTGAAATGCAGACACAGTTATATATCTTTGACTTCAAGAATCTCCTTTGCAGCCAAGTCTCAATGTTCCATCACTCCTCTGAGACTAAAAAAAGCCAAGCACAAGAAGGCAGAACAGCACAGGGTTTTTATCTTTCTGTTCAGAAAGGGCTGTGATCTGCTTGATCTGGGCTATTTTCCACAGCCACCTCTTCAACAACATCCTCACTGTGTTTGAATTAGCACTGCCTCAAGAAATATATTTTTTTAAATGTCTGCCATTAGAAGTCCAGAATCAGGAAGAATGGAGCTGTTATCATCTGTAGCCTTAGTTTTATTATTGATACCATTCTGCTCTGATTAATCTCCAGTAGCAGGAGGTCTCCCACAGTTTTGTTGACTGTCTAATGCTATTCCACTGTCCCATAACCACAGTCACATTTTATCTAGAGGGTTTAGTGGATCTGTGCTACTGCTGTAGTCACATGAAGATTTATAGTGCTTTTCAAGAAGCCAATTGACCTTGATTAAATTTATTACATCACGCTTTTCCTCCTGCACACACGACCACATCAGTAATGTACAGTGCTTTTCTGTCACCCCTACCTCCCTACCTGAGTTCTGCCTTGCTCTCAGTACTGTACTCCAGCAAGAAGGAATGTCCTACTCTCTTGTAAATGCCTGGTTTCTGCTCCTGCAGCAGAAGATTTGGCTCCTGCACCTCGCTGCATGGGCTCATTGCACAGTGTCCAAGCAAGCAGCACTTGCACCTCGACCTCTCTCAATCTCCTTGCAAGTGAAGTTGATCCACTGCCTTTTGCTTACCTGGCCACCCATCTTGTGAATACAGCTTTGTGTTTTCTCCTTGCTTTGCAGATTCCTATCTTAGCTATGTTGGTTTTTTCCTTCTTCTTCACTTATTCCATTTTGTGTTTCCTACCTATTAACCTGGGTGAGATAACTTGAGTCTGTTCCAGCCTTAACCTTGGCACTTTAATTCTCCATGTACAAAGGCAGTTCAGTTCACTGAAGACAATTTTCCTCCTGTGAAAGCTTTCCAGTAATTTAATGTGCCAAAACCATCCTTTCCAGCTCTGTCCTTGAGCTGTTTGTTGGTTTTGTAAGCTTGAAAAGCTTTCACTTTTTCTTGCTAGGAACTAGGAACTCTGAGACTTAAACTGCAGATCGCTTAAGCCTTCACCTCTTTAGCAGACAAAAGAAGTGACTTCACAAAAAACATCATAAAAAACTTCAGAAAAAAACCCATTTCCCCTCCCAGTCTTCTCTTGTGGCATAAAGAGATCTAAAAATGCACGTACATGGAATTTTCCCCAGAGCAACAAATAAAAGCAAGACTCAAAGAAAAAGTAAAACTTAAAACTAATCTCTGTCATTCTTAAAAATATGTTTTTTGTATTGGTGAAGCTTTGTACATGCAATCTTACCTAGCTGCTTTGTGTTACTGATAACTTCCCATCTGACGTACTACAGCAAATTTGTTCCCTTGTAGAGATGTTAATGTGAAATATACTCTTAAAATGGTTGAGACTATAATAATGCTTCATTAAATATATATTTGGAAATGAGGAGGTTGCTCTAAATGGGAAAATATTGACAAATATTTAAGATAGAATCAATACAGTCGTCTTTCTAAGTTTCATATTAAGCAATAAAAAATATTAAATGAACAGTCTATAGCACAGTTTCTTACACAGGCTTTCCAAGAGTCAGCACTTAGTGTCTTCTTTGATACACATACATTAATTTAATATGTATGCTTTGCCTAAGAACATGAATAAGTCATTCCTTTTAATGTTTGCATTTGCATGTTTAATTTAAGTATGGGAATCAGTGGAAATGCACTTAAATGCTTATGCTAGTTTATTCACTTTGTTTTGAAAATTATTGTGTGCAGCATGGGTGAGAAGGAAGTAATCTAAGTAGAAGCAGAGTTGATGGGAAAGTAGGTTATAATTTACTTACATGTCTGTGTAGCGGACATGTGGTCAAATCTGCAGGGAAATCAATATTATCTGATGCATTGGTATGGGATTTAAAAAGATTATCAACATGTTCAGGACCAGTTTCTGTAAAAATGGAAGTTACATATTTCCTGCCCCTACCCTGCTATAAGGACTATCCTACCTGCTTCCATCCAAGTTCCCTGAAAACACATCATTTGTAGAGGCAGAACTGAGGGTCTCAGGAGCATCTATGAGCTTTTTGGCTTCCAGTTACAAGATCGTGACTATTTTTCCATAATTCTCTGGAAGTGCCCACTCCACAAGAACTTCAGGATTTCTTTAAAAACTAATTGAAGAAGCCTCAGAACTTTTATAGAAATTCCTATTTCTATAATTTCTATGGAATAGAATAGAAATTCCTATTTCTAAATTTTCTATAGACTATAGAAAATAGAAAAGCACATTTTTGGAGTTGATATTTGTGAACAAGGCTGTAATAATAGATTCTATTAGGAGAAGGATATTACTTCCGATTAAATGATAAAACCTAATCAGAGGACCTATCTTCTTTTAATAATATCAGGGAAGGTTTGTGGATGGGCAGATGATGGGAAAAAGAAGGGAGGGGGGTTCTGTGGCAGTACCCCAGGGATGTTTTAAAGCATTTCTCCTGAGGAGTTTCACAGAGCTCTTATGGGAGACGTGATCTGCCCTGTGCAGGTGCCCATCTCTCACATGGAAGTCTCTTAGCAAATGTGGTCTGACAAAGAGGGAATTCCTGTTCCAGGCATTCCTGAGCAAGCACTGAGCCCAGTAAAGCACCTTGTGGTTCTGTCTCTTGCAGGGGAAGAGATGGGTCCCAAAGGAAATCAAGCCAGCAAGCAAGATGCCCCCAGTGCCCCCAGCTCCTTTCCAGTAGAAGCTCTGAGTGCCAGGGATGCCCCCTGAGCTCCCACTCCTCCTTTGCCCTTGTGGGAGCTGGAGCTCACCGTGCAGATCCCAGCCCTGCAGCTCTGCCTCTTTCCTCTGTACCTGGAGACATCCTTGGTTGTGGTTGCTCCCTTCTCCCCCTCCTCACCCTGGGGGACCTGGGCTTTGTATCCCCCATCACCCTCCTCCATCCTCTCTCTTCCTACTAGGAATCAAGGTCCCCCTGAGCACTCCCTGCCCAGCTCCTCTGCCTCTCATTCCCCAAAAATTTCTGTCCAAAATGAGACCTTTAGCAGCACCATCACCCTCAGTTTGCAGGAAGTCACCTTCTTACCCCAGAAGAAAACTATTGGTGAAATCTTTTGTTTGGATTTATCTTTTTTGGAGCCTGGATGGGGGCTGCAGGATCCAGCCTGAAAATTCTTGTTGGGTTGGAGAAGAATTCATCAGAATCTGACTACTTAGTTCATTGCTTTTAGCTGCTTTGCAAATAAATGCAGCCAGAGATCTGACATTCCCAGGCCTGCATCTCAGCAAGCCTTTTCTATTCAGAAATATTCAGTTCCTCAGCAAACAGACAGAGAAACCACCACAGGGTAACTTCTGGCCTGACCCAAAGAGCGATGGACAACAGGGAAGGGACAAAGCTGGGGAAGACTGGAGGGTTGCAATTACTCAGTTTTATCCTATGTACTTCCAGAAGATTTTACACATTTGTTTCATACCTGTTTGACAGTTTGCATGGTCTCACATTTTGTAGACATCCCTTAAGAGTGAATGTTGAGCAGGGGTATAAATGCCACACAGGAAAAGGCTTTATTTGGATCTTCTGTCTGTCTTGTTTAATCAAGGAGTTCAGTGATGTAGAACTAGTTGTGTATCATCAAAATTGTGAGTCTTCAGGTTTTATTAAGTCTTTCCTCTTTTTTTGAAACAAAACAGTCCAAAAATATTATATTTTCCCTATCACTATTTAAAAGCATAGCACAATTTCCTTATGAATTTGGGAAAACCAATAAAAGTTTCTGGGTTTTTTGTTCTTTTGGACATATGATCCCAATTATTTAAAAGCAAAGGATGATTTACTGCATAACATTGAACTTTCTCCTCTTTTTGAAGTGAATGCTCCTGCAACTGCACTAGTTTTATTTAATTTGCTGAAAGAAGAAATTTGCTACAAAGACAATTGCAGCATTCCAGCTCACCTGCTGTAGAAGGATTCAATCTCAGGCTTGTTTTCCTTTTTTTCCCCTATATAAAGGCACAAAAATAAGATATCAACTGGAGACCAAACAGTAAAATGATGATTCCCAATTTCCTGATGTACTAGCCATAAAGCACAAAATGCCTGGAACATAAATGAACCTAAAGTGAGAAGCTGAAGTTCATGTTTTACAGCACTGTAAGGCATCATTGTGAACATAGCAGTGTGTCACTGGTATGAGGGACTAAGTGAGCACTGCACACAACAAGTTCCTGCCAGCTGAGGAGGAACTCATTTCACACCTGGCAGAACTGCCCTGGCCTCCTGCTGGTACCTCTCAGGGTTCTGGTTATCTGCAACCCAGCTGCAGGTCACCCCAACATGCCAAGAAATTATGTGGAGCAGCTGTGTGCCTCCTGTGGAGGGATTCCTTTGCCTCTTGGACCTGCAGATCTTCTCAAGCCTGGATGTGCTTCAGCACCTTCTCGACACAACCGAATGTCAGGTGTTTCACACTCTGCCCAGGACTCAGTTACTGCTCAAAACTCCCCTCGTGTGTTATACAGTGAGAAATCTGTCACTGGAGAGCAGGGACTGGACTCTGTCGCTCTCCTGTAGATGCATCCAGGTGTCTACAGTCCCTCCTGGACTGCTTTACCTTCTGGCAATATGGAAAGAGCCATTTCTCACCCCCAATTACACACTGTGACATGTAAAAGTCAACCAGAGCATTGGCACTTACAAGCTCTGGTGAGAGCATTTCAGGAGTTTTCCAGCAGCCAGAAAGGTGAGTGGGGATTGCTGCCCTGGTGAGGGGTGAGAGCATTTCAGGGGTTTTCCAGCAGCCAGAGCTGTGAGTGGGGATTGCTGCCCTGGTGAGGATGGTGCTTTGAGACGGGGCGAATGCTCCCTCTGGAGGTGTCTCAGCGAGCACAGAGGCAGCCCAGGGCACGCACTCTGCTGCAGGCACAGCCGAGAGAAATCCCCAGCATTCCCTAGGCTGGGAGGATGATCAGGAGAGGAGGGAAGAGGTTTCTAAGCCTGCTGGCCGCTTTCTGTCACGAAAAAGTACAATGATGGAGACCTCAGAGGTGTACTAGTCCCTGCTTGTGCTTCTTTGGCATGGGAGGACTCCCAGGGGACATTGGAGGTGGTCACAACAGAGGGGGTTGCTGAGATTAGAGCCCACAGCCACGTGAAGTGGGGTTTCACCTGCTTTCAAAGATGCTGAGAACCCATGGGATCTTCAGCCCAGTCAAGCACAGCTGTATCATTCCATCTGCCCAGCACACTGCAGCACATCCCCCCTCACTTTGACATGAATTTGCTGGTCTTGCTACAGGCACACAGAGCAATTCAGTCCCAGGTGTAGGGAAAATCAGCCCTGTTGATTTTTGCACCACTGGAAGGGAAAAGCTTGGCAGAAAAGTGAAGCCAAATTTGGCACAATGTTTATATGGGACAGAAGCTCATAAGCTCGTGGGGCATGTCTGTGTCTGTACTTGTGTGGCCAGACACTTCATAACCAAGAAAGTATATGTCATGCTGAGCAGACCTGAAAGAGAAACTTACCCTAACAAACCCAGTATTTAAAGCTGGAGGAAAATAAATAAGATGAAAGTGTGTTTCTAACTCTATAGCTCTGTTGTGGTTTACAAAATTAGCCTAAAGCACTTTCCAAAATAATTTTTAACACTCCTGAACACTTGCAAATAATTTTTTTTCCCTTTGGTTTGGGATTGTTTGGCATTTTTAATTTAGAGAAAAAAATGCATTTTTTCTTCTGGATTTTCTGAAATATAGGAACAAGAGGTACAATATATCTGTCTGCTTAGTAGGGCAGGGTACTGTGGGCTACAGGCTTCCTCCTTCCTAAATGCTGCCTCTTCTTTCACTGAGGGGTGGTGGAGACCAAGTAGTCCTGCTGGTCATCCTGGCACTGTTCAGGTCATTCAAAGATGTTGTGGCAGCATCGAGTGCAATAGAATGTGAAATCATGGCTATTTACAATGTAAAGTGTCTACTGGCAGAGAGGAATGACAAAACCTGTGTAAAACTGCCTTTGCTTGCTCTAAGTCACTGGTGGTTGTGGTTACACAGGAAAAATGGTAAATTATTTTTGTTACTCTTAGAGCAAGTTTGTCTGCTTTCTGATTATTTGCACCAGCCTTTCTCTAACCTGTGCTCATTTTTGCTGTGTGTTCAGCCATCAGTCTGTCACCCACAGGGCCTCAGTAGTGCTCTCTCACAAGGACAGGAGGGCTGAGCTCATAATTAAACCTGGAGACCATTGCATCTGTAAAAGGATTCATTGTAAGTATTCTAGTGACCACACTGGTCCCCTTCAACCACCATCATCAAGTGTATTGGATAATTTGTGGTATGTATGTATGTATATATGTATGTATGTATGTATGTATGTATGTATTATTGGTTATTATTATGTTATAATTAATATTATAGTATTTATGTTATATAATTCTATATTTGCTCCTTTGGGGGAGTTGAAAATGTCTCTGTCAAAGCAGGCAGCTGTGCCAGAGGCAAAGAGCAACCTCAAAGTCTCTGCAAATGGATCCAAGGGAATCAGAGCTCCCCAGCACACAGCTCATCCCCTCACACAACTGCTCTGCCACCACCCCACACAAAGCAGCCTCAGACAGTCACTGACCAAGGGAACAATGTGAGAAACCTCTTGGTCAGAGGTCCCTTTGAGGCTGAAAACTCTGGGCCTTTTTTCCACATTTGGCCAGGTCACATTTGTCCCAAAAGTGGAAGGGAAACGCGTCGGTCACTTTTGGGACAGGGAATTTGGGCAAAGGGACACTTAGGCTGGTTTTAGCCTGGGTTAATCCTGACTTGGGGATGTCTGGGGCTCAGTGCTGGTTTGCAGGCATTCCAGGCTAATCCAGGATGTCCCCATGGTTGCTCCACATCGGCTGCCACCCCTGTGCTTGGGGTTCACAGCAGTTGCTCTTAGTTTTTTTGCTATTCCCAGCATAAGGATATTTATCAGGAGATAAGGTGGTCTTTTTATAGTCAGACCTGGAGTTTCCATGGTGAAATTAGCCAACAGGAGTTTCCTTTGCAAAGCAGAGCATATCCTTTACTGGCAAAAACATGTTACTCCCTTGGTTGTGAGGAAGTGTCATTGTCCGAAATCTATTCTGGTGTTTAAGGGCTCTGTATCCTCAAAGAAATATTTTTAACCTGAAGGGAATATTTATACTGTCCAGTCAGAGCAGTTCACTGAGTTATTCTTAGTTCTGCTTCTGTGTCTGCTTTATCTGTGCATCATTTTCCCCCTATTGATCTTTTTTTACAAATAGAAAATGAAAGCAAGGGTAATAGTTTAAAGTAATTCCTGGAATTAATCCACTGACAGGGCCAAAGTAAACCCAGGGATTAATTTGATTTCCCACAGTCAGTGTGTATCCTAACCAACAGGAGTGATACAATATTTTCTAAAATTTTTTGAAGCCTTTGAAGATGCCCACAGCCAGATGTTGGCTGGATCAGCTCTTAGTACCAGGCATTAGCAGAAAACCACCTCTTGTCCTTCTGATATTCAATGTGCTGGGCTGGAAAGTAAAAAATAATTTTATTTTAAACTAGGCACCTTGAAGAAGGAATTAATAAAGAGCTGATTATGAAACCATATGCAAAAGTTCTGGTGTTGGCACAGAGTTCCATCCATGGGCTAGCCCTGACCTCACCCTGGTGGATGAGGACCAGCTCCATAAAATCCCACAGGACAATGACACTGTGGGCCCGGTGTGGGACCGCAGTCACAACCAAAAGGCAGCTGGGGATTATACATGTATAAGTTAAAGGAATTTGGTTTTTTTGTTTTTCCCTTAGGCCTGGTTATGTTAATAAATTGTCATTTTGCTGATGCTGAATGTCTAAGGCTTTTTTCCCTGCCTGCTGAGGTCAGCATGACCACCTGCCCATTTTCAGTGCTTTGCAGAGTGAGGGTCTTACGGTGCTTATCTGCTCCAGCATCCTTGTCTCCCTTTCCTTGATGCTCCCCCGAGGGAGTGAAGTGACTGTGATGGATGTGTTTTACACTGCTAGCAGTCAGTTAGAGCTACCTGCTCCCCCCCCGATGGAGCAGCTCTGATTCTGCTGCAGAATAATGAGAATTAATGACTCATTCACTAATTACACTTTTGTTGTATAGTTTTGTGCTTATTTGCTGCAGGAGCTGAGCACCCTTGACTTTCTGATGGCAAGGCATGAAGCACTCTTGAAAATCAGGGTACTGGATGATGTATAAGCACGGGCTTGAAAACATGCTTGAGCTGTGACATGTGGATCTCATCTGCATTGCTGAGGTCACCAGGGCAGATCTGCCTTCTGCAAAGGGAGGGCTGCTTCAGGCAGTTCAGAAATGCCCCTCTAAATACATTCATGGCTGTGAAAAAATCTCAGTGCAAAGTAGTTCTTTGAAGCATTTATTTAAACATAAATATGAAGAGAAAATGTAGATAAAATAATTCAGATTGGAAAATTCCAAACATTCAGTGAAAACCGTATGGGTAATAAATCTTATATCTTATTCTTCTAAAATAAGAAATTCATCAAAACAAAAAGCCATGTACTACAGAATATGATCTTGAATTTTTATATCTACATTAATAAAAAAAATTTGGGCTAAAATCATCAAACACCAGTTTCTTATAAGCACAACAGATATACATCAGTAAAGGCATTGACATGCTTCCAGAAAGAGAGGTGCTGCAAAACTGCCCCTGGCAAGCTGTGGAAATAGACTCACACTTTATCTAATACTGCAAACTCATGCACCAAACCCAAACCAGCATGCTGGATTTTAGGTCTGCTTTTACCTCTGAGCCATAATCTGCTGCTTCCCGTGTGCAATGCTACTGCTGGTATTGAGCAGTGGCATGTGGCTTTCTGCAGTGTGTGACTTTGTGGGGCTTTAGGGTCACCTTGCTTCCAGGAGACAAAACTATCATTAGTGGCAGGTCACTCCAAATCAATGCCATATAGAAACCTTAACAATATGAATTTTGCTTATTTTTTTGTCAGCCTTACCCATATTTGAGTGTCTGTGGCATGTAAGGGCACGAGGAGGAGAGGCATGGGGTCAGGGTGTGCCAGCAGCAGCGCTCCCAGCCCTCCTCTGCCCCTCAGCTTTTCCTGTGGCCTGCAGGAACTCACTCAACCTCTCTGCTTCAGCTTCTTCAGGATAATTATGCTTAGCCCACAGGGGTGTTGAAACAGATTAATTAGCTAAGGTTTGTAGAGACCTTTGAAGATGTCAAGCACTGTAAATGCTGCTTGTTAGGGAGGTATATTATTGCACACTGTATGCACAGCAGGATTAGGGACTATTTAATATTGTGCAATTGGAGAGGAAAAAGAAACCAGGAACATCCTCAGGGAGCCTGAGCAATGTGTACTTCTAAGCACAGTTCTTTGCCCATCTCAGTGTGGTGTTCCATTTAAATACCTTTCTCAGGGCCCTAATGATTTGCTGTGAAATTATCAGATATCCATTTGCAAACTTCTAAGGAAAGGTATAATTAAGAATTTAATATTTCCATTAGCTTTATGGCTTTATAACTACTGTGGCCACAGCTGCTAAAACAGTAGAAACTTTCAGCCGAAATCTGTTAGTTTTAACTTTCAGCTGTATTAGTTTCTTAATCCAGCTGTCTGTGTGGCCACATAGGTGCTAATCTCTTGATGAAATAAATATATCCCAGAGGGGCTTGAGACTCAGTGCAGGGTTTGGAATTTCAATATACTTATCCTCACAGCATCTTTGGGATTAAAAAAAAAAAAAGAAAAAAAAAGTGCAGTTATCATTAACCAAATGGATTTGCTCATGAAGTACCACCACTATGGATAAAACTTGCAGAAAATGGGTTTGGTGGCTTCAGTCTGTTTGAAAATGACCTGGCTCCTTCACATTACCTTCAGTGAATGTGAAATTTCCTTTCTCTCTGATCAGCATAATTTTGAAATCCATATAACTCTCCCTCTCTTCCTTCTGGCTATCAGGCAAACTGAGCCTAAGCACTACAGTCTCTTCCTGCATGCAGAAATTGTCTTCCTCAATAATTTCACCTTTCACTATTGCAGAAATTGTCTTCCTCAATAATTTCACCTTTCACTATTGCAGAAATTGTCTTCCTCGTCAATAATTTCACCTTTCACTAGTTTTCTAATGCCACTTAGAGATGAAGCAGAACAGACCACAAAAGGTTCCCAAAGTGTGCACTGTTTTCCATGGAATACCTCAGTCTTCTTTCACATGGTGTATGAAAGAGGCTAATTGATTGGTGGTCATTATGAAATATTGTTTTCAGTGTTTGTGAATTAATTATTTATGATTATGAACCATACAATAATATTATAAATATTTGTTAGCAATTTATTTATGACTGTTAAAAACAGAGTAAATGCAAATTGTCTCAACTTATAAATTTTGTATCTAATGTCATTCTAGTAGAGATAAAACTTGAAGATTTTGTATCCCCCACATTGTGATGTCTTTGATCTTGTTTATACAGCATCCAATCTGATGTCAGCCCACTCTTACTGAGCTCATCCCAAGATGCTCCACATGAATCCTCTCCCACTGCAGACTGAGAGCAATGGGGCCAGAGTCCTTCAGAGAGCTGTGGGGCAGCTCTGCCTTCACTCACATCTTGCTGAGAACCATTCCTTCAATGGGATTGTTATGTGCACCACTTGGATAAATTGCATTTCTTAATTAGTTGTGATTCCTCCTCTCTCTTTCCTCTCTTTTGCTTGTGGAACAGCTCTGTTTGTGTTTTCTGCTGCATCAAGAACACTTTTAGCACTTAAAAACTGAGGCAGAGATGGCTGATAAAGCAGTAGAGTGGCTGGTTTTCCCTATGGGCAGTTTCCCCTTGCCAGAAGAGTGGCCCCAAATGGGGAAGCTCTCACAGATAACAGAGCTACCCTGTTCCACCTTCTCATCCCTGGTGTGTCTGACTGGAACACATTTCAGCAAAGCAGTAGGTTCAAGGCTGGATTTTGCTGGGCATCTGCCCACACTGAGGATCTGCTAACCCATGCCAGCTGAAAAGCAGAAACCATGACTTCATTAGAAATAAGACTGTGAAAGATGGCACAGCAATAAAGAGCAGGAAGATGTTGTGCTTGAATGAAGATGTTTTTCTTTGCCAAACCTCTGTGTGCTAATAACTTTTCCTGTCCATTCAGCCTTTTTTCCTTCTCCTTGTATTTCTGCACCAGGTGGTGCCCAAACTTGAAAAGACTGGATGGGTCAGACAGATCACCTTGCCAGGGAGAAAAATACCATTCAGAGGTGAAACCAGTTAATAAAATTGAAATACTCCAATTTTCTGGGGCACTGCAAGCCAGAGGAGCTACATATGAGGATGCCCAGGATCTCCAGCCTACAGCCCATGTTCTGTGAGAAGGGGCCCATGCACAAAAGCACTTTCACCCTCAAGACACAATTCAATAACATACTAGTTCATCCATAGTTTAACTCCCTAAGAATCAGAGAGACAAAGATGTGTGAGTGTTGCTGAGTGTCATTTTACTTATCCCAGCTACTCCCCTCTTCCTTCTTTGTGCCTGTTTTATTGAGATGAATCCTTTTTGTTTGTCTCCAAATAAATAAATAAGTGACTGTGATAAAGCACAGATATGATAGAGTGCCTTGCAGCACACTGCCCCTCTCCCTTGCAGGGCTGGATTCTTCTCTAGTAGAGTTTCAGGAGGTACACTGAAGGTGTGTTTTGTTCTGACACTGTCTGGTATATGAGGAAACCTTTGGAGTACCCCCCTACCCTTTTTTGCTGTGGAATGAACTGCACCATGGGGATTGTATTGAATGGAGATGGAAAGTTGTTGTTAAACGTTTCACTGAAGTGAAAAAAAATTGTTCTTTCTGCCTCTCCCCCTTCTTCCTCAAGTCAGTGGCACTTCAAAGAGGAAAACAAAATAACCAAGCACAAGCCAAGGGAAAGAAGAGGTTTTAGTTGGAAAAGCATTTGAAGTGTTCCGGTGTTCTCTCCTCTCCTTGCTCTTCCCCTGTTAGCTGAAGGCTTGCCAGCTTTTTCCTGGTCTCAGCCAATGAGCTGGATGTGCCTGGGTTACCTGACAGAGTCAGTGGTGTGGCCAATGCCTCTCAGTCACTGTGTTTCTTGAAGCTGCAGAAAAGCAGCAGCAGCATTTCCCCTCCCTGCAGGAAGCTGAGTGCTTAAAGTCAGGGCTGCTAGAGGACTATGAGCAGCAAAGTGTGGAGGATAGTTTCAGCAGGAAAACAAACTATTTGAATGCATGTAGCCTAAATTAAGGGTTTAAGATAAGCTGATGAGATTGTTATGGTGATGAATTATTTAAAATTTGCATATAAACATTCCTGCATATAAACAATAACACTTCATGCATTCAAATACGTGACTTCTAGATTTAGATACTGTGTACTATGTAGGTTTCTTTAAAATTTTCACTGAAAAAAAAATCAGGTTTATAGTGTGCAACCCTTTCTGCAATACCCTCTGCTATTTGGATGAGCATCCACCTACACTCTGAGTTATCTGGAGAAATGTAACTAATCACCAGTTTTTCTGAGCAGGGAAGATCACAAAGCCACAACCTCTTAGAAATTACAAGATGTGCTGCAACAAGTTGAAACCTGTGGGAAAGCAATTTATAACCAGCAGATTTGATGAAGACCCCTTGTACCTGATGAGGGGCCACAGATGGGTTGTCCTGCAGGAAGGTCAACCCACAGGTCAGGAGGGGTGATTCTACCCCTCTACTCCACCTGGCACATTGCATCCAGCTCTGGGATGCCCAGCATGAAAGGGACATTGACCTGTTGGAGGGAGTCCAGAGGAGGCCAGAAGGATGCTCTGAGGGCCAGAGAACCTCTCATAGGAAGACAGGTCAAAGAGCTGGGGCTGTCCAGCCAGCGGAAGAGAAGGCTCCAGAGTGATATTCCATTAAAGGAGGGCTACAGAACAATTTAGAGGGACTGTTTGCAAGGGCATGAAGTGTTAGGATGAGGGGGAATGCCTCTAAACTGAAAGAGGGTAGATTAGGTTACAAATTAGGAGGAAATTCTTCACTGTGAGGGTGGTGAGGCACTGCAACAGGTTCCCCAGAGAAGCTGTGGATGCCTCATCCCTGGAAATGTTCAAGGCCAGACCAGATGGAGCTCTGAGCAACCTGATCTTGTGGAAGCTATCCCTGCCTATGGCAAGGGGATTGGACCTGGATGATCTTTAAGGTCCCTTCAAACCCAATCCATTCTGCAATTCTAAGAACTTCTCTTTCTCAATGATGTCTGAAGCAGATTGCACACCAGGCAACAGACATCCATCTCAGAGAGGCCAGTGGCATTAAACCTCCCTGAAGCCATGGCAGCTGCCCCCTTGTTAGACAGACTGTTGGAGAGGTTTGGGCTGGACAGGAGGAAACCTATTTTTCCAGGAGGGTGGCACAGAGCTGGGACAGGCATCTCTCAGGGAGGAGTCTGTCCATGGAGGTTTCTAGATCAGCTAGGGAAGGTGATGGGTGACTTGCTTTACTTGCTTTACTGTTCTAAGCAGTGTCGTGGAGTAGACACACACACACACACACACACACACACACACACACACACACACTCTCTCTCTCTCTCTCTCTCTCTCTCTCTCTCTCTGCAAGTAACCCACCTTTCCACAAGACACTAATTCTGCAAAATCACAGGGTTTAGGAAATGTCTTTAGGAAATCCCACTTCAGTCCAAGTAAGGTTTTCTTGCAGCAACTGCAGAAACAAACTAAAGTTTGAGGCTCATAACCCCAAATCACCAGGTCAGCTCACAGAAGCAGACAACCTTAGATGGCTGTTCAGGATATCTGACAAGACAAGCAGGTGCCATGCAGTGGCAGGTGTGTCTTGGTCTAGAGACACCTCACAGCCCTTTCTCAAGCAAGAAGAAATGGGGGTCAGCATGGGAGACCATCTCTGCAGCATCCCTTGGCTCCACATGCTCACTCAAACTTTGGTCACCCCTGCAGCATCAGAATTTCCTAACAAAGGAATTGGTTTGTAAGTTTCAAAGCAGATGGCATTTCCCTTGGAACAGGAGCTGATTTCTTTACATGGAGGATCAGACAATCAAAACTGTACCTGGAGAGCCCTTACAGAACACAAGAGCCATACTCAGAGCTCGTCCATGTGCAAAGGTTGGACCATTTCTCTACTGAACAGACCAATCAAAGTGATGCTGAAAGGTTCTGTGAGCAGTCAAATACAAACTCTGAAAGGGTGTGAAATCAGTACCTATGTGTGGGAAGAGAGAAGCTATCATCTTAATTCACCTCTTAATCTTCTATAATGTTTTGTTCCCTTTCTGTCTTCGCCCCCTCTACCATTTCGGCAGTCTTTAACATCATTTACACTCTGAATACTATTTGTCTGTCCTCATCTCTTACAAGGTGCAATTTCTGCTGAACTCTTCATACTAAAAAAGTACTCTTGAGCCTAATGCTGAAAGTTACGGAACATTTTTCCAATGCTGCAAAGCCTCAGCTTTCATTTACTTCAAGGTAAGTGGTTGACACACTGCACATCGTAGGATGTTCTCCTGCTGGGTCTAAGCAAAGAAGAGCTCAAGTAATTATTAAAATCTTAATTTTAGCTGTCAGTAATGATTTCACTTCTGCCTGTTAAAGAGGGTTGGACCCCACGCTGGAGCAGGGGAAGAGTGAGGAGTCCTCCCCCTGAGGAACAAGGAGTGGCAGAGACAAGGTGTGATGAACTAACTGCAGCCCCCATTCCTCATCCCCCTGCAGCATAGGGGGAGGATGGGAGGGAGTGAGGGAGTAAAGTTGAGCCCAGAAAGAAGTGGGGGGGCAGAGGGGAAGGTTTTTTACAACCTACTTTCATTTCTTGTTACTCTACTCTGATTTGATTGATGGTAAATTAAATTAATTTCCCCAAGTGGAGTCTCTTTTGCCCATGACAGTCATTAACCAGTGATCTCTCCCTGCCATTGACTCCTGAGACTTTTGTTTTCTTTTTGCCCTCCTGCCCAGCTGAGGAGGGTAGTGATGGAGCAGATTTGGTGGGCGCCTGGCATCCAGCTGGGATCAACCTGCCACATGCAGTCTACACTTGGTCCTCAAAGCATTTGCCTGTCCTTCCTGTGTGCCTTCTCTTTGTGCTCTTCTCCTTTCGACATCTGTACAGTTGGCCACTGAAGAACAAGCAGACATCAATGTTTCTGATATTCAGGAGCAGTCCAGCAGCCACAGCCTCCTGGGGATGCAGGCCCTTCCACAGCAGTGCCAAGGCAGTGTGGGCAGCACAGCTGAGATTCAATACTGGACACCCTCAGGAACACCAGTTACTGCGTGCTTGTGCCAACAGCAAACAGAGAGGTCCCATCGCCTTCTGGAAGAGAATGGCAGCAATTTGATAGCTGCCCCAAGTACAGAAATCAAGAAAGTAATTTTTAAATAATCTCATCAGTTTAAAAAAAAAAAGATATGTCCTGCCTTTTTCAACTAATTTATTTCATTTTGATCAGACCTTCAACTTTGTTTTAAAGACAATGCCCTGAATTGGTCAAGCAGATAGTCTTGGCAATTACTTATTGCTACAAAGCTCCTGTTTCTGCAAGAAAATATATTTATTACTTTAAAATCTGAATTACATTTCAACTTCACAGGTAGTTGTCTCTGCAGTGTAGTTAGATGGGTTTGTGTCTTTTTTCAGCTGAGATAATTTCACTAATACCTCTGGTCCAACATTTCAGCACAGCCCAGAGGGGGTTGCATCAGGGGGGAAATACCTGTGCTGAGGGTCAGTGGGCCAGGCAAGTGGTGACAGCTCTGCACACCAGCTTGGCCAGTGCCAAAAGGTTTATGCAACCACACAGTGATTTCAGTAAGAGGATAGACTGATAGATATGTTCTCTATGCTCCATCCTTGCACTGAAGCAAATATCAATATAAATATATGTACTACTTAGAGCTACATGGCTGTGTTGTTTGATAAAATAGCAGACATTGTTGTTTTTACTTCTATTAAAATATTGAATTCAAGCAGCAGAAGCACCAATTATGAGGAGACTGTTTCTTCCTAACATTCCCTGCCTCAGTCAGCTTCCATGCACTGCTCCCTTAAAACTCTGCATGGAGCAGTTTTCAGTGTCACATAAATATATCAATCTAGAATTTTACAGTGTGCAACCTAGTGTTGTATTATGATTTACATTTTTATAGCACACATATACAGATAATATGCATTGAGGTATTCAGGGCAAATAATATGCTTTAAAATCATAGTAAAAAACCTGCCACAAAATAGTCTGCAATACTACCTAGGCGTTCAAAGCTTAATTATATTCTTAGTCAGTTTTGATTTACATTTAAATTACAAATTACATTTTGCTAACATTAATTTACAATGCTACTTAAAAAATACATATTCTATGGTACATGAATAATAATTCAAAGCAGTCAGGTCTTGTTGGATTGCTATGATCTGATAGCAGGGGGTGAATAATAATACTATTTCTAGAAAGTTTTCTCCATTTGAATATAACATTTCTCAATTGTATATGCCTTGCACATTTGAATTCAGCCAGCTATCCATGGTGCAAACAGGATTTATAGGATGACCTCCCTGCATGTGCATTTTTTAGAAGACTTTGGCATAGCCAAGAGGAATCATGCTCTAAACCAGTATACACTTGTTACTGGGCCAGAACAAGGAGCTTTTTATCAATCCCTTCACTCTGTGACCCTGTTACATGTCAGAGGAGAAGAGCAGAGTGGGATGCAGGGACATCAGTGTACAGCTGGGAGGTTTTCAAGGAACCCTCAGAGTGAGAAGGAGAGTTCATCTGGGCCCCACAGCAGGAGGATCTCCATTTTTTTTTTCCCCCAGGGGGAACCTTTTGCTGCCCTGGAGCTGTCTCAAGTGTTTGCACTCTTCCACAAATGGCTCATGGTCTCCAGTTGACTTCAGGCATGTGTTTATGGTGCTCATGGAGCACATTTTGCTCTGATGGATAATAATGTCCATAAATCTCAGAGAAAATTAGCTTTTAAATAGCCTTTAATTCATCCCATTCCAGTGCAATGACAAGTATCTTCCTCTGGGTAAAACCCTGAAACTTAGTGTTTGCTTCTTATTGAGAATTCCTATGGTGTAAATATTTGCTGCTACTGCTGTGCTACCCCCAGAAAAGGCCAACTCTGGATTTATATTGCGTGTAGCCAGGGCTGATCTCATTATTTCACCTACAGACCATGTCCTGTAGCTCACAACAATAAGCATGGATTAAGTCACTTGGAATGAGAGCTAGGCAGGGTTGTACAGCATTAAATTCCATTTCAAACTGAAGTTTAAAAAAACTTCAGTCTTGAGATTCAGAAATATCAAAGACACATTCTCAGTTTAAAAATCCATGCTCTTCTGTAAGGGAGAATGGAAAGGTGTTGTGAGCACAAAACACAAAATAAAGCAGAAACAGAGTCACTCACTCCCAAACAGTGACAACTAATGACTAATAGCCATGACTGTTCATAACGCTGAATTTATCTTTAATTTCCCCTTGAACACTTCTTTAGGAGCATGAGTAATATTATTTGACACTTTTTTTCCAAGGGAGCTTCTTGTTGGGGTTGGGCAAGAAGTTGCCCTGAAATGCTGTAACAAATTCACCTGGATTGTGTCACACACAGGCGATTACATTTCAGCTCCCTGAGAGAATTTGCTGTAGAAAGGGCTCATTCGCAAGGGCTACATAAAAAACTTTGAGGAAAATGGCCAAAACAGAGGGCCTAGCTACTGTAAAAGTCCTCTTCCATCACAATGTAACAGACAAGGGTTAGCTGTTTTACAGAGATACACTATCTTCAACAACACATCTGGGGGCAATTTTGCTGAGAAAACGGCTCCAAAATGAAGTGAAAGTGGCTGAAATGATGGGAAAGGAGACATATTTAGGATTTACCTTAGTTCTCAAAGATTTTATTTCTTGTTACTCTTCAGGACAAGGACCTGCCAGGGAGGACACTCTGGCACACTGAAATCCGTGTCCTTGTGGGGCAGGAAGCAGCACTGGGAGGGGATCACACAGCATTCCAGTCTCACTATTGCACAACTGGTAAATCCTTTCCAATACAAATGGTGTTGAGCAGCAAAAGGGTATGATTCTGGGGGGAAAAAAAAGGAGCATAACTGCATATACAAGGAACTGGTCAAAAATACTAAGTTTAAATTTGTTAAATCAAGAATCTATATAAATCTGCATTTTTCTATTAAGAAATTATAAATTCTCTTTGCAAAATACATGATATTAATCAATATATGGAAGGATATGAATGAAATCCTCATGAGCACAATAAACTTTGTGGTTGTAGTTCTCAAAATATAATTACTTTTTAAAACCATTTTCAGCTTCTTAAAGCCCTGTTACTAATGGGCTAGTGTAGAGAAATGATCAGCATCCCATGGTCCATTATAGATGACAAACTTCTGTTGGTCCCATTGTGGTAGCTAATAATCCTTTATCTTTGGTCTTGCTGCTCAGGCCTGTGGGGTGGGAGAGGAGCTGAGGTTACTCGTGCTGTGGTGCTAATGGTGGTAGAGTGCAACATGATATTAATGTGAAATGGGGGCAGCTTTGGATTAGTGTTGGCATTGTCACTGCTGATGGATGCCAGTACTTCCTTGCCTGGGAATGGGCAGAGAACAGCTCCCACAGTCCCTTCCTGCATCCCTGGGGAGCACGGGAGCAGCTCAGGGTCTGCTCCACTTGGAAGCCTCCAGGTTGTCCTGCAGCCTGTCCCACGCTGGCAGGGAGCAGCCCTGGCTCTGTCCCTCACACCAGCCTGATGTGAGCCCAGCACCATGGCCAGCCAGGCAGTGCCAACACAGAGCTGCCCTCCTTCCCCACTCCTGTCCATGTCTGTGCCTCTGCAAACTGCAAGAGCTGTCCCCTTGTGTGAGTGCCATGAGGACACTGTAACACCTGAAGCTGTCACAAGGGCCATACAGACATTAATAAGAGGATCCATAAATGTGAATCTCCATACTCTGCAGTTCAGGGGTGTCTTATAGCTCTGGACCTGGCAAAGTGTCTTCTTTAGTGTCAACCCAGCCAGGAACAAAGACAAGGCAGGATCTCTTCAGGTTTGGACAGGTTGGGGGAAAACTAGAGCATCCTCTTGAAGAGAGATGGTTCCATAATGTACCCAAACATCATCTGTGTATGTGCTGTCCACCAAGCAAGACTCCTGCACTTTATGAGCTATGTCATTGTATTCACCTTTAATGATTTCCACCGTGTGAAGTTGCTCTCTTTGGCTAGAGGGGAAAACTCTGGGTTGAATATTCAATTGTGTGTTTTCCCAGCCTGGGACTGTAGGGAAGAGGAGAGAGACCATGTCCCTGCTGGTATCTTCCTGTGGGCCTGTCCTGGTGCTGTGGGAGATCAAGAAGCAGTTCCTGGAGCCTTGATCAGCTCAGGTGCTAAGATCTCCTGCAGTGGTGACTTCAGTGAGGGATGCACATTCACTCTGAAATGCCCTTTTTATTCCTCCCACCAGCTGTGCTTTTATTTACTGTTTAATTTGTAGACACCTTTGCTGCTCTCTCCACTGTCAGTGGATGCTGTGCCTCCAGAGCTGTGCTGCTTCCAGACCGTGTGCTCACGGCTGCAGCTTTTAAGAACAAAAGAGAATTTGTAGTGGGGAAATGCATCAGTTTGGTAGCGCCTCATTGGCTCACCTCCTGGCTAGCCCATGGCACGGCCGCTGTCCTGCAGTCCCTTTGTCCCTGTCCCACCCCTCGGCGGTGCCTTTTCCCGGAGCAGCCCCTGTCTCCCAAGCAACCAGCCCCTCCTGCGGGAGCGCGGTGCCGCCCGCGCAGCATCCCGCCCATCGCCATGGAAACCTGCCTCCCTCTGCCGAGCCATCCCGGCTGCCCTGCCCTCGGCTTTATCACTCTGCACCGCTTATTCCCAGCGTGGATGCCTCTTTCTAGCAACAGAAACGCCTTGTAGGTTGTATCTCACGCCAGGAGTAAGTTACTTCTCTCCCATCAGTGCGCAAGTGTGGAGGGGTTAGATTTGGTTTTGGTTTTGTCAATTCTCACAACAAAAGTAAGTTTTTATCTTGCCATCACTTGCCTGAAAAATATTTGTTTCACATTAGGTTTTAACAGCTTAATGCCTCAGGTAGAGACAAGGAGCAGAGGTGACAGCTGGAGGTTGTATTGCTTTTTCTTTCCATGTCTCTAATTTCCTTCAAAGCAAATTAGCTCTTGGAACAAATTATTACTTTTAAAAACCACTTAAAGTTTCCAGAAGTCTGAGAATGACCCCATTAACCACTCCAGAGTGCACTTCCCACCAGCATTGTGAGCAATACAGGTTTAGTTTTTCTGCTGAAGACCTGGAGGAGATCTGGCATGTGCCAGGACCCTTCCCTTATGTCCAAACCCTGGGAAGACATCAGATTTGGTCCAGACCCTCCTTACATGGAAGACAGGAGAGGATGTGAGCAGGTGAAAGCTTCCAGGATACTCACCTGGTTCCAAATTTTGAATGGTGAAAATGGAATCTCCTCTTTACCCTTGAAGGGTACCTACAGCATATACAGGTATACAGCAGCTTATGTGCAAAATACAGTGGCTGGAATTGCATGTCAAACATTGAAGTTGGATTCATGAAAGTTTGTCCCAGCTCTGTCTTCTTTTTCTTTCTGCTATATTACTTGACAGACAGATGGAAAAATATAAGGAAACAAGGAGGCAGTATTGCTTACAGCAGTGCTTACTTTTTAGTATGCACTGCTTTCTCCCTAGGAAAGTATCTTTGCACCCTGATCACATCACCTCTCAATCTTCCTTTTTGTCATAAACTAAACAGACTGAACTGTTCATGAGGAAGGACTTTTTTCCAAGCTTCCAAATAATTTCACTGGCTCTTCACCTCTTCTGAATATTCAGGATCAATTTCATCCTTTCAGCCTGAGGGTCTCTGGGTTTAGATTTTCTTTCACATTCTTCCCAGTTTGCTATTTCTCAGTCCAAAGGTTCCCACTTTTTCCATGCCATCTCTGCAATGAAGAGCTTCTTGTGGCAATGGGTGAAAATGCAGGGCATTGCTGTCCTCTGGAGTGACTGTGCTGATCTTTGCTCTTCCCCCAGGGTGAATCAGTCCCCCAGGAGCTCTATTTGCTGAGTGCTCTCCAGTGTGATTTGAGCTCACTTACTGCATCTCTGCAGCCTCTGCTCCTCCAGGGAGGGATGCAAATCCTTGGCAGGAGGTTTCAGAAATCCTGTTCTGCCACTGCTGTGTTGAACAGTGTCCCACCCCATATGGAACAAAACTTTCTCATTTAAATACTGACACACGGGGGTTTGTTATCCATTTTCTGCAGGCATTTTTCTATCACACTGAAATGGTCACAGGACAAAATGGCAGGGATTCCAGCCAAACCCATGTCTGCCTTTAATTCCAACGGGTAGCAGAGAAATGCTTGGCAGTATTCAACCAGCTCTATTTTTAATATTGTGTTTACATGTGTAATGACCATGTGCACATAATAGCTGCCCCCCTCCCTGCTCCACCCAGCACTTTCCAGTATTGCTCACCATAGCTTGGAGCAGACATGCCTTATGGCCATTCCCAAACTGGCAATGGCATGACCCAGGGAAAGCACCTCAGCCATTACACATGCAAATGCACTAACTATCAGGAACATTATTTTAATAGATTTTTCACAGATAGCTTCTCCTCTTTGTCCCACTCACCATCCCAGAGACCCATTCAGACTGGGATGCAGGGAAGGGGAGACACCAAGAGGGAGGCAGGGATCCAGCAGTTGGATGTTTTACTGCTGCCAGTGCTCCACAGGACCATCACAGTTTGGAGCTGCACAGGAAAGAAGAAAAAGGCAGTTACCTGGCCACTTCTGGCAGGTGGCTTTTCTGTGAGATAAAGCAGCTGGAATGACAGCTGGGCTGACCCAAAGCTGAGCACAAGGGTTCCAAATGCTTCAGTTCACCGTTGGTCAAAACCTGCCTTGATTTCTGGCTGCCCAGAGCAGCAGTGGCCGGCTTGTACAGCCAGCCTCCCCTCCCAGCTATTTCCAGGTCTGCAGCATCTTTTCAGACCTGCCCCTGCAACAATCTTGTTGATGCAGCTTTCATCATGAACACAATATGAGCTCCCTTAGCAGCAGCAGCAAATTATATGTGAGTGCTGGTCAAAGCTGTGAGGACACGTGCAGTACAGAGCTTCCATGCAAAAGCACTGGAGCATGATGAAAAGGAGGATTTAGCATCACAGAGGATATCTGTAGCAACAACATTTTCCTACCTATACCTGCAAACTTTGCTGGGAACATTATTCATTAAGCTATGGTCAGTGCAGGAAATCAGTTCTGGACATATTAATAGAACCAATCAATTATTGTGCTTGCTTCTTCATGAGTTCTCTTCAGATTCAGGAATGGCAGCAAGTGCAAAGTGCAGGGTCCCATCCCCCTGAAAAAGATCAGGATCCACTTAATATTTGGTTTGCTAACACAGCCAGAGAAGCTGAGGGTGCAACAGTGCCACCGAGTTGGGCTGGAGGGGTGAGGAAGGAAATGGAGTCACACGCCTTGCAGTTTGGGCACATTGTTTTTCTGACCCATGTGTGACATGTACCAATCCTGCATGGCACTTGCACATCATCACAAACACCCCAATTAAATTAGAAACTCATCCATTTTCCCTCCAAAAGAGGCACATCCTTTGCTGTAACCCATGCTGCATGCTGCTACCCATGTACCCATAAACACACAGCATCCCAATGCTGCACTGTTCTACAGTAGAGTAAGCTATGAGTACTAAAATCAGTTTTAAACTCTCAATGCATCATCCCTGTCCTTATGTATTATTAAACTGTGCTCCAATTCCCAGTGCAGCAGGATGAAAATGAGTAGGAGTTGGTGACACCCTACAGCCAACTTTTGTGTTTGTTTCACCCAGAAGAAGAGAAATGTCTTGGCCATTTTCCTGAATTAAAAATTGGTTTGTTGTTGCTTGCTGAGCTGGGATAATGCGATTGAAGGATGAAGCAGTGGAGTAGAAAACAGCAAACTGTTAGCCCCATAGCCATAGGAGAGTTCTCCACTATCACGTTGTGCAGTGCCTGGCTGTGAGGATCCCTGGCCTGTGGGCACAACAGCAATGCAGATCTGCCTCAGCATCACAGTGAAGGGAAATGGGATGGGAAGGAGAACAAGCAAACAGCTAAAGGGACCACACTCCTTGTGTTTGCCATGACCAAGGGCTGCTGTCTTCCACCTGTTGGCAATGCATTTACAATGGGATTGCTCTAGGATGTGTTTCTTTAGGGAATGAATTCCAATTTCCATAACAAATTCAGCCCTTGAGAAGCATGATCTACAGCACTCTGTGATTAATAGCTGTCTCACTGCCCAGTTATGCTATTCACAGCCCCATTTTATCACTAGAGGGCTCATAGAAATGGCAATCCTATTATTATCTGTTCTGCACTGCCCATGAAAAACTCTGTTTACCCCATACTCCTCTTTGCAAATATTTCTTTACAGAGGGTGACATTGTGTGAATGGGATCACTCATGTCACCATTGTTACTGGAGGAGGACAGAAGGCTTTGCAGTCTTTCTGGAAGCAAATGGAAAGATGGCATGACACCTACCTACTCCCAAACCACTGCTCCTGAGCACCTTCCAAGGAGCTGCCTCGCCACAGTAAGACAGAACTGTGAATGCCAAGAGACATTGCTGACTCCATGATTTTCTAGACATTTTTGCAGTTAGCTTTTGTTGTCGTGTCACCAAAGGTATTCAAGAACATTTTGATGTTGCCTAACCTGTTATTATCCTCCCAGGGCAGGGTACAGGAAATGAAGATGGCAATCACCCTCTATTTAATTATGCTGCCCATTAGTTAATCCTTTTCTTCCCATGCCCAGAAAGGCTTTGCCCAAGATGAGTTCCTGCTCTACATCTCCATGGAAGTGTGAAAGGGGCCAACAGCTTGAGCAGCTCCAGCCATCTGCAGGTGGACCCCACCAAAAAACCTCCAGCTGCACTCCCTGGTCCTCAGCAAAGCAAAGCTTCTTCCTTCCTGTACCAGCTCATCCCTCACCTCTGCAAAAGGTGCAATGAGACCTTGGGGGTTCGAGCAGAGCACACGTGGGGCAGAGTGAGAAAGCCCAGGGGTTTCCACCCTTTGAGGAGATCACCCACAGCCTGTTCACCCAAGAGGGTTTGTGCTGGTTTGTGCACCAGCAGAAGATGTTGCAGTGTTTCACACTGGGAAAAAAAAAACCCTGTCCTTTTATTTCTGAATTGAGGAATAGCCTTTGGAAAAAGCAACAACTGGAAGCATGCTCATTCCTCCCCTTACAAGTCTGAAATAATAGCAAGGCTGCATTTTTGTGAGTGAACAACAGGATGTGCCTCATTGTAAAGGGGCATGGAAGAGGAGAATGAGTTGGGGCACCTGGACCAGATCCTTTGATGTTCTGCATTATGAGGGTCTGGGAGAACTCAGCACCTTTCCAGATTTCCCTGACTCCAGTGCTACCACAGCTTGCCCAGCTCTCTGAGGGGAAGCTGGGGAAAGCATAAGATGCTTTTTAGGTGGAGGAAGTCCAGTAACCTGCAAAATTATGAATAGCTTTGTGCTACCCAAGGCTCAAAACCAATTGAGAGGGGAGAAAGAAAGCCAGCTCTAAATCTTTTCCCTATTAAAATAAAAGCTCTTCAGGTTCCTCTTCACATATTCATATAAGGCAAGATGCACATGTCCTGATTTCAGCCATCAAAATTGTGGGTACCTCATCTAAATATTTTTGGAGAGGGAAGAACAGGATGATGACTTTAGTTATGATTTAAGAAGATAAATTAACATGTGGGCACTGTGGATTGTGAAGGCTTTGGGTCTGTTGCCACAGCCCATGGGAGCAGGGAGATTAATGTGCATCTGGGAAAACAGTGTCATTTCAAACCAATGTACTGTTTGTCAAAATGAGTGTTGCCATAAATTGTTAAGAATTTCTTTTTGCCTTTTGCACTGAAAATTTTGAAAGAAAATCCTGACTTTGCTTTATGAGAGAGGCTCTTAGAAAAAGAAGATTTGCCCTCTCTTTTGTGGCCTTCACCATGCAAACTCTCTAACTGAAAGCACCTTTATGAAGAAAGGCAGCAGAATTGTGCTTTTCTTTTAGACAGAGAAAAGGCATCCTCTGCATTGTAAGGGAAATATCATTTGCAGCCCAATATAAGTATTTCTTTGTAAGCCTTTAGAGCCAAAACCAATTAAATTCAAACCTTTATCCATCAGTATAAAGTCCCACTTTCTTAGCTAATAAAACCTCTAAGAACATCCTGTCAACCATTGTAACATCACTAGATGAAAAGCTGCTTCTTATTCCCTCCTTGTGTTTTCCCTTGTGTTAGATTAAGCATTTTGTAACAATTTACAATATAATTAAAATTTAGAGTCCTCTGGATGGGATGGAATAATTATAATTACTCATTGTGAAAATGGGTGTGGAAAAAGTCATCTGACCTGTTCTTAATAACGCAGCTCACACTTCATTGCAGTACATGCAATATTTAATTTGTGAAACCAGTGTCATTGTATTTGGAATCTGTGCTATCCATGATGGTGTGAGGGAAACAAGTAGCCTGTTAGCATGGTGACCACCATTTCAGTGTGCTCAGCCTCCTGGCCACGCTGAAATCGCCAGCAAAGCAAAATAAATTGCTTTTGCTTAGCAGGAACAACACTCTGATCTCACCCTCCAAACAGAGAATTTCCTGCTCCTGCTGCTCTGACTCAGCAGCTTGCTCTGAGCAACAGGAAGAAAACAAAGAGGAAGAGGTCAGGGAGGAAGGCAGAGGTGGGAGCCCAGCGCTCACTCATCCTCTCCTGCTGGTGCTCCTGCCGCAGCCTCGCACGTCCCGCAGCTCTGGTGCTTTGGGGCTGGACCTGCTCCTGGTGCTGGGATCCATCCATGACCCTGGCGTGGCTTTCCATACAGCCACAGCACTCCCTGCCTCCAGCCTCTCCCCAGGTCCACCTGCAGAGCCACTACTGGAAGAGTCCATAAAACACTCCAGTTTTTTAGGGGTGGGTGGAAAGATCCTGCATCATTTTACCTACTGGTGTGCACCATCCATGGCCATGGAAGTACACGGAATTCAGCTGACTCCTGTGAGCCCATCTCCTTCCCACTGACACACTGAACCTCCTCATTAAGGCAGATAAAAGGACGGCACTAGACGCATGCAGGGGAAGAGTAATGCCAAGCTGTGGCAATTCCCTTCCCTTTGCATCCACAGCAGCCATGCAAGCCCAGCCTGCAAATAGCAAGGCAATGAATCACCCTGCTACTCTGGATGTGGCTTTTATTGCTTTTATGCTGATGCCATGGGTGTCAGTGAGGCTCCTCCTGATTTACTACAGCAGTCTGAGATGAACAGGAGTGTGTGAGGCTCATGCATCAGAGCAGTGTGATTGCAGCACAGCCTTCTGAAAAGGAAGGCACAGAGACAAAGATGTGACCTGGGAGCAGCACAGCAGAGCTCTCAAAGTCTCAGTCAGCACTGGACTGAAGCTGGACCAGAACAAACAAGTTTGAGCAGAGGTCATGTGCTATTATATTGCTTACTTAAATGCCAATTAAATATTACCTTTTCAATTTGTATTTACCTGAGGAATCAAATGTATGTACTGTTGGTGGTATTCAAAGTCTGCCTGCAAGCTGGTCTGAGCTCATGATGACAGATTTCCCAGTGGAATGCTGGCCTTCAGTGCCAGCAGCTCATTGGTAGGTCCCACACCAAAACCTTCCCACCTGAGCATTTAACACAAACAGTTATTTACTGAGAGACTCGTGAAAAACAAATAAGAAGGGAAGGGAATTAGGAGTTCTCAGCTTTTCTGCAGTTGAGTTAGTACCCCCAGGGTGAAAAGCCCAGGCACCAATCATGGCACTCTGCAGGGAGAGCAGGACTGCCCCTGCAGACAGGCAGCATAAGGCTGGTTTGCCCCTCAGCTCCTCTGCTAAGTGAAATACCCAAATGAATATCCTCAAATAGCAGTCCCAGCTTTTGGCCCAAGGCTCTAGAAATGCTGTCTCAGTGCTGGTACATTAACCAGGGCTGGGGCCCCAGCCCAGACACTGGCAGGGAGGTGTCCACACTGGCATGCTCAGGGCCAGGAGCCCCAGTCCTTGGAGGCAGCCTGGAAGGGACCACCTTGTCCTTGCGATGTGAACTCTGTCCCCAGGCCAGAGCCCCCGTGGTGCAGGGTGGGGATGGGGATGAAGGCTTTGCAGAGCTGGGATAGGACACAGTGCCACAGCCACCCCTGAATTCAAACTGGAAACCATCTCCCCTCTCTGCTGGGAAGGCAGAATACCCCACAGGTGACACTCAGGGAGCCCCCAGGGCTGCAGGATTTGCTTATGGCAGAGCCCTGTGGGGAAGTCCAGCAGCTGCCCCAACACTGACCTGCAGCCTCTGCACAGCCCTCATCTGGAGCAGCTTTGGCTGCAACCCAAAAGCATTCATCACTAAAAAACCCAATTCTATGTCTATTTAACTACCTAGATAGATTATGTGAGTCAGTATGATGGCATCATTGACCCATGATGTCAGCACCTACTGCACCAACCCCTATCTGCCATATCCCCCCAGTCCAGGACTTTGCTCTTGGAAAGTTCTGTGCCTAATACAGGGCATTTGCCCATGCAATAAGGAAAGGGCATTGCAAATTTATTTTCCTAATTTTCCCTTTTTTTACTAGCAGCCCCAAGCAATGGGTTGACAAGAGGTTAATTGTATCTGATGTGAAATTTCCAGGAGTTTCATTTTGCTCTGCAGTGCACGTGTGACAGATATGAATTGTGTTTAGTACTAACATGAATACCAGGATAACAACCCAGAGAATCTCACTGCTTGGACTATGGAAATGGGAAAAAAACCCTCTTTCTGCATGTGTATGGCTATTTCCTGTCATGCCTAGATCCAGCTGTAAGCAATCCAAATATATTCCATGATTAAAAGCACTTTGCCTGATAATGTATTTGTAGACTTAACACTTGTGCTGGGTGCAGAGCTGAGCAGCCTGCTTTATTTCACAGGCAGGGGGCTTGGCAGAAGTTTGGCAGCTGCCTCCAGCTGTGGAGCTCTTTCTCTCACCAGGTGCAGATGGCAGCAAATCTCCTTCCTCCATGCTAAAATGTAAATTCCAGTCCTTTCCAGGCTACTGCACTGTATAATAACCACTCTCTTTCATAATAAGACTCACATATTCTGCCAGGAACATCCTCAGAAAGGGCAGAGGGAAGGGAAGAGCAAGAGACAGAGGTGGATCCAACCTGTAGCAGACAAGGCAAGGGAGAAAACTTGAGCACTGGTGTAGATCAATTTAAAAATTGCAGTTAAGCAGGGATTGTGGGGGTGGCAGGAATTAGATTAAAGAGGGTTTGTGTATCATTTAAGAGGAGGCTGTTGATATGCAATGCTTTCATTTCCCTATTTAAATATCACTGTAGCAGCCAGCAAAGTGTGCAAATGCCTTCTCAGCAGGTGAGAGGGGGTGCAGGGTACAGAATGCAGAGGGCCATGGGGAAGCCAACTGCAAGGAGCCAGCTGGGGCGAGCATTGGTGAAATCTGTGAATCAGTGCAGAGACAGCTTCTAACAATAGCCTTATCATCAATACCCATGTTTGCACCAGGAAAGAAACAGGCAGGAATGCACAGGTTCAACTGTATTTTCCTACATGTTGCTTATTTGGGAGAAAAACACATCACCCACTGTACCACCAGGGTCCTTATCCCCACACACACACACACACACAGATTTATTGTTTGCCAATTGCAAATTGCTCACAAACACGGGGGCACTAAATTTAGGTTGAAGAGATGTTTCTTTGTTTGAAAACAAAACAAACAAAGCAAAATAATTACAGGAGTACTGCAAGTGAATACAATAAAAAGTCAAAACAGAGGCAAAATAACACTTTTCATGTCTAGAGCTCAAGCATTTCTGCAAAGCTGGATCAGGGTCAGTGTCTCCTCCTTGCTGAAAGGGGAAAAAAAAGCACTCTAATCCATACTAGAGGCTCCTGGTAGAATTCAGAAAACCTTCTGAATTTCTTACCTCTGCAGACCCCACTGTAAAAATTTGAGGTGGGCATGGAAATTTTGAGACAGATTTTCTTCTCAGCATCATGCAATATAAAATACAATTCTTGATTTGCTTAAAGGCTTTGCACGCCAACAGAAAGCAGCCAGAGCCAGTCCTAAAATCTAACACCAAAAATCCACATCAGGCAAGGCCCATGTGACGCATTCCTCAAGCCCACACCAGCTCTTCCATGCTGATTCTTCCCTACTGCCAAGACATGATATTCCATTTGCCACTTGGAGCTGGTGGGAATGCTGTGCAAGCTCCCAAGATTTCTAGCAGCCTCCAACCATAACAGCACTCCAGACAGTGAGTTTAGTAAACTGCTTTCAGCTTTGAAACTCTACCCTGAAATACATTAAAAGCCCAAATCCTTGTTTTCTGCCTGTAAACACAGAGGTGAGCACTGATTTGGGGGGGATGTAGAAAATGACCACCCAATGCCCCTCTGGCTGTTTCCCATGTGTTCCTAATATGTGTCCATGAGTCCCTCACCTTCAGCAAATCCAGTGCTGCCAGGGAAGGAGCTGGCTGAGAGGTGTGTTGGGATGCTCACAACAAACTCCAGCTCATGGCAGCGCTGTGGCAGAAGAAAAAATCTGCAGAGAGACAAGTGCATTTTAAGAAACAAGGGCAACATCATTAAAACTATTTCTTGTCCCCAAGTGACCAACTAAACTGTTGGGAGTGCAGACAGGAGCTCACATGCTCAGCATGAAGCAGCTACTTGGTGTCTCTGCAGAATAATGCAGCTGAAAAATCACTGTGGGGACTCGTGGCTCGACAGAAATCTGCAGGGGAGGCGTGATCTGACATGACAGGAGCTGGATGTCTAGGAGCAGCACCACCACCAGGGAAGAAGAGCAGATTCTGGGAACACTGGATGTGGGTTAAAACTCAGGGAAACTGGGTCTAGCTGTAAGGACTTGCTGCTGCAGGTTGGGGTGCTTTGGTGCGCTGGCCTTTCCTCTGGAGCTCAGGAATTGCAGCTCTGGGGAGCCTGGGGTATGACCCCCTCAGACCAGCCTGCTGCTGGAGATTTAGGAAATAACAAGTATGGGAAACATCCCACTGACCACAGAGTGTTGGCAGTGCTGGGCAGCAGATCCCACCCAGCTGATGCTTGGTTAACCAAAGGGGTGCTCACAGCACAGGCACAGGGCTGAGAGCTGTACAGCAACAATTGCTCTGGTCGTCCCTGAGTTTACTTTGTACAGACAAAAGCATCTCTTTTCTTTATAAGTTCCTCAGTCCAGGATCAGACACTCCAGGTTAATTTTGCTCACAGACCATTTTGGTTTTAAGTCTTCTAAAAATTTCTTCACTAACACATGCATTCTCAATTTATTTATTTCCTTGATTTTCTCAACAGATACCAGGAGGTTATATTCAAACCTCATGTGTGGTATTAGCTCTTTGTCAATATTTAAATTATTATGGGACCGGTGTGGTCTTGAAAATGAAAAATTAGGTTAATTGTTTGACCAATTGAATAAAGCAGAGCAGCCTCTCTGTGATCTGAACTCAGGCCTGTGTTCTCTGACAGGGAGGAGATGTTTTTTGTTCGTGTCACTGAGGCAACTTTCCCTCACGCATCACTAGCTAGCCCCCTGGCATCAGTGCATGTGCTATTGCTGTCATTCCCTTACCTGCATGTCACCACCCTCTTGGTCCCCAGGGCAGGAGCTGGCAGCCTGTCTGCTGCCTTCAGCAGGTACAGCTGGGTGCCAGGCATGAATCCTGATCCTTGAATGTTGCCTCTGACTCAGCATGGACCCCACGATTAGTGCTTGGGAGAGGAGCACCTCGAGCCATCCCTTCACATCAGTGACTCCCAAATGACTCACGGTGATGAGCTGGCACGGCTCTGTTAGAGACTTTTGGGGAGCAGTGTGGGCCTGCCCACTCCTGCACAACCCTCTCCTGTGCCCAGCTACATGGGCTGTGCAGAGCAAGAGCTAAAGACACTCCTGAGCAGTGCAGGTCAGCAGCAGCCCCCAGGCAGGCATCTGGGGTCCTGGGGGGAAGCTGAATGTGGGTCCTCCCTGACAGGAACCCCTCTGATACCTGGGTCTCTTTGACTGGAAGTGGTCTCTGTTGAGTGGAAAGGGTCTCTACTGATTTTTCAATATTAACAGAATAGTCTAGTCACCTTCAAAAGTCTAAGGGGCTAAAGCTCCTTGAATGAGTAAAGGGAAAGGTGAAACAAAGCTCATGGTAGCAAAAATGCTGCAGACAGACTGGAAGTGATGCACAGAATGCAGGTAGGGGATTCAGACAGCCCAGTGCCACAGCTGCCTGTCATATGGGTATCAGCACATGCACCTGCACACCACCTCTGCAGCAAGAGAAACATAAACCAAAATCACAGAATCATAGAAATGTTCAGATTGGAAAAGATGTCCAAGTCTAACCATTAACCCAGCACCACCACCATGTTTACAATTAAAGTGTCCTCAACTGCCACATCCACACACTTTTTCAACACTTTCAGGGATGGTGACACCACTACTGCCCTGGACAGTCTGTTCCAATGCTTTGCAACTCTTTCAGGGATGAAAGTTTTCCTAATATCCAAACTAAACCTCTGGCACAACTTAAAGCCATTTCCTCTCACCCTGTCTCTTGCTACTTGTGAGCAGAGACTGACCTCCACCTGGCCACAGCCTCCTTTCAGGGAGCTGTAGGGAGTAATAAGGTCTCCCTTGATCCTTCTTTTCTCCAGGCTAAACAACCCCAGTTCCCTCAGCTGCTCCTCATAAGAGATCTTTTCTGGACCCTGCACCAGCTCTGTAGCTCCTCTCTGGACTCCAGCACCCCAGTGTCCTTTCTGAAGTGAGGGGCACAGAACTGGGCACAGCACCCAAGGTGCAGCCTCACCAGTGCTGAGTGCAGGGCGCACAATCACTGCCATGGCCTTGCTGGCCACACTACTTCTGATACAAGCCAGGATGTCGAATGTAAAAGAAGAGAAAACAGAAAAAGAATGCCTTGACTCTATCTTTCTCCTCATTCCTGAAGATGACAACTGATCTACTATGTTTTTTTATTGTATTTGCAGGGACCCCCATGAAAGGGAGGAATGAAGGATCTGACTCCATGTTCTTAGAAGGCTAATTTATTACTTTATAATACTACATTTTATTAAAGAATACTATACTAAACTATACTAAAGAATACAGAAAGGATACTTACTCAATGCTAAAAAGCTAATAATGAAAACTCGTGACTCTTTCCAGAGTCTCGACACAGCTTGGCCCCAATTGGCCAATGAGTCAAACAACTCCCACCAGAATCCAATGAAACAATCACCTGTGGGTAAACAATCTCCAAACACATTCCACATGTGAGCACAACACAGGAGAAGCAAATGAGATAAGAATTGTTATCCTTTTCTCTGAGGCTTCTCAGCTTCCCAGGAGAACAATCCTAGGAGAAAGGATTTTTCAGAGAATGTGAATGCTGCATTTTCTATCAAAAAAAACTCCTATGCCCCTCAAACTACAAGACATAGTTTGCTGGGAAGCACTGGCAGGAGCCATCCTGGAGCTTGTCCTTTAACTCTTCATCACAAGAAGAACACGATCGCTGCTGCTCCTTGGTTACCAAGGCTGCAAAGGTGATATGGATGGGGAATGGTTTTTCACACTCTGAGGGAAATCCCCACTCAGGGATCCACCTCAGTGTACTGGTGATGCCCTCCCCTCCTGTCAGTGCCCTGCTGTTCCTGTGAGGCCTCTCCCAGCCCTCAGCTTCAGCCTGGAGAGCCGTGTCTGTCAGTCCTGGTGCTGCAGCTGCACATCCAGCTGTGCTCATAGCTGAGCTTGCTCAAAGCTCTGTCCTCATTCACAGCTGCTCATCACAGCATGGGCACTGTTCTGCACTTGCAGGGGTTCACTTTGCTTCCCATGGCTCAGGGAGCCCAAAGGATTTGGGCATTTCACTCTGCATTGTGCTGCTACCATCCAGCCAGGCTCTGACAGACAAGCACTGGCAAAACTTGTGCTGTTGCTGGTGCAGCACCCACTCTCACCCTTCTGTATTGTTATTACAGTAAATAACCAGAGACACCATAATTTCTCTGAAGCGGCTTTAGGCTACAGCCTTTTGTCCCAGTAGGCCTTGCCAGCTGGCAGCCAGCAGCTGGTGGCAGGTTGAGCTGCCCTTTCATTTGGGTAAGGTGAGTTTTTGAGGATCTCGGAGCTGGGAGCACAGCTTGACACAGCAACGCCTTCCAGTACTGGGCAGGCTGGCAAGCCAGACCATGGGCACCCCAAAAGCCCCAGAGCAGTGCTGGCTGGTGCAGGTCCCTGCTTGCAGCATGAGGGCAGGGGCTTCAACCTCCTCCCATGGATGGTGGGCTGCAGGGGGACCCTGCCAGGTGGACTGAGCTGTTTCCCACTGAATGTAGAGCAGCACCAAGCTGCCAAATGGCCATGTGAAGCTATTTATGAAAATGCTGAGTGAAAGACATAAAAGGCTTCTTTAACCAGCCTGCCTTACAAGCGATGTAAACTCTGTGTGGCAATGAGGGAAGCAAACCCCACCAAGGTTTTGTTTGCTGGGATGTGCAGGACTCTCCTGCCTGGAGCAGGGTTGTCCTACACAGCATTCCTTCGCACACCATGAGGCTCCTCACAAAGGCAGGGGCTGCCCAAATCAGACCCTGGGCCCTGGGGAGAGCCTCTGCAGGTTTGCTCACGTGTGAAGCACACGAGGGGAAGTCTGGAGGCACTTCAGCCATGTGTTGCACTGCAGCAAGTAATGTAAGGAGCTGATGTGCAGGGATTGTAATGCCTTGGGAGGCTTGGGAAAAAGTCTCCCTCATGTTTTCAGAAATGATGATGTGTGTTCTATCCATCCACTCCTCATCAAATGCTGTCAAAACTTCTGCCTGCACATCTCTGTTCTTCCACATCCATACTCCACCACAACCCACTGGCCACCAGCCTTTGTCACAAGTGGACTTTTGCTTTCTTTTCTTCTTTTAAATGTGAAGCTGTTGACAACCAGCTTTCTGTCTGAAAGGCAAATGGTGACTCACAGCCCTTCCCACCTCTGCATCCAGGAGAGAGCTGCTCCCTTGGAGTGGCACTCTGCAAACAAACCATGGGGGATGGGGAGAGATCCCATCATTCTATCAACACATTCTCTCTCCAGGAAATTTAAGGCTTCCAGCTGTTTTAGAAAAATGGGCATTTTTATTAGCAAATTCTCTTGTCCTGGAAGCAACTCTTTTAATTTGCAGCTTCACATTCATCAGCAATGTCCCTGACATGCGAAACCATCATAAACTGCACCAAGCTCCATCGTGCTCTGGGCCATCACCTTCCCAGCTGATGCTGCAGCAGAGCTGCAGCTTCCCCTTTCCTTTCCCCTTCCTCCTTCTTGGTTTTCAGTCTGACCCCAGTCCTACACTTTATTTTATAGACAAGCAGACTTTCCCTGGGTGGAAGGGAGGGAAAGGCACATCTGGGGCTCAGGATGGGGGAGTCTTCATAAGTTGTATAAATCAGGGGAGGCAGGAACAGACAAATTTGCATCAGGTCTTTTATCCTCTGACCACATTCCCACTGGAGAAGGTAAAGTGTGTGAGGACACACTGCCCAAATGATGCTGTACCATATGAGCTGGATCCCTGTGTGGGAAGAAGAGGCAACAGAGAACGGTTGATATGGCTGGCTAAGACCATCTAAAAGGCTGACCTTTTATTTAATTTTTATATTTCTGTGTTACTGCCTGCCTTTATTTGCTTGCTGCCTTTCAAAATCAAAACACCAATTGTGTCCTGCTGAATTAGCCCTCATTAGAGCACTGGAACCACCACAGCAGCAAGTGTCTGTCCAAGGAGGGTTTGCTGAAGAATGCTGTCCTGCCAGGTTGCCCTGGCAGGGATGAGTCTCCTGGCCAAAGGAACATTTGCTTTGTGCCCCAAAGAAACCCCAGACAAAGGGAAATGTGAGTGAACCCGCACATCTTCCACTCACACTCAGCCTTCCTGCAGCTCCTCAGGAGAGAGGAGGGCAGCTTCTGCATTTACCTGCTGGGTTATTGAGGGAGACAGAGCACCTCTGATCCTGTGGCTGTCATTCCACACCTCCTGGTGTTTGCTGCTGGGAGAAGGACTGAAGCAACTGCCTCCTCCCAGTCACTGCACAGGGCATCTTAGGTGTTTAGAAAGCACCAAGGGCTGTGCTCTGGAAGTGCCTGTTGAGTCCTGTATTTTCCTGGCCTCTTGGTTAAATCTGCCATGAGAGAATTAAATGAGGCAAGGAATCTTCTAAAGCATTTATGTTGCGTTTTGCCCTTCTGTATATTACAAATTGCACATTTTGGGACAGGAGTTAGCATGTCAGATTGCTTTTCCAAATAATTATGCATGATACACTCCCTCAGCCAGCCTCTGGTGACTCAGCAGGAGGTAAAGCTTTGAATAGGAAGGAAAAAATCTCTCAGACACATTTCTATGGGCTCTGTGCAGCCACCAAACAAACATCAAGTCTAGCCTTTTTGTACTGCTGTCTGGCTGCTGAATCCCACATCAGATGCAAGGAAGGGAGTTTTGTGACGAAGAAAGCTGCAGAAGATAGTCTGCTTTGGAGAGAAGAAGGGATTTTAGTGGTTTTGGTGCTGTCTCCTATTCCTTGTTTTGCTTTGCTGTTCTGAACCACCAGGTCCACCAAAATGACCTGCAGAGAGGGAAAATAATCTTCTTGAGGGTAGGGCAAAACTTTACAGCTGGATTTGTGGTGTAATGTTGTGTACTGGGGACGGCCCTGCTGAAGAAGAGCCCCAGCAATGGGGACTGTCCCCCTCCCGTGTCTCCCCGTGCTGTGACCGAGGGGCTGGGAAGGGACAGATCCCAGTGAGCACCAGGGCGTCCCAGCTGTGCTGCTGGAGCTGGCAGTGGGGCTGGCACAAAGCTGCATCAGGGGAATGCCCACCCAGCCATCTGGCTTTTGTTTTGGAGCCTGGCTGGGGAGCAGTGGGGTTCAAGTTTAATTAAGCAGTGCCTCAGAGAAAAAAGAGCCACCGAGAGTCTTGCTATCAGATGTGATTTCACAGGAGCCCGAGAGCATGACCTCTTTTTAAGCATCTTTATTTTTGCCTGGCTAATGAGCGTGTTGCCTCACAGAAAAGCAGATTCCCAATGGGAGGGATTGCAATATAATCCCTTTGCTCTGGCAGCAGTGCTGAAAGGGGGTGGCACAGGCTCAGGCACGCAGACCCAGCGGGTCTCATCCTGCCTTGGGGTCATGAAGTCTGATGGCTTTTCCAACCCATCCTTCTCTCACAAGGAGAGGTCAGGGCCACCAGGCCCCAGCCCACAGAGCCATGACATGCCCAGGAACATCCCCTGTCTGTCCTGTGTCCCCACCAGAGCCCCAGCACTGGAGAAGTGGTCACCAGGTGTGGCAGCTGCACTAGCAGGACCTGCAGGAGGAGTCACAGATTTCCATAGGAAACCAGAGCAGCAAATTGTTAGGAAAGCAAATAATCCAAAACAAATCCTTCTCCTTTATTCAGTAATGGCACACAGGCACAGAACAACAGTGGGGCCAAATCTCTGCAAGTTTGGATGCACAAATCCCTTTTCTTACTAATGAGAGCAAAGTGACACGTGAGCTATGACATGTCTGGTTACAAGACCCCATTCCCTTGATCAACAGGAAAATCCAGTCTAGGGACTCTTAATATGGGAGGATCAAGAGCCAACTGAGATATAGGAGACTGGGAAAAATGCAAGGCTTGAGAGAAAAAAAATCCTGCTTAATTAATCTTTTTTTTATATGGAAAACTGTATACTTGGAGAAGAAATGTAGAAGAAACATTCTTGTAAATTAGTTTTGCTCAGAGTGAACAGTGAAGGTTAGAGAAATGTTTAACACGACATGACTGCTGCCATTCTCAGCTCTTCAAAATGTTTTCAATAACTAAAATATTTCAAATTAAGGTCTTTTATTTCAAACCTTCATGGTATCAAGCAATTAAAATGCTTACAGACTCTCAGCTTCAATACCTAATTTAATTATGGTTTTGGCTGCTGTTGTATCAGCTGCCTCACAGACACTATGGAGAGAGAGCAAATGTTAATTTTTCAAGCTTTTGCTCTATTCTCTTAAATTTGTTGATATCTTGTGGTAGGATACAGCCTTCTTTCTTACTTAAAAAACAGCTAGATGGCTCCTTTTAATTTTTCAGCATTTTCCTTTCCTTAAGTTAGAAATATATTAGTAGGCAACACATGTACAAGTACCTAGCATATAGTAGTCATGTCTCTCACAGTTTGAAAATAAAAACTGAAACTCAGCTTTGTAAATGTATCCATCAGCTCCTCTGTTGAGCTAACTGCATAAATCATATTTTCACCCATAAAGAATTAAAAACCCAATAATTCTTATAAGCAGCATAACTACTGAAATTATTTGAATTTCCTAAATTTGATGGGTTTTCAAAAAAAATATTTTCCTCCTTAAGCCTTTAAAACTTCCAGAGATTTTCCATGTCTAGGCAGAACAAGATTTCCCTGTGAGACCCCTGGCATCACATATTCACACACGCCAGCCATCTTTAGCCCTGATGTCCCCAAACCAGCCCTGCTCCTGAAGCCAGGGGAGCATTTTGTCTGCCTTCCCCCAGGGCCTCCACTCACCCTGCCCACCTCTTCACCACCACCTCCCTCCATCCCCAGGCACCTTGGGAAGGGGTTTGGTGTCATCAGGGGATGCTGGCTGCTCTCCTCTCCCATGAAATCCAGCTGGAAAGCAGGAGCCACAGACCTGCTGAGAAATGCCAGTTTTGTGGGAGGGTTAAAAGGGGCTAGCTCCCTCCAACCAGCTGTACTGCAGGCTTTTTGGATAAAAAACAGTCACCCTGGAGAGCTGTTTTGCAAAATTTCAGTTGAAGAGACTGTATTGCAGTGAATGCTGTGCCTTCCCCAGAAAAGGATTGGAAAGTCATCCTCGTTTCCATGGATACCCTGTAACAGGACTGAAAACAAAGCTGTACTTTTTGATATGGCTCCCTGAGCCTCCCTGTCTGTCCTTATGCACAGGGAAGGGACAAACAGCCTCTGCAGCATGAGGGGGTCATGTCACATGAAAATATCCACACTTGTGGCTGAGCAGGACTGGAAACTTTGTCAGGGCATCTGCCTTTTGCAGGGAAACCCCAAGGAGGCTGAGCAGCGCAGGGCTAGTTCTCCCCTCCCAATTAAATCTAGCTGTCCATGTTTTATATATGACCTTGAGGACCTATTTGATCAAATAGATTTTATTTCATTTCTCCATGCATGTCAGCATTACAGGGCATGCTGAAAAAACCACAGCAAACATAAATAAAATAGATAACACTTTGTGGGCATCACATAACTGGTGATATTCCCTCTGTTGCCAGCGACATAAATCTGCAGCAGCCGGGCTCTGGGTTGTGGTGAAATGAGGCTGCAGGCACAACCACATGGCCCCAAACCACTTGTGAGTCCAGCTCAGTTCTGAGCTTCTCCTTCCAGCAGAGATGCAGAAATCCAGCTCCTTACCCACTGGAAAGGGCTGAGGTCCAACATTCCCAGCTTTACACATCTCTGTGCTTGCTCATTCCCAGTTCCCAAGCACAATGGCCACTTTTAAGAAACCACACTCTGCTCTGTGCCAGGCTGCTTGCTGCTCTCTTTCTTCTCCCTCAAGAAGATGTTCCACATGAGTTGCTGCAACCTTGATGCTGATGAGTACAGCTAAGAGAGGGTCAGCTATTTTACTCTTCAGTGGCCTCATGTAGACTCCATCCCAGAAATATTCCTTGCAGCAGTGCTGCAAACCATTTCACAGACAGTCACATCTCATTATTCACCAATGTGTCTCTCATGCAAGTGCTCACAGAGCTGTAGAAGTCCAGATTCTGTTGTGCCAGCTGCTGGCCAGGGCAGAGCTAAACCTGCTGGCACCCTACTCCTAGCACATGCTGAGCCACAACACTGCCTCCCCAGTACTGCTGTATAGTAACAGCAGGGCAACCCTGATGAAGGGGAGAAATTATGCATCTGACTCCATCTTATCAGAAGGCTCATTAATTACTTTATTATATTATTCTATATTACACTGAATCTAAACTGAACCTGCACAAGCACTCAACTCCACTGCCCAGCAGCTCGTGACTGTCAGCCAACAGCCCAACACACACACCTGGATTCAACTGGTCAGTGAATCAGAACACTCACACCAGAATCCAATTACCAATTCCCTTCAGGTAAACAATCTTCCACAATTCATTCCCCTTGTTCCAAAACACAGGAGCAGTAAATGAGATAAGAATTGTTTTTTCTTTCTCTGAGGTTCAGAGAATGTGAAGCCCAGAAAATCCTTGGGAAGTTGTGCCTTGCTTTTCTCTGTGAAGAGAAATACAGCCACACTGCTGTGCCTTGTCTTGGTCATCTGTGATGTTATTTGGAAAATAAAATGAGAAAACAAGGGGTATACTAATGTTAAAAACAGAGAGATGTCAATATTGGTGGTATGTGAGTACTGCAATAATCCTTGGAAGAAGCTATTGTGTTGTAAGGAGCTTTGTTTATTCTGTTGGATGGGAAGAAGCTTTGTGTGGATGTAGAAGGACCTGATGGAGCTTGAGCCCTCGTTCCAGCCAGGGATTCTGTTCCAAGCTTGGCAGCCCACCCTAGGGCTCATCAGTCTCAGATCTTCAGTCTGAAAATCCCTTGGGAATTGGGAAGAACAGCAAGAACCAGAGCCCACAGCACAAGTACCCCACTGCTTTACCCTAGCGTTCGACCTAGACTTGCAGGAGGGCAAAACACTTAATGAGCAGAAGTCAGCACAAGGGAGGGAGACAGAGAGTTAACTTAATATTCAAGATAACAAGTGTAAAGTGTAGCTTGCAGAGATTTTCTTCCAATATTATCTCCTGTCATTTAGGAATTGTATGCACACAGAGGCCTGCACGAGATACAAAGTGGTGGGAGGTGGGTTTGGCATGGGCTCCAACAGATGCATTACACACGCAGGGAAGAGGCACCAAGTCAGCTGCTCAGATCAGCCCTCACAAGTGCCAATAGAGTCTTTATACCATGCCATTAAGCATTCACTGTGCACCATCTGGACTGCAGGAAAGCTAATTTTGGAATGTTTTCAACACAGCACTTTATAATCTCTGGTGCATTAGTTTCCTAGTTACCTGCAGGGCAGTTTTGCAGGATTCAGAGAGAAATGGTAAAAGGCACAAACAAACTCAGTCTGCAGCTAGGTGATTTTAAGTCCTCCATCCTGGACTCATGCAACCCCTAAGGTCTCTATCACTGGGAAGCTGCAGAGTGCCCCAGCCCCAGTGGATAAGCTCTCCTTTTCCAGCCAAATATTGGAATTTCTTTTCTTAGTACTTTTTTGCACATAGCTGATGTTAGCCAAACCTTCATGACCAGTAACAATGGAGACAGAGACCAGAATCCTAAATGACAGAGTGGAGGAGGACGAGGAGGAGGAGGAGGAAGAAGCCAGCAGGTGGACAGGGCTGTCTGTGCAATCAGTGTCTCTTTGGACTGTTTTGGGGTTCCCCAGGCTCCAGTGGTTTCCTGGCTGCAGTAGGCAGTGTTATTTGTTCCTGCCTGCCTGGGCATGGTCCCTCTCTCCAGGCATGCAGCCTGCACTGCCCCATACCGGCACCACGGGTCACCCTCTGCCTCCCCTCTGGATGGAGGGAGGCTGCTGGGACAGCTGAGGAGCAGCCCGTGTGGATTGGATCTGCTCTTCCAACCTGAAAACAGGTGTTTTCCTTTCGTTCCTCTGAGCACAGGGGAGCACTGCAAGGAGCCCCAGCGCTCGGCTTCCCTGCAGGACACTCAGTCTCAGGTCTGCAGGCAGGAGCCCTCCTGCCCTTGCTCTGCTTTTGTAATCAGAAAAGCTCTGGTTAACCCACCTGATTTATCCCTGCTCAGGCCAGGTAGAATAATGCTTTCCTTAGGTTCTTGTCTGCAGCTTTTAATAGCTAAAGGCATTTGGCTGCTCTTCTGCTGGCTTGGACCCACTGCTACATTAGTGAGATCTGCAATTTCATGGAACCTTCCCCTCCCCAGGATGGTCATTAACACCTGCAGAGCCATAGCTGTGCACATAGGCACCCACACATCTTTTGGGAGAAAAACACCTGAAAATAGGTGTCCGGTTCCTCGGCTGTTCCAATGGCGTGGAAAGGCTCGGGATGGCCTTGGGGCAGCCCGCACTCCAAAGGATGAAAGGAGTCTTCAGGTTTTTCGGTCTTCAGTGTTGTTTATTAATTTTTATCTACAATATTTTCCCCCGGCCCGACAGAGGTCTGCACAGCAAGCCAGCCATGAGCACGCTGACTGCCCTCGGGGCGGTCACTTATCTTTATACTAAAAACTACTTATAAGATATTTACCTTTTGCCCCCAATACCTTTCACCCTTATTGACAAGTGCACATTCACTAAGAACCAATCCCAAAGTGCCACCATCACCATAGAAGATGGATGACAAGAAGAAGAAGAAGAAGGACAGGACACGCCCTAATTCCTCCATCTTGTCCCCATAGAACCCCCCTGTACCGAGATTCTAAAACCTGTGTTTCACACTATAATTAATCTATCCCTTCACCATTTATCCCCGTGTGATCCCCCCATCCTCATACAGCTGTTACATCCTGTGCAGGATCAAAGTCCAACCACCAAACACTTCTGGCAACGTTCCAAGACTCCGAGCCCCCCAAGGGTTGTCTCGGTGACTCTGCACATCAGGACTGCTGTGCTGAGTTCCCACAAATAGGGACTGCACATATAAAATGGCCACGTCTCACATATTAAGTGGGTTTAATAACCAATAACATTTTGAATAAAAATTTCTTGCGTTTAACAAAATTTTCTATATATTTTCACAGTAGTAGAAAGAGTTGTCAAGGTAAAATGTTATGCCTTTCTCTTTTTCTAGCTTCTTTGCAACAGTGTATTTGCCTTTTTTCACTTCACATGTAAGGAAGCCCAAATCTGGCTTTAGCTAAGGAAGGCTTGGGATTTTTATCCAGCTTTGAGCTGTTGTTTTGTGCTGACTTCTCCTTGGAAAGACTCAGCTCCTCCCTTCCACCTCAGAAACTTCTTTAATTTTTAGGCATAGAAAAACCTTCACAGTGTGCTTGGCTGCTGTCAGTGCCACAGATGTGTCCTTTTTGGCACACCAGTGTGAGGGCAGTGGGGAGGTTTTGCCCTCTGCGCTGGTGCAGAGGGCAGGTACATGGAGAACACTCTGTCCCTGAGGTGGGGGTCTGGGGGAGCACCCTGCATAGCCACAGCCTACCCTGGTCCCTGGTTGTTGAGGTGGTATCTCCATTCCAAAAGCTGATGCAGTGATATGAATCCCTTGAGTGCATATGTGTGAGTAAATATAAAAATAAACTGAAACATGGTTGTCCAAGGCGTATAAGGAAGCAGCAATACAAGTCAATAAGTTGTCTCCTATTAGAATTGCTCCCATCCTAGTGTTATGATTAAGTCATGGATAAGTCAAAACCAACTGCTCATAAGATGTAACATCAACCTTCCTCCGGATTCCCCTTTTACCTGCACAGGCACTGATCCCCTTGGCTGGGTACAGCACTGGAGAAAGATGAGCTGCATTCTTTCTCAGGCATGGACAGGTCCGTGTCCACACTGGGGGAAGCTGGGGGAAAGTCCTGTATTGAGGGCTGGTTGGCAATATCATGAGAGTTTCCCAATTCAGTTAATCAGAAATTTCATTATAGCATCCAGGGTTTGAGCAACCACCCCAGACTGCAAGATGTTCTTCAAGAGAGGAGGTGCAGCTTTATCATTTTAATGTTGGCAAAGATAACCTCCACTTACCTCTGCACTAAACCCCCATAGGTCACCCCAGCCCTTTTCTACCTGACTCAAAACACACTCACACCCACTCAGTCCCTACCCAGCACCAGTCACATCCCTGTGCACACATCTCTGTGATTTCCAGATCTGAATAATTTTATGGGTCTCCCTGGTGCTTTTCCTGCTTTTCCCTTCCCCTTGGAAATTGCAAAAGGGAAATCAGAAGCAGGAAACTGTCAATTAGCATTGCTAAAAAACCAGCCTAACAAGGCTATCATCAGCTGGAAATGAGATGCTTCCCATACCAGCAGCTGCAGGCTACTGGGGATACAAATGTTTGTATCAGTCTTCTCAATGGTAAATTATGCTGGTCCTCACCTGGTGTGGGTTAAGGGGAAGGGTCTCTGTTGCCCTGAGGCTTGCTGGAGTCTGTGGTCATTGGATACCCTTTCCCCCAAACCTGCAACTGCAAAACCACCCACAAGATGATAACCACAGCAGAAAAAGCAGGGAGACATGATGCAAAAAGTTTGCCCATGAGGGAAACTGCAGGGGAGCATAGAGTTTTACTAAGAAACCTTAGTATGGCAAAAGATGAGAGAAAAGGTCTCTTTCTCACTGTTTCAAGAAGTCCTACTGTTAGTTATTTTGTCTTGGTCCTCCTACTACCCAAACCTCATCTTTCGCTGAGACAAGGTAGGTATAAAAAGCTCTTTCACAGCCAGCATTTCTCCCAGGGATGGTCAAACCTTGCCCAGCCAGAGAGGGACAATCTGGGCTTGTCTGCATGAGCAGCTGCACTTATTAACCACATCAGTGCACTGAATAGCCACCAGTCATCCACCAAGCATGGACACACTTCCCTCAGTGCACTCAAACACAAGGATAACATATCAAAAGGGGAATCACTATGCTTCCATAAACTATATCTGTATTTTATGTGTTAGCTGGGTGGTGGAACCCTCAGCTTCTGCAATATCTGGAGAAACTTGTGGATGCAAAGTGGAACACAGGCTTGGACCAGTTCACAGTGAGACCCCCACATACCTCTGCCTTTGAACCACTGCCAGTGGTGAGGGATGCAAAGCCACTGTGCTGGCTTCACATTATGTGTCTTGTGATGGGGGGGCTGCATTTCACATTCACCTTACTCCTGTGACAGCTCTCCTTTGCTGTCATCACCTGGGGCTGCAGGTATGGGGTGAAACAAATGACCTTCAGAGTCTAATAAATGGCTCAGGAGATGCTGGAGCGGCAGCTGACCAATGTTCAGAGACTGACCTTGCAAAATGAGGCATGGAAATGGGTCAGATTTCCAGTGCAGAAAGTACTTCCTCAGTTTGTGGTTGTTTTCTTTTTTTCTCGATGTGTAAATTCTGTCTAAGGATGTGGAAGGTCTGGGGCAGAGCATTAGCACATTGTCAGCCTAATCACACAATAAAACCTGCCACTGTGAAGCCACAATAACCATTTATGGAGAGAGATGATGCTGAAAAAAAGGTTGTTTACAGCTTAGCATCTCCTCTGTCTGAAAATCACCCAAAGAGAGGAAGGAACTGAGAGAGGATGCATTTGGTGATTTAATGTTTAAATAAGAGCATGAAATGGATATTTCTGTCTCCACTCAAGAGGGTTCAAGATTTGATTCCTCAATCTCCCTGCAGCCACCTTTATGGGATGAGCACATGGGCCCATGCCCTGGGTGTCTCCTGAAATGGGTGCTAGCAGATGGGAAAAAATCCATGGGAATGGGATGCTTGTCCCACTTATAACAGTAGTGGAATGGGGAGAGGTAAACCCACATTTTCAATTACTTATTTCATCAGGATTGTGTTATTAGTGTCTACATAATGGATGAGTCCATCCTGTCAATGGCTTTAGGAAGGGCAGGCATTGTGGAAGGAGCAGATCCCAATTTTCATTTCTATTTCCAGCACTTTGTAAATCTATGCACTCCTGGTCAGTGTAGGTTCATACCCACACAGCTGTGCAGCTGCAGTAGCAGTAACACACCACCAGCCTGGATTTTACATGGATCAAAAGCCTTTGACAAGGTCCTCCAAAACACCCCTCTCTGGATGGAGAGAGATGGATTCAGTGGATAGACTGTTGGGTAGATAAGAAAGTGGTTGGCAGACACATTCAGGGGATTGTGGTCAACAGCTCAGAGTCCTGATGGACATCAGTGACCAGTGCCCATATTGGGACCAGGGTTATTTAGTATCTGCATTAATGACATAAACAAAGGGATTGAGTACACACTCAACAAGTTTCCAGATGGCACAGAGCTGAGTGTTGCTGTTGACACACCTGAGGGATGGGATGCCGTCCAGAGGGACCTGGACAAGCTCAAGAATTGGGCCCATGGGAATCTCATGAGGTTTAATATCAACGAGTGCAAGGTACTGCACCTGGGTCAGGGTAACCCCTGGTATCAATCCAGGCTGGGCAGTGAACAGATCCAGAGCAGCCCTGCTGAGAAGGACTTGGGATGGCATTCTGAGCCATGCATAATTTAATCCCTTTAGAATTATGAGCTACATCAATAGTCAAAGAAATAATATCCTATGTATTTTGATTAGTTTAAAGAAATTGATACCTCCTTCCAATTACTAGAGCTATTGGTATCTAGCTCCTATATAAAGAAACATTCCTTAATTTCCAAACAAATTGTACGTTTGGGCTAATCAGCCCTTGTACAGCCTCTGCAAGGTAAATAATTATGATCAATGCAGAGTAGCAGGGAGCATTTAGAGGCACAGAAATAAAATAAAAACTATGAATCACAGCAGTTGAAATAAGAGTGTCAGGGCTTCCCATGCCACCTGCAGCACTGTGCCCTTCCTTAAAAAATCGAATATAGGTGCCCAACTGCATTGCACATGCACCTGCCCTAGCCCCAGTGTTTGTTCCTCAGTGAGCTGTTTATTTTTGGTGTGATTCTGTGCATCCTCAAAGCTGCATCTGCAACAGGACCCCAGCAGCCCCGTGGATCAGTAACCCCCGGAGGAGTTAGGGCTATTCCAAAAGGCCTGGAGGGCCATGCCAGCCCAAACTGTGGCAGTGCCCTGAAATGTTTTTACCTGACTGCTTTTACCTGTCCAGGCAGTGCATAGCAGACTGCACAACACAAAATGAGACACTGCTGCTTTGATTAGTGTATGCTTTTCACTCTTTTAGACTGTTGAAAACAGTTGCTTCATAAATCTGGCTCTGGATTTATCTGCTTTCCTATTTATTGTGCAGCCTGCTGTGTCACTTCCTTTACATGTTGTGGTGCCTGGAACATATTATTTCCATAGTGTTTTTCCTGAAAGTGCTTTTTTCAATGAAATAGGCATGAGCAAGAGCAAGTGTGGTCTTGGGAGCTTTCAGACATTGTGTCTGCTCTAACATAACATCACAGCTGCTGAAATGCTACCCTCAAATCAGAACCATTACAGGCACCGGGGAAATTTCACCTAAGAAAGGCAATAAGGTTGTTATGGACACAGTACAGCCTGTATCTATCTACCATCACCTATTCACCAGTGCTGCCAGACAGTGAGCCCATTTTCTCCATCCTACCAGCTCTTGAGATACGTGTCACTCTGAGAGACTGCTGCTTGCCATAAGAGGTGGCAGCAAATAGACATGGCATGCCATCAGCCTCCCCTTCCGCGCTCCTGCTGCTCTTCTCCTCGCCCTCCCTTTACACCTCCAGCACCAAACCCATGCTGTGCAGCCATTAGCACCAGGGAAGACTTGTTCTGAGCACTTCCTGACACCATTTGCTACAAAGGTCAGTACCAAAGGTCAGAACATCAAAACCTGCCCAACTTTTCCCCATCTTCCTCAGAGCACAGCAGGGTTACTCAAATAAGCTTGTACCAAGAGTCTGCAGAAGGGCAGTGCCAGCATCATACTCATGAAGAAACACATCATGGTGTGGGAAAGTGCCAACATAATGATGGAAGATTTTTGAGCTGCCTCACTGAATTCTTCTGGAGGGATTTTTAGTTTATGCTGACTTCTCAAAGACTTTCCTGCCAAGGGGTCCAGGAAGGTGTTTTGCTGGATCAATATGCCACTACATAACAAAAGCAACACAAGGCAATTCCACACAACCCACACTGCACTGAGCGCAGAACTGCTCTTGATCCAGGCTGCCAAACTGGGACAGCACAGCTGAGCTGGAGCAGCAGTGCCACCCAGGAGAGGCAAGACCTTGTTCAGGGTGGCACAGGTCAGGAAGTGGTTAAAGAATATGTGGGAGGAGATGACCTGAAGGCTGGAGGATGTGGACTGGTTCTCTGCCCTCTGATGTGGGCAGGAGCACTTCCAGCAGAAGACCTTTAATGGAGTAGGGAACAGGAACAGGCCTAGGTCTCCCTCCACTTTTGCTGGTGAGAGTTTAGGGTGGGCAATAAACAGAAGAGTTTAAGGTGGGCAATAAACACATAAATCTGAAAATCTGATTAGCACTATGTCTTCTGTGGAGCTTTTTGGGAGCATCAAAGCAGCCACATGCTCCGTGTCACACCACTGCTCTTCCCTGGCAAGATGACCTTTGCTGGCAGTAGCTGACTTCATGTCTACCAATGGCTTTGTCCTTCATGTCCACCAACATTTCCTAAGCCCAGAAAAGCATTGGCTGGTGTGGGCTTCAGGAAAGGCTCTCCCAGCCCATGGATGTGGCATTTAGCTGGAGGCCCCATCCAGTGAGAAGCCACAACCTTGTCTCTCCCATGAGTGAGACAGACTCATTCTGTGCATGATGGCTTTCGGAAGCACTGTGCACATCTGGAGCAGCTGGAGACCAGCTCTGGAGAGAGTGATTTATGGAACCCCCACAGAGACAGAGAGTGCTTGGGAGCCAGAAAGCTAAAAGCCATTATCTACATTCCTAATGCCTTTAATCAGGAGGCAGATTCCCTTCTTCCAATGCTATTAGCTTCCAGGTAACACTGGGAGGATTAAATCCCTGCTCATGTGGGATAACTATCCAGAATACCCAAAGAAGCATGACAAAGAGCACAAAGCATGAGAAAAACATAACCCCTTCCACACACAATCCCTGCTTTCTCCTTGCCCAGGAGGAAATGTTGGTGTTTTAATGGGTAGAAAGCCTCACTTATCCTGGGAAGCTGCAGAAGGAGGCTCAAGCTCCTTGCTTTCCCTTGTCTCAGAAATCATTTCTCCCTGAACTCAGTGGGAAGACATCACAACACATGAAAACACAAATACTGCTGAGATTGCACCCAGGAACTTGCACATACTTTTGACAACCCTGTAGCTGTAGCTTACTGAAGGACAGTGTGGCACTGTGCATAAGGGGCAAGGGGATGCCCAAACCTCACCTGCACACTTTAGGGCTGTAATTGGAAAAGTGTGAAGAAACTTCAAGTAAGCATCGTCTGACACCAGCTCTCCTGGCTAGAAAGCTGGATTTGACACATAGCCTTGCCAAGCACCATTTGGCATCATCACACTGAACATTTTCAGGGGATCTGTGGCCAAAATTATAAACAGAAGGACATTATCTGGGCTGGACAAAACCCCAGGCAGGCCAGTGGCCCCCATTGTCCTTTGTAGGGTTCATGTTCATGCCTGCACCAGTGGCAGACACTGGGACAAATGAGGACACACACCTGGCATCAACCTCATAATCTCAGATCACAAAACTACTAATAAAATAAAATAGCATAAATTTAAAATGGCTATCCAGACCTTACTTTGAAGAGGAAAAGTGCTTCTTTTCTATGAGGCTCCAAAGATAATTATAATTAATTCTTAGTTCATGTTTTAACAATCAGCATTTAATGACCACTTGGAGCAAAAGGCTAACTGAAAATCATATGAATTGTGGCTGAAAATTTATGGCATGAGGCCAAACAGTCTGGTTCCACTGACTTGTACTACATTTTGGGACAGCTGTAAATACAAACACAAAAACCTAGTGGTTTTGTTCCATTTTATGTCTCAGACCAGACCACTAATTTTGACATCTACATTCATAAAGATTGTGCCCCCTAAATCAAACATAAGAATAAAGGGAAGACTAATGGAAATCTAATAAAACCATGACTTTTAGGGGAAATTACTTTTTTTGAATGCTAAAATTTATGATGGATGTTTCATCCATGGCTGGGAAGGACAAGAACAAAAGAGCTGTTCTTTCCCCAGCTAACCTCCAGAGTGTAACCAGGCTTTGCCAACAACAGACCTTCCCTTACACAGGCACACTTTTGGAATTCATACAACACAGGATGGCAAAGAAAACCTGCCCAGCTGCTCCCAGGCTGGGATTCACCTTGCCTTTGAACAGGGCATGTTGGCTCATGGGGACAGCAGCACTCGTGCAGGACTTGTGTGGTGCAGTGCAGGAGGATGAGCAGAGCTTTCTGAGGGTAAATAATATTAAAAATACATCTGAGCTGAAATTTTTGCATCCAAAACTTAATCCAAACTCGCCAAAAGTTCAAGGATGCTCAGGTCTGAGGTTCAGTCATGTCTCTGGAGACCTTAGAAACCCATTTACTGTGCAAAGAGAAAAACAGGAAGCAGAGACTGTGTCACCCCCAGGGCCTTTCCTCCAGCTGAGCCGACTGGTCCGGGAGAGATTGTTTTGGTTGCAGGCACAAACAGGAGGAACTTTGCTCTGCTCTTCAGTTACAGCTTTTTCTGTGGAGCACTGACCCCCTGACAGGAGGCAGAGCCTGATTGCAAGCTCTGAGCCCAGCTGATGGAAACCCAGGGGCTGCATCAATGGTATCTCACGCTCATAGGCATTTGCTTGAGGCATCTTTCCTCCGCAAAGGTTTTCACCTGGGCTGAACAAACAACTCAGTGGTTTTTTGAGGAGAACTGAGTTTTGGCCTGCCCTGTTGCTGGCTCTTGTGTCTTCTCTTCCAGGTGGCTTAAATATTCAGGTCATTAGGGTTTATCAGGAGGAAAACTCAGAAAATAGGACAACAAAGTGCGTCTTGAAAGTGAATTTATGAAATCCATATATGTGTCAAAATTGCATGTGAAGTCTAGAAACCACAGCACGCAATTCAGGAAGCTAATCAGCCAAGCTGTAATTGCAAACCCTTGCATCAGGCAGCTGAGTCATGAGATAAAGGGAGAGAATTGGGGATGAACAGCAAGAAAATCCACATTCTTGGCTTGGAGAGATGCAGAGCATTTCCAGTTCCCTTTCTGGCTGCTGTCAAGGCTTTGCAAGTAAATAACCAGCATGAATAATCTATGCATTTCATGCACACTACTCCCATAGAGTAGTTTTAATGTAGAGAGGGTTTAAGGGATTTTGAGAAAAACTGCTCAGAGCTGTTTCAAACAATTGCTAGGTATTAATGTCACATTGGCAAGTCCTGGTGTTTCCCTGATTTTTAGCAGAATAACATTTTCTCCTTATTAAGGGTTCATCTTCTTGCTCTAGCTGTAAAAATACTGGGGACAGATGCTAAATTGCAGGTAAATATGCTGCTGTGCTGGGGAATGGCCTTGTATCAGATATAATTGAGACAAACACTCTGGAAAGCCAGGAGGCTAAAAATTTTTCTTTCATTCAATCTGCTAAACAAGGGTTGCTGAATAAAATTAGGAAAAATTAGAGCTGATTCATGGGCTCTGGGCTGGCCAGAAGGGAAGTGAATGCATAACAAATACATTTTATAATAAGTAGTTCAACCAAGTCTAATATGAGAATTGCTCATGCCATGGCAGTGTGCCTTTATTCTTTCTCTGCTTTTGAGATATCACTGGAAGTATTTAGTTCTTCTCCCACTCTCTCCAGCTAATACTACAGGCTCATAATAACACATCTGCTAAGTTTCCAGTGTGACCAATCCCACATATGCAGAACCCTGTGTGTCTTATGGTTTCACAAGATCAGGATTACATGTTTTGAAAAACCCTTTTTCAAATGTGCAATTTGAAGTGATGGTTTCAGCCACTATTCTCTGTCTGAGCTAGTTGGTGGCTTGTGCTCTCCTGAAGAGCAGGGAAAAAACCTGCTCAAAATTACAACTTCTGTAGGGAAAGAAAATTAAATCCTCTTTAAGAAACTTCAGAGAGACCTTAACGGATGAGGGAAACGCTGTGGATGTGGTTTACCTGGACTTTATTAAAGCCTTGGATGCTGTTTCCCACAGTATTATCTTGGAGAAACTGGTTGCTCATGGCTTGGACTGATGTGCTCTTCCCTGGTAAAACAGTGGCTGGATGGCCAGGCCCAGAGGGTGGTGATGGATGGGTGATGGATGCAGTTACTCTAGTTGGTGGCTGGTTGCAAGTGGTGATCCAGGCTTGTGTTGAGGCCAGTTCTGTTTAATATCTTTATCAATGATCTGCATGAGGGGATCAAGGGCACCTTCAGTCACTTCACAGGTGACACCGATTTGGGTGGGAATGTGGATCTGCTGGAGGGTAGGAAGGCTCTCCAATGCTCACTAGAAATCTGGGAGAGCTGTCAGGGTCAAATGCAGCAATAAACCACCCAGCAATATCCAAAATGGTAAGTTTAGATAAATTTGTCTAATGGCCCTTGAGACACAGTTTCACAGCACCTTCTTTCTTTATCAATATCGAAGGCCTGTTCTGTCTTCTGCCAGCAACACCACGATGCAGCTGGACTGTGAAAGTCAAAGGAAGGTGTTCACCAGGACTGAGATGAGCAATGGGCCACATCAGAGCAGAGCTCAGCCTGCTCTGCCCCATCAGCTCCATCACAGGAGTGCACACACTCCCATGCCCCAGGCAAGGGCTGGCATCATGTGGCACAGTGCAAAGCAAGCAGTGCAGCCGCCTCCTGGAGGACATTAAATCCCCAAGGGTTGTCTTGAGTTCCCCACCAAAACCAACCTTGCTGTGATTCTCGGTTGTCTCATATGAGAGAGGTTTGCATCATGGCCTCTTGGTCATTGTGGGTGTGGTCCCCTTTCAGCTGCATTTATTTTTCAGGGTATCAAAGCTGATAGTCCCCAGGAATATCACAACAGAACACAGCTGTCAGTGCATGAGTGAGGTTTTAAGGCAAGCATACCCAAGTGGTGATGTTGACTCTGCAAACCATCCTTACCCAGAATTTTTGTCTCAGAATGTGGCCTCACCCCTTTTCAGACTTATTTGCCAGGTATTCCTGGGAAAGGGTTGTGCTGTTGTGACATGCCTGGAAAATCCCACATTTGCTCATGTTGGGAAGTCAATTACTGAAATATGGAAAGTGAGCCCAGGCTATAAGTGATTTTACAGTCTGCTTAACTGGTTTGTTAGGAGAAGCAGCACAGTGGAGTCTTTGCTTGACCTTCCCACTCTGTACCTTAAACATTTTTTGATTTTGGAATGTCTGTTTTATTGTGGGTTGTTTGTTTGTTTGTTTGTGGGTTTGGGCTTTTATGTTTGTTTTGCTTGTTTGTTTGTTTGTTTTTCTTGGTTGGTTGGGGTTTTTTGGGAGTTTTTGTTTAGTTGGTGGGTTGGTTTGGTTGGGTGGCTTTTTTGTTTGTTTGTTTTCTTTTTCTTTTATCTTATTTTACAGGGATTTTAAACAGCAAAGCTCTTCACAGAATAACAGGCTTAGAATATCCTGCATTGGAAGAGACCCATAAGGATCACTGAGTCCAACTCCTGGCCCTGCAAAGGACAGCCCCCAGAATTAAGCCTCATGCATGCGAGCATTGTCCAAGTGCTTCTTGAGCTCTGTCAGGCTGGTGCTGTGACCACTTCCCTGGGGAACTGTTCCAGTGCCCAACCACCCTCTGGGTGAAGAACCATTTTCTAATACCCAACCTAAACTTCCCCTGACAATTTCAGGCCATTCCCTCAAGCCCTGTCACTGTCACCATAGAGAAGAGATGAGTGTCTGTCCTTCCTCTCCCCCTCCCAAGGAGCTGTAACTGCAGTGAGCTCTGCCCTCAGTCTCCTCCAGGCTGAACAGACCAAGTGACCTCAGTCACTCCTCACAGGCTTCCCCTCAGGGCCCTTCACCATCTTTGTTCCCTCCTTTGGACACTCTGCAATAGTTTCATGCCCTTCTTACATTGTGGCACCCAGAGCTGCCCCCAGCACAGGAGGTGAGGCTGCCCCAGCTCAGAGCAGAGCAGGACAATCCCCTCCCTTGCCCAGCTGGCCATGCTGTCCCTGATGTCCCCAGGACAGGGATGGCCCTCCTGGCTGCCATGGCACTGCTGGCTCATACACAGTTTGCTACCAACCAGGACCTCCAGGTCCCTTTCCATGGCACTGCTTTCCAGAATCTCATTCCCCAGTCTGTCCGTACACCCAGGGCTGCCCCATCCCAGGTGCAGAGTCTGGCACTTGTGTCTGTGAAACTTCATATGGTTGGTCACTATCCAGCCCTCTAATTCTGCAAGGTCTCTCTGCAGGGGTTGTCTGCCTTTGAGGGAGTCAACAGTTCCTCCCAATTTACTATCACCAGAATAACAGCCCAAACTTCCAAATAGAGGCTTTCAAACTGGCTTCTTGGGCAATGTCTTAGGCTAGCTTTTATTGCCACTTTATAGACAGGTTCTTTTTAATTTTCCTCATTTCACTTCCATCACTTGTGAACAGTTGGCTTTAACCTCATAGTAAAAGCCCAGAGCTGTGTATGGTGTCCCTTGCCTCAGCAGATTACCTTGATTTTTGCCACAGAAAGATCTGTGATTGATCTGTTGAATTCCCTGTTTGCTTACCTGTGCACTCTGGCCTACATCCAGGTCCTGAGAGCTTATGGGTGGATATTAAAGTAGACATCCAGATAATTTTTACATGACGATCCCAATTTAGGTTTGTCCTTAAAAATGCAAGGTGTAGATTTGATGAAATGTCACAGGTTTAAATCAGTATAAACCTACTGAAATCAATGAGGTTATTTGGATTCACAGCATGAGGGATGACTCCATCCCTGCTCTGACTACAAAACTTCCCAGTTCAAGTGATGGTGCTTCTTTGATTTTACTGTTTAAGAACCAACTTTATTTAATATATAAAGGAATTATCTTGGCACAAAAGGAAGAAGGGAGACAATGACATTTGTAAAGAGTCAAGCCTGCAGTGTAGGGACAGACTGTCCTAAGGCAATCCAAAGTAGACCAGGCTCTGGGGATGACTGGGAGGGAAAGCTTGGCCAATGCAAAGAAAATAGGTTTAATTTAGCCTGGTAAATTGGGGATAATTGGGGATGGTAGTGATCTCCATTAGTGCAGCAAACATTAGGGATAAGGATGATGATTCAGCTTGGGGATGGCACAGCTGGTGCCACCAGTTGTCCTGCCAGTGCAAACAGGCTGCTGTGCTCAGGAATGTCTTCAGACTGAAAATGGAATAGTGATTCTGGCCTGTTAGAGCAGGCAGGGACTGAAAGGCTCCCTGAAGAAGGAGAGTGACAAAAAACACTTAGGAGTATGAAGATGGGATTGAATTTGACTGTGAGAGGGTGGGAGGGGATGGTGAGTGGCAGTGAGGTCCCTGCCCATTCTCTGCATCCCACATGCCCCCTTGCAGCCACCATCAGGATCTGCTCTGCCCATGGGGTGCTCACAGCCCTTTCCACGCAGAGTTCATCTCTGCTAACGAAAGTGAGCCTCTTCTGCAGCTGCTTTGGCATTTAAACACTGCCCCAGAGCCACTGGGCTGCCCTGAGGAGCCACACCTTGAGGCATGCAGCACCAGCTGGGTTCAGAGCAGATGCACTGGAGGGAGTGGCTGTGTTTTGGTGCCAGTGCTCTGCATCTTCCAGTTCCTACAAATCCACCTCTTTGTTCATTAATGTGGAACCACATTGACACAGTCTTTTTCCATGAACAATCAGATTTTTTTCTCTAGGTGTACTGCCTTTTCATTTACTATTATTATTAGCTGATAAAAGTCTGGAGATGCGTATTAAAGACCTGTGCATCTAACTAAGTCAGTAACAGCACACTAGTTTGTTGGGGTTTTTTTGTCTTTAAATGAGAAAAGCTTCCTGCCAGCCCTCTTAAAGCATAGAGAAGATAAACATAATAAAAATTAAATCGGTGTCAAGAAAACAAGCCTACAGATAATGCAGTCCACAAAGAGGTCCTGGGGAGAGAGCTGCACTTATCTTTTCAGTCAGGTAGAGCTTGTGTTTCAACATTAAACTCTTAGTTCTATCAAAACTAACACTTGTTCCCATTGAAGTCATTAGTCATTAGCTGTGCTCAGTTGATAAATATGTTATTAAAATGGGGTGCTAATAGAATAATCTGCAGCAAAGCTCAAAACACTCAGATTTTCACTCAACAAATGCTTGGAAACATTTAGTGCATATATTCCTCGACTGCTTCTAAAATTTGGATGTCTTATGAAGCATATTTACATTTACTGTGATGGCAGCATCATCTGATAGAGTCTCTGAGAGGGCATTTGCTATAGCCTGGTGAATCCTTGTGATGAGGCATTAGTGAGCAGTAGCTGCCCATAAGCAGCTGCACAATGTAAAAGCAGCAGGCTGGGCTGAACAGACTTCTGTGGTTTGATAAATGAGGTGTCAGTGCCATGTTCCTACAAACAGAACTAACCAGCACTGCATGGTAAAGGAGAAAAAGGACTTATTTCAACCAGATTTTTAAGTACAAAAGCAGGTGGAATTGCTTTCCATTTGGTCCTGATGTAGAAAATCTGGCCTGTAACTGAAAATAAATGACCAGAGAGCTTCTGAATGGTACAGTGATGCTCCTGCTGTATCACTCTGACACGAGCCAGGACCAGGAGGAATGCTGAGAATACCTGGAGTAGGCTCTGTTCTCTTCTGAGTCTGATTATTTATAGCCAGCTGAAACAGAAGCTCTTCCTGCCCCTCATGCCTTCCTTCACCATAGTACATGGGACACACCAGGCTCGAGTCTGGCCAAAAATGTCATGGCCCTGGCTCAGGTACCTGCCATTTGCATGAGCTGTGCCACACTGCTGTGGCACATGAAGCTCTTATTCCTTATACCCTGGGAGTTCCTCCTGGACCCTGGGGGAGGCTGGCATGTACTCTGGGCTCTGGGGGAGGCTGGCATGTACCCTGGGCCCTGGGAGAAGGCTGGCATGTACCCTGGGCCCTGGGGGAGGCTGCCATGTACCCTGGGCCCTGGGGGAGGCTGCCATGTACCCTGGGCCCTGGGGGAGGCTGGGGGAGGCTGGCATGTACCCTGGGCCCTGGGGGAGGCTGGGGGAGGCTGCCATGTACCCTGGGCCCTGGGGGGAGGCTGGGGGAGGCTGGCATGTACCCTGGGCCCTGGGGGAGGCTGCCATGTACCCTGGGCCCTGGGGGGAGGCTGGGGGAGGCTGCCATGTACCCTGGGCCCTGGGGGGAGGCTGGGGGAGGCTGGCATGTACCCTGGGCCCTGGGGGAGGCTGCCATGTACCCTGGGCCCTGGGGGAGGCTGGGGGAGGCTGCCATGTACCCTGGGCCCTGGGGGAGGCTGGCCAGCCAGCTCCCCGCAGGCCAGCAGATGCATGGGGGGCTTAGGCATCTTGCAGATGAGACAGGCACTACTTTTTCTTGTCTGAAGATCTTCTTCCTTCCTGACTCCCTTCCTGAGACAGACAAAAGTATGGAAAATGCCAGGGCCTGTTCTCTGCAGGGGAGATAATTTCTGTCTCACTTCTGCTTCCAGACTCCCATGTAAGTGGCAGCCATGGGTATTACTAGACTTCATTTCATGCAAGGTAATTTACCTGCCAACTTTTGAATGTGAAGATCTTGTTATCCTGTTCTACAAAAAGAATTTGTATTTTAAAGTGATCTTTTTTTCTCTAGTTAAAAATCACATCAAATAGTTTAGATTTTGCTTTAAACATGCAAGGGGTTAAGTGTTCAGGATATTTGTGTTATGGCCAGAACTACTTACAGAGTCACAGAGGATGAAGAAGCTCTTCAGCAGCAGTGCCACTGCAGAACACTGAAGAACAGAAGTTTGTTGCCAGTATTATCCACACAGTAACAGTGCAGAATATCCTGAGCTTGGTACAATCAGCCTGAACACAAGAGAGTGATTAGTTAGAGCTACAAGAGTATGAACACTAATGCATGTAAATCAACCCCAGCCTTTGAAATATATAAGGAAACTGAATATAAATTGGACATAAATTCCTCTTTGGGGTCACTTTGAAGTGCCTCTGGAACAAGAGAAGAATGTGGCCAGAGTATTTTCCAAAGGCCAGGCTAACATGGACTCCAAGGATATAGACACAAATCTGATAGCATTTAGTGCAGATGCAAAACCTGCTTACTTAACAAAGCGAAAAAAGTTACAGATGAAACCCAACATCCTCCTCAAGTGGAGGATGTCAGGGCAGTGGTGTGTGCCTGTTTTCTGCACTGTTATTTTTGGACACAGCCTCCCTTCTCCTCTGGAACTGACTCACCTCTACAGGAAAACCTCTTCCCTCCCCAGGCAGTCGTCTGCATTTTCCTTCCATGGCTTCTGGTTTCCTTCTAAGGGTTTGCACCAAACCTCACAGACAGTTTTAGAGCATGACCACTGGAACTCTTTACAAGGAGACACCTGAGCCAAAGAAAACAATAAATGCTTGAACTCTATCCTGTTAATCAGATCTGAAAGCATGATTACACCAAATCTTATAAACCCCAACAAGTAATTCCTCTTATCCTCACTTTGCACACTTGGACAGTCAGGCACAGACAAGTCAAGTTACTTTCCCCAAATTCATACTGTGTAGCAGGCCCAGGAATAGATTTTAGATCTAGATATTTGTGGGCAGCCCATACTGGAAGGGATGAGTTTTCAGTCAATATCAGCTCAGAAGCTGGTCTGAGCTGTCCCTTCTCAGTGCCTTCACTTCGATTGTACCAGGCAATGAAGTAGGGCAGGAGCATTCTGAGCACAAACCAGACACAAACCTTTCTCTCAGCAACACTGCAGTTACTCTCTCTGCAATAAGAAACTGTTCTTTCATGCAGAAAACTAATCCCAGGGATTTAGGAAGCAAGCAGACACAATTCTGCACATCCTGATGGGAACAGGCACCCTAAAACAGAGCCCATTCAAGAGCTCCAAGGACCTTTAGCAGAAGATCCTTGTGGTGAATCTTTCCTTCAAATTTCCAAATATATCGGTCTTACAAAAACAGGCTGCAGAAAATAAAAAGCAAGAATCTTAGCAAGCACTGTAAGTCTTTAAAAGATAAAGGGAGGGTGAAAGCGTCTCATTAGAGCTCAGGAGTTGGGTGGACCTGCAGGTGCCCAGGAGTGGGTGTGTGTGGTGGCAAAACCTGCTGGGAATGGGAGATGAGGTCATGCTCTGTCCTGGATTTTTGGGTTGTTTTGGGATATTTTTTTTTGTCTCTTTGCCTTCCTCTTACACATCCCGTCAGATGACAAATGAACATCTCGTGTCTTGCAAAAGTTTACAAAACTGCCTTCTGATAAAATTTTCATTTTAGCAGATCCATCTCCCCCAGCCCTGGACACACCATAGCATCCCAGAGGAAAGCCAAATGCATCGTTCCTCTCTGAGCTGCACCATCAGGTCTCAGCTCACTGAAAAGCCTTCCCTATTTGATCAGAAACCACAACACCAATGAAAACTAAAATTTCCTGACTGAAATTCAGATACAAAATCTGCATAGAGATGAGGTCTTGAAGGGTCATATTATTCTCTGGGCTGATCACATTCCCCTGCCCACTCTTTCTCATCTGAAGACTTTAAAGGCTTTAATACGTAAGTGTTTGGAGCACTCACAGTTTGTAGCTGTGTTTTAGAATAAATAGGAAGTGAGAAGACTTGAGCAGCAGTAAGGTTGCCATAGCAATTTTTTGTTGAAAAAGAGAAATTGTGACAACAAACCCCTGGAAAACATGACACTGTGACTCTACCCTTTGCATCAGGCCCACCTAGACTTCAGAAAGGACAGGTTGCATGACAGAAGGGAGCCCTTGTGGCCCCTCTTGGCTCTTCCTCAGGAGTCTGGGGAGCCTGCCTGGGGGCACAGCTGAGGCAGTGAACCCAGGGGCTCGGCAGGAAGCTCTGTTGAGCGACACATGCCCGAACTTTGCTGACACGTTAAATCACACATGACTCATCCTATGATCCCATCCTCGTATCAGCACAAGCACTTACTTATAAATCATGGATGAATCATAAGGCATTAGTTTGACACTTCAAACCATGGAATATCAATCCTGTGTTTTGTCTTAGATTTCAGTCTGCAATCCCTTTGAAAACAAGTTGATCTCTGGTGTAGGAAGGTTATCTGCAGAGTGCTCTTGTGCTACTCAGCTGAACATTGATGGGCCACAACCCAGACAAGCAGATAAATGGAAAATAAATCCATGTGCAATGCAGGGAATCTACTTTAACTTACATGAGAATATCTCTGAGAACCAAACACCACTTTTACCAGTGTTATCTGAGCAATGCAGTGCAGTGATAAATTCACCACCTTTGTTGGGAGTTTTTCCTTGTGGCTTTACATTTGATGTTTTATATATTACATTTGCTTACCCCTGGCACCAGCCTTTAAGGGCTGACTTGCATTATTACTCTCATCTTACAAGGGAAGGGACAAGAACAGAATGTAAATGGGAGCCAAGGTGAGATAGACACAGCAGAGCTGAAAATTGATCTTGTTTCCAGGCTCCATTTGACACAGACCCTGTCTAATAGTGTAAACCCATGGTTCTGCTGCCATTAGAGCAGATGCTGCTGGCCCCTCCTGGATGTGAGGGTCACACCATGTCTGAGCATCAGCATTTCAGTGACAACATTCAGCGACACCTGTGGGACATTTATATTCATATGTCAACAGCACTGGCCCAGGAAATAATGTTTGCATAAAGAGTTTTAAAATGCTGTCTGGAATATCTTAACCTCCATAGGACACCCTTCTCTAAATACAACAGTAAAGTGACCCCTGTGCCTTAGGAAGAGGGAGGAGGAGGAGAGCAGCATCTCACCAGTCACCAAAGCAGCAGCCAGCCACACTGGGCATCAAGCAGCACTTGCAGAATGCCTCCACCCTTCTCACCCACAGGACAATAGCACTGACTAGAGAAGTGATGCTTTAGTAAGGACTTAAAAGTTCACTTCATGACAATGTCTGTACTATAGTACAGTGATGCACAAATCCTTCAGCTGTACTCACAAAATACATGTGGATGATGGCGTATCCAGACCAGGTCTGATTACCTTATTGAGTAATCAACTGGTCCCAAATGATCTTTTGTCTTGAAATAATTGCTATCATTTTGTCAGGCAGAGACAGCTCTGTTTTGGAGGAGGAAGGTGAACCATAAAGCATGCCAAGATTTCTTCCAGTTCTATTTTCTTGTGGACCTTGTTCTGGTTAAAATCAAATCCATAGCATCCTATTTGAACTATTAGAGCTTATGAAGCAGAAGAAACTGCTCGGGTACTTCTTCAGTGCAGGCAATAGCCAGAGATCCAGTGGTGTGAGATATTCATCAGAAGCTGTGGAGGAACACCAAAACTGCTTTCCTACATAATCAGTGAGCCACATAAAATAGAAGCCCGTATCCAGCAGTCAGTTATGCCGAAGTCAGAGGGAGATGCAAAGCAGCACTTGGTGTAAAATCACTGCCAGCATATCCAACAGTGTTGACCATGGGTTAATACCATTTGCTTTCACAAAAACAAGGCAGCTGTAGGATAATCCACGCCCACTTGCCCTGTGGCTTTACACAGAACATAACTCCCTCAAAACTGGCTGGTATAGGTAGTTGCTGAGCAAATTTTTCATGCACAAAGGCCTCCTTGCTCTTTAAAATAAAAAACACCTTGTCATAAAGAAATTAAAACTTGGGACCTTTTACACATTCCCAAGGCAGTTTCCAAGACAGGATATTAAAAGCTAGGGCTATGCTTAAAAGCCTGCATTAACTGACTGCTTGTCTTAGAGAGGGAGTAGCTGCCTTGCCCTAAGAAAAGACAGGTGAAATTTTTGAGATGGCAATTCATATCATCTGCTTGGACCAGCTCATGAAGGAGGCACACCATGCCAGGGAAGGCACATCCCCAGCTCCTTCCCCAAGGCTGCCCCAAGGCACAGTGTCTGTGGTGCTCCCAGCAGGGACAAACAGTTCACCCACTCACTGACACAAACCTTCACGGTTACCTGTGTGCCCAGAGGTGAATGAAGGTCACTGCAATCACCCCTGCATGTTTGCCACCATTTGGAACCAAACACCTCTCAGCCTGTGCAGCAGGGCTCTGCAGAGTACATTTCTGCACAGCCCTGCTTCTGCAGCTTCAAAGCATTATGTATGCTTGGCATCTTGCTACCTCAACACTGAAACACTGTCGCCAGGCAAAGCTACCTCTCCCTGGAATAATGTACTGAATGCCAAGGAACAGGAACCATCCTACAGCAGGAGATTTGGTTTGCTTTAAGCAAACTCAGATAACAAATCCAATTTTTTTTTTTTTTTTTTTTTTTTTTCTGTAAGATATGTTTGATAAAATTTTTTTTATAAAGTTATCTTTTGGAGGGTTTGAACTACAGGTTTGGCTTTCTTACTGACTCTGCTTCAACACTCAAATGAAAGCTTTTTGTTTCCCTACATTTTTTTTTTTTTAGCCTGGTCAAAGATCACTGCTCTTGCCTGACAGCAGAGCACATCTTCTGAAGTGCGAGTCAGAGCCCATGTCTGTCTGTCTGTCTGTCAGCTCTTGCACTGAGGTCCCTGGTCTCAGAGATCTAAATACTGACTTGATATCAGCCAAGCACCATTTCTAAAGCAGCTTCCAAATCCTCAATGCTAAGAAGCTACAATTGTCTGAGGAAAGGCTTCAGCAAGCAGAGACAGGTCTGCTCATGGATCAGTTCCTTCCTCTTATATTACTGCAGATTTTTACCTGAAAGTAAGATGCTTTGTTCATTAAAGAGCATCTATCCTTCAATGCATTCTCCTTCTAAAATCCAGACATCATGGGTTGACAACTGCTGCAGAATTAGTAAGGTACATTAACAGGCTCAGAAAAAAAAACCCTCATTTTTTGGAACTCTTATTTACAACAAGCCAAGAGTGGGGAGAAGCATAAGTTTATACTGTCTCAGCAGGGCTATTTTCTACTGGACAGCTTTTGGATTTGTCAGCATTAGATGGTGAAATTAATTTCTTAGCATCCCCCCCTTCAAGGTAATATATCCACAGGAACTCTTAAAAACTGATTTTTTCCCCTACCCCTGACAGAAGGATTATCAGCATCCAATACAAACTCCTGGCCTTGCCCAGCCCTCTCTGGGGTGGTGACCAGGCAGCACCAGAGAGAGAAAGTCAGACAAAATCTGTGCACCATGTGGTGTGTGAGGGGAGTGCCCTGTTCCTGCAGCTGCTGAGGGGCAGGGGAGCTGCATGGCCTCTCCAGAGGCCACCAGGAGCAGCCAGGTATCCCATGAGGAGCCCAGGTGGGCTCTTGGCCAGTGGCAATGTGCACAGCACTGGGCTGGCAGAGTGGCAGAGGTGTAGAGCTGGCAGCAGCCAAGCTGCCTCCTTTGCTCTGCACAGCCCAGGGCAGTGAGAGGGAAGCTGGATCTTGTCTTGGCTGAGTGATGGAGGGACGCTCTGCAATGGTGGGGCCAGGGGCATGAAGGGCTCCATGGATGCAAATTCAGGCTCAAGTTAGAGACGTGGGAGGTGCTGCTTTCTAGGAGTCTTAAGGCATTACAGATGGCAGAGATGAGGAATGAGAAGGGACCCAGGATCTTGTGGACAAGAAGAAAGAGGGTTAAATATTGTGGGTGCAGGGAGTTGTAGCCCAGCAGTGATGTTTGATGGCCTCTAAAATCCAGTGTGCCCATGGGAGCTGGTCTGCACACTGGAAACCAGCTTCACCTCAGGGAGCACCCTCACTGTTTGCATTTGTAAACACCAGACCCACTGAACAGTGGGGTGTGGATCTGAAATGCCTGCACAGCTCTCTTGAGCCCAGCATTTATGCTTTACATTTTTCTGGTTTTTTAATGAGCTTTGTATTCCTTAAAATTGCGGGCAGACTTTTCCAAATGGGGACTGGGTATCACCCAAACACATCCCCTCAAGCTCCCACTACACCACAGTGTATAATTAAAAGTGAAACCCTTCTCTTTCTGATGAGCTTCTTGTGAGACATTCTGGTTAAGAGGTTGTAGCCTTAAACTCCTTTGACCGAGTCTACAGAAGGAAAGTGATGGTGACTCTGATTTCTGTAGCATCTCCTGTAGCTTTGGCTGTGCTTGGCTTCAGGCTCAGGTGAGCTCTGGAGCAGACAGACCTTGACTCCAGCAAGAACTCAAGGCCACCAGATCACCCAGAGCAGAGGAATTATGTTGCCTGTTGTACAACAGCCTCGGGGTAACTCAGGAAACCCAATACTCACCACAGGAGCAAAAGTTCTACAGATGATCTCTGAATGCAACACTAGTTATTTATTGCATTATTACATTCTTTAAAATAATATTATTATCTTTACAGAAAAAACACCCTTTTCTTAGCAATGATTCTTTTTTTTCTGTGCTCATTATAAAATTTCTTATATCAGAGTGGGATGCTAGGTGGAGCTTGAAGTACAGACAAATAGGATTTCATAAGCAAGTATGATTCATTACCACCAGCAGATAACAGAATTACCTATTCAAAGACCTCTGAACTATTTGTTATTCACTGAAGGTGAAGCATTACATTTATTAACAAGAAGTCTTTGCATGAGACAGTTTCTCCATATTCTCAAGAGGGCATAAAGGCACCATAGTGTGTGTCAGCCTGTGTAAAGAAAAATAGACACACCAAGACAAAATTAAAGGACTCAACGTCTTCAGTTTTGGCTTCAAAGGAAAACAGAGTGTAAACTTGCTCTTCTTTCTACTGCCACTAGAATGTCCTGGGGGGTTGTACCAACACTCAGGCTTTGGGGATGAGAGTGGTCCTGGGTGGATGTATGCTCTTCACTCAGGCCCAAGCAGCCACAAAGAACAAAAATCAGGAGCCTTGGTGGTTTAGGTGCTGCTGGGACTGTGACTTGGTGCTGCCTCACATCATCACTGGCGCATGGCAGCAGGGCACGGGCACAGGTGGCACTGCCTCTTTGCTTTGCTCTTCTGGCAGCTCTTCCAAGCTCTCCACAGCTGACCCATAAACCAGCAACACCTTCAACCTATCCTGACGAGGTGTTTCCCTTCTCATCACAAAAAATATGTGCTGTGCAGCACTGCCAGCATGGGAACAGCAGTGTCCCAGCAATTTCCAGGCATTTGGCCCTTTGTAGGTCAAACACATATCCAGGAACCAGCCTGCAGGAGTTTAATGCACATTCAAATCTTCTCTCAGGTGTCATTAGATTAGGAGAGGTTTTCAAGGATGGGGCCAGAAGAGCCCAAACAAGCATGGGCAAACACCTTGTGGTCAACCCTTTTTGTTCAAATAGTTAAATCCCAAATCTTTCATACACTTTGCTCTCTCATCCCATAGTGATCTTCTGCTGCAGGAAGCATGGCCAGTGTAAGGCACGAGCAACACCCCTGTAGCTGACCCAGCTGGGTTCTTCTGTGCACAGCAGACAAGGTGCATTTTATCTCATGCTCTCTAACTCTGCAGTCTTGTCTCCCCCTAAGCCTCCTGAGAAGGAAGGAAGGGCCTTGCTTGAGCAAATCACCATCAAAAGACAGAAAAAAATGTTAGGAATAGGCAGGCAGTGTTTTTAGTCAAGGGCTATTACCAGAGAATCCCACAGGAATCTCTTCCTCTTTAGATGAGTTTATATCATATGAACCATATGGATCATATGACAACATCTTCATAAATTATTTGAAAGAGTTAGGAACAAAGATTGATGATTATATGAACTGATTCAAAGCAATAAAACTGAAAGCTGACTGTATAGAGTTGTAGTACAACCTTGCAAAAAATTGCTGGATGATAAAAAGCCAGATGAAATGTGATATTGATAAATGTGGAATAATGCCTACTGGAAAGACAGCTTTAACTCCAGGCACACAGTGATAGGTTCCAGCTGGCTTGCTACCACTCAGGAAAGAGATTTCAGAGAGATTTGTTAAACTGTCTACTCAAAGCTCAGGATCAGTTTGAAAAGGCTAATTTTAATACTACTATTAGGAAATTAGAGAAAACAATTTGAGAGGAAAAAAAATGAAATAAATATTGCAAGGATTGTATTGCCTGCATCTTACCATAAATCTGTACAATAAGCATTGGTATCTCTTCCCAAAGCAACAGAGTAGCAGCAGAAAAATCACAAAGATGTGAAGCAAGGGTGATACAGGGAAGAACCTGACAGAGATAAGAAGTCTTCAACCTAAGGAGAGAGGATCATGGGGAATATGTTAGGGTTTGTAAAACCTCAAGGCACATAGGTAGATTAACAGGAAATAATGATTTAACTTCTCATACTACTAGTAATAATAATAAGTTAGGAAACCCCACATAAAATTTTCTAGGGGCAGATTCAAAAACAAGAGGTGCATACAGTGCATTGTTAAATTGGAGAGCTCACTGAGACACAACACTGGTGGATGCCACAACTGCATGTGCTCAAACAGTGAATGGAAATAGCTCATGGAAGACAGAATATATCAAGTATTATTAATCACAAAGGTATCACACTTGACTTAGGGGTTCCTTGGCAAAGCCTCCTGGGGAAGTTCTCCTACTTCTTTCACACTTTCGTGCACATTTCTAAGCATCCACTATCAGTCACCTTATTTTTTACAGGCATTAACTTCCTCACAGTTCTAAATATCATTCTGCAGTCCCATCAGAGGTGTGAGAATGCAGCAGTGAAACCCAGTAGAAATGTAAGTCAAGCTCACAAGGACTAAATGACACCAGAGTGTGCTAACCCAGGTTACAGAAAGAGTAGGTGCTTCTTGAAAAAGAATTTCTATGTTCAGTGAAAAATTATGATATTCGTGTTTTTCTTCACATCTTTTGGTCTGTAGCAGCCTATGGCTTGCACGATCTTTACTCTCTTTCTGAGCATGGGCAGAGACAACCTGCTGACCATGCAACCATCTGCTCCCAGCAGTGTAGATTTGGTCCTGATGCTTTCTGGCTGGTGGAGATCTACCAACAAAACAGTTGGGAGTACATAATGTTTGTAGGGTGCCTAACGAAGTGGAGGATTAAGGTAACAAAATAATACAAGAAAGAACAGTATAGATTATTAATTGTGAAGATAACAACAAGACAAGATTTGTTTCTTATCAATGGGGGAAAATAGGTAATTTTTGTATTTGAACTTACACTTGTAAAGAACTTTGCAGTTTTCTCCTCTGTATTCCTTCTCACTTTTGGCCAAACTGCCCCATGGCAGCCTCTGTGCACTTAGGGATAACCAGTAAAATCTTTACGGAGGGCTGCTGCGCAGTGCAAGACCTTTTTCTAGGCTTCCTATATGTCATGATAACCAGATTGGAGCAAAGGGAGATACAAGACACAGCTACTAGCCTGACTGTCAGCCAGCCCTTCCACTTGCCAGGGTTCCTCTGCAGGGTGCACAGCACAAATCTCTACATGGGAAAGGCAGTGAACCTCTGGACCTCTCAGAGTCTGGGAAAAAATACAGGCAGCCTTTGCTTTCTGCAGGTTCAAACATTTCATCCTCACTGTGGGTGTGCTGAGCATCTGCCAGAAGATTAAGGTAGTTGTCAGTACAGACACTTCACACAGAAATGAGAGAAATTTCTTATTCCAAAGTACTGCTGCCTCATCTGAGAATGGGTGAGCAGGTGTTAGACATGATTTCAGAGCATCTGCAGTGTGTGAATGCAAGCTATGTATTAAGTAAGGTTATTAATTTTAAATTGATCCGCTTAGTGCAGCTCTGAACAGAAACATGTCAAATGTGGCTGCTAATTTGGGGGGAAGCTGAGCTCAGAGGAGTGCTGGCTTGGTGAAGGAGGCAAAACAAGGGGTACTTTCAACAAGTTTGAGAAATATTGGTTTGAATTGGCTGTGCTGACAGTAAAAGCAGTGTGAGCAGGGTTTGCTCTGCTGTGGGTGAGTGTCCCCAAGGATACTCCCCTGTCCCATGGGTGCTCGTGCCAGCACTGTGCCTCTACATGGGCACAGCTGAAATGCCCTTTAAATGTCAGTGAACAAAGTAAGGAAGACATCAGTTAAGTCCTGCCCTATTTTATGCCTTCTGTGGCATCAAAATCCAATATTATAAAATGGAGGAAATTTATAAAGAAAACTAAATATCTAGAAGAAAAGGCCATAGGTAGGAGGACAGGGGACAAGGAAAGACAGGATGTTCACTTTGCTGGTGCTGTATACTGGACAAACCTTGTCTTCCTGAGCAGGTTGTAAAGCCTGGGAGAGGGCTGCTGTAGCAACAAATTCAAAAATAGAAGGCTAGCACCTCTCAGCAACTGAAGGACAGGGAATTGGAGTATTAGACAAAAAAGTAAAAAACTGATGAGAGACAAGAGTAGAAATGTAATTATGGAAGATAAGACCTGCCAAAGAGAATATTTCATTCTTTGAGGAGATTATGTGTTTGATTTATAACTGCAAAGACATAATAGAGTTTTGCAAGGTTTCTTTCTGAGCACCATATTGGCATTCTGATTAGGAATTGTCAATACACAATATTTATAAAGCATTACATGGATAAAGAAGTGACGAATAAACAGCTAAAAAACTGTTTTCTTCATCAAAGAGATTTGTTATCTATTGGATATTATGAAAACCAGCAGGATCTTGGTACCTCTCTGAAACTTTTGTCCATTAATGCAACTCTAGAGAACACCAGTCTGCAAACAAATGTTCTGGCAGCTGGGGAATGGGACCAGCAATGGTCATGGCACCACTAAGGAATTGGTAATGGCCAAGGGTGCTGCTGCTGGGGCATGCACTGCTTCGTCACAGTGCTTCATTTCTCACTATTTTGAACTGCCAATGCTGCACACATGTCACTTTCTAATTTATTTTTAGCTAATGAAGTTTCTGAGAAGCAAATCAGATTGCTATTGACACTGTGTCTAATGCAGCCCCTTCTTTGTCACAGTCAGTTTCTGAAATGAAGTTATAACAGTGCTGTAAAAAAACCCTGATGTGACAGGCCTGGAAGATGAAATGGTTTGTTGCTGTCAGCCTGTGCTAATGGAAGCTGAGCTGAATAGCTCAAGAGCAACAAATTATATAGATTTAGGGCACAGAACAATTTCAGCTACATCACCTTAATGTCCTTTGTAATGAAAACAAATTGCTTTGTGCTATATAAAGTGGTGCCAATGGGAGCTGGAAAGTTCAAAATAACACAAGGACATTGTTAGGTTCCCCAACCAGCTCAGTAGAAGTGTGGCAGAGTGAAAAACAAGGAAGGAACTTCACTGGTTCCTTCCATAAGAATTTAGTCCCCAAGACCGAATCCTGAACCTTTGTTTAGATACTACACTAAGATACATATGAAAAAGTATTCTTGTTTTATTCATAGCAGTAACTTCTGATCATTTGACTTATCAAAGCATCCATCAAATGTCGCTTGAATTTGCAACACCTCTGAAACCTGGCCCGTGTCTCAAAGAGTTTAGTCATTTCAACTACAGTGATGTAATTGCAACAGAAGAAAAAACAACCCTAAAATAAGTGGCTCTACCAAGAAGCTGTTAATTCAATGCAGTTTATTTAAACAGTGCAAAGCAACATTAGCACTCTGATGAGGAATCATTATTTCTGTGGTGTGGCACCTCAGGCTCACAACAACACACCTGCATCACTCTGTACTGGGTGCTAGGTGAATATACAAATCTGAAGCCAATATTTTTATACTAGGCGTTTAATATCCAAAATATATTTGGAGAAGATCAAGTTTTTAATTGATATGGAGTAACCATATCCTTGTTTTAAAGAAGAGGAAAACTCAAGTCAGTTCAATACTTCTTTCTATTACAAAAGTGGAATTTACATATTTCCACAGAAGAGACACCTTTGTCCACAAAGACAGTGAATTACTGATTCATACAATCATATAAGAAGGTCATATAATGAAATCCTTTCCCCCTTCCCAACCCTGACAATGGAGAAATACTATCTATTTTCTTTTGGAGATGACTATGTTACAGTGCCACTCTTTTATATTGTAACAGTGATTTTTTTCAGAAATAAACCTTCTTGGTTTTGCATGTATGTTCATAAATGCCTCAAGGCTAATCTTTAAATCTTAATAGTCTTACTGGATACAGGCATATCTACCTTTTGTACAAAAAAAAAATTTGAGTAAATCTGGACATCACTCTATCTGTTTTGTCACAATTGGCCACTGGCAAGACTGACTTTTGGCCAGGCTGGTGAGCCAGGTGCAAGAGTTGTGGTGCTGTTCAAAGACAACACAGATGTGAGAGAGCTCTGGGACTGCTCTGGTAGGTCTCAGTTGAGAATCACAATGGTCACTGATGCTTTGTTTTGCAATAAAAGGGAGCTCTTACAGCTGTGACAGGTATATATTCCTTGGATCATATCCCATTTCCATTTTTTGATGCTTAGATGACACACTAAAGACTTTGCTCACTTTCAACTAATGTTTCTACTAACTAACTTTTTGCTAATGCATCCATCAGAACAGCATCATAAATACTTCTGGAGACAGACATTAATTGTGGGCCTTTCAGGGAATGTGCGCTTGGCCAAACTGAAATGCATGACAGAACTGTCAGTCAGATGCACAGAAAGCAAAAATCACATTGTATGAGCTGGGTGACTTTTCCTGCAGCATGAAAAACATCATGGGAACATAAGCAAATTCTAAGAGGAAATGTATTTACTTAATCGCTGGCAAAATAATTTGAATATCAAGTATATTTGTAGAAGATTAAAGTCCATTCAAAGATGAATAAAATGGACTAGTCTGATGAAGCACATGACCAGAGAAAAAATATTCTTCATCCTATGCTCCTTCAAAATTCTACACGTTTGCAAATGGCCTCCATTCCTTTGCACACATTATTAGTGCTTTGATTATTTGTGTGCAGATGTACAATCAACAAACCCATGAAGCATCTGTGTGAAGCTGTGTATCCCAGTGCAGCTATTGCACAGACACCTTTCAACTCACTCCCATGCCAAAGTTAATTTTAAGCTTAAAACAGCCATGGCAATGAACTAATTCCTTTGAAAAATTACTCTGCTGAGAAATGGCTTTTTTATTCCTTGACAGCACATAGGGGAATTGCAGGCAAAACCTATGCTGCTGTTACAGAGCCTGGAAGCTGGGAATCTCCCCAGTACAAGGAGGATGTTGACATTCTGCAGCAAGTCCAGTGAGGGCCACAATGGTGATGAAGGGGCACATGAGCAGAAGCTGAGCGCTGGGACTGGTCAGCCTGGGGAAGAGAAGGCTCAGCAGAATCCTATGAATGTGTTTAACTACCTGTGGGGAGGGAGCAAAGAGCACCCAGCCAGGCTCTTCTCCATGGTACCCAGGGACAGGACCAGAGGCATTAGGAACAGAATGAAACACAGGAAAATAGGTTTAAACATAATAGAAATACTCCTCTTACTGTAAGGGTGGTTGAACACCGGAACAGATTGTGAAATCTCCATCCTTGGGGATACTCAGAACCCAACTGCACACAGTCCTATGTGACCTGCTGTGGATGACCCTGACTGAGCAGAGCTTGGACACATTGCTCTCCAGAGGTCCCTCCTGCTGGTACCTCAGCATCCTTGCCCCACCTGAAGGCCAGTAGAAAGCAGAAAACTGTGGAAGCAGCTCTCTGGCCACAGAGAGCAACACAACTTTCCCAGGCATTGTCCTGGGGAAGGCTGTGGGAAGATCAGAGCAAAGAATGAGAAACAATCCTTATCCTCACTTGCTGCACCTGTTGTTGTGAGCATGTGGAATGTGTTATGGAAATTTGTTTACCAGAGGGTGGCTTCTTGGTTGGCCAGTGGTGATGGTGTCTGGATGGAAGGACCAACTGGGTCAAACTGTACCATGGCTCTCTGTAAGGGTGATGGGTTTCTGAATTAGTATAGTATAATAAAGTGATAGGTCAGCCTTCTGAGAAGCAGGGAGTCAATGCTAATTATTACCCAGCTGGGGGCCTGTGGTGAGAGAATGACAGAAAAGTTCTTGAACTTTGCAAAATTTTATTACTTAGTTTCATTCTCCTCCTCTACCTCGCTCTTCTTGTATCCTAAATTTATTTCTTGTGGGTCTTTCTGACCTCTGAACTGATATTTTATGAGGCAGCTGGCTGAGTTTTGCTGTGGCTGGACTGTGTCTCTTGTGGTAAAGGCTATCATGGTGCCAAGGACATCTCCTTTATTAAAGCAACTCTTGGTCTTCTATCTTAAAAAAAAAAGGAAGATGAATAATAATAATGCAGACCTGGCATGCTAAAATTGGCCAACACAATACTACAAATTTTGAACCTCACCTCTTAAATTTCTGAGGAAGAAACCATTTAATTAAGGACTGGAGAAGAGAAAAAACAGGAAAAAATTTTAGAGGGTTATGGTGGTTCTAATTGTACACACACACACACATATATATTTATGTATATGTATATGTATGTGCCATTTTCAGTTCAGTTGTGGTCCTAATAGCTTGTCTCATTTGTGTGACAAGGATATTATACTGAGGCAGGAAATAGAAATGAGCAAGATGTCCATAAAGATGACAGCAAGCACATAAATCTCAGGATCCAGGCAGGGCAGGGCACTCACAAACACACCCCTGTCCCTGACAGCCCTTTGCCAGGGGTCTGTCACTGATGAGACAGCTCTTGGCCTGAGACACCATCATGCCTTTCCTGCACACACAGAGGATGGTAACTGGTTTGTTTGGATGGGAAAAACACAATTTTCATTAAGTTTGGTACCTGGGCAGGCAGGCTGCTGCCTGCTGAAACCTGACATATGTGACTGGTTCAGCCTCACAGGAGGCAGAGAGAGAGGAAATCCAGGGGAAGGAATAACTCATAGTACAAGTAGAACAAGAGGAAAAAAAAACCAAAAAAAAAAAAACAAACAAAAAAACCCAACCAAACAAACAAACAAAAAAAAACAAAACAAAAAAAAACAAAACCTGTCACTTAGGTGCAAACCCCTGCTAGGTGTAAGACAGATGGTTTCCCATGGCAAAGAACCAAGTTTTTTTTTACTATTGGCCAGAAATTGCATGAAATAATTTTATTTATTTATTTATTTATTTATTTACTTAGTCTTCAATTAAAAATACCATTGAACCAAATCTGACATTGTTCAAATTCAGTTTACTCCAGCCCTACCATTTCATCCACTGATGGGTTTAATTCCTTTTTGATCTTTGCTGTACAGAATTTTTATGAGGGCTGCTGACAGTTTCACTCTGCATCAGCTCCCAGGACTTCCCAGCAGCAAATCCACCTGGGCAGGTGTGGCAAGAGCAAGACTTGCTCCTCTTTCCCCTCCTGGAAGGATGTCATGGTGATTCAGTGACAGCATCTGTATGCTGGGAGGGCAAAGCTGTCCCACACATCTCCAGCCAGGGGGAGGGGAAAGGGAGATAAGAGTCTCGGTGAGAGTTGTGCTGCAGAGGCTGTGCCTCTCCTCAGCACAGCCACACCATTCACCTGATGGAAGGCCAAGCCCTCTGGGAGCACATGGTACCTGTGATTGCATCCCTGCTCCCAATGGCACCAGATTCCCACCACAGGTTCACAGAGGGGTGGAGACTGGAAGGGACCTCTGGGAGTCATCTGGTGCAAGAGTGGATATCTGCACCAGTGGAAATATTATTTTATTTCATTCTCTCTGAACTGTGTGAGGCATGATGAGACCATCACGTCTAGCTTTGTTAGATTCTTGGAAAAAATGGGCTATGAAATCTATTAATCTCCTTCTCTTACATTTTTGCAAAGTGCACATTTTGAAATGATGGCCTGGCATCATACTCAGCCAAGTTTCACTGAAGGTGAGGATCATCTGGGGGCAAGGTGGTGATACAAGCAAGCTGACAGCAGAGCTGTGTTGGGGTGCAAACACAGAGTGTGAGATCTGTGTTATGGGATCTTCCACCCACCAACCCACAGTGCTGAGGGCTCACAGCCAGTCCAGCCTCACCTGAGATATTGAGTTAAAAACATGTAACATCAACCCAACACGAGGCAGAAGGGAGTAACCTACAGGAACTCAAACCCCAGGATGAGAAAACCAAGGCAGAAGATGTCATGGCCATGGGGCAAGGGACCAGCAATGAGCAAGGCACAGCACTGCCAGCCTTGGAGAGCTCCCACCTCCTCTCCTTTCAGCCACCAAGCACAGCTGAAGCAGGCAGGGAAGGGGCCTGGAAGCATCTCAGGGAGCTGATGGGCTGGGACAGACGTGGTCTGGGAAAAAACCCAACACATTAGGTAAGACTTTATCTCAGGGCTGGCTCTGAGATATTGGCAAATGTGAAGAGTTTGTATCACATAATTACTTTGAAGAACAAAACTGGTGGAGTTTTTTTTTCATATAAGAAATGTCTGGTTATGTGATCCAGCTGAATTTTTATTTAAAATCCTCTGCCCCAGATTTTGTCATAACATTTTCTCAAAGCAAACTGCCCAAGGACTAAATAAGAATAAGCCAGAGCATTAAATCTGTTAATTCACAAGGTTTTAATTTTCTCTTTGTTAAATTTTGTGAAAGATCTTTTACAGCACCCTAAAAGTGTTATTCAAGAGAAAAAGTGATTTTAGCAGTCAGAAACAGGAGACAAGGTGTCAGGGCTTATGAATCAGGTTGTAAAGGGTAAGCAATGAAAATCCACTCACTTCCACTAAACTAAAGCCAGTTTACACCACCTGAGCATCTGCTCCTTCAGCTTCAGCTCACCTCCATTGCCAAATCTCTGTTGTGATAACGTCCTTCAACGCAGGACATCCACTAATGGAAAGAACAATATGATTTTTCTTCCCTTTCTGCTGTTCCAAAGATAATTACAACTAGAGAGTTTCAATAAAGGTTGTCTTTGCTTTTGGTTTTGTACAAGGACATTATTTTGCAGTGTTGAACACAAGGTTTAATCACACCTTGCATTACCTTAGTTGTCCTGAAACACAAGCACCAAGGCAATGCAGCCCTTTGAGCATCACTGTGCAGGCTCACGCGTGTCCTTGGCCATGGTGGGGCAGGGCCACCTCCTCCAGGGTGGGTTTTGGAGGCTCCCTGCTGACAGACCGGCTGTCCAGCCTCTCAGGCCAGCTCTCCATCCTCACACACATTTCATGGGCTTGGATGAGAAAGGAGAGGCAGACATCACATGCTCATTGAGCAGATAAAATGACTGAAATGCTAAAGAGAGCCGTGAGCCCACTGCCCCAGCTGGAGCATGGGAACCAAGAGGGCAAGATGCAGAGGGAAGGGCTTTGGGCTGCTGTAGAGGAATCATGGCCCTTCAGAAAGGCAGCACAGAGAATTTATTAATGCTTTATGAGTTCTGTTGAGAGGTCGGACCACATGTAAGGGTCCCTCTGGGGATTTACTCCATCATTCACCCTCAAGAGACTCCCAGAGCTGCAGCCTGCAGGTTGTCGATCTCTGCTCATGAATGCATTTCTCCAGAAGTGCCTGTGTCTGAATAGAGGCAGGACCCAGTCATACCCACACCTGGCATTCCTGTGCTGGTTCACAACTATTCAAAGGTCTTTTTTAGGTTGTGCTCTTCACAGCTGGGTAAAAGCTGTGCATCTAATGCTTGCTTTTAAGTGTGCAGCCTGTGGGAGACAACCCATCATGGACTGAGAGTGCCATAGGAGAAATCCTCACATCTGGGGAGTGAAAGCCTTGATCAGCTTTAGGTTTAATAAATTTCCTTTTCTAGATAACAAACTTCACCTTAGAAAGGGCAGCAGAGTGCATAGCAAGGACCTCAGCATCCCAGCATGGTGGAGACATGCCTCAGAGCCTGCAGAGCAATCCCAGCACCTTCAGTCAACACTGACAATCTTTCCAGAGCACCACCTGTGCAATAAAGCTGGGGAGAGATGAGACTCTGAGGAGCCTCAGACTCTTTCCAAGTAAGTCAGTCTCACACCTGAGAGACTTGAGTGATGCTGCTGCCCAGAGAGGAGGCAGGCTGCCAGCACTGCATGGGGAAGGGTTTGCTGATCATCCCCTGAAGCAGAAGCAATAACTTCAGTCACCAGGGCTGTCTTTCAGCAGCACAGAACTCATGTTTGGGGCTGTTAGCAAGCCAGTTACACATAAGCAAATTACATTATTAAAAATCTGTGTGAGAGGACATGCCTCGAGACCAGGTGAAGTGGCATGACTGTCTCTTTTTTCATTCTCAGACCTGCTGTGTGATGATTCCTGCCAAGGATGCCCATGTCCTTGTGGTGGCATCCCTGGAGGACCAGCAGGCTCCCCTGCCTGCCTCAGCCTCTGCACCATCACCGTGCAGGCTCCTGTCCCACCAGGGGAAGATGCCCACTCCTAACAGAGGTTTCCCAGCCCAAGCCAGCAGCTCCCAGCTTCAGCTGGAAAGGCAGACATGGTTCCCACCCAGGGAGAGGCTGTTGGCAGCACAGTTTGAGCTGCTGATCCAGCCCCAAATCAGGCAGTGGGGTTGAGACTGCCATCACAAAATGCTGCAGTTTGCAAGCCTGGCATTTGGTCCAAAGCTCAGCAAATGCAGAGGAAAAAGCTCTGCATTTCATGACATTTGGATTAGACTCCCCACCTTTAATATATAATAATGTTCCCTTGGCTTACTTTTCTTTCCATTATTTTTAAAAAAAAACAGCACAAACACGCAGCAAAAGAGCTGTTACTTGAACATAGATAAGTCCCTCCAAATCATTATTCTCTTGTAGTCCAGGACACCTGTGCATATTAAGCAAAAGAATCTATTATCTACTACAAGGCAGGTGTTCTAGCTGCATTGGAGTTAGAAATGAGTCTGGCTAAAAACTAATTCAATTCAATGAGAAGTTCTTCAATTTAACACAAAAATTGATTTGTTTTGGCTGATCAGTCGTGATAAAAATAGAAAAATATGCTTTGAAATAATTAAAGAAACATTTAACTGGAATAAAATGTTGACAACAAATGCCTTCTGAATGAGAATAATTTTCACTTCAGTTTTCTTAGAAGAGATTTGGAGCTGACAATGATGGGAACCATTTCTAATCTAGGGGTCCTTGGCTGCTTACAGACTACTGAAGTCACATGCTCCATTTGAGAGTAACTATCTGACTTTAGAACGTAGTATTTAAAGAGATGCCATCATTTTTTCATGCCCTTACTGGCACATTGTGTTACAATCCTTTTTCAGTACACAATTAAATGCTCTAAAACCTGAAAAATATGTAGGAGAAAAAAATTAAAGGTCTTAGTTTCTGAAGTTTCTCTTCATTTATTCCCTTCCTCAACTGCTCAGACACTGTAAGGATCTTGATAAATCCAGAAGTATCCTCCTCTACAGAGAGTTACATAGTGTTTTGCACTGGAATAAAGAACCTGTGACATTGCTGACTGGTTCTTCATCTCTGTAAGAAGCAAAGCATGACTTCTTTGATCAGTACTTCTGGCTCTAAACTGAGGGGTAATTCAGGGTGATTAGTATGAGATGGAAATTAGTGGATTTTCTAAGAAAAAGGCATTCAAGCAAAATCCAGAATGCTGCTATCTGGCCTATAAGGGTGAAAAGTCTGCATTGGGAATCAAAGAAAAGCAGCTTTTGTTTTTTTTAAGTTCATGAACCAGGACACCTAGAGCTCTTCTTGACAGGCATTTGCATCATTTCCATTGGAGAAGTTATCAGAAAATATTAATAAAAATAGTTCAATAATATTTTCCAAGAATAAGCATCAGTAATTTTCTTTGGTTTTAGTAATTTTCTTTGTTTTTACACCCACAGTGATAGCTGTGTAACAGATTCTTATGTTCAAGCAGGGTGTCCTGGGCTTTGCTGAGCTACATGAACATCATTCATATCAGGTCCATGGCATTATTTTATTATAGTGGTCTGTGTGGCTTTGTGTTCATTGAAATTACATCAAGAATGTGTGTTTTTCAGACAGCTTGAAAATGCTGCACAAACCACTCAGACCATCCTCCAATATCTTTATTGTGTTACAATTTCCAAGGGATGCTGTTATATGGAGTAAATGTTTAAGCTGTCAATATTGCAGCAGGAGAGTGAGGAACAGAGCTGGCACATGGGCTGATCATGGAACTGGGAAGAAGAGCAGAACTCCAGGGTTATTCTCCTGCTTGTGCCACCAACCTGAAGGGTCATACTCTGACCAGCTTCCAGCAGGGATTTCCTTTTGTTCACTATCTCAGGGTGGGTACAATCCTGCCTTATCACAGTAACATTTAACACACAGGTGCAAAAGGGACAGGTTGAGCTCACTATACCAAGTAAGAACATTTTCTAGTTTTATTACCCAGTAAAGACAGTCTGAAGGTCAGGAGTATTTAACATTAACAAGTGCCTTGGGAAACCCTGGGATTCCTATGCAGTGCAAGAGGAAAACATCATAGCCACCGAGAGCAAAGGGTACCATTCTTTGCCACCCCACCTGTATTTTTCTAATCTTGCTCTCTATAAATCTTTATAAATAGAACCATTGTGCAGTTAACATAGTCTCTGAATTAAATGTAAGCTCATTCTAGACACCTATACTGACAAGGAATAGGGATAACATTGGTGAATATTCTAATGAAAGAAGAAAAGCTGCAGAAAAATCCTAGAGTGCGCCGAGAAAGTCTCTGCCTGTATGAATTCAAGCGCTCCAATCTGCATGACAAAGGCCCCCCTCCCCTTCCGAAGAGCCACAGCATGGCACAGGCTATTCAATCCATGCAGCCTCCGTGCCAGGGTGTGGAAAGAGGCCGGACCCGTGCGGGCAGTGCCATGAGCGCGCCCTGCAGAAGGCAGAACACAATTCCCCCAGCCCATGAGAGCAGGGCAGGGCTCCCTGTGCGCGGCAGCCAGAGCCTTCCCTGCAGCAGATTCTGCCAGCCTGGCTCCAGAACACATTGCAGAGCTTCGATTACTCATTCACTATAAAATTCTGCATGGTAATGAGATGTCCCTGCTTGCAGCTGCTGGGCTGCCGTTGACACAACAGAAATAAGAGATAAGGCAGAAAGGAAGGAATGTGAATCACCCAAACCCACAGTAAAGCAGACTGCAGTCTGAAACACGGGTTGCCTGTGAGTACTGCTTTGTGTGGGGGGTACCAGTGGGACCCCACTGAGACCCGCAGGGTGGGTGACCCCACTGAGGGACCCACGGGCTGGTGCCAGCCTCCAGACAGAGTCCCTGCCCGGGAATGGCCAGGCCAGGGCAGATCCCCAGCCCTTCAGCCCCACTGCCTCCCCAGACAGTGCCAGAGCTGCGGCAGAGCTCTCTGAAGCCAGTGCATGTCTTTAATCGAGTATGTGTCACTTTTGACTCACACTCGGGCTCCCCAGACGCGCTGATTCACTCCCTGTCTGCTCCACAGACTGCAAACGCTCAACACTCCAGCCAAGCTCTGCTCTGAGCTGCACGGGGAAAGAGAAAGCAATTCCAGTGAAGACAAAGTCTGACACAGAGTAAATAAGCAGACGTTGGACTTTTTCCTTTCTATCACTGACTTCTTACATTTAGCTCTAGCCAAATCTCTTCCATGTTTTTGGCAGGATCCCCTCTCTGATCAGACAGAGCTTCTGATAAAGACAAGAAGAATCTTGCTTAAAGCAGGATCCTACTAAAGACAGAACACTTTGTTGTTGGTTTTTTGTTTTGGTGGTTTTGGTTTTTTTTATTTATTTATTTTGATCAAGTAGTAACTGTTAGGGAAAGAAAACAACAATTTTTTAAACTTCAATTTTTTTAAAACTTGCCCTGCAAATCTGTGCCCAAAATTTATGTGAGGTATTGAACTACAACAATTACCCATCTACTTGCTTGCTGTTACTGATAGTTCAGTAGGTCAGGATGGCAGAAGCTTCTTATCATGGGGCACAGAGACTCCGTGCCAGATTCTGATCTCAACTGCACGTGCTGTAATTTACCTTATGTTCATATTGCACTACAATAACTGAGATGGAAATGTGTTTCACTCTTCCCATCCTTTTGCCTTTGGAGTTGAAGCAAAGGGAAGCTTTATTTTGAAACGTAGGAGCAGTGAAATGATTAACAAAAGCTAAATAGGGCAGTTTCAGGCTGAAAAATGCATGATTCATAGCAACTTGTTCAGACATATTTCTAAGTCATATACATTATGGCAATTTAATTATGTAATAGAAGGGATCATGTACTGTTGCGTGCCCACAGTTCCCACTCGTTCAGCTAAATGCAGATGGGCTCACACTACACAGAAAGTAACACACAAAAGAGAGGGAGAGAGAAGTGGTGCTGGAGTATAAGAAAAAATACATAGCAAAAATAATACCCAAATGGCAAGTTCTGTACACCACAAAGTATTCATTTGCTCAACTGCAGCAAAAGGCTGGGCAGGAGAGCATCAGAAACAAGCCAAGGCAATCTCAGCATAGGATTAAGGCCATTAAATGGAGGGGAACTGTCACAGCACGCATAAGAAATCTGAAGGCTTCCGACACGCAAGTACCTCTGGATGTGGGAGTTTTTATTATACAGCTAGATGTAGAATATCAAAGCCTTTCTAGCACATTTCTCCACCTAAATCAGTGGTTTAAAGGCTACTGAGTGTTGCCTCAGCTTCTTTAGCCATTTGATAAAATCTAGCAGTGATTTCTGAATAGTGTGAGAAGGGTGCAGGACTTTGTAGATCACTCATGCCCTCAATCATTGCATCTTCCATGAGCCCAGGACACATCCCTACTTCATTGAAAGATGTACTGACTTCAGAAAACTCCTGGGTTGTTTATGTGCTGGAAGATTTAGGTCTATGGCAACATGCCTCCTCACAGATTGGTGTCATATTGATCTCTTTTGAAAGCAGTGATGGCAAACAGCAGCTGAACATGAGGGATGCAATGTTGGCACTGATCACAAAGATAATTACTGTTCACAGTGATAGGAAACTTTCAAAGGGGAAATGGCCTCACATTGTGCCAGAGGAGGTTTAGATTGGACATTAGTAAAAATTTCTTCATTGAAAGGGTGACCAAGCATTGGAACAGACTGTTCAGGGAAGTGGCTGAGTCACTATCCTGGAAGGGATTTAAAAGAGGTATAGATGTGACACTTGGGGACATGGTTTAGTGGTGGACTTGGCAGTGCTGAGTTAACATCTGATTTCAAGGTCTTTTCCAACCTAAACCATTCTATTATAGTGGAAAACTCCTTTGGTCCCCTGAGGTGCCAAAAGTGACATCCCTCTTTTGGCTTACCTTCATATCAGAGAACAGCATGAGCACCATCTCCTGCAGCCGTCAGTGCTGAGGGAGCTGTGTGAGAGATAAAGCCCTGGTATGTATGAAATCTAGATGTGACACCAACATGTAATTATTTTTAAATAGAATTAATAGTGTTGCGGTGTGTTGTAATAACCTGTCTTAAACTTCGGGGTCCCTTCCCCAGGTGTGCCGATACCCCTCTTCCCCTTCCCCCCTCGCCCCCTGCTGGGCTGTCAATCAGTTTTAACATTCCAGCAAGGCGTGGTGTGGTTCGTCACTTTCAAAGGATGCCCCTCGGGCCCAGGGGTCATTGGCCTGTCTGGGTGTCCCTCTCCCTTGAGACCCTGCCCCTCCCACCTGGTTGGTGGCTCACCTGCCCCTTCCCCTCCCCCTGTCCCGAGCTTAAAAGCCGAATCAAGCCGTGCGGTCGGGATTCTGTTGGAGCTGTTACCTGTGATTCAGACCTCTGTGACCATGGAATAAAGCTCTGGATATCAACCCTCCGACATAATCTGTCTCCTTTCTCTTCACCATCGCCTGAAGCCTTCCCTCCTGAGGTAAACGGAGTTCCTACCAAGCCTGGACTTGTTCACTGCCCAGCTGCAACCTCCAGCAAGCTAAAGGTGTCTCTGGGGTGATACGCCACAGCTGCCACCTTTAGCCCAGCAGCAAGGGTCAGACTGGCCCAGGCACAATCTAACTGGTGATATTGGGATTCATATTCCAATAAATAGGACCTGGTAATGTCAAGTTTATGCTCCTGTTATAGCTTTATGCCTGCTTTTGTCAGCTTTGGGAGAGCAGATAAGAATTGATTAGCCACAAGGCCCCCAATGTGCACTGTGGACCCTGTCCCACATTCCTGTAGCTAGGGCTCCATCCTGACAGGGAGGATTGCTCCCAGCAAGAGAGGAGGAGGGCTGGGAGTAATATAAAATATAAAGATATCTTTTAAAATATATGATATTATATTATATAGAATGTACAATCAAAAAACAAATGAAAATCAATACTTTGGTGGACTGTCAGACCACCTGGGTGTGTCCCCAGCTGCATCCTCTCTGTGCCAGCACTAGCTGCACTGGAGGAAAACCTGCCTCTTCCCAGTAAATGGCACCTGAGCCAGGAGCAACATAATTAAAAAATACATATTGGGGCGCATGGTGTGAATGGTCTCTGAGCAAACAGAGTGGACACAGCCTCCAGCAAGCCTTGCTCCCTCAGATTTGACTGCTTCCCAAGGGGAGGAGCAGGCAGAATGGGAGCCTGCTCACCGGCCTGACACTTTGCCAGATATGCAGGGGAAACAGAGGGATGCAGAACAATGCAGAGCAATCCAAAGTGATACAGAAAGATGCAGCCATAAGCAGAAGGAGGGAAGTGCTCACAGGAAACAGACACAGCATGGGCTGGCCCCCAAGAGAAAAGGGACATTCCATTTGACCTGGTACCTGCAGCTGCCACAGGCCAAGACTTGCACCTAGTGTGTGGTGGAAGCTTAAACCCTGAGGGAGGGCAGGGAGATCTGTTGTATGGGGCAGATGTTCACATGCAGTGCAAGAACTAAACCTTTACTTACTAATCCAGCCCCCATTAACCAGCAGAGCTGGGCTGTGGCATTTGTCTGCAGGATGTACAGACAAGAAAGCATAAGGAAAGCCTAAATAAAGGGGGTTAACCAATTTAAAGGAGAATAGGAGAATGTAGTAGGCTCCTGCAGGAGTGAGGTCTGGGAGCAGGCACAGCCCCCATGCCTAGCTGCCCTGTCTCTGGATCTGCACTCCCATGGGGGAGAGCAGCCACCGCCCAGCGTGGGGAAGCCAGGGGAGCATTACCTCATCCCATGGGAGTGACACCTCTGCATGCCAAGTGCATCAGGTCAGGAAAATTAATTCAAAGTATTGAGGAAACAGATCTAGCATGCCAGAGAAAAGGAACGGACACAAACTGTAGAGAAAGACACGTTATTGTACCTGCCTGTACATCATCCCTCCATGCAGCAACACGCAGAGGGGATCAACTTCCATCAGCTGCGATGCTCTTCCCTCTTTCCAGGAAGAATGCAGCATATCCACGCTTCAGGTGTGCATCTCCCCCCTCCCTGCTGTGTCCTGTTACCAGTGAACACAGGGGCAAAGAAGCTCCCCTGAGTTTGGAACATAAAGGGACATTCTCCTAGGGACTGGTAGAGCTGGTTGCACAGTGTTGAGCTAGTCCCTGAAAAATGGCAGATAAAGAAAGAGTCCATATTGCACCAAAAATATTCATCATTGAGTTTACAGATCAGCTCACGCAGCAAGACCTTTGGGCTCTCTTTGCAGAGTCATGGACTATTAAGCTTGCTAGAGGCTGAGAAAGTGGACTAAGTCTGACCACTGTAACCATTCTGGTCTGGAAGCTGGAATAGTGCCCTCTTGCATGGGAAATGACTCCGTAGGCATCACATACAAATGTGGAGCTGCATTTTGGGAATGATGCAAGGAATACACTTCAGCTTGTCTCACCTTTGACAGCTTCAGGTGAAAGAAGCTGTTTCAGGAGAGAGACAAAACCCAAGCCTGATCCTACCCTGACTTTGTAGTTCAGACCCCCAGTGAGCTGAGATCCTCCCTGCCCAAGTACCATGTGTGTGTCCTTCACCAAAGCAAGCAGAAGGGATTTTGGTGCACTTTGTTTTGGAAAAGCAGGATTCAGGTTTTAACATTTTGTTAACACATAGTAAGGCACTGGTCAAAATAGACTTAGTGACAGGATATTTTAACACACTTTCCTTAAAAAATAATTACAAGTAAAAAATACAGCTCTTCTTAGCAGTGATGGGCATCAACTTATCAATGATTTTAATACCAGAACCCGGCAATGCAGGAGGCAGATTTCTGACCTGACATTTTAGCTGTGGAATCTTCATATAATCAAGTTGAGAGGCAGAAGCTATTTGATGGTCCATCTTCATTCACAGTGTTTTCAGTAGCTCTAAGAGACATTTTGCACTTCTTTGTAATCTAGGTTTTCAAAGGTTTGCATACACTAAAGCAAAACCACAGGGTTTAATTTTCTTGATGGAATAAAACCAGTAACATGTATATTTAATAATCACATAAGGAATACCCATTTGATTTCAGTTTGCCTTTAAACAGAATAAAAAGGCATCAACTTACTTGATATCCAAGCACTGCCACCAGCCAGCAGTGGACTCTGTCCCCAGGGCAGGTCACCACCAATGGCACAGTGCACAGCACACTGCCAAGCCAAGGAGAATTTGCTTAGGAACAGCCCTTCTGGCACCGAAACTGCTGACTCTCAGATTTGACAATATTGCATCTTTTTCCCAGTTTGATTGAGAAATGGAAGGGGGATCATTCTGGTTTCTGAGGTGTAGCAGCTCATGACAAACAACCAGGAGAAATGTCCCTGGGGCTAAAAGTCAGTCCTTATTACCAGCTCAAGCTGAACCTTCATGCAGAGACTTGAGCAAGTTTCTGTGCATATGGAGATGATAAAACTAACCAATCTCATGGGGGAAGAGTTACAGAATTCATTCATTCTTTTCTACAAAAACCAGTGCTTGATGCAGTGAACACAGGGCTGGGAACCAGACAAAGACAACTCTGGAGAAATGCTCTGTGCTCTCTGGGCAAAACCATTGTCACTCCAACCCTCTCCAATTTCTGCCATCACCATCAGTAGGGCTGATTTAAAAAAAAAATCTGATTTTTTTTTTAACCAAGTGCTAATAAATAAGGATGTAAAAGTGGGAACAATAATGTTTATGGAACACTCTCCACTGGTTTGAGGTCTCATGGACAGGTTACATTACTGACTTCTGGCTTTGCCTAGCCCTGGCTATAGCAGCAGAAAGCCCCTTCCTGTTAAAATGTCAGAAATCAGCTTTTCTGCTTGGGCAGCTCATTAGCAGCAGGCTCTAAAGTTCAAAAAAAGCAGGCTCACAGAAGTTTAAAAAGGCTGGAAGAAGTATTAACACTGCCTTGAACCTGACATTAACCACAGAAAAGGGGAATTGCACCACCATAAAGAAGGTGTGAATTTAATTAATCATGCTGGCAGCTTAATTCCCCATGTGAGTATTTCCCTTCCAACATGAACCATGGCCATTTTCAACACAGTTGATGTTTCTTAACATCAGAAGAGGTAGTTTAAACTAAGCTGAAAAGAAGTCACTCTTTAATAAGAGGATACACAAGAGATTATATGGCATAACTGCAGCAATACAGTTATAATTACAGCAGTCTGACTTCCCATGCAGATGAGTCCTGACCCGGGTAGAATTATTGATTTGTGCTGCTTCCCTTAGGAGGGAAACAAACTCATTGTGTCTGAATTATTCTCTCTGCACAGCCAAGAAGGAGGACAACAATTTTTGGTAAAGAAAACAGAAATTTCCTTTCTGCACTTCTCACTTCACAACTTGCAACAAAATTATTTTATGTCAAACCACATAATCCGTAGGATTGCAATCCTCCCAAAATACCATTTGATTTATGGAGGAAAAGGAATGCCAGAAACAAACTGCTTTTTATTTCTCATTTTTGCAGGTGCTAATGGAGTCATTTTAGATACTAAACCAAGGGAGAATGTGTTCCTCCCTTTTCCCCCTGCAGCCAAAGGTTAGATGAGCTGGCACTGTAGGCTGAGCCTGCTTTCGTGACATCTTCCCTGACAGCTCATTTTCAATCCCTGATTCAGCCATCCCTGATCACAGGTACATTGCATCACACCTACAAGCTCCCTGGCACTTTATCAGACTCCAAAGAGCAGACTGTATTCCCATGTACTGTATGGAAATAGCATAACATGAAGTCACATGCAAATGCCTAAACACAGCCCACCATTAACTGCCATAGAAATCTATCAAATAGGCAAAATGAGGTGAAGGTATGAAACACAGATTACTCCAATGAGGATCTAACTCCAAATGCTTGTGAAGTTCAGCATTGCCTTTGTTTGTTCCAAGTGTCATTCCACATGCAGGAGACAGACCATATAACGACTTTTAATTAGTTTCATATGAAAATGACCATGATATTAATAGCACAACTTCTGAAATTTTGTGTCATGCTCAATATTTAAAGCCTGTGGGCTCTAGTCTTTCATCAGGCTGCTGATATAAACATCAATTTATGAACTAGCATCACTACCTGTCTGATCAGGGTCATGAACAAGTAAATGTAATAACTTGGGCTGAGAGACATTTTGTCTTGGCAAAAGAAGACCACAATTTCCCTCAAGAAACAGTTTTCACCTAACCTATCAAAAGTAAACAGCACATGAAACCCTAAGTGCCTATTAAAACATTTCCCTTGATGAAATATTTAATACATTTTTTACTTAACAACATACATACTCCTTGTCTGCTTAAAAATTAAATGTTCCTTTCTGCACAATGAACAAAAAGGTAAAAAGGCAAATGGTGAAGAATCTCAAAGTTTTATGAATTGAAAACACCTCATTCAAGGCATTTAAGAACCTGGTTCCTACTTTCTGTGCAAGGTGGAAATGCCTGGCCAAGAAGCGCAGTCTGGCATTTCAAGATGCTGTCTTTGGAGATCCTTTCTCCCTGCCCAGCCTCATACATTATTTGGGGCACACAGAACATCCTTGGCAGGCAAGGGGCAGCAGGGCAAAACCTAGGCCAGCTGGGATGCCAAGGAATCCTACTTCCACAGGCATTGTACAGGCTGCCCACAGCAGGGATGGAGGCCTGAGCACCAAATGACCATGATGAAGCCCTGCCCTGAAGTAGAAGCCACTATTAAGGAGAGGTACGATAGTAGGTCAAAAGCGCAGGAGATGTTCCTTTCTCCTGATTTGATCCTCTTAGGTGCCACCTGGACAGGTTATTCCTCCCTTTCTTGTTTGAGGGGGTTACATTCCTGAAAGGAAAGCGCTAGCTGCGCCTGGGATGGTGGTGGGAAGGAGCATCAGCCCTGCAAGCAGCCCTCAGTCACACAGGAGAACACAGAGTGTGCACAGAGGGGCTTTGGGGTCAGGCTGGGGCCCAGAGTTCTGGGTGTACTTGTTTTGCACACACAGTTGTGTCAGTGACACAAAACAGGTCTGCAGCTTGAGCTGCCCTCCAGGGTCCTCCCTCTGAGGCCTCCTTCAAGTGGGGGATCCACAGGAGAGACAGGAATGACTCTCATGTGTTTGTGTTATTTTTGAACTGAAGTTTAACAACAGTAAGCAACAAATGAGAGTTTTGTCCTGTCATAACTACTGTGCCACAGACACTGTCCTCCTTCCTGGGGTCTCAGCCAGGATGCTCAGAGGGCAAAGGGACTTGTCCCTCTCCTGGGGGGGCTGCCAAGGCTCACACTAAGCTGTGACCAACTACACCTACTTCAGCTCTCTCAGAAAAAGGTTTGCTTTCCACCAGCCAAATGCTATGAATCTGCAAGTTCCCCCCAGAAACCTTTTATTCATGCCCAACAAAACTGAAGTGACAGTGGCCAAGGTATAATGCCTCAGGCACACACACAGGTCTCCCAGCACATTCCCTTACCCACATGCATCCTCTCTGTTCACAGGCCGAGCAAGTTGCATTTGCTCATCCTCTGGGGCTGGGAGCTGGCAGCCAGCTCCCTCAGTCTCCAGCTGACACACCCCTGCAGCCCCTCCCTTCCTGCAGGGCTCCTTGGCTTGCCCCCCTCTCCCCATCCTTGCCAAAGCAGCCTCCCAAAGACAGGAGCTGGAGCTCGGGGATCCCCCTTTCATCCCTCTCAGCCTGGTTATCCAGTTCTGTCCAGGGGAATGATTTTTATCCAAGCCATTGTTTTCTCTTTCCTGCCTGGTTTCTTTAGTTCCAGTACTGCCTCCTTTAAGTCTGCATTTCCAGTTAGCAACACAGAACCAGGCTGGGAAAGCAAATTGTAAGGGATAATAATTTAAAAAAACCTCAAACCAAAAAACCATCCCAAACCAAACAAACCCAAACATTTTGGGTGCTTTTCCCCCACATTAAGAACTATGCAGAAATTGATGTGCATAGAAGCCCAGGACTCTCCTGTCGGGGTGCTGGAGCACAGGGGGGAGCAGCAGAGGCTCCAGTGCTGCAGCAGGCAGGCAGGGTGCTGGGGAAGTGCCTCCCCCGAGGTCTGGGCTTTCCTATCTTTTCCAAATAACTGGACATGTTGAAGGTTGAATTCCACAAATGAGTTAAGTCCAAACCTTCAGTTGGCTGCAGTGAGAATGAGTCGAAGGGTGTTTCACCGTCCCTCTGCCCCTCCCTCCCAGCAAACTGGCACACTGCTCAGGTTTTTCTCTGCAAACTGCCAAACCACTTAGACTCATGCCACTGGAGAGAGGAAACTATTTATAGAATAAAAAATTGAATGAGTTTGCTGGCCTGGGTTCATATTTGGTGACTTCAACAAGTTATATAAGGGCAGATTTTAAACCACCACCTTTGGAGAACCCTTCTCAGAGTTTTCCCAGTTTTTCTTGCTCTTTTGCTCTCCTCTGCTGATTAGAGCTGGGCATCATTCTGCAGGAGTGTTTTAATTAGTACATTTTTAATGTTTTCTTTAGGTAAGAGTTCTGTGCCTGGCTTGGCCTGGCCTGAGGATCTTGCTCAGAGCCTTGCTGCAAGCAGTGGGATCCTGCAGCCTCCTGAAGTCAAGGGAGAATTCTCCTGTAGTATACTCACAAGCCTGATAGTGTGGTGATGATCATGGAAGGTAAGGAAGATATTCCCTTCCTTCCCATTGTTTAGCATTTATCAAAAGTTCTTAATAAAATATATGTTGTAAAAAGCACTGCAACTTAACTTGACCTATTATTAACAAAAGACCTGTCTTAAAAATATTTCATGGCTTGCATAACAAATGCAGGATATCATAGTTAAATATATAAATTGAAACAGACCTGAGCTGCCAGAAGCCTGGGAATCATGAGTGCTCAGCACTTCTGAGGACAGTAACTCTCCTCAAAATTGAGATGCAGACAGCTACCTGATAAAATATTGACTTTTTCAGTAACACAACTCTGAATATGAAGATCAACCTAAAGACACAATTTATAATCCAGAGGAAGAGAGAGACCTGCTGTCCCATTGAAAACAGCTCCTGCAGACTTCTGAGAACCCCTCACAAGATGATATCAGTCCCAGCTGCCAGCAAGAGCCAAAGCATTTTAAGTGCTCGTTTTGAGTGCAGCATTTCCACGAAGCAGAGCTCCAGTTTCAAGTGGTGGGAAACAATCCACAATATAAACAGGGTAGTGTATCCCTATCAGCATGCAGTGCTGCTCTCAACTCATTAAGAAGAAGGATTACTTTTCTTATTTCAAGATACATCACAGCAATACATGACCTTTCGATTAGACAAGGGTTCTGGTGCAATCTTCAAAAGCATTGCAATGCATTTTACATCTGCCAGAGCTGACATGCATTAACTGCTGCAGAGTTTTATGAGACAGCAGCCTAGGGATGGTTTTGGCATCCCTGCCTACCTCAGGTCCATATGGCACGATAGAAAGCAGTTTCTCAGGTCACATGGAAGGTGTGTCTTGTTTCCTCCGGTTAACAGAGACAGGGAAGTGCCCCCTGGGGACCGTGTTTTAGTTGTAGTATTTCCTTTGTTGTAAACAACAAGTTATGCCCTAGGAAAGGACCTGCTAAAATGATCTGGAGGGTGAAACGTGCTTTTCTTGTAGCTTGGCTAGGCTTGGCTTTGCCACCAGGCATCAGCCAGTGCACCTAAGTGTCCAGACCCACAGCCTTTAATGATGCTTTTGAGTAAATTGACAGAGAATGAATACTCTAAACTGCAAGAAATCTGTTAGTATGATCTCCTTTTTTTAATAACTGAGGTGGTTGTAACATTTAGGAACCTTAGATCTGTGGGTGAAAGCTGAACTTCTAAACTGAGCTGAGAAGCGTTTCAGTCCTAAGGCTCAATGAGTGCTTCACGTTTCCTAATGATTTCAGCTAAAATGATATGTTATAAATTTAAGTATTGTGTAGGCATACACCAAAAAAACCCAAAACAGGCAAGGAAGTGGCATTAAACAAAAGCAAGAAATTGCATTAAGTGCAAAAGAAATGAAATTATATGGAGTGTTGGAATATTACTTAGATGTTAATGCTCAGTTTTAACAAGCTCTTAAGCAGTGCTTGATTAGATTAGGTTAGATTAGGGATTAGCGGGGATTAGATCTAATTCATGAATCAGTCAAAGCCTGAAAAAGTCTATGGGAGAAGTAGAGTGGCCAGAAGGTTTTGCTAGCATGTAAGTGACATCCAGGCAGTGCAAGATGATGGGAGCAGGGGCTGTGTCCAACAGCCTCCCTCCTGCATCTGCAGCTACTAAGGGTGAGCAAAGCTTTCCTGGCTGCACAAGTGAAATGCTGCATTGCACTCCAAATCCTTCTTCCTTAGAAAGATCCCAGTGTCTTCTCCAGCTTCTGTACCTCTGGAAAGGGCTGATATTGGAGGCATGGGCAGGACTCAATACAGCAGTAACCTCACACCTACAGGGTACTGCCTCTGATACACCAAGTACAGGCATGATGACAAAGTGATAGGAGCTTCACAAAGGTACTGCAGGCAGCGCATCACTGCCTGTTGCCCAGGCATTGCTTGAAAACACACAGGACTCCAGGTTATTGCCTTTAAATTGTTTACATCCTCTTAACAACTCACTGACACACCTGGGTGAGGCAGGCACTCTTCCACTACCAGATTTCAAGCTTTAATGAGGGCTCAGCATCTCTCAGGATGCAGAACGACAACAGAAGGAGAATTGTCAGGGTACTTTATGACAAGGGCAACACAAATTAGAGTGCAGATTCTGTTGCCATAATTATAATGCCTTTTACAGGCATGATGCATATCCTTGAAATGCTTTGACAGAGATCAGATTTCAGTATAAAGTCCAGATTACTTTCTGGCCCTAATTTCTCTATTCGGTTAGGTTGATACCCAAAACTGTGAGGTGCCTGTTTCACTTCACTTTATTTAAGCAGGAAAACAGCAACAATTCCATCTTTATTTTCTCTGACAATGGGATGCGCTGTTGTGGCCATATTCCTCCTTTCAGCTCAGAAGCTGGCTTAAAGCAGGTTGGGATGGTTTCTCAAGTCTTTTTTTGCCAGGCATTACAAAGGAAGCGTCTGCTTTGGACAATGCTTCAAAGGACAAATGCTTGAAGAAAGCAAACATCATTCAGAGCAGATCCATCCTGGCAGATGTATACCTGCAATATCATAGGAACTAAGCTTCTCCCAAATATTTGGCAGTGAAAGCTTGCAATCAAAATGGGGACGAGCTAATTACTGTACAAACAAGGCATGCTGTCTTTAGTGCACCTTAACATGTGTCACATCTTTCTGGAAGCGTGCTAGGAAGTGTCTGTCCAGATTTGGGGAAACATGAATGGTAAAATTCACCCAGGGAGATAGACAATGCGATGTCCTGAGTTCAGGGACCAAATCTACTGCTGGTCCTGACTTTTTCACCAGGGGAAGGAAACCTTTCCTCTCCCCATCCCTGAAAGGGAATAGAGTTGAACAAAGGGTATTTGTTCCCTTTCCTTGTAGAAATAGATTCCTAAGCCTTCAATGGAAAGAGCAAGATGCTCCACAAGGCACAGTCCCTGTTGTCCCACAGGTTAACATTCACTAACATTTATCCCTGTGCCTCAAGTTGGTGGCTTTGCAGGAGGCTCATGATCTGGTTAGTTCTCCTCCAGAGCCAGCCCTGACTGTGAAAGAACGTAAACAATGTGTTGTATTCATATTGTTCTTATCATATTTCTAGAGTCCCATACCTTCTGAGTGGTTTTCTCACAGCAGCTCTTCACAGCAGTGTTGTTCCTGCTGCTTCTTCTTCAGGGCCCCCCCAAGACTCTCCCTGAGCAGCCAGCCCACCCCCTTTTATCCCTGTTATCTTCATTAGCCACAGCTGCCACCAAATTAAGGACATCACAGCTGCAGCCCATTTAGAACAACTAGGATTGGGGCAAGGCCACTTATACAATACATAGATTTTACTAGGACTCTACTATAACAATGTGGCAAAATGGAAGAAGAGTGATCTCCTACTGTAAGGGATGACCCAACACAGTGATTTTTGTCTTTTCCTTTCCATGCCTGACTCCAGCTAGATGGGTGTCAGAGACAGGAGTTATGTACAGTGCATTTCACAAACTTGCTTTAACAGCATCAAGATGAACACTCAGTACACAATAAACAATGACAGCCATGTATAGCTGGGAATGGCAACTCCTACTCCAGTGCACTCAGAGATCTGCTTCAGCCTGAGGACTGGCACAACAGTGGAACTACAGCTAAAACAGTATACAGGAATGGAAAGGGCAGCACTGCACAGCCAGGTGTATCTCAAGTCAAGGAGTCTGAGTTTTTCCACATCCCTTTTGGCCTTCTGAGACAAGAGGGAGACCAGTGCCACAGAAGGAAGAATGTCATCCTTGCCTTCTCCATGGATCCTTGTAGGACAGCTTGTAGAATAGTGTTAACTAGGCTTGCTCCTGCAGTTCATGTTTTTTACTGCAAACTGGCAAAGATTTAAAGCTATTTTGAAGGCAGATTCAGTAATCCTGTTGGAGGAGCCTAACTCTTTCAGCATCACAGGAAGTGGATTCTTCTTCTGAAAATATCCCATATTCTTTTACTGATATCCCAACATATTTTGCTAGATTCCTGGTTTTTGCTGCAGCCATTACCTGCCTTCTTGCATTTTGGCAAAGAGCAAAGTGCTGGTCTTCAGTATTCTAGCTGGTGGCAAGCTGATTTACCACCACAATCCCATAGTGAAGTCTGGAACTGATGGCCTCTTGAGAAGCCTGTCTCTTGGCCAAATCCCTAGCAACTGCTTAGTGCAGAGAAAAAAGCAGATGAGTGATAGAGAGGGATAGTTAGGACCCTGACTGTGCCAAAAATAAATAAATAGAGCAAGACTTCAAGGATGGTACCAGGGCCTACTACAGTACAGTGTTACCAAGACCTGACTGTGCTCTGGTTCTGAGCCCCAGCTGAACATCTCTCTATGCTGTATACAGGGAAGGTACCATTCCAAAGGATGGGACACTGGAACAGGTTGTTCATCCCTGAAGATGTTCAAGGCCAGGCTGGAAGGGGCTTTGATGAATCTGGTCTAGTGGAAGGTGTCCCATTGCACTATTCCTGATACAGGATGCCATTGGTGTTCTTGGCCACCTGGGCACACTCTGGCTCCGTGTTCAGCTGCTCCCAACCAACACCCCCAGGTCCTTTTCACTAGAGAAGGTTTCCAGCCACTCTGCCTCCAGTCTGTAGCAATGCAGAGAGTTGTTGGGACCCAAGTGCAGGCAGGAGCCAGCACTTCATCTTGTTGACCCTCATTCCACTGGCCTCAGCCCATTGATCCAGCCTGTCTAGATCCCTCTAGATCCTCTCTTCCTGCCCTGCAGCAGATACACACTCCCACCCAACGGGGTGTCATCTTTGACCTGTCTGAGGATGCACTCGATCCCCTTGTCCAGATTGTTGATGACATGTGTTGCCTCCTCCTCCACTGAGCTGACTGCCCAGGTGATAGGGCACTATGACATCAGTCAAAAAAAATTCACAGCTAAAGGAAAACCACAACAGTTGGAAGGTAAAGTTCTTCTATTCTAAAAGTGCTTACTGTAAACAGAGGAAGAAAACTTCTAGAGATGTGTTGCTGGCTTACAGTTTAATTGGTGCCCTCAGTTTTGAGCCAGCATAAATCATTATTATGAGGGAAAGTGCTGAGGTCAGGCTATTCAGACACTTGCTAAAGGAAAGCAATTCTGAGTGTTGCTATAGGGAATTCTTTGCAGCTTTCCTGTAGTTTTGCAGTGTACTTTACACTGACCTGCTGGAACTAAATTAACTTATACCAAAAGTAGTGCTGTCCTTAGCATGAAGATTGTTCATTGTCACAGGTCTCTGGTGGTGCTCAGACTGGGAGGGAGTGTGCTTGTGCCTAGGCCTGATGTTCTGGAGGAATAGGATGTATTTTTCCTTCTCCTTATCCTCATTTTAAAAAATCCAGTTTTGCCTGCTTGCAACAAGTTTGAAAATGAGATCCTTCAAACTGAGGGCAGCCCTACACATGCCCACTTACTAATCTGTCTCTCATGCACTTGGCTACCCCATACCAAAAGCAGCCACCAACCCTCCTAATGGAGACACACACAACCTCTGAAGCCTCTCCCAGTTAACAGCCTTCTGCCCTCTGCTCTTTCCCTGGCTATCTAAGAATCCATGCCATGTTTAATAAATTTCTCCTTGAGTTACCAGAAAAGCACTGCCTTTAGACAACTGCCTTTAGGCTCAGGGGACAAGGAACAATTTGGAAAGATGAAATCCTTGTAGCTTCAGATTTGTTTAGGTCTGGACAGAGTCTGTGAGAAAGAAGACCTAAACCTGAGGAAAAAGCTAAAGGACCACTGCACTGGGTTAATGTCTATAAATTGGAAAGTAATTTCTTGGTTTTCTCCTTTGCACATCCCTAGATCATAAGTGTGATAAAGAGGAGACAGAAGAGTGAGGGAAAGGGCTGATACCCTATAGCACAACAGCTTTGAGGGGACCCTGGAGGGGCAGATAATTTTTCTGAAGCTCATGGTTTTAATACTTTTAATTGCTTTTCAGATGCTTAGTAATGTGGTTTTGCTTAGTGTTTACTCTATGTGCTCCCCACTATTTAATTTAAAAAACCCCACTGAAAATGTATTGCCTTTCCACAGAAAGTGCAATTAATTCTGCACATAAAATAAGGTAAAGGTACACATGAATCATGACAATAGTATTTCATACACAAGAAGATATGCCATATACTTGACTGGTGGTTTATGTAAAGACTTATCTGTAGTTCACAAGTGGCTGTTTGAGCCACGCCCGGAGCACAATGCATTTCTGACTTGATGGCCCCAAGAATGTTACAGCATTTCTGTGAGGCTCCTCTTCTGCCTACTCAGGGCTTTTGGCTTGTGTATCCTCTACCTTTTCCCACACCTACACAATACCCTCTTGCTCGTTCTTCCCTTACATAGTTGCTGCAAGACTATTTCTGTCCTACTTCCACCTCAACATCAGTGCTGTCCATTAAATCATGATTCATCCAAATTGTATTTCATATACATTTATAAAGCTATCTGGGCCATAGGATAGGGGGCTGTTTTGCTATCTGTGCAGGACAAAAGACTGAAATGAAGCAGCATCCTCTGAATAAGCAGAATAACTCTACAGAAGACATCAGAATTAGGCTGATTTGCTCCCATGAGGATCTCTGCTGTGTCCTTTGTTTATCTACAAAATGTACCCTGCACATCCAATTAGAGCTTCTTCAAGCTTGGGACCTTGGAACTGATCTTATTTAATACTTTCATTAACAACCTTGGCACAAGAAAATGAAAACATGCTAAAGAAACAAGAGCATATCACAAGATTCAAAGGCTGGGTCAATGCAGAGGAAGATCAGAGTATTGCACAGGTAGGCTAAGAGTAAAAGAGACAGACTAAACTGAGGATCATGGAGTATAGAGTCATGTATTTAGGGATTAACACCAGAATTTCTGCTAAAAACTTAGAAGCCTGTAATTTAGCAGCCCACCAGGAACACCTTATATTTCTACATAAGCACAATCATCCCTTGCTAATGTGATGCAGGGCTGAAAAACAAAGTTTGATGCCAAGAGGTATGAGTTATTTTCACCAGTAAAAAAGTTATTGTGCTAGTACAAAAAGTCTTATGGGGATCTTGCTGGGATATTCTAAGGAACAAAGACAAATTCAGGCTCCAGAGGTTCTGAGGTTGTTTTGGTGGAGGGAAAGAGGCAGATACAAAGGGGCTAGCATTTAGATTTAGGCTGAACTTGCACAGGCAGCATGAGTGAATTGTAAGGTAGGACTGCAGAATCTGAGGCAGATGTAGGCAACCAGACATGCTCCTGCCTTGAAATGTGCACAGAATTTGTTCTCATGCTTCAGTGAACAAGCACAGAGCCTTCCAACATCCTCTGTACTGCCTTCCCCCAGCATACTTCTGCTGCTCATAATTAAAGGCAAACCTGAGAGCAGAGACAGGTCTGCAGGAACAACTCCCTCCCAAAGCTGTCTTAGCAAAATGTGGAAAACTAATGTGGATCTTCCTTGCCAAATTGGACTAGACATAGCCATCTCCTCCCAACTAATGAAACATGTCTTTTTGTTCCCGTTTTCTCAGCTGGGTCTCCTATCCTGATGTTTTGATATTTGATCCCATTTTTCCCCATCTGCTCATATATTCTCTCCTCCCTCACCCCAACCCACTCCCTCTGCAAGCTGCCCATGTGAGTCTGAGGGATGAGATGAACTACAGAAGGGAATGTCTCACATCAGGCTCCTGTGCTGCAACATGGACATTAAGGAGCTCTTTTGCAATGAAGCAGCATCAATAATTCAGCAACATGAGAAAAGTGCAAAGCCCATGGCTGAGCTGGAGCCAGGCAATCATTTGGGAATGTAAAAGATGCCAGGAACTAAGTATTCCTATGTTGAAGCTTTGGGAATCTAACATAGCAAAGAAAGCAAAGTTTCCAGGGATTGTGGGCTTCCACACTCCCTCCTGCATGTTGACTGACAAGCTATGCACAGAAATACATCTCTGCAGTAACAACTCAAAGACTGATGGAAGGAAGAGGAGAAAACCTAGAGTGCCTCCATGGATCCCAGTGCAATGGAGTCTGTGGTGCACAGCCTTAGCCACACACCCCCATTTCCTCTGCCCACCTTCACTGGCAGCCACAGGCTCAGCTGCCAGCCAGGGCAGCCTAGGGTGCTTTGACCCCAGCTAACAAGTGCTTGGCTCTGAGGCTGCAGGAAACACTCATCTGTGGGCTCCACTCCTACTACTCCCACAGCTTCCTTGGAACCACTCTGAGACTCTGATGCCACCACAGCTGCTTCACAGTATATTTTTTTTATCCAAACTGGTTCAAACTTCAAGCTTCAAACAATGCTAAAGTCTACGGGGACAAGTTTTGTTTGGCCACCTTCTCAGGTGCATCAAGTTGTGCTATGGTCACTGACACAAGCAAAAAAGTGGGAATACAGGTTTTACTTTTCACTCCGGCTAAAGATAAACTGCATGGTGCCTAAAGATGTAGGCTACTGCTCAATGTCTTGACTAATGGTCTGGAAAAGAGTGTGAATAGGGCAAGTTTACAAGTGACAAAATTTTATCTGACAGTCAAAACAGAACTCTGAGACAAGGTTGTGGAAAACCTTCATACAGACCTAACAAACATTGGTTGAATGGACAACATGAAACAGAAGAAATGCCACCTTATCAAGTATAGTCTAGGACAAAATTATGTAAGTATTGATGTGGTCAGCAAAATAAGAACATTTGCACCATGTTCAGTGTCATTTTATAAAGCTGACAGAATATCAGGAAGAATTGTACTGAGAAAAGTCCTGAAAGCACTAAACCACTGTTTAAATCAATAGTCTCACCTTGCAAGCAGTGTCCAGTACCAAGTCTCCCATCACAGAGATATATGAGAAAATAAAGAGTCCACAGAGGTATAACTGAAGAATTTCAAAAGTAAGGAGAGATTAAATGAGATGGTACAAATCCTACAATAAAAAATCTTCAAGGAATTAATTAAATACAAAAGACACATATTCAAAACAGGCAGCATTTTTCTCTGATTAACACCAGACAAAAACCAGGCCTTATCCTTTTAAAGTGAATCAAAAGGAGCTTGTGCTCTGTGAAAGCAAACACTAAATGACTCTTGATGACAATCGCTCTACTTATCACACCCTGCAACTACTGTTCCTTCAAACAAATTGAATGGCTGTGTGCCAAGAGTAACAATAAAACAATTGCAGCAGAAATAAGGAATATTCCTCTCCACCTGAAAAAAACATATGACTTTGAATGAAAGTATATAAGTACAATGCAAAAGGGGAAAATGTAGAAAATTCAGTCCTCCAACAAATGCCATTTTATACAGTATGAAATTGAGCCCTTCATACATGCCTGATGATCATTTATGTGCTTTCTGAGTGAACAATAACCTGCTCATAATTAGTATGTAATATTTGTATTGATCCATTAGGGGTAATCTTCAGCCATTATTCATCAAGTTGTTCTCATATTTGTAGGCTTTGGCTTATGTTCAGCCTATTTAATTTTATGTATTTGCTTAAGGATCTGGAAACAGACACTTTCAGAATCTCAGTAAGATGGGAAGAATCATTCCCTGGAAATATTTTCCACATGCTACACAGAGATGCTGGGGCTACTGTGCTCAAAAATGCAGTAACTTGGAACTACATCTACTGGAGAGAAAATCCAAGTCTGTCTTTCTGTGGAGCATCCTAACAATGTCTTGGAAAACAGATCTGACATTTCCAGGATCCACACTTCTCTTTATCTGTAACAGAAACCTTATTTCAGCCTTTCAGTACATACAGGGGACTTACAAGAAAGATGGAGAAGGACTTTTTACCAGGGTCTGAGTAACAGGACAACAGTTTTAAACTGAGAGCTTAGATCAGACATAAGGAAGACATTTTTTATGATGAGGGTATTGAAGCATTGGTATGTGTTGTCCAGAGAAGCTGTGGATGCCCCACCCATGGAAGTGCTGAAGGACAAGTTGGATGGGGTTTTAAGCAACCAGGTCTAGTGAAAGATGTCCCTGCCCATGGCATGGAGGTACTTTCATTCATACTGCATGGGGTTTTTTTTCCATGAGAAAAGTTTTGCAACTTTCTTCTTCAGGGTAGGAATTCCTGAAGAGTTTGACAGAGCAGGACATTTGTTTCCTACCTAGATGTGATGACAGTAGCATGGGTACAATAAAGCAAGCTGGTCAACCAGTACTCCTCCAAAAGGAAAGTAAGATACCATCCCTCCTGGAAAACATTTGAATGAAATAGCTAGCAAAGGTGGTAATCTGTGGCAATAGAAAAAAAACCCTATGAAATATTTGATAAATTTAATATAACATTTTATGTTATATTTTCAAAACTTTCACCTTAATTATCTTATTATTTTAATGATCCATGCATAGATTTTAATGCCATTTTTAAGCTCAGGTAAAGATGTAGAGAAACATTGTATTTAAAAAGGAAATAAGGCAAATTCATAGAAATGCCTGTTCTGAAGAAGGGGAGCAATGCTAACTACATAACATCTGAACATTCAAATACACTTTACTGAAGGTTACACAAGCAACAACAATTTGAGGAATACCATAAAGAAGGAGAATGAAATAAATACTGGCATTTACTTACAGCTGTTGTGTGTGTTCTATCTGGAAGTCTCTGGTGTTCAAACACATGGCAATTAGATGTGAAAACTGCTCCCAGCATTGATGTTTAACATCTAGCACCTTCAGACTAAACTCCTCATGTACTCATCCATGGATCAGGACCACATCTGAATCTCCCTGTTCAGAACTGTATTATCTCCTGCTGCAGAAATGCTTTATCTCCCAACATCAGCATGTTACCATGCTCTCCATGTTGCAAGCACAGCTTTTCACCTCAACAGAAATCTCTGCTCTCTCATAAGCAGTACAACATGAAAATAGGGAAAGGGTTTGGTTTTTCCAAAAGGCATTTTCTCATTTGGTTTTTCCAAAAGGCAAAACCTCCCACTGGTAAGATCAACCCACCAATGCAGGAGGCAATCCCACACTTAGCCACTTCTTTCCCTCGTCTGAAGCTTTTTTCCTTGCTTGTAACTCCATGGACACTCACCCTGTGTACCTGAAACTTCCTACAACATTAATGAAGTAATTAAGTGATATAATTTGCATTACTACAGGCCATCATTAAGCAGCTTGCCTATAATGATGGCAGACAAGTACAACAGTGATAAAATATTTCAGTAAAGCAAAGATGCAGTATGTTAACTGCCAAAATTAATTCACTTACTAAAGATGTATTAATAGTGCCCTGTTCTTGGCTTGTCAAAGGGCATTTCAGCCTAAAATATGTATATATACGCATATACTATACCCTTCTTCCACTGAAGAATCATTTTATTCTACATATACATCACTATTAATAGTGCACCAGATATATAATCATAGCGAGACATTTAATGTGTGTTTATCATAATCCTCAGACCTCTGATTTTTGTACATGAAAGACAGTGCTGAGTACTAATTAAATTCATAACCAACAACCTTGTAATTAGAAATAGTATGGAAAAATTCAATGCATACACATCCTATTGCCACATTGAGCTGATGGAAGAGCATGAATTCTTCAAAACCAAAATATCTCATCTTTGAACAAATTGATGAGAAAGGATAGTTATACTACATCTTCCCACAGGTATCTCTACTTAACCACTTGACTGCCTTCTTCCTATCTCTCTTTTTTGTCTTCTCCCTTTCCCTACTTTATTCTTATAGTTGCTCTACACTGGGATTAGTCTGATAATCACAGTTTGTTGTTATTGCTCCCCTAGCATGCACTGTATTTCAGAATAAAAGTGGATTTCTTTATAGAATGGAGTTTCCGTGTAAGGAATTAACCCAGTTTACTTACAGTTTACAGGTAAAACTATTCACAATTCCTTTACCAGTCAGTTTACCTGAAGAGATGAACACTTGATCTTCAGACATCCATCAGTTTTAATATTATATTACACAGAACAAAAAAGTACATTTAGATTATACAGAGAAACTACACTAGTACTTTCAGATCAAATGTTTGTTTATTTTTCAAACTGTTTATTGATACAGTAAGAGTTGTTACCTCTCTGCACCAGCTTTGCCTCCTGGCATCCCCAGCCCGTCACAAAACGAACAGGAGTGGCCTGCAGTGACCTGCCTGCCAGGACCCAAGGCTTTCTCAAATCATGCTCCCAACTACAACTCCAATGCCCCCTCTCCTGTCCCCTCTGTGTCCCTTGGCTGACTGCTGCCCCTTCTTCCATTTGAATAGCATGCTCTTATGGCAATTGCAGAGGAAAGAGAAGAAGAGAGAAAAAACAGAAGTGCAGAGGTCAAACATAGACAGAGCTCTCCCTGAATTAATGGAATCTTTAGGAAACCTGAAGTTTTTCCTAGTACCAGTGCATCTTTATGCATTTTGGTCTTATTCCCTAGTACCCCTTTCCCTTCCAATACTTCTCACTCCCCAAAAGGCACACTAAATGTGTGCAGTGCTTGTGCTCTCTGACCTCTCCATACCATTTTTGTCTTGCACATCCACCCTCACTACCTGCTTTCTCATTTGTCAAGGATGACCATTGGCAAAAGGGCAGAGGACCCAAAAATCTATACAAATCTATTGCAATACAGACATCTTCTGAAACCAGCAATCTTATAGCACTACAATAAACTGTTAATGGATGAGCAATTTTAATGGTCCACTCCCATAAAGTGGGTAATTTTTCTTAGATAAAAGCAAGACATATAATTAGAAAAGGGAACTAGTTACTTGTAATGAAAGAATAATCAAATCACCATTAAAAGGACATGAGCTACATTTGTCTTAATTCTAGGGGCCCTCCTGTTGCCTCCAGATAGGAGGATAAAATTTACTTGACAATCTGAGTGACTTTTCCCAGTTGTGTTTGTTCATGCAAAAGGGGACCTTTTATCAACCTTTAGCAAGTAAGTTGCATGTAACTGAACAAAAGCCATTAAAAGGCTATTTGCTTCATTTCCATAAAAAAAAGGACACCCCTCAACATTGAGGGATACCATGAACTCTAGCTGGCTCCTGTCCTCCCACCTGTAAGACAGAGCCAGTGAAAGTAAAAGAGAAGCCCACAGAAATCAGTGAAAGCTTTATGTGCAGCTGGACCAGTGCAGGGAATTCCTGGAGAGGAATCCCATATGGGACTTCACCACATGTGTCTCTTGACAGCTGCAGCACATTGAGGTCCCTGGGCTTTGGATCTACTTCACAAGAGATTCACTGGACCTGCTTAGGACCAAAACAGACAAACCTGCATTTTAATGCCACCAGCACAAAAAAAAGAATAGTTCTGTTTAGCCAGCATCCTCCTTCCCTCTCTCATAGGCCCATCAGGAGGAAAGGAAAACTGAGGTAGGGAGATAACAGGTAACACAGGCTTGACTCAGTTCCCCAGAGCATTATTGCACTCCCCAGTACCACATGCCACAGATGGAAAGGATACAGAGAAACCCTGTCATGTTCAATAAGGTTATGTATACTGCACCTCCCAAAACCAGGCATGGAATCTAACATCAATTACTGAAATGGTAGGAGGGAAGAGTGTCAGACAAAGGCTGAGACACTCCTATCAACCATGATCAGTAGCTGCCTCAGCACATCAGACTACAGCAGCATTTACCTTGCAGCAGATATCAATATTAATCAATACCATCCTTTACAAGCAATGACCAAACTAGTCCCAGCATGGAGATACACGTATCCTGAAGCCACTTAAGCCAGACAAATGGCACTCAGCAGCAGAACTGAGGTTCAGTACCACCCTCCCACGCTGACAGTCACCTTCCTAACCTGAGTATTCCTTGATCTCTCTTCTCCCAGCAGAAGAAAACTATTTGCATAAAACAGCACCCAGCAGCAGCTACACATTCATCAGCATCTTCAGAGGCTTGTCCTCTGGAGCAATTAGCAATTAGCTGTGAGCAAGCCATGAAAGTATTTTCAAAAATTTGAGAAGTCCTGTGGCCTCCTCACAGCAGAGTACAGACAGAATATGGAATCAGGATACTGCTTAAAGAGCTTGATCCCACTGACTCACATTTATTTGTCACTTAACTGGACTTGATGATGCTTTAGCCTCTTACATTGGTGACTTTCTATTTTTAATGTAAGAGCACTCATGCCACCCTCTAGCACCTTTAAGAAATGAGAAAAAAATACAAGGGTAACAAGAGATCTTATCCTTTCATTCCTAAGTCCCCCAACCAAGTGCAAGATAAACGAATTTAGGTAAATTTAAGTTTTATCTAGAAGAGTCATGACCACTGGTTTAGTTGCTCTCCAAAGGCTTAAATACACATCAGTCTATATGAACACACTTAGAATGTTTTTCATGTTGTAGCTAGAATGGTTAAGCTGTTTTTCAGAGAAAATCAGAGGGAACTCCAGTTGTGTCCAGGATGACACACTTTATTACAATTTGATTATCAAAGAATTCCAACACCTGCACCCATCAGAGTGGCACCTCTTCTTCTCTGCTCAGAAGTTTTAGTAAAAGTTGGAACAACAAAGGAAGGGCAGAGGGTACAGATACAGAAAGAAAGACAGCAGGAGAACAAGTGTACAGGCAGGAGCTGAGCAGAAGGCAGGAATCAGAAGGGGATAAGATGGCATAGGATTGTGAATGAGGGGGCTGATAATAAGGAAAAGATTACAGGAAGAGTATGGAGCAAAAGAGAAAAGTCCTTAACCACCAGAACACAGGGCCCTAATAAACTTATTAACCTTAATAAACTCTGGCCATTAAGTGAACAGACACAAGACTAGCTGTAAAGAATCTCCATCCTACTCAAGGCAGGACACAAAATGAGCAAGTTTTTCTACTGCTACCCATGACAGGACTATTGTGGATAGTTCAGGAGCATGCTGCATATCCAAAGAGCTCACTCACACTGTTGTTCAGTGGTAGTCTGGGTAAATCCCATGACAGAAGTCTGCTTTGGGGAGTTCTCGTGTGTTTAGCTTCATCCACAGTGCTGTACATTTGCTTGGTGAGATGCCACTTTAACCTGCTGTGTACCTGTTGTACAGACAGTAGAAGGCAGCTCCTGCCTGTACCATCTCAACCTCCTTTGCTGTAGAGATGGAGAGCGTTTGATGGAGGGGGCTGGTTCTGCTGAGAAAAAGCAAGAAAAGTCTCATAGCAAATAACAGAGGCTCTAGAAAACTGTTTTCTAACTCTGTTGTAAAGTTCACATGTAAGACTGAGGAATTTGCATTATATATATTCCTCATTTTTCTCCCACACTCCAATTGAGTAATTTGTGGTGTGAGCTGCTAAGATGCTGAATGTGAGTAGGTGCATCTGAAGTCAGTGCAAAGTAGCATCTGAAGTCTACCTGCAAAGTAGCATAAAGCATTTACCACCCTGGAAATGAAGGTCTTTGATATGGTATTTACCACTTGGGAAATTAAAGCTTCAATTTCTTCATATAGGTAACCAGAGTGTTGATATTTTTAATTTCCTGCACACAAGACAAAATTATGCCAACCATTTCATGGTGGTGACAAGGGTAAAGTCCTTAATGGTCAGTAAGATTATAGCACTCCTGAAATGCACTACAGGAAATTAGTTTTTTTAATTCAATAAAGGATAATGTTATGCAGTAAACTGTACATTAAATTACACATGGACTAGGCATGTATAAGAATATGTAATAAGCAATAAAAGAAACACAGATTTGGAAAGCTTCTGGAGCTTCCTCTCCTGCTATCCCAGGCAACGACATCACACATGCACTTTTATAAACTCATCATGCTCTTTTTTCTGAGTGGATGGCTTCCTGCCCTCAGCACAGGGAAACTGTCTCGTGGCCTCATTGCACTGAAAATTCCAAACCTTCTAAGTTACAGTCTAAATTCATTACTGACCATTTTACACACATTTGTCTTCCATTTAAACAACAATTCTATATCCATGCCATTTATTCTTCCTTTGAGACAACATCAAATCTCCTCTTAACATTTATTTTCCTCATCTAAACACAAGAAATTCTTCAAGCCCCTTCTCTAAAAAGCTCCCCAAAAGACAACATTCCTACTCAGCAAAAGGATTCTTCTGGGGAAATAAGCTTATGGCTATGTGATTAAATTGATATTGCTGGGCAATCTTAGGGCATGTTAGCCCACAAGACCCAAGGCTGAAAAGCAAGGAGCACAGAGGGGGTTTGAAGCCAGACACAAAGGCCACACAGCTGCTCTGCACACATACATCAGACTCTGCATCATGCATGGAGTTCAGTCTACATCCCTCACATTGCTCTGTGCACACAAACTGCTCTGCTCAGCTCTTCCCAACTCTTAACTTGGGTCTGTATTTCTCAATGTAGCCTCTCAGTAGGAGGGAGAGAAATGGGAACTAAATGTTAGGAGGGTAATTCTTAATATCTTCCCCATTTCTGAGGTGAATCAGCAAAGGAAGTAGCCTCAATTAAGTCGGCTGTCCTTCCTCAAATAAAACACACTCACCCACGCCTTATAAGTGGAATGGTTAGTTGATAGAGACATGGTGTTTTTAAAAAAGGTTTTGTTACAGAATTGGTCAATTTTGGTCTTTACTTCATGTAAATGAAGATAATTAATAGGGACTAATGAAAAGAGAACATATCCTACCAACAAGGAAGAATAAATGGGCATCCTAAAACTGTAGCAAGTTACTAAGAGGTAACTTCTGGGGGAGACCCAGAGCAGTTTCTGAGTTTCATTAAACTTGAAAAGGTTGTTATCTATTGTTCTATTTTTTTTCTAATAAAGCAATGTTTCCCAAACTCAAATGACAAAGAGAAGTGTCTTGTTCACAGTATAGCTCAAATTTCCACATACACAATCCCAGTTCTAGTCCAAACAGAGACCAAGAGCTTTATGAGTTGAGACAGTAACATCCTGAGATTGATTCAGAGAATTCATCATCCCATGTGGATGCTGAAGTTCCTCAGTATGACTATATTTGGTGATGCTGAAAACAAAGGTGAGAAATCTCATCACTTGACGCACAGACCTGGTACTGCTCAGACACTGGAGAGCCTGACCTCGCCTGAGCCCTGATTCACCAGATGCACTTGACCTGATTTTGTACGGCAAGACCAACAACACAAACCCACCGTGTCCTTACCACATCCTCTGAGGCTCGGGCAGCGTGAGTGCACACAAGCCATGCACCTACTCAGCCAAGGTTTTGGACCTATAGCCATAGGTGCCTCACCTTTATCCTTTATCCAGCCACGGGTGGGTAACTCGCTACTATTGCACGTCATAGCATGTTCTGACCTCTAAAGAATTAAGGTGAAATGAAAAGGATGGAAACAAGCAATTATACTGATCGCTGCTTATGGGAAATGCTGCCTGTTCCCGCGTGTGGCTCCGGGAACACGTACTCGGGAAGGCGAAGCCTCTCACTGCCTGTACCAGACCCGGCCAGCCCCGGCACCGGGCGGCGGCAGCGCCCGGACTTCGCCCGGCCCGCTCCGGAAGGGCCGCCCGGCCGCTCCCGGCCGTGCCGCGCCCGAGCCGCCGCAGGGCCGCCCGGGCAGGGCCGGGCTCGCCGCCCGCTCCTGCGGGAGCTCCCGCCCACCGGCGCTGCGGGGAGCAGCGGCCCGAGGGCGCGGCCGCCCGCGGGCGGAACAACAGCCGCCGTGCGGCGGGCCCGGGCACCGCTTCGCCCCCCCGCTCCCGCCCCGCTGCCGCCACGGGCACCGCCTCGGCCGGGCCCTTCCCCAGGGAGCCCCGGGCCCCGCTCCCGCCATCGCCTCCATCCCCGGTCCCCTTCCCGGTCCCGGGCGCCGGGCGGGGGGGAAGAGGCAAGGGCGGGGGGGGGGGGGGGGGGGGGGGGGGGAAAGAGGGGGGGGGGGGGTTGTAGCGGCGTCACCATGGCGACAGTGACGTCACCCCACCCTGGATCTCATTGGAGGAAACCCCGTGGCCCCAGCCGCAGCCCACGGGCCCAGTCGAGCTCGCGCCCTGCCCGCGCTCGCCCCCGCGGCGGCGCGCTTCTCTCCGATTGGCCGGCAGTGCGCGGGGGGGCGGGGCCGGGCGCGCAGGCCGAGCCGCTATTGGCCGCGTGGGCGCGGGCCGCGCAGCGGGTCGGTGCGCGCGCCAACGCCCTTCAGCGCTGGCTCGGCCGAGACGGGAGCGGTTCTTTCTCTCCGCCACAGCCCCGAGCGCGGCACCGACCGGGTGCGGCCCGGCCCCACAGCCCGGCGGACCCAGGTGAGCGCGGGGCCGCGGCCGGCGGCGGGATGGGCCCCGCTCCGCTGCCTCCTCCCGCCGCGTCCTCCATTTTGTGATCGCGGCGTGGAGAGCTCGGCGGCCCCGGGGAGCGGGAGGTGCATCCAGCGCCGCCATTTCGCACCCGCCGCCGCTTCCTCTTCCCGCCCCGTCGCCACGGGGACTCCGCCGGCCTCCCCCGCGCCCCTCGCCGTCCCACGAGACGCGGCCGCTGAGCCCGAGACCGCACCCGCTGCCGTGTGCCGGGAGCCGCCGCGCTCCCCGCCGGCAGCCCGGGGCCCCCGCCGCGCCGAGGTCCGGATCGGCGGCCGCCGGGGCAGACGGGAGGCCGGGTCCGCCGCGCCCCGCCGCGGGGAGGAGAAGCGCCCGGGGCCCCCTTCCCGGCCTCGCGGCCCCGGCCTCGCTCGCCCCCAGGGAGGCGGGTCCTGGAGGGGTTTAACCCCTGCTGCGTTCGCCGGCGCCGAGCTCGCCTTGCCGCTTTTATTATGTATTTTTCCCGCCAGTCCCGGCATTCATGCCCGCCTGCCTCCGGCGCTCGCCCGCAGGGCTGCTGGCACACGGAGGCAGGGATTTGGGCGAGGGCCCTGGGTAGGGTGGTAACCAGGAATCATTCCACAGTCCCTGTTAGAGGGCATATTAATATGCTCACGTAGGGCACGAAGGAAAAGCGGGGTGATGACTTTTTTTCTGATGGAAAAGCAGCTATTTCTACTGCTTGGGCGGCTGGCTGCCGTCCGAGTGTGACTTCTCCGCCTGGGTTTCTAGGTCGTGGTTTCCCGAGGGGTGGACCCCTGGGACGAGTCCCCGTAGCCTTGCGTGGAAGGACAGGGTGTTGCAGTCCGCCTCTCCAGGAGGAGCACCTGGAGATGGGGAAGGGAAGGCAAGGCTCACAGTAATTCTCGTTTTTTGCTGGGTTGCAGTGGGTGCTGTAGGGTGGTGTTTATCTTTGCATCATGGTTGCTGTCTTCTTTCTGTCAGGTTTTGAGGTGCATTCTCGTGTTGGTAGTGTGACATCTCCAGCTTCTTCTGCTACTGCCCTGCTCTTGTCCCACTGCCAGCCACCATGGATAAGACCGAGTTGATCCAGAAAGCCAAGCTGGCTGAGCAGGCCGAGCGCTACGATGACATGGCCACCTGCATGAAGGCAGTGACGGAGCAAGGGGCCGAGCTGTCCAACGAGGAGCGCAACCTGCTCTCCGTGGCCTACAAGAACGTGGTGGGGGGGCGGCGCTCGGCCTGGAGGGTCATCTCCAGCATCGAGCAGAAGACGGACACCAGTGACAAGAAGATGCAGCTTATCAAGGACTATCGGGAGAAGGTGGAGTCTGAGCTCAGGTCCATCTGCACCACGGTGCTGGTAAGTGGGGACTTTGTTTTTTCTTATATTTGGTTAAAGGTTAAGAAATGCAGTATTTAAGTGTGCTGCTGTACTGGGGAAGCATTGGGAACTCGGTTGGGGTACAACATGCAGTTTTGTGCTGGGGTAGGTGAGGTCAGTACCATAACTTCTGCAACCCTTACATGGGTCACTGTGATGAGGAGGATCAGCTGCACTATGCTGTTGGCCCTATATGTGTAGAGGTATTTGAGATACTCAGTTTTGGGTGTCTGTGAGGTACATTTTTGGGTGGAGTGATCCATATGTAGTATTTAACCACGTAGTTGCAGAGATACAGAGAATTTAGCCTCTGCTGTGGTTAGTAAACCTATTACTAAGATAAGCTGGAAATGTGCAAACCCCTTTATTGAGCTCAGATAATAACTTCAAACATTGAAACGATGTGTGCATTTTGTTTACTTCCTCATGAAGAACAGTACTCTGAAGGGGTCTTCAAGAGACATTTTGAGGAATGTTATAAATTTGACTTTACAAACTTGGACATCTGTATTGAAGGGGGAAAGTGACCTGTAGAAATTCCTTGTTAAATGCAAGCTGACTTCTCAGGGTATCTTTGAGATGAGTTTGCAGTAATGATGGAGCAATGTGAAGCTAAGGTGTAAAGATTGGAATGACACCCTAAGCATGCATCAGGCACAGAAGTACATTTCTGTGGAAGCAGCAGAATTCCAGATGCTATTGATAGGAAAACTGTAGTGGGAGCTCAAGAGATGTGTGTCAGCAGTGTGGAGACTGCTGGACCCACTTCTCCATGACCAGGGAATTGTATCTGCAGGAAACTGCCTGTGCATAATGCAGTAGTAATTCCGTGGCAGATCATCTTCAGTGGTTGATTTGCTCCTCGTAGTTACTTTTTTTTTTGGTGTCTAGTATTGCTAATGTGAGACCAGGAGGAAGCAAGTCTATAAGGAAATAGACAATTTTGAGGTAAATTTGTTCCAGATTTGCTTAGGAGATGTGAATTTAAAGGTGACTAGTCTGGAAGTAACAGATTTTTCTTCTTAAGTGTTCTGACTCATGTATAAGGGAATGCTTCTTTGGATTGTGCTGAAAATACCTGTATGCTTCCTTGTATGCTGCCACCTAGGTTTTTTCTTTCTTTCTAAATCAACGTTAGTTGTCTTGAAAATAATTTTCATGTTTATTAGCTTTATGAATCATTTAATTCCTTAGCACATTCAAGAGCCCATGCCTTCCACAAGAGCAAAATTGTTTCTCCAGTTACAGGTGTATTGAAATTGTGAAACTTTCCCCTTTGTGAAAATGATGGGACTTCTGTAGGATTCCTGCTTCCTGTGACAGAAGTTTCACTAGAACCCTGTGTGATAAGTGCCAGCATTTGTGTCACTCTTCTTTCTCTACTCAGTACCTCACTTCAGAACTAATTGCTTAGGACCTTCATGTAAAGCTCACTCTTCAGACTTCTTAATTTCCCTTTGTCCTTTTACCAAATCTAGAGCCTTGGAGAAGGTGATGCATAAGATCTCATACTGGTTGTACCATTTTGGCAAGGAGCTTGTGTTTCCATGGGGAGAGGCAGTGGTCCCCTTCACACGGTGTCCCTCCCGAAGTTACTGCACCCCATGTGATGGTGGCCAGCAGGGATTCTGGTAGCCGTGCTAGCACAGCCCTGCAGTGTAGGGAGAGCAAGCTCTTCCTGTGCTGGATGATTTTTTCCTGCACTCCAGTCATTCTCTGTTCTCAGCAATGGCCTGTTGGCAGCTCTCCCCTTCCGCCCTGCGAGGCTGCAGGAAGTAGTGAAGACCAAAAGCCGCAGCTGAGCATGCTTTTCCTGTCCTGACCTGCTGCAAAGATGTGCCTTCCTTTGGTGGGAGGTGTTGGCTGTCTACTGCAAGCCTTCCTTTTTTTATTCTGCCTTTGAGGGCCATGTGCAGTTCTGTTCTCTTGATTGCCTCCCTTTCCTCTCCATGTACCACTCCTATGATCCCTGAGTCAGCATGTGAGAGGCTGGAATTCGGGAGGAGCAGGCGGTACAAAGGATGGCTTTCCTAAAGCTGAGCCACACCATGGGTTTGGCTCCTCCTTTGAATGATAATTGCTTCTGTACTAGTACTATGGTAACAGCTTGTGGCTTTTTCACATCTCTTCAGCTGAATCTCAGAGATGCTTTTTTAATTCCAGGAAGGCAGCTAAACTGTAACAACTGCTGGCAAGTAGTATGGAAAGGTTGCTTGTCATCTGGAGTATTTGGGTTTAGCAGGGGTGGGTGTGTTGGGTGGAGTGTGACTGCTGTTAGTCATACTACTAACAGTTTTTTCAAAAGGTTTTTTTTTAACTACTGGTGTGGCATATTTCTAAATCTTCATGTATAAGTACTTGTTCTAGTATTAAAAATGCTGCTAATTTTTCTATTAAAATGGCAGGAACATGGAATCTGTAATTACTTTTTTTCCTGCAAAAAAATGCCCCAAGCCAGTTAAGTAGGCATTGTTTCAGGTCATGGTTTTATAAAGTACTTAAATTTAATCACCACTAGAATACAAACATTCAGAATTACGTTGCGATAGCTGTATATAGATATATACATAAAAATAAAGCTTTTACTGATTATTTAACTGCCTATCTTGCAAGTAGGCATGATCTGAATGCTTTTTAGCTGTTAATTTTATGACTGGTCTTTCAGATGAGAGTAGGTCTTTAATAGAGAAATGGTATGGCTGTCAAACAACTTGCATAAATGTTTTATTTGAAAGGTACACTAGGAGGTTTTGCTGAACTCCCTGTATTGATTGACTCTTTGGTAATGTAGAGAGTTAATGTTGAATCATCCCTTATGACTCATAGCTAGAACTGTTCTTGAAACTTTCTTCTCCTTGGCTAAAGAAACAGGTTAGCAACTCAATTTTTTTCAAGATAAAGTTACACTATGTTGATTCATATACTCTGAGCACAAAGTTCATGTTGCTTTCTCTTGACCTGAGTTATTTCAAGACAGGTACTAGATAATGTACAAGGGGTGGATGCAGCAGCAACTTTCCTATAATTAGTGAAATGATGTAGGGAACTTTGAAGATGGAACACACAGTATAAGATCTGCTTAATTTTATGCACACTTCACTGTTCAGTGACAGTAGTTTTTTGAAAAAAGTTAACTTCTGAATTAGAACCTTTCTGGGAAAGTAGATTAAGCTGGTGGGTTTTCTGAAAGCCTTGGTCGTTTTGCATGGCTATAACTTGTGTTGCATTCAGGCTCCTTTGTTCTGTAGAGAGCAGTAATGTGAAGGCAGGAAAACGGCAGCCCTTGCCTGGGAGCACTCTCCACTTACAGCTTGAGGGGGTTTGTGCCTGTTTGTGTTCAGTTTCTAGGTCCCGATGTGTTGGAGCTCTTCGTGGAGTAATAGAGATAAGATTTGGTAACTACTTGCCCACAGTTCTAATTTTGATGAATATGCAAAGTCATTAGGGCTTGAAAACAACTGTGTCTTGATTGTTGCTTCTTCTGTCTCTAGCTGAAGTGTTAAAGTGTTTTTTAAATATTCTTAGAAAACTGTGTGTAGAAGTTACATACCTGAGGCTTTTTTCTCAACATCAGTTTTCACAGTGTCCTCTGGAAACGTTTTTACATTGTATTGTGTCAGGCCCGTGTTGGCTTGTTTCTCTAGAAATGAGCAATGCCATTGTGAACTGAGAAATGAAGGAGCAGTCACATTACTTGTGCTCTTGGTTCTTTTTGCCACCCTGTGGCAGTGCCTGCAATGAAGGAGTTTTGAGCTATAGGTGTGTATTGTCTGTATTTTTACTGTCTTAAGGCTGGTGGGATGCTTTGATCTTCTGAGATTTTACTGGTAATTGTTGAAAGTGTGTATTGGTGTGTTGCTCTTGCCAGCTCCCCTTTCCTTCCTTCCTCCCTCCCTCCCTCCTCCCCGAGGTTGCAATGTTGTTGCTGCTGCTTCACATACTTAAGAAACAATAAAAGTGAATGAAAATGAGTAAAAAAACCTGTCCACTTCTGATAATTACCCATTTTATAGATCTAGTTCTAAAGTTAGTCACTTAAAATGAGTAGAACAAAAATCCCCATGCTAGAAGGTGATGTTTAGAGCAGTTTGTTTCAACAGCACAAGAGATCCATTGAAAGTGAAGTTGGCATTTTCATGCAGCAGCAAATAGATTCCTCATATCAGCTAAAATATATGATGTCTGATGATGAATAACTTTGACCATAGCCCTATTTCTTCCCTACTGTTACTTTTGGCCTACAGAAAAATGAAATCTTTGTGGGTTTTTTTGCACATGTAGAAATTTGTCATATTCAGTAGGTATCAGCTTCATGATGCTGTCTAAACAATTGCCAAAATTTCATATCTTGTGAATTCTTTGTCTCTGTGTTGCTATTGTCAGGGAAGAGAGTTTGTACAGAAATGTACGTGGTATAGAGGTGAAACCCATAAATAAAAGGGTGTTACATACAGTCTTTTGATACAGGAAACCATGTAGGATGCCGTTTTATTTTGAAGGTCAGGCATGCTAATCACTTAATATTGCATTTGGACTTGAGTTAGTTGTCCTAGTTGTAGTTGGGACAGGGTTACAAGTACACTTTTAACCTCTAAAGTTAAAGGAACTACTATTCTTAAGTGACTGACTAAAGGGAAAGGCTACTTCATAAAAGTTAGGTTGGGAATGTTACTTTTTGGGAAGTCCAGAATTGTGGAGTGAATGTGAATTGAATGAGTAGTTTGGAATAAATAATATTTTTTTGTGGAAAGTAATTTGTGGAGAGAGAGATGATTTGTATTCTTAGTGCAACCTCTAGCAACCATCAACACATTTGTGGTAAGCATTGTGGAACTTAATAGTTTAATTTTTTTCAGTGTAATATGCTTGAAACTTAGATCTGACCTTGACTTATTCATAGTTTTACCTTCTCTTACTTTCTCTGTCATCTTTCAATAGAATCTGCTGCTGGAATCTTCACTCTTGTGCAAAGGAAATTTAATCAGTTCTGAAAAGGGACTGATTGTTGCAGAAACAAAGCCTAGAGTGCACTGAGGTTCTTGAATAGAGAGTCCAGCTGAGAATAGTTCAAGGAATTCTGTCGGAGCTGCAGCCTCCATCCCATGCAGTCATTGCTTGCTGCTCCCTCCCTTACATCTGAATGCTGTCTAGAATTACTAAATTTCTTGGAGGACATTTATGGCTTTGGTGGCCTTGAGAAAGTAGGATGTGCTCACTAGGTGGAACTGGACAACAAAACCAAAAATTCTCTTTCTGCTAATGCAGTGAAGCTTTTAACAGATTTTGTAAATCACTGTCATGCTTACCTGCTAGACAGTTGTCTCACAGGCACTTCTATTATCTTGGATTCTAATGTGATGAGGGGCCTTTCTGAAGAAAAACACAGAAGCCTGGATGTGAGAGAGAGAGAGAGCTTGATGGGGAAAGAACACACTTGAGTTTGAAGGTTGTTCCACTTGATTTCTTTGACATTATGCCATTTGGGGTCGTTTAGTACAGTATTAAAGGAGTAGATTGTATAGTTTCTGTACAGGCACTGCAACTTGGTATTCTGGTTTCAGCAGTGGGAGGATGCCTGATTTTCAGAGGAAGGTAGCAAAGAAAACAGCAGAGGAAGGGCTGGTAAAAGTGCATGGGTATACTTTGGTAGGTGAAGGTGCATGCTTCATTAATCAATGTTTTCATATTTAGCTTTATGCTCTTGGCCTTTGAGACTGAGGGGCCAGGTGCTTTCTTACTGCCAATGAACTTGAAGCCAATTTTGTCACAAAAATAAGGTAAGTAAAAACTGTTCTTGAGCACAGCATTTGTGATGCTCAGTATAGCTCCACCAAGTTTATTGGAGGGATATATAAGTTCCTCCTCATCCTTTCTGCAGCCCAGGAAGCTGGAACCAACATGAGAACACTTGAGCTGTGCATACTGAGGATTTGTAAGCCTGTCATTTGCTAACCCATCCTGTATATCTGAATATATAACAGTGCCCAGTTTGTGTGAGCTGGGCACTTAGGAGAGGCACCGAAACAATTTGAGTGCTGAGTTTCACATCTTGTAGTCTGTGCACCCACCAAAACATCAGGTGTCAAGATCTAAGAACTGGAAGCCCTGAATTAGCTATGATTTTGCTTGTACCTGTCTCTAAATTTGGTAAGTAATCATGGGTTTGATTTAGCAGTTTCTAATATTGATAAGGGTTTATTATTTGCTCTATTGCTCTTTATTCTCTCCTTTGATTTATATGATCCATTCACTGAAGTAGCCTGATACATGAGTAGTGTTCAGCTCTGAACACAGAAGAATTTGCATTTGCTTTAATAATAGCTTTTCTAAATACACTATATATATTCTTACCTGCCTGACAGCCACATCATTCCTGGACAGAACTTCTTCAGGAAGTTGTTGTAGGTTGTCTCATTTGGGGAATAACAAATTACTGGCACGCTCCCAATCATAGTCCCAATAGATTGAGTAAAATAATACATTGCTGGGTTTCCTTCAGGATAAAGTTGGATGATGCAAAAGGCTCTTCCAAGCTACACTATGCAGTGGGAAGAAAGTGCATCTGTTGTGTTGCCATTTTGAGTTTCAGTGATCCCAAGCCTCTGATCAAGAGCTCCCAAAGAGAGATGAGAACTAAAGCAAGTCAAAATTAGTGCTTTGTGTAAGGGCAATGTACCTTAAGACCACGTAACTCTCATGTGCTGTTGTTCCTCTTAAATGCTGTTAGTCTAGCTATACCTTGGCCAGTCATTTAATCTTACCTTTAGGCTTCTGTAGCTGCAGAGCATAAAGTGCTTTTAAATGAAAATTTAGACTTTTTTATTTGATTCCGTGATACTACTCAATGTTGTGAATGGATGCTGAAAGATGCTTTTAGATGGCCAGGATTCTGAAGGGAAGAATTTGGTGTCTAAAATTTGTGTTTGCTAAGAAGGGAAGAGCACTTGGAAGTATTTTGAGGAATTAGAAATATGTAAAACGCAGTCGTGGAAGAATGTTAGAATCAATTTGAGATAAATATGTCAGATACCAAGGAATTTTTCCTGAAAGCTTTTGGCTGTGTTGTATGGCCATTAATTCATCAAAAATTTATAATTTTTGAAAAGAGGAATGACTACTTTTTTAATAGTCATTTTTACATTAGATGGAGGGAAACTGGAAGACTTTAGGGTCTTCCATAAAAACTTATATAGTTCTCTGACTTTGACTGTATTGTTCATCTTGTCTGAAAAATCTGTAGAAAGGAGAACTTGTATTTCCATACATTTCTAGTTCCTGGCTTCCATTGTTCTCTGGGGACCACAGAACTTTCTAACTTGAGGAGAAGTATAAGCAGTGAGTGTAAATTCTAGATTAAATTAATCTCAACCCCAGGTGGCAATAGTGTGGGCAGACGTGCTGCAGCTCAGGCTTTCAGTGCATTTGCTAAGTGAGATTCCAGATACTTCATTCAGGGCCAATCCTAGGTATTGGCTGCCAGTTCTTAAAACTATATAGACAAAGACATGGAACCAAATGGAAAAGATGAATTAGGTCACCCTCTCTGTTTTCATGTCAGGTACATTTGTCTCTGCTTTCAGTAGTGCTTTGTCAGGTCATCTTAAGGCCATGCCATTACTGGAAAGGTACACACATATTTTCCTCAATACATAAACTGAAACACTGTTAGTCTGGAGAGGTGTGTATGAAAATCACTTGATGCTCTCCCAAAAGGAGTTGATGCATAGAGCTTGAATCCTGAAGGATGAAGAACTCAGTTCTGCTGAATTACAGTGTTGAAAGTAAAGTGATCTTACTGTTGCAGCACGGGACTCTCCCTTTCCTGTCAAGAAAACAACTGCTGAACGTTAAAAAACACCTAGGTTTCAGTGAGTCATACTGTGGACTTTGGAATGACTGATTTTACTTAAAATAGTCAAGAAGTCTTAAATACTGCTCTGCTAGACGATTAAAACAGGCAGTCATTTGTGAGTAGAAGCCTTATTGAAAGGTCTGAGCCCACACCAATCATCTGTGCTGTCAGAGACTTTGGAATATTTGATGTGTTTAAATTCACATTTAAGTTATATTAGGTGATTACATTGGTCTGAGCTGCCTCACCAATGTTAGCTTTGCTTTTTGACTGCAATTGGGGTGGAAGGAAACCATTTCTGTCTAGGCTGCTTCTAGAGCTTTTTGTTTCATATTGGATCTGAATGGACCATCAGAAATACTTGGGACAGAATAATTCTTTCAAATACTTTGCATACTGCAGCCCTGAATTCGTGCAGCTTCAGACACTCATGGTGTTCCTGTGAGAGATGCAGGCTGCTCATCTAGATGGGACTCTGATGTTGGATCCATGTTTCAGGGTGGTGAGGTAACTTAGTAGAAGTGTTGACATGCACTCTGTGCCTTGTGTATTATTTTTAGGAACCTTGTCTCAAAATAGGTTTATTTTGAAACAGTTTCTTCACTTGCATGTGACTTTTTGGTTCTGTGGGGTTTGGCCAATTAGTGTATGGTACAACATTAAGTAATCAGTTAGTTGCTGTTACCAGGTAACATCTGTGCTCCTGGAGGCTGTGCTCTTTAATAAACAAAACAACCCAAAAGCACTTAGAGCTCAGAATAGAGAACATTCAGTGTCAGTTCAGAAAACAAAGAAACATCTAGGAAACAGCAATGGAACTCAGTCTAGTTCTTGTAAAACCTGTGAAAAATTGGTACTCTGTGGAATGGCAGCACCTCCTCTGCTGGCAGGTCTGAGAACACTTGGACAGCTAAGAGCTGCTGAGCAGAAGTTCAACTTGGTTTCTTTTTTCTTTTTCTTCTTTCTTTTTTTCCCATATAATTAAACTTTTTCATTATACAGTAAGGAGGAATATAATTTCTTTGATTTTATAAGCATTGATATTTACTAGTTTGTTCTTTGTCAAAAAATTATTACTATAAGATTTGGGGTTTTTTCTAGATGCTTTTTGTGTCATAGGAGTTCAAGCCAGGTGAAGGACATTGTTTTAATTACTAAAACCTGTAATGCCAGTTGCTTCACACAAACTGTTAGGATGTTCACTTTTAAAAATAGCCTTTAAATTACATTCCCAGAAGATGGAGATGGTGCTGAAATAAGGTATTTTAAACATATTGAAGTAAGATACGTGGACTTAAGGCTCAAGAGTATTGCTGAAACAGAATGACTTGAAAAAATCAAACTTTATCCAACATAGACTTCATTCAGAAAGTTTTGTGCCAGCCATTTAGAGCATCAGCACACTCCTCCTTGCTAAATATCATGCAGCAGCTTAACTTATGGGACAAACTTTTTGAGAGCATTGCTGTTTCTGATGGTTGCTTTTACATAGATTTTTTTTTCCTTTTAGTGGAACAAAATTAAACTACTCAGTGAGGAATGCAAATGACAATGTATATCTGTCTTTTAATAGCATAACATTAAATAACTTGGTGCTGGTGTTGTGACCCAGACATGTCATAGGTGTTGACATCTGAGTGATGGTGGCATTGTAAATGTTTTGGGTTACTTGAGTTTACCACATTGAGAACTTCTGTCTGTACCTAAGCACGTGCTGTCTTTAATGTCCTTTGAAAATTGGCCTCAAACTAGTTGTGACAAGCAGATAATCTCTGGAGCTGACCTGGTTCACCTTTATCCTCTGGTATTGAATGGCTAAGTGTGAAGAATATGTCCACTAGTTAGTGGTATTGGAATATATGAGGAGACTTGCACTCATGTACTTGCTACTCTTAAGAAAGTCTAAGTGGCACAACTGCTGAAGGAAGCTAAAAGGTCAGTTAGGTATTCAAGATGGTTTTTTTCCAAATTCATCTTTGCTGTTGAGATTTTTTTATTGCTGGATATGTGGGAAGAGAGAACAGCACAGACCAGATAGCAGTGGTATTTTTGTGCCACTTGAACCTACCCTGTAGTTAAACTGTATAGAAAGTACTTTAGTGTATGGCTGAACCTAGTGTCTCAATCAGTCTTGCCTTTTAAAATAGACTTAGGTGAGGAGAAAGTGGGACTTCTGTTATGATGTCAACTTTTTCAAGGAGGTGTTGCCCTGAAAAGAGAAAACAGGAAGCATGTGTGGAGTGGGGCTGGAACATGAATTGCAGGGGATGTGTGCCAGTGCATTGTAAGGAGAGGTTGGCTGGATGCACACACCACAAATAATTATTAAGGAGCTCTGTCTTCAGGGAGCCGCTTTGTCTGTGTCAGACATACCTTCAGGTAAAGGTATGCCTGACATTCCTTCAGAGCTTGCTTTTCATAAAGCTGAAAAAATGAGGAAGTGGTGAGAGCAGATAGACTTAGTGTTTCTGGCTCAGGTGAATTGCAGTGGTCAGTGAGTACCACACGCTCAACCCCTGAGCCTACTTAAACAGAAGGGCAAAGGGACTGAGAGGGTACTTACCTCATTGGGAAAGAACAAGAGTACAGTGGAGAAGGATCCAAAAAGGCAGTTGAAATGTAAGTTTCATTTGCATGTAGAGGAATACGTTTGCCAATGGAGAGAAAAAGGCAAAAGCCACAGCTTTTAGGGGAAGAGGTATTCAGCTGCCAGGCTCCCAGCCTGCTCCCCATGGTTCTTGAGGCAGCTGCAGACCTGTTCCAGGGAGCGTCAGCCCTTTGTTGCTGGCATCTCTATAGCAGATAAATAAACCTTCCTTTCATGAGAGGGGAAAAGAATATCATATGTGAGAATATGATGCTGTTAGGATGACAAGAGTATTTGCACACTGTGAAGGTGGAAATAAACTGAGATGGATGAGCAACGCTTAGGAGAAGAGGAGTGGGAAATCTTGTCACGCTCTAGGAGGACCAGCGCGCCACTTGAACGTAATATGGCAGTGTGGGGGAGGCAGCAGCTACCAACCACAGCCTGTCACACTGCAAACCCATTGTAATGCAGCTGCAGTGGGACACAAAGGGTCTGCTCTGAGGATAGAGCTTTGATTCCTGCATCTTCATACTGCTCCTGCTTCTGAGGCACCCCCATCAGAGCAGATCAGCAGCCTGGGCGTTGTGTGGCTTTCATGCAGCTTCTGAGGCATGTTTTGTGGTGCAGGGCACATCGTTGCTGGTTTTTCAAGGCTTGCTTTAGAAGGTGATGGGAAGAGCTGCAATTCTTAAGTGATGGTGGCAGCTGTATTTTAATACATGAAAGGGATGGGCACATTGACTGTGTGTGAGCATGGATGGTAGTCTGTTGTATTGCCTTACTTCATCCCAGAATCACGCCTCTGGCAGTGCTTGTCTCTGCCTAGGTAAAATCACAAAAATTTTGATGTTCTCTGTGGTCTGCTTCATTGCTTTGCCTGCCTGTAGCCATTTTACTTAATATCAGCTGATGTTGAAAATAAGGATTCTTGGCTAATTTCTCTCTGCTAGAAAGGTAAAAATGTCCAGGTGAGGAAAGATGAGAGAAGAGATGCAGGAAATTGTGAGTTTTCCTGCTATTACTAACTCAAAGCAGTGTAAAGCAAATAACTTGGCTTACTGTGCTGTGTGCTCCCACTACTCCACCAACATTTTGTCTCTGAGAGGGAGGGTAAGATGCCTTCTGAGAAGTTATGATAATCCTGAGATGAATGGCTCATGAAGTACAGCAAATAAATTATTGATTTGAAAGATTAACATCTGGCCTGAAAAATAGTCAGCTTCACTCAAAGTCTGTTTGGATTCTGTTCTATACTGCGTGATTCAGAAATGAGATCTTCTTCCATTTAAGGCTATTAAAAAAAACAAAACTGAGTATGTAAAGTGCAGAAGGAGAATGTACCACCCCAGCTGAAGGAAAAGGCACAGGTCTGTTCCCCACTTGTGTTATGGAAGGATTAGGAGGCCCTTAAGATGAACTGGGAGTGAGAGCTGCTGGGCTGCTGAGCTTCTCTGCCCGAGAAGTGCCTAGGAAATAACCCACTCTTTGCTGTCTGAAAAACTGCAGCTCATTCTCTGCATCACTTTTGTCTCTAAGTTTCTCTGAAGTTTGGACAGAGCCACTGGTTATCAGATGTGCCTAACAAAGGCAGCATTTTAGGGATGCACTGGCACACAGGCCACAGTGCTGCTTGCTTGTGGAGGACTGGCACAGCAAAATCTTTTCATATTCCCAGAAAAAGTGTGTGGCCTACCCCATCTGGGGGGAGGAAGAAATGGGCATTGATGCCCTAGGGAGTGTAGCTTTCAGATTTGGCTTAAATTTGCCACGCTAAAGCTTTCCTGTAAGCATTCTTTAGTGTGCATTAGGTTCCAGGGGTTAAGTATTTTTCAGCCATAACCAAGCCAGATCAGCTCTAGAGCTAGAACTGCCTCTTCTACAAAAAGACAAAATTTTGTAATAAAATGGGTAATACTTTTTGTGTGCTAAGTATACAGGAAATTTCTGTGTTTTGGAAAGCATAAAAGAAAAATGCCTGATTGTTCCTTATTGATGTAGTTGTAGCATCTTGAAAGTTGTATTTCAGTATTTGAAAAATGAAACTAAGACAGTTTTGCAGAATTCCTTATTTAAAATGCTATATAGTATCTTCACTGCTTGTCTGGTCAGTGCTCCTTAGACTGTGGCACAGCTCATCTGAGCACATGGATAGGTCACATCTCTGCTACTTAAAGTAGTCCCCCATATGATGGCTTTTGGAGGCTGGTGGTTACTCTTCAAACATAGTGGATTTAAGGAACCTTTCTAAACCACAGGTGTACTATGTGTCACATGTCATCATTCTGGGCAGTTTCTTGGAAAATCAAACTCAAATTTTAGACTTGATGTTACCACATTGTTGTCTCAGACTGAAACTGATTTGTGCAGCGTTGCATTTCTATGGCTGACATGGACATTGTCATAGGAGAAAAGCAGTAGGAAAACATTGAACCAAAATGTGATGTTCTTTTCTTTGCAGAAATTTGTCAAGTGGGAATAACTCATTCTAGTATAGAATGATTCATGCACAATAACAGTATTAATGCAATGTTGTATTACTCAGCTGCCTACTACATTTTAACTCTTGTTTTGAAACAGCCCTAAGGTTTTGCTGCTTTTTCCATAACACCAGTGAGCTGCACTGTTCTATATGCTTGCTCAAGCCCCTGTATACTTGGCTGTGTTAAACTGTTACACAGATTCCTCACTTATGCCTTTGCCAAATAGCCAGTGTCTAAGCTTTGGCAGTGGTTTTATAAAAGCCTTACAGAAACTCCTAAAAGCATCTGTGATTTGGTAGGTGCAAGGGTGTGTCAGGCTTGGTATCATCTTACCTTCTGCTGCCTTCCCTAGAGTGGTATCAAGGGCAGGTATGACTCTGTTCTTGCCTTACTGCCTTGGTGGGGATCTGTCTGGCACTGCAGTGTTACATCCATGGGACACACACAGTTTGGCTGCAAAAATGCTTTTTTAACCCAATTGGAAGTGCCCTTCTACAAGTGTCATTTTAAAATAGTTGCCAAAACATCAAATGGACTTGGATTGAGTAAACACTTTGAACAGGACTGCTCTGCTTCTATTGATCCTTAAAGGAAGTAATAGTAGCATGGTGGTGTGCACAGGGAGTAGGTTTGTGTCTAAAGTTAGCTTGTTTTGATTATAGTGCTCTGGTAGTCAGTCGAAGTGCAAAGGATTTTTGTGCAAAAAGCTAACAGTTCTGTGACTATTTCCTTTGTAGCTGCTTCATGTATTTGGATACGTGGTCCTAACATGTAACAAAAATACATGTAACAAAAATCTTAACTAGCAGCTGCAAGCTTTGTGGAAACTTTCTGCTCCTTTTTTGACCTATTTACTTTCCAAACAAGTAAATGCAGATCTTTATCACTTACATTCCTACTGTGAAGTTTCTCTGAGTACTGCAGGGTTTCCTTGAGTGTATCTGAACTCACTTGCATCTTTTGTCAACTCTGGAGAGCATGGGTGGTTGTAGTAATGAGTTGGGTAAAATCTCTGGAGTTCAGGGGCAAGGTCAGCCAGAAGCTGCTCTGCTGCTTGTCAGTTCTCTGAGCTACCCTGTTCTCTAGGGGAAAGTCCTGTACCTCATCTCTCATTTCTTCACCCCTGTCTTAGTATGACTTACAGCCTTGGAGAGAGACTTACCTTCTCTTGCTGGAGGCTTGCAAACCTTTCCTTGTCCTTCTGGTATCAGGTAGGGGAGCTGTGGACAAGGGGAGTGATGTTTGCAGCAGCTCAGGGTGTGCTGGAGAGCGCTGTGTAGCTCTTTCCATTCTGGGAATAGCAAGGTGGATATGAGGATGCCTCCCTGCTGTGCTACAGGCAGGTGTTCCTTTAGAGCCTTGTGAAGAGCTGGTGCAGTTTGGTGAGGTTGGCTGCTGACTGAATGGGTTTGAATCCTTGACTCCATGTGGTAGGTGGGCTGGAGATTGCTTATCACAAGTCTAATAAACAGAATTGATGGGAAAAAAAGTATCTTTGAAACTTTGTGTCGTGTTTTGCTTTTCCAGTAAAAGCTTACTCATTTCAATGTTTTTGAAATGAGAAATGTATATCCTGAAACTAAACTTGGTCCTGAAACTGTACATCAGTAAACCTTTCCTTGTTACTTGCAGTCTGATAGGCCAGTTGTCTGTTCATCTTAATGGTTGTGTGCCAGCTCAGTTTGTTGGAATAAGTGTGCATCTATTCTAATTCTAAATGCGCCCTAGAACTCCATTTACCCTTGTAGCAAATGTTTGAGTCCATCCAAACTGGATGAACTCGAATCTGGGAGAGAAGTAGATTGAACTTAGTTGCAGTGGTGTTTGCAATGTGTCAATGTGTGTTTTGTTGTTGTTTCAGGAGCTCTTGGACAAATATTTAATAGCTAATGCAACTAATCCAGAGAGCAAGGTATTCTACCTGAAGATGAAGGGAGACTACTTCCGATACCTTGCTGAGGTTGCCTGTGGTGATGACAGAAAACGTAAGTACCTTGGGTCTTTCCCAGCTCTGCTCTGTGGGTGAGGGGCCAGGAAATGAAATACACAGACTCCAAATTCACATCAGTTAGCTGTGTTTCACTCAGAAATCTCCAATTTTCATACAGACTGAGAGCAAAATCTGACTAGACCTTTAAGTATGCCAGGGAATTTTAGTTGATGTTCTGTCATCTACCCTAAATTCCTGAAGAGTTGTTCCATAATACTTACTCAAATCTTCTGGAAAACAATGTAGGTGAAGGTATGATAATATATTTCATGTTGCTTGTTTGTAGTTCTTTACTAAAAGTTGGCTCAGGAGAGTAAACAAATCTCTGTAACATTTTGTGCTCCATGGTAGAGTCCTGTTGGTCTTCAAATTTTAACGATTTCACTGTGAAGCAGACTTCATTGTAGTCATCTATGTTTATAAAGAACCCACAAAATTACTAGGTTTTTACTCTAGCAAGTGTGAGCTGTACTCAAAAATGATTGATTTTCATGGGGATTTTAGTTTGCCCTTTTGGATTCAGCAGGAAAAGCCTGGAAACTGCCACTTGATACTGGGCATCTTGAGACTGTAGACCTTTCCTAGGAATTAGAACAGGTGCATGGGTAGTTGTAAGTACCTCGGGAACCTCTTCTGGGGAAGATTTTAACTCTGTTTTGAGCAGATGTATTGAATTAATTATTAAAACTGTCTTGCAAGATGCTCAGATAGTGTTGTGATGTTAAAAACTCTTGGTGTGGCATAAGCTAGTGATCTGTCTCTACATAACGGACCAAAATTAGTGGTGCAGTAATGCTGTGACACCAGGGAGAGGGACTGCTGGAACCCCTGGATGCTGTGGTGTCCCCTGGGGTTGGGTGTGGCAGGATCTGTCCTTGTTGGCTGCCTGAAACCGATGGCAGTGCTTGTGAGAGGCTGGGGCTGGTTGTCCCTTCAGTAAAGGCTTTGTTAGTCTGCCTCTATTGTAGGAGCATTCACATTGAAAGATGAAAATATAGAGAATGGAGTAAAAATCTTTGCATTAATGTGTTGTATTCAGAAATTCTTAACCCTTAATTTGATTCAAGTGTCAGCAGCAAATCCATGGGTAGCAGAGAAAACTTGCCTTTGGCTTTCCCAAGGATCATCTGATTTACACTTTGTCTCAAGCAACAGCTACAAATCTGGGCTTGTCCAAGCGTAGAAATACCGGCTCCTGTTTGCTAAAATGTCTGCAGTTAAATGCCACACATGCTGATAGGGGATACAGTGCAGGAGAGGTTGATTGATACAGCCTTGTTAGCAGATCCTGCTGGGGTTTAGCTCTGAAGTTACAGTTTCTGTATCACCATGTGGACTTTTCTGCTTAACTTCTTACAGACTTCAAGACTTTAAGCTTTTCTGATGTTCCACCTCAAAAACATCTGCTTATTTTCTCAGCTTCAAATATATTTTATGTGCTTACAAGCTAATTTATCTCCTGGATTTGCTAGCCTTTTGCCTTCTTTCACCCGTTCTCAACAAATGGATAGTCCTTTGGTACTCATTACATGTAAATACTGTCTGTCTTGACTCTTTTCAATACTTATTATATTTTACTTACCAAGTTCTTTTACCAGCATTTGTTGGAGCAGTACCAGTACTAGCTAGCTCCCTCACAGAGTATTTTGAGCTCTGGCAATGACCTTTTTTTTTCTCCATTCTGCAGCATGTTTAGGGCAGCTGTTGGCCCTTTCGTTGTCTATCAGAAGTGAATCTGGAATAGATTATAGGTAGCACTCCTGAAGTACTCTCTGACCTGATAACCTCTTTTCTTTGTGGTGTTTGTCCCAGTTATTTTGGGCACAACATTGAGGCTTTTAATCTTGACCTGTCTACACGCAGATTTTGGAGACAAACCTTCAGTTTTTCAGGAAAATGCTGTACATGCCTTCCAAACTTCCTCAAGGAATTGGGCCTTCTTTACTCTGCACACAACTCACATGAACATGTCCATCCTGAGAAAGGAATGAAGTACAAGTTCTGTAGAAAAAGTAATGAACAAATATTTCCCCCCTCCCCACCCCCAAAGTATCAAAGGCCACTGAAGACTGAAGTAGTCTTGGATGCTTGTGTTTACTAAGTTCTGTGTATTTAGTGTGTTTATTCTCTTGAATAATACCTTTGCTCTGTAGTAGCTCAGTTTGCTCCTTGTGCTTTGTCAGTGTGGCAGCTGTACTTAACATGGGTGTACAATCGTTACTTTGATTAAAGTAAGTGCACCGTTTTCCTAAGAACAGGCTTATATACAGTCTCCTACAAATGGAGTGATCTAGGTAGGAATATCTATTTAAAAATTTAAGCCAACCCAAAAGCACTTTGTTTGTCATTCTTTTACAGAAACAATAGAAAACTCACAGGGAGCTTATCAGGAGGCATTTGATATCAGCAAGAAGGAGATGCAGCCAACACATCCAATTCGCTTGGGTCTAGCTCTTAACTTCTCTGTATTTTATTATGAGATTCTCAACAATCCTGAGCTTGCCTGCACACTGGCAAAGACGGTAAGGAACTTTTTTTTTTCCAGTTTGCCTGCAGGAAAAGTAGAAGAGAGTTTATGCTTAAAACTATGAATTTTTAAGTTTCTGGTTTCCTAGCTCATATTGTTAGTGGGATTGAAGGGGTACAAGCAGGCTGTATTTACAATGTGACTTAAATTTTCAGCAGCATGGGAAGCTTTTATTATGTCCGTAGTATGGTTTTGTTTCAAGTAGAGCAGGTGATTTAACATCTGATGTTGCTTTTTTTTTTTAAGCTACCTTTTCTGATAGGTTTAGCTTGTGTTTAATGATCAGTTAATAGAAAGGCTAAAGATGATTTAATTGTTCCAGGCGTTTGATGAGGCAATTGCAGAACTTGATACACTGAATGAAGACTCATACAAAGACAGTACTCTCATCATGCAGTTGCTTAGAGACAACCTAACAGTAAGTTGCTTTTTTATGTATTATCTGGTTCTTCAGGTGTTCACTTAGATTGAATTTATTATGGAAAAAAATCTTTACTTTCCTCTCGCACACAGCACAGCACTGACTTGGGCTGTTTGCCTATGATACTTTTTCATAACTTAGTTTGAATGTTGTGTAAGTTGATGTCCGACTCCATGCTGTGTAATCTGGAATAGCAGCCTGGATAGCTCACATTCTTCCTGGTGTGATGGCCTTTATGGTAGAGGGGAGAAGGGGCATTTAGCCCAACCTAATATATTAAGATAGGACAAGGAATTAAAAAAGGTCATCTGTGACCTATCAGGGAATTTTACTCAAACTTTTTTGATGACTACCTCAAAACAAAGTTTCTCCTGGTGTACATCCAGTGTAGCTTGCTTTATTTGTTGTCCTGATTTTCATTCAAAAGCTCTGAAATTTCAGTGTACTAAGAATAAAATCAGTTTGTTTGAGTATGTTATTATAACAATGAACCATTTAAGAAACTGCTTTATGGAACAACTAAATTGTATTAAAATATGCAGCTATGGCAGTTTTTCAGGGAATATCCTCTCTGAATAATTACTGTGTTTAAAATTATGACAACATTTATTATTTTGCAGTAGTCCTTCAGTAGAAGTGTCTGTTGTTAGCAGAGTGAAGTGCTTAGTTTCAATAACCAAAGTGGCAATCTACACTTGCAGGATTCAGCCTGCTGTGTTTGAAATGGAAGTTGCCCTTGGAGCTGCTGTTGAGGCTGTTGAATGGCCTGGGATCAATGGCACAGCTCACTGTTAGGCACAAGAGCTGGAGCCATTGAGAACATGTGCCCTGTGCATGAGGAGCTCTGTCCAGTTACCTCTGCCCCAGCAAGTGCTGGCAGCCAGGGCTGTGCAGGGCACTGGTACTCTGTGGGCATCCTTAAGTCTAAGTCATTATCTTTTCCTCACATTCAGTAGCTGTCTCTTTTTGGAATTCAAGCTGCACTTCTGAAAGCTGACACTGTTCTTCTTTTCTTTCTAGTTATGGACATCAGACAGTGCAGGAGAAGAATGTGATGCTGCAGAAGGTGCAGAAAACTAAACTGCACGTGGGGCATCATTCTCCCTTTCCTTCTCAAAAAACCTTTTTACACGTCTCCATTCCTTATAGCTCCACTTGGATTTCCTATAGCAAAGAAAACCCATCCATGTGTATGGAAATCAATTTATAGTCTTTTCACACTGCAGCTTTGGGAAAACTCCATTCCTTGATTTGTGTTTGTCCTGGCCTTCCTGGTGTGCGGTTACTGCTGTAGAAAAGTATTAATAGCTTCATTTCATATAAACATGAGTAACTTCCAAACACTTATGTAGCGGACTAAAGTGTACCTGGTATTTAAAAACAAATCTGAACCAGTTCCTGCCAGTTGACTGTGTTTTGTATTACAGTAAGATATGAAAACGTAGTTAATTGCAACTAAAGAGTGTTCCACATAGCATTTAATTCTCCACATTCCCTTCTTATTCTGCAGGGTTTCCTTTCCATAATTGACTTTCACATGCTACTGTGTATCTGTTTCAGTAGGAATATGGAAGTTTTGGGCCAGATCAAGTTGAGCATTTAAAGTTTGGAAAACCACAAATTGAGTTGCTTCCCGTATCATGTAATACAGAAGCTTGTGTGTTCAAAACCAGGGGCTTCTCTTAATCTTCAGTTGCTGCTGTTTCAGTTGATATCCCTTCCCAATAAAAGTTCACTTACACTCCTGCCTTTGTAGTTCTGGTATTCACTTTACTATGTATTAGAAGCAGCATGTTACTGCTGGAGTACAGGCAGTGCTTTTTGGCAGACTAAAGTGCATGTCATTTCTCAATACACTGGAATGGGAAAACCAATTGAAGTTCACATGTCCAAGTATAAAATTTAGTACTTTTCCATGCAGGTTTGTGCACATGTGAGAAGGTGTCAAGTTTGTCCAGTGATTGTTAGAGAGTTTGGACCACTATTGTGTGTTGCTAATCATTGATTGTAGTCCCAAAAAAGCCTTGTGAAAATGTTATGCCCTCTGTAACAGCAAAGTAACATTAAATAAAATTACATTTTATAAACCACCTACTGTTGACTTGTAACAATTCCATATAATAACTTAAGGGCTGAACTTAAAAAGTAAGTATCTTGTGCTGGAAATGTCTTTCTCAAATTTATTGCATACTTCTTAAAAGTCTGCTTTTAAAGAAACTTGTTTTAAAAAAATACCCTGGATAACTTTTCATAGTTAATCTGACATGTGGACTTCTTAAGAACTAAATTTACTAGAGGAAATGGATTCACCTTAGTAGTGAACTACGAAAAGATAGCCAATTTCTTGATACTCTTTCATGGCTTGCAAATATTCTCATCTAAATGATGTATTTTTTTGTAATCTATTGGAGTTCTCTGCTGTGTTCCTTTGTGTTTTTCCTGATGGATCTCATTACAGTGTTCCAGCTACATTTTTAGTAATGCAGAGACTTTGTTGTGCTCTAGAATGTTAGTTTGTGTGCTGCTACATCATGATCTGCTTTCTCTTGTTCTTAGACTACATTTAGTGTTACTATTTTCCCTCATTTTTGGGGCTTTTTGTAACAATGTGTTGCTCTCCTTTTTTCTTTTCCCCCTGGATCCCTTAAGAATTTTTTCCCTAAATCTCTACCTCTTACTTTCCCATGTTGGTGGGTTTTTGAAAATATTTAACTCTTGTTAGTGTTATGGCTGGACAAGAAATCACATTGCAAAAAAGGATATATATTACTACTCCTTGAAGGCTTCTGGTGGTATATCTTCCACCTTCCATGTTTTTATTCATTGAGTGTGCACAATGAGTGTTTCTACAATAAAACTGTTCAGATTCTGTGCTTCAATTGACATGCTAAAAAATTGTATAAATTCAATTTTCTTCATGCAGTCACTTTGAATTGCTGTCAAAGTATTGTGTGGCAGGACTCTACATAGTAAACTCATATGCTTCTTAATTGGTGTTTCGGTTTCGTAATTTCCCCTCCCCCACACATTTCTTACTGATCCTTTATTTGTTTCATAAAGGTTTTAGCTCCTAAGTGCTGCCATTCTCTAGTAAGGCTATTTGGGTCCTACATGTAACAGTCAGCTTTATCTGCTCATTTTTTGTTTTCTTTGCTGTCTTCTGGCTGCTGTCTTGGCTTGCACTGCATTGTCAGCTAACACTGTTCTCTTGTTCCCTTTCTTTTGCACCTTGTTGAGAGAGTTGTCAGTTATCCTTACAGGAACAGCAGCTGGGCCTTGTGTCTACATTCTAGCTTAATTTATTAAATGTGCTTTCTGATTTTTATCAAGCTGGGCAAATGCTAGACTCTCTCTTGTTGCTTGCATCTGTGTTTTACATGAAAAAAAGTCTTGACACTACAGCATTGGCTTTAAATTTTAAATAATAATGAATACAGCAGCCTCTCTCATTGTTACTTCCAAAATTCGGCCAAGTATTTGCATTGTTTTGGAGGAGAGAGGGAATGAAACGTGTAGGGGAATGGGATGATACCACAAATACAAGGGATGGATTGTAATTCCCCAAATGACTTTGCTGAGTCTTTCCCTCCCAGGTAAACCTGGGCAATAAATGATTATGTGTAGGTAAAGGGCAGACTGTGGTCTATTCCAGACATTATTGGAAGCATACAGACTTGAGATTGCCGTTCTACAGCTGAAATGCCAGACTTGTGTCCCAAGAGCTGAGTGCCCTGTTTGGTGTGAGGGTGGCTACATGACACGGCTGCTGAAAGCTGCAGCAATGACAGCTTGGCCAGCATTCAGCTGTATGAAATGCTAGAATGGGAAGGGTGAAATGTTAGTACCAGCTTTGGGCTACTGCCACGATGTTTTCTGCTCCACTGCAAAGACTCCAGCTTCCTAGAGGAATGCTTTGTTGTCTTCTGCCACATGGCCATGAGGACATCTGACAATAAAGTGTAGCCTGAAACTATGTCATCAAGTATTTTAAAACTTGTATTTCTGTGTATGCAGACCAGTTTAAAGGCAGTTTGTCTGTGGTATAGGATCTGTGCATTGATATTGTGTAAGAATTTCTGAGCAGAGATTCTGTAAATGCCATTAGAAGTGGCTCATAAGCTTTTTTATTGCAAACTATATTATTTGTTGTCCAACCTCTTTGCTTAGTTAAGTCCTCATTCTTGTTGTGGTCACTGTCATTGTAAAAACCCTCTGCTTTGGAAGCAAAAGGACAGTTTGTAAAATATGTTTGGAGGGAGAAGACTGGGGCTTTTTTTTAAGCCTTGGCTTCAAATCACATATGGCTGCTCATGTTGTTGCTGCTGAGCAGATGCTGGGTATTTCCAATCTGTTGTAAATCTGTTGGAAACAATAAAAGAGGGTCATTACAGTCCTGTAAAAAGGAGGAAAATGAGAGGGAGAAGAGATGTTTTGTTTCTGTGCTATGAATTACTTAAATTGCATCGCTAGGGAAATCTGGTGTGTGACAGCCAGGGAGTGATAGAGTTTGGTTTCAGCAGTAACAGCAATAACAACACTGTACATTATAGCATTCTTCACATAACTCAAGGCTTCCAAAGAGATTTTGTGCATGTGTTAAGTGATACTGAAACCTCTGTAGTGCAGAATATGTGAATCAGCCCAGTGAAGTTTAAAAAATACTTGTGTTTCTATTCATAGAACAAATTATGCCAATGTGAACCAGGAGGCAGCAGAATATTTGGGCTATTATAAAATGGCAGGGCCAGGGTTTTGCCACTCCCATCCCTTCTGAAAAATCCAGGCTGACACAAAACCTGCCTTTGTTCTTTGTTAGTGAAATTTCATTGGTTTTAATGTATAGGTGACTTAAACTTCATTTATAGAGCTAATTTGATAAGACTGAATGGTCTGAACAAGATCCTGCTATGATTTAAAAGGTTTCAGTAATTGGTGAACTTACTAATAACTTAATTCACCTTTAATGTTAGAATTAATCAGTTTAAATACAGGACCTTGAGAACGTAATTTTCAATTTTCATACACTGGGTCTTCAGTAGGGTTTTATGCAAACATAGGATAAGCATCCACATAAAATATATTTTTATTTGGACACTTCAAAGTATAGATATTTGTTAATATGTAGCTACTCCAAAATGCTTCAAATAAATATTAGTGCTCAGTAAGGATTGTGTCAAGTGGAAACTCATGCCAGCTTATTGCTGTTAAGGTTTGTGGTTTGAGAGATGGTTGACACTTTCATCAGTGGGAGGAACAAGAGGAACTTCTCAAGGAGTACCAGAGAATCACCAAAGAATTTTGTGTACAGTGAAGCTGCAGCTAGAGCCGATTTAACTGACCCAATTTTTGATATTCCATTTTGTCCCTCCCCTCAAGTGTTATACCATCTGGGACAGTTTCAGTAATGCTCAGTGGGAAATAAAATTGGGGCTTTTGCTAGACCCGCTTGAATTATTTAGCAACCAAGTTCAAAGCTACTTTGGTGTGAAACTTCCGTTGCTACCAATGTGTTTCTGATGTTCTGGTTACTCTCCTGCTCTGCTTTACTCCAGCTGTCTTGCATTGCTCTTCCTTTCTACCCTGTCCTAAGGCTCTGGGGCGAGGGCTGGGCACACAGGATGGTGGGGGAGCGATGCTCAAGGCACAAATTGCTCTCATCTCTTGCACATTGCAAATCCTCGAGCGGGTGGTCTGCACCCAGGTGTCAGGTGTGTAGGATCCCAGAGGGGAGAAGATACAGCAAGATGATCACTACTGAAAGTGTTGTAAGGCAGGAGAATTGGAAAGCCAGAGCCCATCTGTCAGTATTGAATGCAAATGCTGCTGTCCCTTGTTATTGCCTCCAGAATGGAAAGGACTTAGGATACTTTTTCACTTAAAAGTGAGGGATGACATGCATGCAAGTCTGGTGTGTGGTCAAAGCTGAGAAGATGTTTAATATCTCTGCATGCGCTGCTCCATGCTGCAAGCAACGAGATGGTCACGTGCTGTTCTGTACCAAGTGTGCATGGTCACCTCTAGTGAGTGTAGAATATGGTTCAAAACCAGTAGCTTTGATAAATAATAAAAAATATAAATTTTGAGAAATAATAATATAAATGGTTCCTGTGGAGGATACAGCCTTAAGTTTGCCAGTCTAACCAATTGAAGACTTCTGTTTCAAAGTGGGACAACTTATGCTGTGGTTTATGTACTTAAGTCAGGAGGAGACCCCCTAGATATCTCATCCCACTCTGTACAGAACTTATCAAACTCATATCTGTATGTTCTTCTGCTGATAGCTGGAAATCTAAATAAAAGCTTTCTCTTAGCTAGTTTCTACCCACTTGTTTTTGTGTCAGGGCTGCCTGTTAGCTAAACCTTGTAAGCATTTTGCTGTCAGCAGCTCTGCATGGAGAGGAATCTTAGATTTACAGAATGCTCCAGGAACATTTTGTGGTATGCAGGGATAGTACATTGTGCAGAACTTCAATACATCTGTAACAGTAATTGGTTTTCAGAGGTGGGTCCTAATGCTGCACATCCTTTTGCTCAAGGTTTTGCTGATTTTAATGAGGATTCAGTTCATCAATGGCCTTCAGTAGTTATATTTGTATTTTTTCAGTGATAATTTGGCTGGTAAGGGAGGCAATTTGCTTTGGAGTGCATCTGCAAAGAATCTATTGCAAAAGGAAAAAACAACCGAGGAAAAAGGAATTGTTTTGGTTGCTGAATAGAATGATCTTTAACAGCATGGGCATTGACATTTTAAAGAAATAAACCTACTTTCTTTTTCCAAATGGCTGCTCTTTATAAAAATGGCTCACTTGTTAGTTCGTTGTCTTAAAAGATAAAAAGGAAATGTTGGTTATCTGTCTGGCTTGGTTGATGGGTCAATTCCAAATATTCCAAATGGAACTGGAGGAGGAAGGGCAAATCATTCTTGTCAAGGGTGCTTTAATTTTTTAAAGGTGCTCAAGCTTTCCAGATGTAACTTTTTTTTTCCATCCGGGTACAAACATGAGATCAATATCAGCATCCTGGAATGTCATATTCTTTGACTTTCTAAATTTCACTTGCTGAGAAAACCAGGCAGACCTTCCTACTAATTAATAAATCACTAGGATTAAATGGTGCTATAAGAAAAGGAACAGAAAGAAAACAAGTTGACTGTTCAGTGGATTTGTAATACTGGAATGTTTTGTTTCTCTCCAACAGTAGGAAATTGCTACACCCACAAAAGGTCTATAATTTAGTGTGTTCTTCTGTTAGTAACCACATATTTCCTCATCAAGTGGAATCTAGAAACCTGTTACTGCAAAAAAAACCCAAGGAAAATTGTCATGTCACCATGGATCTAATCATTATTGTTACTACAGTAAAGCTTCTCAACCCTGCTGTGGAGAGCATCCAAACCCTGGGAACTCCCACCTGCCATGCTGACCCTTTCATGAGTAATGAATGTTGGACAACCTTTGGTAACTGCAGTGACTACCTAAAATTGTGGGGAAAAGCCCATTTAAGTTAAGACAAGGTCAAGCATTATTTATGTAAAGGAGTGAAATACAGTGTTCTCATGTACTTTAAAAGACAAGTAGAATAATAAGAATTTGACAATCAATTCAGGGTTTATAGCAGGGATGGAATAACCCTGCAGTGTCTTTGTAGTTTTGCTGGGGACAAAAGGAAAAGCTATGTGGATTAATTTCAAGATTTGATAAGGCAACTGAAGAGAGTAGCCTGTTTTATTCCTGAACTCTGGAGCACCTGAGAGCACTTTTCCTCTGTTCCGCTGTTGGAGAAGGAAAAAAAGGCATCTTTTATCAAAAAAATCTTATTTCTCAGGTGGGAAAAAAAGCAACTACATGCACTTGTACTTGAGGTTGCAGTGGCTGTGATCTTTTCAAAGATCTAGAGAAGACATTACTCATTTTGTCATGATGAGCTTGTTTCTGAACTGCAGTTTGTACTGAAGTTCCTTATATGCTTTTGAATCCTCTGGAGAGAATGTTGCTGCAGGGTAAAGTTCAAACAAAATTCTCTGGTAAAGGATGATGGTCTAAAAACATCAAGAAATGATGTAGATAAGTGTGAGAAGGCAAAGAAGGATGGGAATTTGGTAGCCAAAGTGATCCAGCGAGGCTGAGTAGAGTTTAGAGAATCCCTGCCTAACTTCAGAAAGTGAATCAAGCCTTAAGCCAAACTACATGGTCACATCTCTGGGTTAAAAAGAAGCACATGGCTCCTTTGGGAAAGGATATAATCCTTAGGGAAATACTTGGACTGCCACTTACTAATTGAAATAATGGATTTACTCAATGAGCACAGTGAGGTAGTGGTAAAAGATGGGGAATGTTTGCATTTGCAGGCAACCTGGAAGTCATGCTAAAGCTGCCCTAAGGGAAGTAGTGTGCCATTTCCCTATGTGTAGGTTCTAGCATTGTTTTTCCATTTGTGTTTATTTTTTTCCCCTTAATAACCAGTCCTGCTCTGTACAGACTGAGTGTTGTTTGCCCATTGAGATGTTCTGCTGAAGGATGGGGATCCAAACACTTGGAGTAATTTATCAAGGCAACCTCAAATGCCTACAGTCAGCTAGCACTAGTGCTGGGTATCCTGATGATGGTCTGCTCAGAGTATCACAAGTACTGGATGCTTCCTAAACTACTTACTGAATTGGTTGCTTGATCTTTTTAGCAGGAATCCTATTGTTTAATTGGTAGAATTGAGTCACAAAAACTATTTCCTGTCTAATAAAGACAGTGTCCCAAATTATCCTAAATATTGCATAAATTTTCTATTAAAAATTTTTATTGAGAATGAAATTCTGAGATTTTTATTTTTTTTCCCTTTGAAATGAATTTAAAGTTGTTAAATCTGATTCTCTCATTAAGCATTCTTGGCAAAATAAAAAGTCCTCAAAAGCTCTGGAAGCCATAGCCCAATGGGACTCTGAATTGCATTTCCATCCTCAAAAAGACTGTTGGAAAGATAACTGTGTGGGAAGTGATCCACTGCAGGGAACAGTCATGTCCTGGCAGCAAGGATGGACCAGATGACCTAATTTATCTTTTCCATTGGAGTTGTCTGATTCCTCAGCTAGTCATGCAATCACATGACTGACAACAAGGATAAAAAAATATGGAAAGTACATCTCCCAGTGAAACAAATCCTGTTATTCTTGATTCCATCACCTTGCAAGCACTGATAATTGAATGCCATAGAGTCCTGTATGATTATGTTGGTGTTTTAGATGAAACCCTTAAACCTGACTTGCAATCTGCTCTGTCTAGAATCCAGCACTGCTTCCTCAGCTGCATGAGACATCTGCTTGGTGCAGTTGATGTGTGAATAGAAGCAAGGCTTGAGAACAAGAGCTCAAAAAAGGAGTTGCAAGAATAATATACTCTATTGCCCAGTTTTAATGTTACCCCACACAACTCATCTACAAGACTTTGGAAGTGCAGCACTGTGCTGACTACTACTCTATTATCATACCTTGTATCCATATGACATGAGCTTGCTGAGCCAAAGCCTGCAGTTGGTTAGATTGGCCTTAAGATTACTTTTTTTGCAGCTGTTTATAAATCAGCCATGACCTGGTTATCATGATCCAAAAGGAGACTTTTTCTTCTTTGTTTTTTTCTTCCTTTCCCATCAATTGGTGCTTCTTGCTGGCTGAACAGGCTACCTGTTCTCTCTGAGTGAGGTAGCCCAAGGTCTTGTAGTGCCAGATCTTATCTGCAATATGAAGAATTTTAGAATCAGCATTTAGATTATTATCAAGGGTTAAATCTTTGAAATACATTTTATTAACATAACCTCATGCTGCACAGTTTATACATGGAATCTTATTCCCACTTGGTGCATGCCATCTGTAATTGTTCTCCATTATTCACATCATACCTACAAACAGAACCAAACACAAAGGGCAAGGACCTTCCTGACCTGTAGCATTAAGATGATAATGGATTACAAGAATGCACTTACAAACACCTGCATCTGGGCAGAGAAGTGAGGGTGTACAAGATAAAGAACTTTAAAAAGCAGAATACACAGACCAATAAAACACTTTGCTGTTTTGATGCAAGCTACATAAAACCCCTGTACTGTCTGAAAGAGGCTGTTTATCCTTCAGATCCTTCACAACTCTGATTTGCAATTACTAGATGGATGCTCATCTAGCCAGCTGAGATGCAGGAGGAGCTTTCCTCTCAGAACCACTTTGGAAGAACTGTGGAAGGGTTGATTTTCTCCTCAGTAAGAGAAAGTAGAGTAGAGTGCTTCTTGCTGGAACGAAGAAAGAAGAAGCTTCTTGTATGTCTCATACTTTCTATTACTGCAGAAATCAAGAACCTCTGCAATGCCCAGTCTCTCCTGACCTCTTCTTGTATCTTATTTTTTTAATAGTTGTGCCTTTCAGTCTGTTTCTTTAGGTATTTTGGGTTAGAGGATGTTAAAAACCTGTCTTTTAGCTTAGGTTTATTGACTACCTATTTTATGGGGCCTTCTGAAGTAGATGTCTATTACAGACTTGTATGTACAAGATTAGACAAGTCCTGTACTCCTTTGGCCCTGGTAATCTGTTCTTTCCTACTCATGTAGCCAAAAGGAGCACTCTCTCCACCCTGCCACCTGTGGGGCCAGAGATACGGACAAGATACAGGGATATCAATAGTTTTCCATGCCCTGCATTCTTCTTCTAAAGTATTTTCCTGTGCAAAGCAATCCCAATTTCTAAAACAATGAGAAAAAATCTTCAACCTCTCAAGAAATAGAAATAAATACATGTGTATTATAAAAATATCATTGGTTAATAAGAAAAATACTGTGCTAATTAAGAAATTTTAGCATTTAGAAATGAGGAGTATCTGACTACTGAGAGACCTTTGTGGAAGGAATGACCAAAAGTTAAAAAATCTTACATTTAACAGCATATTTCCTGTCTGTTCCTGCTTGTTTTTTCCCTTGACTTCTGCAGCTTTCTGATGTTTTCCTTTTCCAATTGGAATAAAGAGATTGCTGCTGTTCAGGGAAACTGCCTCAGAGACCTGCTCCACTGAAACAAAAGCAACTGATAGATACAGTTTGATGTATTTGTGTTTGGTTTTCTTCCTTGTCACTCAACTTTCATATCCATTTGCACCCACCCACTCCCAAACTCCTGTTTGCTATTAGTAATTTGTTTACTTGCCTAATTTCAAAGATCTTTACTTTAAAAACTCTACATATTGCTTCCAAACAGTGTTGTGGGACAAAATGTATCAGTCTGACCCTTACAAATAACAGCAATCCAAAGGCTGTGCTGATTCATACTCCCTGCCAGTGGTGTCTGAAGAAGATTTTCATTAAAGGGGAGTTGCTGGGGTACACAGCTCCAGTGGCAGCCTGTCCTCCTGGGCCATGTCTCCTGCGCTGACAAGCAGTTGCTGCACTGTCTATGTGCTCTGGAGGATCCCTCTGAGGTCACAGTTATGCAGTCAATTTAGCCCAACACAAATCCATACTGCCTTTGAAATCTTCTGTGTCTCATCTCTGCTTGTCCCTAGTGCCCCTCTTAGGCTGGCATCAGACAGCCTGAATGGCAAACCACATGGAGGGAGGGACACCTTTCCCTTCTCCCCCCTGCCCACATGCTGACCCTCAGGAAGGGAAATGCACGGGAGGAGAGGCCAGGAGCACTCCTCCTCCCCATAGCAATGCAAATTAGGATGGATGACGTGGCAACATAACAAAAATCACAGGTACAAGGAGTTTATCATCTCCTCTAGTCAGACTCAAGGCAGGTTTATTTGTCTATTTTGCACTGTATTCTGGGTCTGGTCTTGTAATGTTTATGGTTGGCTCAAAGTGAGTGACGCCAGATTCTCACTCATTAGGCTGCATGATCAAAGTCTCTTTAGGAGTAATATCTTCCAGCAATGAAAGCTCCTGAGTCTCAAACTGCACAAAAAGAAGAGTTCTAAATAAATGACAAAAATTAAGATCTCCACCTAGGAAAGAAGCTTGGTATCATTAGCAGAAGTGTCAATCCATATGACACCCCAGCAGAACACAGGCATGGTCAGCAAACCTGTTTTACTGCAATTTCAGGTGTTCTGCATCATCCAGTTTCTTTCTACCTTCACAAGTTGGGCTTAAGGGTAAGAACAAATTCAAGCATCAAAAGGCAAACCTTGTTTACAGTCCTCCTCTGCTTTATTGTGTGGGAGGCTGTTTCTGTACTGTTCCAGAATGAAATGTCCTGGTAGTGACGCCTGTTATCAAGGAAACAGGAGAATATGGGATTAATGCAAGAAACAAATGAGCTGATAATTAACCACAGAAAATTAGTTCACTAAAGAAGTTTAACTCATTACAATGAAACAATCTAGAGCAAGACTCTTATTTCTTTCAACTGAGAAGTGGATTTGGAATCTTCTCTCTAAAATTATAACCTAAAAAATACACCATATTCAGGAGAATTAAAAGGTGGAAAAATAATGAGTAATGCACCAAATAGTTTCAGTTGTGCTAGTGTGTGTATACTGAAATACATATTTTATTTATAAGTATTTATATATACATATTTACATGTATTTATGTATATATTTATATTTATGAGAATTGACAATTTGACCATGTCTGCTTGCAGACAAGTAACTCATCTGATGTTGGAAATTAGTTATAATCAGATGCTAACAACTTTTGGTTGCTAAGGACCTAGGCTGACCCCACGCCAGTAACCACACAACATTAGCTGTGAGTTTGCAGTCCTGTGAGCCACTCCTGCCTTTGCATTACTTGGATTTCTGGACTCAAATGGGGACATAAAAATGTTGTTAAAATTTTGTACTAAATACATTCATTATAGTGTCTTGGTTGAAACTGTTTAGAAACCAATTTATGTGGTCATGTTGACTGGAAAAAACATAAATAAAAATCTAAATCCTTAGAGATAAACTCCTCTTTTCTGGGTGTTTTTGTATACAGGTAAGAACAGCCAGTTTACTTATTAATGAAACTTTTAAAATAGCTCATTTGAATATGGTTTAAGTTATGATAGGAAATACTAGAAACTTGCACAGTAAAACAGCAATATAAAAGCAATCACTCATACAAAATAAAAAAACCTGCTCAGATTTACTTACTACCATATATGCAGTATCTTTGCATTAATAGGAGCAAGATAAGTAATATACATTTGAGGATCTTACAAAACATCTCACACTTAAACTGTTTTTCTACATTGCATAAATTACACACACACATTTATGAAGTGCAGCTGTTTGTTTATGGCTCCATACTTTACTGATTATGACTTTTTATAGCTTAACATCATGCCTCCATTGCTCTTATCATTACACAATGCTGTCAGCTACTAACAAGGCGAATATTTTAATAAAAGCAGCTTAGTTTCAATAATGCTTTAGAGTCATAAAACCATTAAGGCTGGAAGGGACCTATGGAAATTACATGGTTAATATCTCCTCTCAGAGCAAGTCCAACTTCAAAGTTACAGGTTCCTCGGGGCGTGTCTTTCAAGCACACATAATGCCAAATCATCCCAATACTCTGCATAGCATTAAATGCATTCATGCAGTCAGTTGTTCTCAGTAATCCACTAACAAATACGTAAAAGTTACCCTGTGTTAAAACTAGTCACTATACTTATTTAATCTTACATAAACAACAGTGTTGCAGGGTTTTTTTTCTCTCAAGTTCCTAACTTCTTTTATTTTTATACTATCTTTTTTTTTTTATTTTAGACCCCTTATTGCAGAGTCATTAAGTACAAATATAATTGTATAGTCAGTGGTGGTTTTATTCTTGGGGAACTACCATTGCATTCTGGAGATTGGGGCTTGGTGAATTATGCTTTAGACTATTTCTTAGATACTCAGAAAGCCAATAATCTGTATTCTCAGGGGAAAAAGACATGGATTTGTATCAGCTGTGGTAAGTGAGAAAACCTGTCCAACAGCAGCACACTAAAATTCAACTGGTTTAATTTTGTTCTAATCACTTTAGTGTCATAAAAGGCCCTGAAAATGATGTTTTCATTAATTTCAGTACAATTGCCTCAAAACCAGCAGCAATGCATGCTTGTTTACACTGGCTTCAGCAATGTTTTCATCAAAACACACAGAAGAACTGACTTTTGACAAAAAGGATGGTTCAATTTGCAGTGGATAGTCTGCTTGTTTTACTGATTCTTACTGGGAAATGACTCCTCTAGCAAGGCTCTGGCACAGATATCTGATCAGTCTGTAAACTGGCAAAGGTACCTAATCCAGCCTGTAATCCTGGCAAAGGCACCTAATCTACTCTGTAATCCTGGCAAAGGCACCTAATCCAGTCTGTAAACTGGCAAAGGCACCTAACCAGCCTGTAATCCTGGCAAAGATAGCTAATCTACTCTGTAATCCTGACAAAGGCACCTAATCCAGTCTGTAATCCTGGCAAAGGCACCTAACCCAGTCTGTAATCCTGGCAAAGGCACCTAACCCAGTCTGTAACCTGGCAAAGGCACCTAATCTACTCTGTAATCCTGACAAAGGCACCTAATCCAGCCTGTAACCTGGCAAAGACACCTAACCCAGTCTGTAACCTGGCAAAGGCACCTAATCTACTCTGTAATCCTGACAAAGGCACCTAACCCAGCCTGTAATCCTGGCAAAGGCACGTAATCTACTCTGTGATCCTGGCAAGGCACCTAATCCAGCCTGTAATCCTGGCAAAGGCACCTAACCCAGTCTGTAACCTGGCAAAGGCACCTAAGCAAGATGACCACTGTTACAAGAGTCCAGAGGTTGTGCAGACACTGCTGTTGCCCTTACATGGAAAATGTAAGTGGAGGCCCATGGGATCCCACCACAGGTGTTCACCTGTGTCTCAGTCTTCCCAGTTATCTTTCTTGGAGGAGTCTTCCAGACAAATCCAACAACTGTAGAGCTTGATTCTGCATAACTATTTATGCCTTCCACTCCTTTCTTTTACCTGTATTTGTAAACACAAATAAATTTTAAAAACCCAACCAGCCAACAAAATAAACTATAAGTGTACCAAAGAATTCAGTGTGATTTAATTACAAACACAAAAAATGACAAACCATATTCAGCATCATTTAACTGGCAAAACTGGAACAGTTTTTGTGAAGTGCAAAAGGAAAAGGAGACAAGACCAAGAGCAAAAGCTCTGGTAGCACTACAGAGTTTGATTTTTTTTCTCTTAAACTTTTTCTTGGTCACCTTTTAGACCTCCTCATCTTTCATGGCCCTTTTTATCACCTGTTTCAGGCTCCTTCTTTGCCCTGATCCCATGGGTCATCTTTTCTCAGTATCCCAGATAAAACAAGAAAAGTTGCCCAATGTGCACATCTGACAGCAGAGTAAGTTTGATACAGCTGAAGCCTGGTACCCAACTAGCACAGGATAACAATTAGGTTTTCCCTGTGTGTCTTAGAGATATGAACTTCATCCTTTGAACCACATTCTTGATGATATTTGTCACACATTTCCTTAGCAACTTCAAAAGTGTTTGCATCCTTTAATTATAGTGCTGTTTACCTACTATCTTAACTAACAGACATTTGCTCACAACAGACATTTTCTCAAACACTCCCTTTATTTTCTTTTTCCCCAAGTGCAAAAAAAACTTTACAAAGAGCCATATTAACATCCCTGGTTATATATAAATCATTATTCTTTTGAGAACAAAAATATCTAAAGAGTAGTAAGCAAGTATGAGTTTGTGTCCTAGATTTGCAATAAACTCTGTGCTTGTGCTTTTTGCTTTAGGGACCTTGGAAACTTCTGCCTACCAGTTCTTCACCAATAACACTTTTCTCATGTGTGAGAAACACAAGCTTGGTGTCACTTTTCATTAAAAAAAATACCTAAGATAATCACTTTAGAATGGGTCTAGCACTGTGCTTGTTTTCAAGTTATTTCCCAGTCCTTTTAAATTGGTGCTTTAAGTCAGCAGGTGTATAATACCTAGAACACTTGGCTCTTGCATTGTATATCTAATATATATCACTGTCTGTGCTCTAGCACTGAAATCTGATTCACACACAGAAAGGTGAGGAGACTTAGAGTCTCTTTAATAGTACCTTAAATTAGTTACAGTTGAAGTATTTTGGCCTGTGGTTTCCTCACTGTGCCCCATAAGCCACTGGTATGGACTCTACAGAATCATATAAAACATGGTTTTAGGGAGAATTTTAATAATAGGGTGCAATAAGTTTTCAGATTGACTACACTCCAGTGGTCCAAACTGTTTGGAGACTCCTGAGCTAGTCTGACATTTGTGATTACAGAATTACCAAAGTGCTCCCAGCTGCCTTATGCTGGCAGAGCTGTGTTACCAGGGCAATCTAAGCTGCAGCTCAATGAATAACACAGCCAGCATATTTGCTGAGGGCAGGTCTCTCAAGGCTCTCCACCACCACTGCACAGAATATACTTCCAACCAAACCACTGCAGGTAGGCCAGGAGAAGGATAGAGAGCCAGCACAGGTGTAGAAGGGAACATGCCTTCTAGCAGCACTGTCCTGACGCAGAAGTGTCTCTTGGAAGTGCCCTTCTCTCTTGTCTTCCTGCTGTGTGCCCTGTATCAGATCTGGCTGGTGAGCACATCCCAGAGCAGTGTAACTGGGCAGGGCTGGGGAGTGGCAATTCTATGAGTCACATTTCAAGCACACGGAACTGAAAGCCCTGGAGAGGAGAGAAATGAGGCACCATGAAAATGAGACATCAAAGGCATATAAATAGGAAGACATATTAAAAAAAATGTTGAAATCTCAGCTGATGAGCAGGTGACTTGAATCACTTACACAGGTCTTAAGCAGTTCAATTGCAGCTCCTTCATCAGAGTTCCATGATGAGGATGGCCAGCCTGGGTCACCTGGGCCCTGAGTGTTGGATGAAGTACACCAGTGGTGCTCCTGAGCCTGATATCAGTAGGCTGTCTGCAAGTCCAACACATGTGCAGGCCCATTTTGCAGTGGTGAACTGCTGTCCCAGATGCAGGCTGCTCATAGAGATTTCCTTTTCTTGCTGGAAACAGGTGGTATGTGTGAATTCTGGTCATATGAAGATTTCGACAGTGTTCATAGACCCAAGACATCTGGTGAACTTTTCTTTGTAAAGAAATGATTTAAAAATAAATTCTCTTCGTCTCACTCACATACTCAGGAGAACTATTTTGTCTGAGAAAGAACTGGGATCCAGATTGCCTGCTCAGTGCAGGCACTCACACCTATTCAGAGTGTGAAGTACTTGCTAGCCTGGAGCAGCAATGCTTCACACCTACATTGCTTGGATATCAGTGAGTTGACAGGGTCAAAAATAAGTAAGGAGAATGAAACCTCTGAACTTGTTGATAGCTTGTAGACACTAAGGACTGTAGCAGCTCAGGAAAAACCAGCCTGCATTCCTCCAGTTCTGAGGTGAATGGGTTCATTCAGTCAGTGGTGCAATTTAGGGTAACTCTGCCCTGTCCTTCTGCTGCAAAGTCCCCAGGTCACTACACGAGATCCTCTTGTCCTGATCTTTCCCCTCTGTTGAGGCTTTCAGACAGTTCCCAGAGGAGCATTAAGACAAGGCACACTTTCTCATTTTACAGAAGGAGAATTGCTGTAACATCCCATCACAGCAATTTTTTCAAAGGCATCTGCTTCTGCAAGAGGCTCAGGACTCCAGTTCTCACTGTGGAACCCAGGGAAAATGCAAGGTATTATTTGGTTGGCTGAGGTATTTATGTCTTTTCAAGCAACTCTTGATGATGCCTCATTCACAAGTGTGGTCTACTACAGCTCTAATTAGGAGTAGCAAGCAAAATCTAACACTACATTCCATGTATTCCATGAATTTCTCCATATTTTAAGTATTGCCAAAAAAAAATCCTAGAAGGCACAAATCCATTCCAGCACAGTCTTTTTCTAGCCCACTCTTTTTCTGTTTCTTTGTAATACAGATGGTACAGAATTCAATACATGAATTTTCCATAGCACGTTGAAGTCTCCACTTACACTTAAATCCCATATTGTCAACCTAGCTTGCAAGAGAAAAAAAAAAAAAACAGGAATACCCTTCAACTCCTATGCATGAGAATAAATTTCACTTGTGAAGCCACCAAATACTGATTTCAGTTTGCCCAAAAGAGTTTCATTTATCTCTTTCTTACTATTCTAAGCCTAAACAGGAACTCTTCATATGTATCTAAAGACATAGTAAATATACACACACACAAATGCAGAAGCAAAGCAGACTGCATAAGGTAGAACAACAGCAGATCCTTCCAAACCCAAACATATAACAATTGAATCAGCTAAATGTTTTGGGGTGTTTTGTTTTGGTTTTTTTACTATGGTAGGTGTCCAGTTGTCCAGCTGCCAGGTTTTGCTTAGGCTGCTGGACCATACTGGCAGTCAGCTCCCTCTGCATCTCATACACCAAAACAGTACAGCTGGAGACTGGCCCACATTTCATTACCTTCCACAAGGTCCACATTTGCTGCCTTTATATTAACAATACTCCTGGAATAATGTCTGGTCCTAATGTCTGATCAAAAATGCTGCCCAGAAGAAACACATTTTACCTTGTGCTTAGACTCTCTTTTCTTCTATTAAATTTCACATCAAAGAAGCTTTTTCCTAGGAGAGAAAAGAGAATCAATAAAAATATCTGGTGTCCTCTGAAGAGCAGGAATTGATACCAAAGATGTTAACTTCCACCAGTGTCTGTGCCAGCTGTTGGGTGGGTAAGAGAAATCACCAGGATAGATGTTAAATCATCCGGATGTATTTTAGAACCAGAACACAACAAAACCTGGGGATTGGACAATAGGTCCAGTTCTCTTTTTTTAGTTTTTTGGGGTTTTTTGTGGTTTCTTTTATTTTTCTTTTCTCTTCTCTTTTCTCTTTTCTTTCTTTTCTTTTCTTTTCTTTTCTTTTCTTTTCTTTTCTTTTCTTTTCTTTTCTTTTCTTTTCTTTTCTTTTCTTTTCTTTTCTTTTCTTTTCTTTTCTTTTCTTTTCTTTTCTTTTCTTTTCTTTTCTTTTCTTTTCTTTTTTTACTGTAGCCATGAGTATTACCAAACAATTGCACTGATGAAAAGAAAATCTGATACTGAATAAACAATGCAAAAAAGTTGATCCTTCAAGCTTAAAAGGAAGTACGCTGCTCTGTGGCATTCACACATATTTGTAAATGTGATCAAGCAGAAGAGAATGTGTCTCTCCATTATACATTGCAAGGTCTTTTCAGGACAAATTTTGTGAAGTGTGCTCAGTGGAACCTGAAGCCACATGACCTGTTAACATTGATGCTAACAGAACTGTCTAAATTACCAGTAGTGATTTAGGATGAGTTTTAAAACTGCATCCTGCTTCCATTTAAAGCAGTGTCACAGCTCTTGTTCTCTCAACAGGGCTGGGATGCCTGTGAAAGTATGAACCATCTTGCCAGAATGTATCCACAGATGTCTGTAAAGGTGAGAAAGGCATGTGTGAAACTACCCAGGAAATCATAAAGTTAAATGGTTTATATTCATCATCTTGCTGTGGAACACTAAAAAACTCTGGATAGTTTTGCCAAGGACATCTGGTGAATCTTAAATATCTAGTGAATCTTAAATATCTATGTCCAGTTGTAAGATAGTAGTAAGCTTTAAATATGGAAAAGTGTTTTCTGTTTCTCTTAAGATCCCTATTAGGACAAAAGTGTACCAGTCAGATGGCAGAAGTATCTTCATAATTTATGCATAAACATGTGCCACCTTTCCTAAAAACTGGAAAGGAAGAGATGGAAGACTGGCAGCACCATCTCCTGGCAGATAAAAGAAATAGGGACCACTTTGAATCAGAAGGTAGGGCCCAAGTAATTTCTTCGTGGATTTTAAAAAGGCTGAAGCAGGAAGTAACTTCACAAGAGTATATTCCCTCTCTAAGAAGATTAACTTTTATATGCTTCAGGGAAGAAAAGCATTATGTGTTATTATAATTATAGAGAACATATGCTCACAATAATAAAGAACAAATTCAGATTGCTTCTGCCTTTAAAAACTCTCTCATGTTAGTCTCTGCTCTCCTTTGTGATGCAGGAATAGCAGATTTCAAAACTAGCACAGCAGGTAAGTCAGTCCAGTTGCAGCATATTTGTGTAGTCCTGGAAGACCACAGGAGACCATAGAAGTTCCTCGAAGTCAGAAAATCTTGGAATATGTATATTTCCAGAGTTGTAGCCAAATTTCTGTCTTTCTGAGTAAGTAGGGGAAATGTTGGGAAATCACTGGATCACTAATGTTGAAATGTTGGAAACTCCTGGATCACTTATGTGGAGTGCTATTTTACATATTTTGAAAGTGACAAAAGGCCAAACAGAGCTAAGTAGGGGTGAGGCCTTCAAAGTAATGAAACACTGTATGGGAAAGAAAAACATCTATGGAGATAAAGGAGGAGACTCAGTCAAATGACTTGGTGAAAGACAGACATGGAAGAGAAGAGTGGAGGAAAAAGAGGTAAGGAATTACAGAAATTTCAGAACTGGCGTGCCACAGGAGTCCAGATCTCATTTATCAGCAAGAGGAAGACAACCTCAGCAATCAGGCCAAAGTGTACCTGTCTTCTGCCTGTTAACTCTTGCAGACCTGTTCTTGCTGTTAGGTTCCCTGTTCCGTGGTATGAAACAAACAAAAAACCCTCCTTGTGCAACACAAACATGGACGATGTTTTGTTGTTGGGGTTTTTTCCCATGTTTTGGAGGTTATTTCACTTTAAGAAACTCCCAGGTGCTTTTAAAGTTCTGTTTGTTTGTTTTCTTTCTGCAGATGAACATGAAAGTGGAAGAGATTTATGAATATGTTCATTCCATCCTTCTCCCAAAGTATGAACACCTCTTATAAGTCACGGCACTTCCCAGGACTTTGCCCAACATAGATTCAAAAGCCACACGTGATACAGGTTTCAACAATTCCCATGGGAAAATATGCAGCTTTATGAAGCCTACATCTCCCACATGCGTGGGGAGGAGCTCTGCTTATCTCTTCAGCTCAGAACCAAGATCAGGACTTTTTCCTCAGGGGATCATTTACTCTTCAAACATTCACAAAACAAAGGTAATCCTCCATCATGCTTCAGGGCATGCCACAAAATCCATCTTCCTTTCCAAACAAACTACTAAACTGTATATTTGATGAATCATTCTGAGTAGTGGGCTTACCTCTTTTACCTAATAGTTGTTCTTAAAGGAACCCTTCTTGTCAACAGGGTCAGTTACCCAGCTAGCTGTCACTCCACATCTCCAGCTTTTATTATTGACACAGGGAAACACATTCACTGCCTACATATATAAAATTCTTTTGTTTCTTTTCTTTTTATTCAGTGTGTTATACTTGTGCTATTCCTCACCAACACATTACGTGCTGTTTCCCATTAATTCCTAATCATATCCTATCTATTTAGCATATCCTTGTTTAGTCCATACTCATATTAATAAAATGGCTCAAATTCCTTACTGTGGGGAGGAAAGAATGCATTTCTATTAATACTGAGTATCAGCACACTCCAAAAGTGGTCTTGTGCTGGACACAGGATGATATATTTATATAAACAAATTAAGATTTTAAAAAACCCCACACTCCGACATGCCATTAAACTAACCTACAGATGCCAAATCAATTATTGTAATTAATGTGGAATAAACCATATTGCTAAATCAGTGACAATTTTCATAATTACTATATACTGTTATGGTATTATGAAATAGCAATAGTCTAAACACTTTAACAACTCCATTGTGATGGACTCTGTGAAAACCCAAAGCACAGTTCTATAACCCTAAAAATATTTACAGGCAATCAACTTTTATTATTAAAGTGTCCTTGTAAGATAAGAAGTAAATGAAAGAAAAAAACCTACTCAGTGGGAACATTCAAGTAATAATAGAAAAAGAAACTTTTTATCTGGCTTTCTTTATCTTCCTCCACAAGTTACAAAATAGTGAGAGATAGCATAGTCTATCCATTGATAAAAAAATGGATCTGTACTGATACCTATAAGTCCAATATGGGATCTGGAAATTGGGATAAATAGTTCACAGATAGAGCAATGCATTCCAAAAAGCTGAATCTAAAGTTTATTCTAAAACTTGCGGGAAGATCCTGCCATATTAAATCACATCTGATAAGATGGCAAATGAAAATTGATGCTTATAAATGTTATATGTAACCTTCACCAAATACTTACAATGATGAGCACTTGTTTACATGTTATTAATGTGAAAAGACATCTTAGAAAGCTGGTGAAAGTATCATCTGCCTGAAACTTTAATTCTGTACTCAGTGTAGGTCAAAAATTACAGAAAGTCACTAGAATCAAGACATGGTTAGAGAAAAATTATTTATTATATACTTCAGAATGTCTGTACTATATAAAAAAAAAAAACCAAAAAACCCACAAACCCAAAAACCAAAACACAAAAGCCAGAAAGATGTTTAGATTAAGCACAAACATGGATTAATCACACACAAAGGAAGGCTAACCAAAATAAGACATTTCATTTGGAGAAAAACCCAATCAAACCCATAACTCAGAGGGTTATGGTAGAGTTCATGAAAGATACAGAAGGAAAGAGTCATAAAATGCATAAAACCCAATAATAAATAATTTTCAAGAAGATCTGAAAT